>NC_068319.1:8417360-9068350 GCF_025860055.1 Xyrauchen texanus | reverse complement strand
TATGACTGACATCATAGCTCTCTGTAAGATTATGAATGGCTAACATTCCATCAGGGCAAGTCAACAGAATTTTTAAACTTTGGATGTTAATTTTCTTAAATATTAGGCCTATGATGTTTACATACCTAACCTAAAACCCAAAGTATACTTCAGTCAGACGCAACGATTTTAGTCATCAGCAGAGTGTTAGAGCACTAAAAGTGTGTAGCTGATTTTTCGAACCGTGCATACTCTGAGTGCACAGTATGCGCATGCACCTGGAATTATTTGCACTTATCCATGGGTCCACAAGGTGGCAACACTCACAATTGAGCCGTTGCTGTCACTAAGAAGCGCTAAAAGATGTAATCGCCTCTAAACATCAGGAGAGGAAGGTAGAAACAACAACAGTGTATGTGCAAGTCAAGAGCACATGTATGAGTAGTTCAGGAGATACCTGCAAATCTGAAGGAATCTGAAAATATCTTTATGGGTCTAGTCAAATTAAGTATACTTAAGGCTAGTGTTTAACTATACACCGACACTAGGCGTTAGTGTCAAAACTGAAGTATACTTGGACTTAAGGCTGTAATTATCTAAAATATTTTAATTGAGTCTGAATGTTAAGATGTTTGAACTGACTTAAACACAGAAAGGTGGAGTGTAATAAAGATAATGAATTTAAGCATTGTGATTAACACAAAAGCTTGTACCTGTTGCATGTGCTGCACACTTTCACTGGTAATGGAACTATTCCATAACTGTCCAGCTCCTGCTGTGGGTGTTTCACGTTCTTGCCAGTTAACTCGTCTTTTCGTCTCCTTTTGCCGGTGCCTGATAGAAAGAGATCAGAAGCAGCTTGTGATCAGCCCTTTACACATTTACTATGCACAATGAGCTGAATTGCAGGCAATTACTCATGTGAGATTGGCCTGTCATGTACCTGGAAGTGCGGTTGTGCAGGTGAGGTCATTTGGAAGCTGGAACTGCGTGGGGTTCCTCTGCATAGCAGCGGCGATTAGGAGGTCAAAAGGTCTCTTGAGGGTCGCAGTGAGATTGGAGAGTTCAGGCTCAGAACCCTGTGCCTCTTCCTCCACGTCCAGCAGATCTTCCTCCATGTCGTTCTGCTCAGACGGTGTGGCCATGTCGGTTGAAGAAGCGTTGGAGTTGGGGGTCGCAGGTCTGCTGCTTGGTTGTCTTTCCAGGAGTCGCACTTGAGCAACAGCGGATCGAAGCCCGGTGCCGCCTGACCCCAGGGTGTGGTCCAGACGTAGCGTCCCACACTCCTGCTCGGGAGCTGGCGAGGCCATTTGCTTGCCCAGCTGCTGCTCCAAAAGACCATTAATCTGCTCCTTCTTCTGTTCCCTTTTCTTTAAAGGGGAAAAACATTTTGTTAAATTAAAAATGTAAACACTTGAATTCAAATAAGAGCTTTGCATATCGTGAACAAAGTGGTTCCTTTTTATAACACAGACAGGATACCTACCTTCTTGCGAACAGTGCAGCGATGACACATCCAGTCACCAGGGGGCAGCATGTCTCTACTTAATGGTGGGTTACTAAGGAAATGTAAACAACATTCAGGTGTAACTGCTGGCATCAGATTACACAGAATAAACTAAAAGTTATGGAGAGAACAGTCATTGGACACTAAAATAAAAGAAATCCATCAGAAGTACTAAAAGGCAAACTAGCTTTATACTCCAGCCCACTTAAAGAGTTTAAATTCAAGCTAAGCAAAGAGAATCCAACATGATAAGCATTATGCTTATTGGGTTTGGCAGGTTCCAAAGCCAGGCCAGAATCCAGGAGATGTTTCCAAGGATATGACTAAATTAACTTACTATATTCAGAATTCAAAGGGAGCGGAGAAACAGACTTCCTATGTTTCAAAGGGTAAATCAATACTCTGCTCTCCAAGAAAGGAATCTCTGTTTTCTAATGTGCATTACACACGCATGCGTGCACACGCACACACAGAGCTCAACCGTCATATGAGTATTATAACAAACGAGTAACAACAACATAAACGGGTTCATAAAATGAAACTCAATGTAACTTTTTAATTTCCCACCAGGGACAATGGATATGCAACACAAACCAAGAACCTTTAACAACTTAACTGCATTTACAAACGTGTGTTCTTATAAGGCCCATCAGGTCAACCCAATAAACTCCTAGGATGGTGCGACTCTACAGAGATACTCTACAGAGATGAAGGCCAGTGTGGAGTTTCCTGGGCAGACTTCCAAGAGCCTTTGGGCCACAGTGCACCAGCTGCATGCATTTATCTTCAAACACACATGGAATCATTTCATCTCCCAAACACAAAGCAGAGCAAACAATAGGAAAATATGATTAGATTGAGAGATTTAAATTCAAACATCTATTCCAAACTCTTCATTACTGTTGACCAACTGCAGAACAAAACAAGTTTTGAAAAACAAAGCATATCCCAAAAGTCCCATTTTTAGTGAATCTATGAACATCTATGCTAAGAGCTTCTGCTGACAGACTGACTGTGGTTCCTATAAGTTAATTATGGAAAATCTTTCTCATAATCTAAGTCACATTTCTCCATAACGGAGACTAGGTCGAAGCCATTGGACAGCCAGCTGGCAACCCATGGTTAATCATTTATCAGGCTCCGTCCAGAGTTCAAGGACAATTCCCTGCTCCTTAAAGAAACATCTCACAGCTTATAAAGGCTAGTTTATACTTACTGGGCAAACAGGCTTTGCTTAGTTCACCTACAAATGATGACGAAAAGCAGTGACATTTTTTATCCTGCCAATGTGTTCATTTGGTAATATTTCTCCTGTTTGCACTAATCTCTGAAAATCTTGACCTAGGAGAACTGATTGGTTAAAATAGTCATGGGTGTGGTTTCAATATGATGATTTTTATTTACAATCATGCATGCCAGCTAAGGAGCCATTACCTAGGTTACTGTCGTTAAAATGGATTACTCTGAAGCCCGTCTCTCTATACAGCTTTCCGTGATGTCACCCTCAACTAACTAATTTTCAAACTACGTTGTGTGTAGTATAAATGTTGGCTTTATTTGCCTAGGGTGCTTTAGTTCGTCCAGGAGAAAAAAGTTTGGCTTCTTCCAAAGTATAAATCAGGCTTAAATGTACAACTGCAGCAGCTGCCCATGAGCCACTTATGTTCAATTCCATCTGGAGATGAAAGAGGAAACATCGTCCAAATCTACTGGTCAAATGACACGATTCCAACAAGACCTTCGACACAAGTCAGAGAAATTCTACAATTTGGCATTTAAAACAAACACAACATTACTAGAACTTTGTTTCCATAGCATGTCTAACACAAAAGACCTTATTCACAGAAGCACCATATTTGATTTTGTCGTGAAAAAACGAGGCTGTGAGGGATAGACTTAGTCAATTCAATGGCATGCACTTTATACTGTAAAGTAGGGAAGTGTCACGGTGGTTAACTAATTGAATAGTTGTCCAACAACTGAAAAGTCGATTAGTGGGGTAGACTACTAACATTAATATTTTTAGTGGTAGTGTTTTTAATGTGAGACACAATTCTCAGATTAATTGAGATGCAACTTAGAGAGCGTTTTGCATAATTATAGCTTGCTGTGCTTAAAAGTGAAAAATATTCAGCACAGTAAAACCCTCTGCAAGACCTTTTGTCTCTTTAATGCTTTAGGTTTAGTCCATTTATGCACCGGCGCTGCTGATAAAGCCATATAAGTGCTGCATCAACAACACATTACAAAACGATCACTGCTGGACCTTAAAGGAATATTCTGGGTTTATTACAAGTTAACGAATGCATTACAGCATTTGTGGCATAATATTGATTACCACACAAATTCATTTTGACTTGCCCTTTTTTCTTAAAACCCCCCCCATAAATCTGGGATACAGTGAAGCACTTACTATGGAAGTGAATGGGGCCAATTTTTTAATGTTAAAACATTAATTATTTCAAAAGTACACAAGACATAGTTAACGTGCATGATTTTAGTGTTATAAAATCACTTACTAACATTATCTGTGTAAAGTTATATCCAATTTTAGAACTTGTCATGACAGTATAATGTCAACAAACCCTACAATGACTGTAAAAATGAGTTTAAGCAACTTTACAGCTCAAATAAAGTTAACAGAAGAATTATTTTAATTGCTTTTATAAAATTATAAGCTTTGCATTCCTGCCTTTAAACCCTCCAAAAATTGTCTCCATTCACTTCTATTGTCAGTGCCTCATTGTAACCTCAATGTTTGCTTTTTCTTTGTAAAGGAGGGACAAGTCTAAACTAATTTTTTTGGTAATCAACATTATGCCACAAATGCTGTCGATTGAGCTAAACTTATATTGAATCCAGAATATTCCTTTAAATCCTCTGCTGTGAGTAATATTCCCGTATTTGTGAGGTGTTTGGAGAGATTAAAGACTTTTGCTGATACTGTATGAAACTGCTTCAAATAAATAGTTGCAGTAAAATGTTTAAACTACTTGATGTCATGAACTATGTGTATCTTTGTTTACATTGAAGCGCATCATTCTTATGTACATAAGCGGGTTTGTACCGCTCTGTATTGATGCCTTCATTATATTTGATTGTGATACTTTTGTGCAATTAGATGTTTTAGTAATTTTGCCTATTTATTTGTTGATAAGCCATGTTGAAATGCAATGCTTAGCGTCCTTACATCCCTCTGAAACGTGTATGATTGGGGTCAAATTATCATTATTGCCTTTAACACCGACTAGTCGACTAGTTGTTCAAACAAGCAACCGACTAGTCGATTATGAAAATTGATAGTTTTGCACATCCCTTATATAAAGCTCCAAAAATCATGGTTTCTGGAGTTTAGTCAACTGAAATTCCTTGGAAGGATGTTTTATTAAATTTTTCGTCAGTGGAATGATCAAAAACACTTTAAACAACAGTGCAACCTATTGGAAAGACTGTCAGTCGATCCCTCACAACCTCGTTGTTATTCCCGTCAAAAATTAAAGGTGGCGCTACTGCGAATAAGGTCCAAACAGTTCACCAGACAGTAAACATGAAAGCTGGCAAACCCCTGTTGCCAAGCATGAGTCTGTACTAATGGATGAACAACATCTCAACACAGACTGGTCCATCATCTCCCATAAACTAATGTAGCATCACACACAAACACACCAGCACTGCAGATGAAAGGCGGCGGGGCAGTGGTCACAACACAGCAGGTCCCCTCCTTCCCGGCAGCTGTCACAGGTGTCGTGGTTGGTGGCCCTACTGGCTCTCCTGGTGCTCCTGTCCGGTTTTCTGCTCCTTTTCTCTCCATCCTCGGATTTGGGCGGCGCCAGTAGAGTCTGGATTTGCTGCAGAAGGGAAGCGGGAGAGATTCAGAGGCTCATTACTGAAACATCTGCTCGCGTCTGGCATCATCACATCAGCTGGTGTGCTCGAGCCATTGTTGGGCCCTGGGCGCGCGCCGTACGTTAGAACGGAAATTCCGGTTTAGCTTTACGGCGATATGAAAACCGTAATGATAGGGGAGGCTACCGATGACATTAGGGAGTCAGAGCAAGCTAACGGCTACATGGAAACTGTTAACCGGTAAACCGAGAGCTAGAGGCCCGTTAAGAGAAGTATAAATGTATAGTGTATGTATATGTCTTACCTCCATAAGCCCACCGGAGGTGTCCAGATCGTACATGATCGTCGGGGTCTCCATTTTACCCCACATCAACACCGGTGGCCACGGTGATTCAGTTCCAACTCTCTCAGCTGTTAAACACTGATTACCGGAACGTTTTCTACTCCTGTCCGATTAGCAGAGTCTCTGACCTCTAAAACAATCGCCTCCGAATTCCCGCCGTGGCCTCGTCGCTCCGCGCGGGCTCTCCGTTAATCGAGCAGGCGCGCGGAGGCCTCTATCCCCGGTACTGCGCGAAAATCCGGCACGATAAGAGACAGAACAATAAAAACAAGGAATCGCTAATCGAGCCCATGATGCGAGGACATGAAACATAAAGCGCACCAAAGAACAGCTCCTCCGAAGATACGGCAAACGGCGCCGTTATTCTCCCGGTGAAAGAGGGGATTTAGCCGCGGAGCGTCTCTGTTGTGATCAAGAAACGCTCGCGCTATCTGACGTACGAGCTCGTTTGCGCAAGCGCCACCCCGTCAGTAGAGCTGGGAATTAGATTCATTTGAGGGAATCGATTCGATAGGACGGTTCGTTTTAATGAGCCGGTTCAATTCAAATTATTCGCTGATTTGTCATCGCTATTGTTTGTAGTAAAATATTTTTTCTGTTTATTATTTTTTTCAAATGAACATTTGTACCATATGTTTTTCTAAACGTTTAGATGCTGTGTTCTTAACACTTACATTAATTCTACATGTTCTCAATAGGATTCTCAAAAATTTTCTCATGTATTTTGTCAAACATTACGTTGTTTATGGTTCCAAAATGCCACCCACCAACCCAAACTGTCAAAACTGTACTGCTAAGTTCTCGTCGAATTATTTACAAATGCTTAGCGAAATGGTTCAAGAGATTCATTCAAAAGAGCCAGTTCAAAACAACGGTTCGTTCTCGAATCAGACAACATTCCCCGTCAGCAGCGGGGCCATCTTGCGCGTTTCCTATTTTCTTTTATCCTCTTCGTTGATGGGGATCGTTTTCGGCACCGTTAGTATCGTTTTATGGAAGTGAGGCTCGTTTAACACAGAAACCGTTGAGAATTATTAAGTAAAGGTGTTATGCAGTACGTTTCAGGTTTGTTTACGTTTTCTAGCTTCTTTGTATTGGGAGGGTAATTTCCGGCCTCTGATTGGTCAGTGTCCTGACCGCTGAGACATGAACCAATGCACGAAGAGGAAGAACAGAAGTACAATTTAAAGCGTGTGCATGAATGCCAATCTAAATTTAAACCCACAACATTTTCCCTATGCTGTTCTTTTGATACACTATTTTTTTTAAATGACTAATTTAACATTACTATTCGATTGATCATTAGCAGTAAATTAAACATTTTCATTTAATTAATTCAATTATGTAGCCTATTTGTAAAGATATGTATAGGCCTATATTACTCTTATTAATATTTTTATTGATATATATCCATTATTTTGAATAAAATTTAGCCCAACCTAAAATAAAATCTTAATATAACTAGCAGCACATTTGAAAGGTCATGCTCTTCAATGAATAGCTGCAAGACTCTCACATTTATTTAAAGAACCGCGTATACAGCTGCAACTGATAATTGCATAATAAACACAAAGCAGCATAATGTCGTTTTAGATCGTTTATTTACAAAGTTTTCAGCAAAGAATCCTCCATGGAGTGACATTCATCAGCGCTAGTGTTATACATGAACAGAGAAAAGGTCTTAAACACCATGATCAGGGCTCATTCTGAAATTAAATTGAAGCACCATTCTTCAGCCACTCACCCACCTGAATCTCATGAGTTTTGCTGCATGTGGGTGAAAACAGTTTTCGCCTTTATTGTCCCTCAATGTGAAAAAATTAAATAAAATACCTAAATGACTCATCCAACCTCAAAGTGTGAGCCTTAAGGGGTTACCAGCAGGGATGTAGTGGCGGGTATACGGCGTATACCCACTTCTTTATAGGTCTGCATTGCGTATACCCACTTCTAAATCCCCTCTGATGCGCATCATTCAGTAGTGTCCTGCAATAGCCAAAAACATGACAGTCCAGCACATGAGTAGCTAATCCAATCGCAGTGTTTCCCATTAATTGACTAATCTAATTTGCCCAGCCACGGTCTCATAATGAACCGAAAACATTTTTACACTTCTCATCTAAAATAATTTTGCACTCACAATAACATAAAATAAAAGGCTGCGTTTTGCGCTCTGTCGCGCGCGCCAGTCAGTTCCTCACCCGTTGCTGTAAACTCACGCGCTCGCAGATATCTACACTGGAGTATTCCGTCTGATATTTGGTTGAGGACGACGACAAATCTTTGAGGTAACGTTAACTCAGCCTTCTACATTGCGAATAAATCACTCACATATGCAAGTAAATTTCTCACTGTGCGACCAAAAAATGTCTATTAGCCACTGTCAACAAGTAAAGTGAGGCATAATAAAATGATGCCGCACTTTCAATAATTAAATGAACATTTCACTCGCCGGTGATTGAGTTGTGTAGTTTCGAACACCGAGTCCCTTTTACTGAATGCAAACAGTTGAAGCTGGATTCAGCCTTGTCTTTCCTTGCATGCTGTCTGATGAGCGCGGGAAAAAGCACTTGTGTCATTCAGTTGTGAAGCTGAATCACTTCTCAAGCGTTCTGATGTGACGCCGTCTACAGAGACTTTCGCCAAACTCTCGTGAAAAATAAACGAGGTATAAACTTATTCATTTTGTGAACGCAAAGGACTCCAGTTTCAATTAACGGCCATGTAATGCAAATGGGGTTTATTCACTCAGTGCAGCAGTGAGACAGTCCTGCTCTATTTCTGTGGAGATGATCAAATGCAAGAAACACAAACTCTAAGTCTTCCTTCATGAGAAATAAGGGCTTGTGAGTTAATCAGAGAGCCTTAAAATAATGTATGAAAGTGAAGAATTTAAGGCAGAAATATTTTACTATTGCACAATACAATACAATATACAGGTTGGCTGCAGGTCATAGTGAGTTTGTTATGTTAATTAATCGTCATATTCGTGAAACACCTAAAACAAGCAATTAATCATCATAATCACAATTATTTGTTTGACAATTAATTGTCAGCCCCTAATTTTCATTATTAGGTTCCCATCTTGTGAATTGTTTTGTTAATAATATGTATGAAATTTCAAACAGTGACAACAGCTTGTCTCATTAGTAAAAATGCGATTTCATGACATCATAAAAATTGATAGAATGTGAAATTTGTAAATGCTTTAAAATGCTAAAATGTGATTAAAATTTTAAAGCAAAATCAAATTAAAATTACAATATACTATATTGTGTAAATATATATGAAGAGGCCCCCTCTCTCAGTTTGCTTAATATATTTTTTAGTTACATTGTGCTTACATGAGTTCAAACATCTGGCGAGTGAAAACAAAAATGTACTATCAATGACGATTATTTCTTCAACATGATCGGTGAGGATTGTTAACTAACATTAAATGTATCCACTGCATTTATACACTATTCGACACATCAGTGTACAAGCGCAAACAGATAATATTACTGCTGAAGTTACAATCATGATGATTAACATAAATTAACGTTAGCGTTACTAGGTTAATTGGCACATCGTTACACTGCTTACGGCTTCACTAGCTAGCTAGCATTAGCATTAGCAAAGATAAAAAGCTGAAACTGACATCCCTAGTTTGTACCCTGCTTTTCAGAATGGTTAGGGCATGACATTTTTAAAGCTACAGTAGGTAGAATTTATTCATTGAAAAAATTGTTTTCTAAAACAATCTACAAACAATCTATAAACATGGTGTCTTGTTAAAAGAGGCCCTGTGAGAGATTAGTTAGCACCACAGACTCTAGCTCTGAGTGAAAAATGTGGGTCGGGTAGTGCCAATCCAGCAAATTTTAGCCAATCGCTTTTGGTGAGGCAGGCCTCTGTTTGTGAACAGCTGTCAATTAAACCCTGGCTGGGGGTGAAGAGCATCATGTATATGAGGAAGAATTTGGGGCGCTGTTTCTCAATTCAGTTTATTTCAAAGTTGCATACTACAGATTTAAGAGCACAACACTGCTTACAAGAGCACAACACTAGCCTCTTTATTTTGCTCTCAAAGTGCAAAATTATTATGGGGGAGCATGCCCCCAAACCCCTCTAGAGGGTCGGAGGTCCACCCCCATAGTCTCACAAAATCCTGTGGGAAACACTGCAATCGCATGTAAATAAATGCAAATATACCCAAAAAACACCCAGTAAAAACTGCCGTAGACTACCTGCAAGGTTAATAGTTGTCCAATTTTCATGTGTGGATGGAATAAGGAATAGTTCATGCAAAATTCATAATTATGTAGTTCTCTCTTCCTATAGTCTTTGGGTCAGTATTGATTGCAAAATCTGCACCTCTTCTGTGGCTAATATTAATATCATAACAATCCTTACTCCGTGAAGTCAAGCAGCAGAAGTTATGTGACTGTGTGCAAATACTATTGGTCCATTTTGGGGTGAACTAAATATGCAAGACTAGTCTTACATGTCACTGTTTATAACACAGGGTGTTCATCCTTTGCTGGGCCACTTTAAAAAAAATGTGGGGCATAAATTAAGAGTATACCCACTTTTCCAGGCACCACTACACCACTGGTTACCAGACAAAGAAAGTACAAGACAGGCCTCAGCCTCTGAAGTGCTACAGCATATAAACACCATATTGTCCACCATCTTTACTGTGCTGGGAGAGGTCCTCTAGAGACAAACACATTTACTGGAGCCCAGCAGAGAAAAGGAATGTAGAGATATTGTCGAGGAGTGGTTCCAAAAGACAGATGGATTCTACATACACACCTCGTATTGCCTTGCATCCTGAAAAGATAGACAAATATAGTTTTCAGGGCAGAAGATTGATAATGTGTCGCCTGTCAGAACATTGAAAAGCAGTTCCTGTTATTCCTCTGGGATTCGTTGCCTTATTGTGCAAACTCTAAGCCCACCAAAATACAGCTAATGATCCTGAAGTTGTATTTGGACCATATTAAAAGCTTTTAAATAAAACAAATCAAAACTCTGGAATGGATGTAACATCACAGACCTTTCACTGAAAAAAATACTAGTAAGATTTCCTTGACTTTTATTTAGCAGTTTTTCTGAGAAGTAAAATCAACTTAAAGACTATATTGACAATTATAAATATTGACTGAATAATATTGACTAAATTAAGTAAATGTAACTTAAAATTTCATTTTAAACAGTAACTTTTACCTACAAATCTGATTGTACTTAAAACTTGTAAAATTTAAATGAACATTTTATAAAATTATTTCACATTTTGAATTTGCCTAATTAATATATGTTTTGTTTTGTACTACATTCCACAGGGATGCATATTTCTGTCTATTTGACAACATTACCTTGCATTACTGGTGAACGTAACAAGAATCATGCGCATGCAAACCTTAAAACTAACAATCAACATATTTTTTTGATCATGAATGGGTATTTTTGAGAAGAAAATTAACTTCAGACTTCACGAAACAAGAAGTTACTAAATAACAACAAAATCAACAATAAAACCGGTGTAAATAAATGTGCAAACTGTAAAACCATGCAAGCTCATTAATTAAGCCTTGGGAACACCAGCTTCGAAAAGTTAAGTAAAAGTTACTTATTTTATATACCTGTGAATTTTTCTCAAATTAGCAGATAAATATGACAAGGTTTTCTACTTTAGGATTGATGCATTATAACGCATCGTAAAGATAACAAACAATCATAAATAATGTTTACTTATAAGCTAAAGCATTCATTCATTTCATGTTTGAATTGAGTACAAATGTAGAATGTACTTAATACTTTCAAGTTCACGCTTAAACTAGCTTATTTAATGTAGCAAGTACTTAATCTTTTCTGCTATATTTACTTTACTACAAAAAAAAATGCCAGTATAGTTACAGTGAAGTCTCAGAAATGCAGTTTTAATTGATGTAATGTGCAAGCAAATTAAAGAGCTACATTAGTATTTTATTGTTATTTGATTAAAAAGAACACAAAATGATTTAAATCACAATGAGTCCTATGAGCAGCATGAAAAATATACATTCCAATAAAGTAAAGGTAATATCATGTAAGCAAAACCATATTAAGAATATAATAACCCACCCCCATTATACATTTCTAGATGTTCTTTTGTTTATATGCTTCCACCCCAACACCCAGATACAGTTACATGCACACACACACACACACACACACACACACACACACACACACACACACACACACACACACACACACACACACACACACACACACACACACACACACACACACCAATATATACATGCAGGAGATAGACATGTTGGATGTTGGTATGTATGTTTGTTTGCCTTGGTTATTTTGTATTTGTTACATGTAAATACTGTCACATTATTTGTTTGCATAATAAAACAAATTTAATAAAAAAGTATGTCAATAATCCAAATAGGATTTTATCAGAACATTTCATTTCAGAACATTTCATCAGATAATGATAAATGGAAACATTCTGTTAGAGAGAGGAGAAAAATCTGATCTCCATGTTAGTGGTTAGTATGGCTTGCTAAAACACTGGCAACAAATGGTGACGATGGAGACCCAGCCATACAAATTTCCTAAATTAAGATACATACACAATCTGCTAGTTGTAGCTGCTCATGATCCACAGCCTGAAGCATAATGGGGTTTGGTATGGTAACATCTAAAATGAATGTTTACATAAGGGACACAATATTTCCATCTCTCTCTCTCTCTCTCTCTCTCTCTCTCTCTCTCTCTCTCTCTCTCTCTCTCTCTCTCTCTCTCTCTCTATCTCTCTCTCTCTCAATTCAAATTCAAATGAGCTTTATTGGCATGACAAATTGTACATTGTATTGCTAAAGCATTTATATGAGCATGAAAAATAAAAATAAATAATGAACAAAGTAGAACAAATTATGTATTGAACAAGTATGGAAAAACAGGGAAAAATGTGTATATACTTTCAGTGGTGTGTGTGTGTGTGTGTGTGAGTAAATTGGCGCATCACTTTTTGGTCGACTCTTCCCTCTTTTTGTGGCAGGAATTGATGTACTTTGCTGCTAGTGAAATGCAGTCTCTTTTTTCACCAAGTAAATATTGAGCTTGTGCATCATACTTCAACTTTTTGTAGTTGGTACAAATAAATTCAAATTTGGGAAAGAAGTGTTTTCAAATTTAATTATAATTAGGGCAGGTGGTTAAGAAGTGCAGCTCTGTTTCTATTTGTCCTTGGCTACATTATGGGTATAACCTGCTCTCTCTGGGCATCCAGCTCTGTCTGTATCTGCCCTTCTCTATCGCCAGGCTGTGGTCGCTCAGTCTGTACCTCGTCATGTTTTTCCTCAGTTTGTGGTCTCTGACTGTGCCCAGGTATTCTGCTGTCGTGTAATCTCTGTTTAGGGCCAAATAACATTGTAGTTTGCTTTGTTTTTTGCTTTGTGTCAATTTTGTTCATACCAAGGGGAAACTGTATTTCTTTCCCTGACATCTGGGTCTCTCTCTCTCACTCTCACTCTCTCTCTCTCTCTATCTATATAAATATATATCATTTTTAAATATAATTAAAATAAATCATGAAACTGGGCTTTCCCAAGGAGTCTTCAGGAAACATTCTGCTGATGCAAATTTAAAGGAATATTAAAGTGTTAAACCTTTTAACAAGGTTTGATACAAATTAATCTACAGCATTTGTGGCTTAATGTTGATTATCACACAAAAAAAAAAAAAAAAAAAAAAATCGATTTTGACAAAAAAAAAAAAAAAAAAAAAAAAGCAAAAATCGAGGTTACAGTGGGGCAGTTACAATGTATGTGAATGGGGTAATTTTTTGGAGGGTTTAAAGGCAAAAATGTGCATCTTATATTTTTATACAGACACTTACTGTACATTCATTCTTCTGTTTTTTTTAAACGTGTGTATTATATGGGCTTTAATGTTGTTTAAATTGTCGTTGTTACGGTCGATTTATGGTTTAAGCTGTTACGTCATCTTGGAAGTTGTAAAAATGGATATAACTTTACACAGAACATTTTAAGAAACTATTTTTAACACACTAAAACCAGAATTTCAACCTTTACAGATTGGCCACTTTCACTTCCATGGTAAGTGGCTCACTGTAACAGATTTTTGCTCTCTCACTCTCTCTTTCTCTCTCTCTTTTAAAAATCTTTTTTTTTTTTTTTAAAGAAAAACATCCAAATAAAATGTTTGTTTTAATCAACATTATGCCACAAATGCTGTCGATTGAGCTTAAGTTGTACTGAACTCTGAATATTCCTTTAAGCTCATTATGCAACTTTAAACTCATTAACTATGAAGAACATTTGTAATAATATAAGTGGTATTCATTTTTAGTCGCAGCATTACTTACGTGGTACTGATAAGAACATCATAAATACTGGGCAGAAAATATTATGAGGATTTGATGGATGTCCTATACTTTATGGCTTAAAAATAAAATTACAAATACTATTTAAAGCTTTGTGCGAATTCCTTTAACTTCCACTATTTGATCTGCCGACCAGTCATGATTAGTCATATGGAATGGCAGAATGAGACAAATGGCTCCCTCTGCTGGTAAATGAAAGAATGGGAGATTAAATGGCTCCCCCTGCTGTTGAAATAAATATAGACCTCTAGATCATAAGGGCAAACATATCGTCTTTCTTTGCAGGTGAATACTAGAATGGCAAACAGAATTGCTCCATCTGCTGGACAATGACAGGATGGCAGGCAGGGCTGATCAGGACAGGACGATGGTGTTGTGTGAGGCCACGTCCCTGAGGTTCATGGCATCCATACTTACTTCTGTCTCATAAACGGGGTTATCAAAAGCAGATTCCTCAATCATGTTGTCATACAATGGAGAGGAAGACCCAGGGAGCTGAAGGGTCTTGCTCTGAGCTCTACAGAGGCGGACAAAAACAACTTTATTAGCAAAGACAAGCAAAAACAAACCCTGAATCTAAAAGCTACATGTCTTTTCTCCTGCCCTTGGATACGTGAGTTTGAACTTCCAAAGGTATGTCCATCATTTTTTAGAACATATGATGGAACTTACATTGAGAGGCAGAGAAAAACAGCTAGGAGCAACATCAGCACCAGTGCTACAGGAATTAGAACTGCAATGGCAATATTGACACCCTCCACACTGAATTCTGCACTGGTAGCTATAAAGAAGACATTATACAGGAAGTTAAAGACTGAAGAGATCTGCTAAACACTTCACAAATACTGAAACAGAGCAACTTAAATTGTTAGGATGGAGAGCAAAAGGCATCACAACCCACTTATCCATTGCATTTTACAGAGCATTGCATTTGAAAAGCAAAATAATATGGCCAAAATATTATGATAGATATAAAGATGGTAAAATCAATCAAAATGTATTGATAGTTATAGATAGAGAAAGATCAGAATTAAATATGGTATCACCATTCAGTTTGTGTTCATCAAAGTTTCCAGAGGAGGCTGAAAAATACCAATATTAATTCCTGTTATTAACATTTCTGAAACACATGAAGCAAGAATTTGAAAATGAATGATTAGGTAAGAACAAGCACTTACAAACTCCAAATTATACATTAAATTACTTCCATTAATGGATATTATTATAGATTATCTTTTAATTAAAGGTAAATTTTTCCTAATGCTTCTATTAAAATTGCCACTGGAACACATCAGACAAATTAGCTGTCATTAAGCTTTAAGAGATTTAAAGGGACAGTTCACTCAATAATGAAAATTCTCTCATCATTTATTCACCCTCATGCCATCCCAGATTTGTATGACTGTCTTTCTTCTGCAGAACACAAACAAGGATATAGAAGGATATCTCAACTTTTTAGGTCCATACAATGTAAGTGAATGGTGACAAAAATGTTAAGCTCCAAAAGCACATAAAGGCAGCATAAAAGTAATCCATACAACTCCAGTGGTTAAATCCATGTCTTCAGAAGCAATATGATATCAATATTGAAGACCTTATTTACTACAAATGTCAATTTTAACATTCTTCTTCATTCCCCTACCTACTAGGTAGGGAGGAGAATTTATAGTAAAAAAAAAGGACCTAAATATTTATCTGTTTCTCACCCACACCTATCATATCACTTCTGAAAATATTAATTTAACCACTGGAGTCTTATGGATTAATTTGATGCTGCCTTTATGTGCTTTTTGGAACTTCAAAATCAGCAGAAGAAATAAACTCATACACATCTGGAATGGCATGAGGGTGAGTAAATTATGAGAATTTTAGTTTTTGGGTGAACTATTCCTTTAACTATGCTTTGCTGCACAACAGAACTTTTTATTTTCTAAAAGTAGAGATAGGTCAGTTCCATATGATTTTGTTGGATAGAGTTCCTACCTTGGCACATAGGGGGCGCACCGCTCCATTGAGAGGGATGTCCAGGGAGACAGTGGATAGTCGCTTCACCCTGAAGTTCATATCCTGAACGGCAGGTAAAACTCAGTGTCTCTCCTGCCTGGAAGAAAGCTTTTTCTGAACTCTGGATGGCCGTAGAGGGTGCGCCGGGATTACTGCAGGGCTCATATCTCTCAGCTAAAGAAAAACACAGACATAGAGATCTCAATTACTGCTGAAACACAATATGTGCTAGAGTGTAGATGTTACTCTATGGTGAATAGTTAATCCTAAAGTCCATTAGATGGCAGTAGAGTGAAAGAACTGAAGTTGGAAGAGCACTATTAATTTTGCATCTCTTGCTGGCTGGGTAACTATCGACAGCTATTTGTTTAATTCAACACAAAAAAATTGGATACGTCAGGTACCATCCACTTACGGACACACTTGGGCAGTCTTTCACTCCACTTTGGGTCTGCAGTATCTCTGCTGTAGCAGGTGAGCACTCCAGGGCCAGAAAGTGAGTATCCTTTATTACAGATGTACTCCACTGAAGATCCCACAGCATAAAGAGAGCCTGTCACCCGTCTGCGACTGTTCTCCACCAGCCCAGGATCCTCGCATGACATGACTGAACAAATATCACAAATGAAACACTTGAAAATATTAAACATCACAGCAGAAAGGTGAGACAATTTTACCAAGAGTTCATTGTGAAAGTTGAAAAGGTTCATAATCATGTGGTTTATAGATTATATGATTTAACTGAAGATTAGCAACAGTTTTTTAACAACACAGAGAAAATGTATCATTTATAGAGGTTTAAAATGTTTACATTTTTTAAGTGTTGAATTAATTGGAAGGTTATTTAAAATGATAGTTTTGCATACTACTATGTTTGATGCAATGTAAAGGTGCTGTATGTGCTGTTATGAGCAACACATAAAGCGTGCCTATTATCTGACAGATATTATTAAAATAAGTGCTATATCAGGGGGCCTGTGTAGCTCAGCGAGTAAAGATGCTGACTACCACCCCTGGAGTCGCGATTTTGAATCCAGGGCTTGCTGAGTGACCCCAGCCGGGTCTCCCAAGCAACTAAACTGGCCCTGTTACTAGGGAGGGTAGAGTCACATGGGGTAACCTCCTCATAGTTGCTATAATCTGGTTCTCGCTCTCGGTGGGGCGCGGAGGCAACTGAGATTCGTCCTCCGATATAACAGTTATCTCAGCTCTGTAGATCCATACAATGCAAGTGAATGGTACCATCATTTTTAAGCTACAAAATACACATAAAGAGCATAAAAGTAATCCATATGACTCCAGTGGATAAATCCATGTCTTCAGAAACTATATGATAGGTGTGGGTGAGCAATAGATCAATATATAAGTCCTTTTTTTAACTATAAATTCTCCTCCCTGCCCAGTAGGTGGCAATATTCACAAAGAATGCAACAAACAAAAAAAGAATGTGAAAGTGAAAGTGGAGATTGATATTAAAAAAGGACTCAAATATTGATCTGTTTCTCTCCCACACCTATAGTATTGCTTCTGAAGATATGGATTTAACCATTGGAGTAAAGTGGAATACTTCTATGCTACCTTTATGTGCTTTTAGAGCTTCAAAATTTGGTACCCATTCACTTGCACTGTATAGACCTACAGAGCTGAAATATTCTTCTATAAATCTTTGTTTGTGTTCAACAGAAGAAAGTCATACACATCTGGGATAGGCGGAAATCGCGGGTGGGTCTGGGGGGGGTCAGGACCCCCCCATCTGAGGGTTGTCCCCCCCCTAAAATATCATTAAAATATGTGTATTGTAAATAATATAATTATATATTCTTAAAATAATTGTTTAAGAAATTAAATAATACAAATGCAAATGGGGCAACAACAAAAAACCCCTTGGTGTCCCCTTCAAAAATTGCTCTTGAGAATTGTTGTTTATTGTCCCCCCCCCCAACATTTTGATGAAATTTTCACCCCTGCATGAGGGTGAGTAAATGATGAGAGAATTACAATTTTGGGGTGAACTATCCTGTTAACTTTTGATGATTCTGAGTTTATTATTATTATTATAGGAAGATTATTATATGTATTAACCTTATTTCACTAGTAGAAAATAAGGTTTGCAGTAGCAGCTGACCTAGCTTTAATTCAATGCAGTGGTTATGAGCACATTAATAAACTTTTCCCAGCATCAATCAAGCACTAATGATCTAGTATGACCTTTAATAGTGTTGCTAGCTCTTACTTTTCTCACAGATGGGTACGTCTCCACTCCATGTTAGATCCCACTGGCACATCATGATCTCAGAACCATGCTGCTGGAACCCTGGGTAACACTGGTAGATGACCACCGTTCCGTGGGTCAGTTGAGGATGGGACGTGCTCTTCCAGCCATTGGGAATTTCTGGCAGCTCTGCACAGGTATCGTTGAGTGGTACCTCTATTATTTGGGTGGTGAAAGGGTAAAAGAAAGACAAAGGGGATCGTTAACCCAAAAAGGAAAATGCTGTGATTACGTTATTTTGGTAACAATTTACAATAAGGCTCCATTTGTTAACATTAGTTAACAACATTAGTTAGTGTGAACTAACAAAGAACAACACTTTTAGACCATTAATTATTTTTGGTAAATGTTAAATTCAACATATAGTAAACATTTTTTTGTAACAAAACGCAGTATAAATATACATTATTTAATGTACTCTGAACTTGCAATGAACAATATTTGTATTAATTAACACTAACAAAGATTAGTAAATGCTGTAAAAATATATATTGTTTATTGTTAGTTCATGATGCTTAATGCATTAAAGGTGCTGTAAGTGAATTTAGCCATTCTAGAATTCCCACAAGCGAAACACACTGCCACAACCCCCCACCCCCCAACACCAGTTACCTCCACTCGAAAAGTTTTCTCCAGTGCCAATTTATTTTTCCAGTTCGCCCCTTGACTATAAGAATGCGAAAAATTATTGACAGGCAGAAAACGTCATTGACCATGGCCTGCTGACACATATTTGTTAGCTGTTTACAGAGGCTAGAGACTTTAAAGGTACTGTAAGTGTTTTTTTTTTTTTTATTGAAAAGTATGCAAAAAATTGTATTACTCCCTGAAAGAAGTGTCCTGAGATATCTCACCAGTCTCTGTCTAATGTTAACAAATGGAACCTTATTTTAAAGTGTTACGTAATTCAATTTTGATAAAAGGCAGACTACAGACATTTTTCTTTGGAATAAAATGCTCCAATTAATCATGCACAATAAAACCAATAATGTGTATTAAGAAAGTAATAGTGTCAATTTCAATTAAGGTTCATTTTTACTTTAACTTCCCAGCATTCTTGTCAAATATAAATCATATCTACCCATAATGTACTGTCCTTTGTGAAAAATACTTTAAATGCATGTAGAACATATTAAAATGTAAAGATAATCTGCACATACAATTCTAGTAGTTCCACGTACCAAAGAAATGCACCATAAAGCCGTTGTTGTAGCCGTAGACATTGGAGGCTGGATCAGACTGAAACTGGATGGTCACATCAGCCGTAGAGGTGTAGAGTCTGAAATGAGAGAGAAAGCCGCTGTACTGGCCCAGGATGTTGGCTGTCAGGTCATCACCATCATAAAAGGTCAGCAGGTCATTCTTCCCCAGACGAAGACTAATGGAGCAACACACATGAATGTACACCATTAGTGTATATCAATACACACAATGAGAAAAATAAAAAAACACGGGTTAGAGGTGAACTGAGGGTGCAGAAATGTTGGTTTTTGGGTGAATTATCCCTTTTATTAAGAAGAATGATAACATAAGGATCCGACATATTACCATCTGCAATTTTCCCAGATGGTTTGTTGATGTCATTCTGCAATTCATCTTCATTTCCAAACAAATATGACTAATGTGAGGGAAAAACATTATA
Organism: Xyrauchen texanus; assembly: GCF_025860055.1. NCBI lineage: Eukaryota > Metazoa > Chordata > Actinopteri > Cypriniformes > Catostomidae > Xyrauchen > Xyrauchen texanus. Next base: position 9,048,365 of record NC_068319.1, on the reverse strand, counting down.
TGCAGAGTGAACAGTATCGACAAAGAGAATCAAAGATTTTTTCCATTCTGCCACGCTACATGGAATTGTAAATACCAAAGTTTATATTCCCTAATCTATCAGGAGACTGTATTTACCTCTTCAGCGTGGAAGTTTTGATTTATTTATACAGTGTAGGGTGGGAAAACAAAGAGGCAGAATCTTTAGGACCAACATACAGCTCTCATCCTCCTATGGGCTCTCTTATTTTTTTAAGTCCAAAGATGAATTGCATTAACATAAACAGTCTTGGAGTTTAACACTGAGTTAAGAACTGCAGAAACCCTTCTGATGGCAAAAGACAGGCCCAATTCCCTCAGATGTATAATGATGGGTTCAAACTGTTTGAGTTATACAAGAAGGATGATACACACTGATGAACAACTGAGATGGGGTTTTGTTTCTTCCTTCACTGAACAGGCTGATGGTTGGAGACTATTCACTGTGGGGATACCAGAGAGATACCGGAAGAGTATCTGGAAGATACTTCTGTAAAGATGGACTAATGATGCATGCTGGGACATGGAGTCTCTGGGTGCAGAGATAATGTCACACTTTGAACTATCTGAGCAAGACTCCATGACTGGTTGACCATAGCAAAGCTGGACGTCTACACATGTAACCTTTAGAGATCTTCCCTCACCCCACACTATAAAACCCACCTATAACAACCTAAACCTGCCTACACCAGGCCAAAACCATCTCATATCATCCTAAAACCCACCCATACCACCACAAACCTACCAACTCACTCATACCACCCTAAAACACACCCACACCCTCGCCAAAACTACCCATGCATCCCCAAAACGCACTAATAACAGCACAAAATCCACACATACCACCCCAAAATTAACCATATTGCCAAAAACTCACCAATAACACCACATATCCCAACCACACAAACCAAACCTACCTATATAGAATCAAAAACTATTTATACCATCTTTAATTCTACATATACAACATCAAATCTACCTATACTGGCCCAAAACCCATTCATTCTACACTTAAACCCAACCATACAAGCCCAAACCTACTTACACTGACCCAAAATCCACCCATACAAACCTAAAACCCACTGATACTATTCCAAATCTACCCATATTGCCTCAAAATCCACCCAAACCACCCTACAACTCACCCATAATGCCCCAAAACCTAACAAATAGTTATAACTAGTACCACATATCATCCATATGACCATTAAATTGTTTTCTGTGGTTCTCTGTAAAAACCCCATTTTTTTCTTTCCAGCTACTTATGAAGGATGACAAAGCAAAAATTAAAACATTACAACAGAAATACTACATCAGTCAGATATTAGAAGACTCCCCACGATATCAAAGTAGTACCCTGTTCATGTGTGATTGCCTAGGTGTACAGCCTGTCACCTGTGTGTTGGCCATTACGTCTGCGGGTCTGAGGTAAATCAATTAATCAGCCATCATTATGCACACTGTTTCTTCATAATTAAGAGCTGGTGAACTGCACTGAATGCTAATGGAGGAGTAAAAGCATTCTCATTAGATGAAATAATAGGGCAACAGATCCCCCCCCCCCCACACACAAACAAATATTCCTAACTGCTTTATGTAGTGCATTGTAAGGAAATTAAGGGAAAAGTAAAGAGCTGGTCAAATTCAAACTTTGTAGCAAATTAATATAAACAGCTCTTTATTTCTCCTTCAATCAACATTGTGATCCATTTCCTCCACTGGTCTCCAGTCTGAGGTTTCAAGTACTCACACATTGACTTCCAGCTTGAATCTCTTGTCCTCATCCCCGTGCAGACCCCAGATACAGTCTTGACCTTTGTCATATGCTTCAGGCCAGTTTGGAGAAAGCACCACACCTGCTGAATCTGTTATTTCTCCACTGCACACAGCTGTTAAGAACACAAACCTAATGATTACAAAACGGTTTAATTAAACAATAGACTATACTCTCAACTACAACATCACAAAGATAGTAAAATCACAATTAAAAACAAAATTAGATTAGAAATGGATCAAGCTTTGTAGTGAACAATATTTACTTCTCTCAGGGTAAAACAAACAAGAGTGACAGAATAAACAGCCAGAAGACAAGAAAGAGAGGCTTCACACACTCATACATGCAAAAATACCTCGGCAGGCTGGTTCTGTCTCGTTCCATTGGGGATTTTCAGGGTTTATGCATTGTAAGATAACAGCGCCCTGCTCCAGTGTGTAACCCAGCTCACACGAGAACTCCACCACAGAACCAACTCCAAACGCTGGATCACTTGTGGAGAAATTTCCGTATTTCACAAATGGCTCGTAACAGCTGCCCTGTGAAAATGCTGTAAAAGACACAAACATTATAGTATAAAAACACACTTTGTCTCATAAACAATTCTAAAACACAAACATATAAAAACACAAACTGTAAAGTAGAACACTGTTGACTAGAATAGAATACTGTAGAATAGAGCACTGCAGCATAGAATATTGTAGAATGGCACACTAGGATAGAAAAGAATATTGCAGAATAGAACACTAGTTTAAAACGAATAAATACAAAAGAACACTGAACAATAGAATAGATCTCTACAGAATAGAAAGAATACTTTAGAACAGAAGACTGTAGAACACTGAAGAATAGAACAGAATACTGTATAACTGAATACTGTAGAATAAAGTTGAAAACTGTAGAATAGAACACTGAAGAATAGAACAGAATACTGTATAACTGAATACTGTAGAATAAAGTTGAAAACTGTAGAATAGAACAGAATACTGTATAACTGAATACTGTAGAATAGAGTTGAATACTGTAGAATAGAACACTGCAGAACATATTAGAGTACTATAGATTAGAACACTGCAGAATAGATTAGAACACTGTAGAATTGATTATAAAATTAAATAATAGAAATAACAGAACTCTGCATAATACAATAGTGTAAAATAGAATAGAATACTATAGAGTAAACACTGTACAATAGAATAGAACATAACAGAAAAACCCTGCAGAATAAAATAGAATAGAACACAGCAGAACATATTTAGAATACTAGAGATTAGAATACTGCAGAATAGAACATTGTAGAATAGATTAGAAAAGAACAGAATAGAAATAACAGAATACAATAGACTGCTGTTCAATAGAATAGAATACTGTAGAATAGAACATTGCACAATAGAAAAGAACAAAAAAGAATAGAACCGAATCTAAACACTACAAATAAGAATAGAATAGAACATGGCAGAATAGAACAGAATAGAATCTTTTACTGCCACACGGCAGAGCTGGTGGAAATTGTTATAAATGCAGCTATTGGCAACATACGTGTGTGAAAGTTCACAATGTACAATACTTCTATGTGTAAGAAAAAACAATATAAGATACCATATACAATTTACTCTATATAGAATACAATACAAAAGAGTTTAGAAGACTAGACTAAAAGATGGCCTTCATATGTACCTTCATATTGGATGGCAGCGCCAGTGCACGTGCCCGTCTCATCACTGGTGAACTCCACAAACAGATACCTAGTGGTGCTGATCACACCCTCAGTGGGCAGATACTCCACTGCATATGAGTCATACAGGGGCGGAGAGTCAATGTTACTGCCATCCTTTATCAACAGTCTAAGAACAAACAAAAGGAAGTCAAGCAACAACAAAATAGAAAAAGAGTGAATAGTCTTTAAAAAAAAAAATATGTTATTTGCATAGAAAGCTCAATTTTCTAGGTTTCATAAGCAAGGCTTAAGACATGACAGACATAAAAAAAATTAAACAAACTTTTTTATTACAGAGTCCATGTTTCAATGCCAATGTGTGAGTAAGAACAAATGTACTTTTGAACCAACAGGTATCAAATAGTGACAAATGATGTGCATTGTGGCAGGGTGGAGGGCGGCTGCCCATAACTCTCTCTCTGTCGCACTGCCATCTCCGGTCACCTTTATCCCTCTAGGGCTTAATCAGCCTAATTAGGGGCCGGGTGTGCGGATTCACGGCCAGGCCCTCCGCTGTGCCATATGCATTATAAAGCCTAAGTTACTTATTCACACACATAAACACACACACATTTGCAGAGCACATGCCTGTCATCATCCTCAGCCAGAGCCACTTTCTCAAAGTGAACGTGGAGCCAATAGCCCTCCGGGGCCTCCAGCACCCAGTGGCATGTCAGATTGTTGCTGTAGTTTCCTGGAAACCCGGGAGAGACGATACGACCCTGAGTGGCATTTCTCAACATCCCACCACAAACAACTGGCAAGAGAGCAAATGGGAGAGAGAAACTGCTGTGAATTTTCTGCATTCAATTAATCTTTATTATGCAAGTCAGAATGAACAGATTGCTAAAAACTAATGAGACTATTTATGTAAAATGTGTTAATTTTAATTAAACTAAAGCTTTCTGACAGGGAATATCATTAAAACACGGAAGGATTGGTCTTATACCTTGACACCTGGGCTTTCTGCCACTCCAGTAGGGTGTTGTGGCATTTTGGCAGGTGAGGGAAGTGGGGCCCAGGAGCTGATAGCCATTTAGACAGGAGAAATAGGCTACGCCTCCCACCTGGAGACCACTGACTGATACATCACCATTATCAGGAGCCAGAGGAGAAGCGCAACTGAGAGCAAATGCTGAAGAGAAAGACATAAATGGCAGGCTATTCATTTATAGCGACAAAAACAAAGATACAAGATACAGATACAACCTCTAACCCAGTAAAAAATTATTCATCATTATGTTATAAGACAGAAACTGAGAGAAACCGAGAAAGAGAGAGAGAGAGAGTATATGCTCAATTTTTACGAAGACATCTTTCAACTATATTAGCTGTTCAGGTGCTGGTCAAATGCGAAGAAGCAACATTTAAAATCGCCAGCATTAAATTACAGACCATGCCTCCTCTGTTTCCATGGTGATTATTGTTTCACAATTTCCGATTGTTTAGCTATTATTAATAATGACTCAGTTCAAGCACAGCAGGGCAGATCCGTTGCTTGCTGGGTTTTGGCTAACAGATGGCAGGAATTTATATAACACGTATCAAATCTGTGTATCAGTGGGAACAGACAGTCTGTACAAAAGAAAGGCAATGAAAAATGACAGAATGAATATGTTGTGGGTCAGTGGACAGACAAAAAAAGAAACTTAATGGACTATGATTGAGGTTCTACTTATAGAATCATTCTTGCACTAAAAAGCTGTTCAGTTAGAACAGAAAGTGTGGTTTTTAAAAGATAAATCTCTTTTTCATTTGACATGGCGTCAAAAAAATTATTGCGCTTCTGCACAAGACATTTAACAAACAGGAAACATGGTGCAACTTGTAAAAATTTCACTACAACTACAAAGTAGCCTAGAAAAAAATACCTAATATTTCAGCATTTTTGGGAAGAAGAAAGTTATAAGCGCTAAATCTGTTTATAAACTAAAATGCGCGTTGCGCTGCATGACGGAAGCCCGCAGGGCACAGCATCATGAGCACAGCAGCTTGCATAAACTGCCACTGGTGTCCTCTCTTCTCTAGCAAGACTTTCTACCCTGTCACTATACAAGAACTGTAATTATATCAGGACGACTCGCAGACTTGAGTGAAATTTATGATGACATTTATTTGCTGAATATAAAACAGAAAATGATTGTCTCTCTTTGGCGTAAGCACCGTCCGGCGGTCAGAAGAAGTTGTACTCAGAACCGTCATATCCTGCCGGAGATAGGAGGCATGGGCGAGGAGCCTACCCCCATGCTGGACGGGACTCAACTGGTGATGGTGGGGTGGTGGAGGTTGCTGTGTTAGCACACTGAAATGGCAATGTGATAGATTGTGAGCAGACTTATAAAGCAATGGCTTACATGTGATTGGCTAGGAATCACCCAGCTAATGGTTGGATGATATACAGCTGCTGGTCTTCCCGCTAGAACTAAGCTGCGTTTATAATACTGTGATTTTAAGCATATTTCATTTAATTCTGGAAAGGAGTTGCTCATTCAGGTACGAAGGAACCATCTGAACATGTTTAACCACTGATCAAACTTCACTTGTTTTTAAGGTAGGCATTGTTTTATCTGTGCCCAATATTAACACAATGTAGTTTAAAATATATGTGGGGATATCTTGTTTACCATCGCGTGCACAGAAACATTAGTTCGGTATTGTACTCCTGCATTAAATTCCGTAACCGTTCGCCCCTCTTGTTCAAAATAAACTGTCCTAGCGGTTAACACTCTGTCTCACTGTGCTATGCTGTACTGTATTTCCCTGCCCTGTTTATCTGTCTGAAAAGACTCACCTGCTAGAGGCCAAAAGGTCGCAACGGATGGATGTTATATAAAGAAGGTATGAGAAATCACAAAACATAATGTGACCAAATGCTACAATTTACGTAACAATATCTCAATATTTTAAATAACCTTAATGTTAATTAAGACTTTATTATTGCAACTGTAATACAACTATACATGAACAGAACAACCACTTCTCAATAAACACTGCATGAAATGTTTATTTTTGCCTTATTTTATTCAGTTGGACTGTAGGAGTTGACAAAAGTTAGCTTAATAATCTCATTCCATATCCGGATAATTGCTGCAATATCATAGAGGATAAGTTTCCTCTATGATATTGCATTATATTAGTTTTGTTCAGTATGTTAACTTAATAGCCAAAATACTTGGAAATACATGAATGAGAATAAAACTGAAATAGGAACGTGTTTCAGTCACAATGTACATTATGTTGTTTAGAGATGATTTTGAGACATTTTGAATGTTACAAATGGCTATTTCTGTTTCAATAAATGTTGTATACTTAAAATGTTCTGTTTGTCCAAGAATCCTCTTGCAGCAATGCAGGCCTTTGGTATTTAGAAGCTGCTGGTTTAGGATCTGTGTGGAGTCCGTTTCTCAAATTAGAGACTGTGATTGACTTGTCTTTTTGATGTGCATCTGGGCCGTCCACTTCCCTCTCTGTCCTGGCTAGAGATTCTTTTTTCAAAACAATAATGAATGGAATAGCCTTCATCTCTCTAAAACAATAGACTTTAGGAGAAAATAGAATTCCAGAAGAAATGTCTTTCCTTTTGCCTGTTTTTAAAACCAGAATTTGACTTGCAAGTGTAAGTGTAAGTGTAAAGCAACTTGTAAGAACTCAATACCTCAGCAAATGGGGAAAAAACCCACTGTATTGTGATTTCCGCATGGTAGCGCAACCATTTTCAAATGTTCTAATAAAAAGAACATTTTCTTGAGTACCAAATTAGCACTTTAGAATGCTTTTGTAAGAAATAGATGACACAGTCTATGTTTGCCATCACAGATAATTTTGTATTTTTTATAAATATCACATAAAACAATTATTTTAAACTGTAATAATATTGGCAATTAATGATTTTGACAGTATTATTGATCAATTTAATGCATCATTGGTGAAAACAATTGAAGCATATGTACATATAAAATAACTTGTAACGTAATTACTTGAGTAGTTTTTCGGCAAACTACTAATTTACTCTTACTTGAGTCATAATATTTCTAATACTTCTACTTGTACTCAATTTAATGATTTCTTTAGTAGCAGTACTTTTACTTAAGTAAAAAAAAAATCACTTTCCACTACTGGTCATCATGTACATAATAGTTCATTAATTTCACTGCTTTACTGAGTGTATCAGTGCTCTTCATAGCCTCTAAGCTGTGACTCTCTGCCTTAAATAGAATTTATAGAGCTCTTGAATGTTTGAAAGGAGCATTTAACCCTTGCACATAGATATCAATAGAGCAATGTGATGATTTATAGCCCTCTTTCATTTAATCTCTCTCCCAGAGAAATGCCCTTGATCTCTGTTCACTTGTGCTTCAAACGCACTAAAACTCAACAGGCTGCTAGCTAGCAACTCTTCAGCGGCTGTGGGATTTCGAAGGATGTTTTAAGGCGATGTGTTTTTTTTTCTCGATAATATATATATTTTTTTATAAAATACTTTCTCCTATCCAAATTTAATTTACAGAGACAACTGTATGTAAGCCACTCATAGGATGATTTCCCTGGAAATTAACACTGTGTGTATATTTAAAGGTATATTTCACTCAAAAATGAAACTTCTCTCATCATTTACTCACCCTCATTCCAGATGTTACATCACCCTGGCTATTCCAGATGTCTATGACTGAGAACACAAACTAAGATTTTTATAAGAATATCTCAGCTCTGTAGGTCATTTCAATGCAAGTGAATGGTGGCCAGAAATCTGAAGGTCCATAAAGCAGATAAAAGCCGCCAGTGGCAACATTCACATCTGAAAGAGAATGTAAAATATTCATCTTAAATCTCTGAAAGAGAAAGATTTATAGTAATAAAGGACTTAAATATTGATCAGTTTCTCACCCACACCTATCATATAGCTTTAGAATATATGGATTTAACCACTGGAATCTTATGGATTACATTTATGCTGTTTTTTCAGATTTTTGGACCTTCAGATTTCTGGCCACTATTCACTTGCACCAAAAGAGCTGAGCTATTCTTCTAAAAATCTTCTTTTGTGTTATGTAGAAGATAGAAAGTCATGAAGGTGAGTAAATGATGAGAGAATTCAATTTTTTGGGTGGACAATCCTTTTAATCACCCGATATCACAAATTCTGGTTCATCCAGCGGTGTTGAAGGGTAGGACTACCTGTTTAAAAGAACAAAGGCAGGAGTAATTGCTTTGTGATTCCGAACTTTGGTGACTCCTAAAGTTCAGAAATTACACACTGCACTTTTAATCAGGTACTGAATAGAGCTCAGAAAACCAGTACTAAGATAAAATAATACTTCTAATAGACCACCGTTCCTTCTTCAATGAAATAGTAATTACAAGAACCATGAGAGAGACAAAAAGTAGAGGGAGGATAATTGCTCAGAGAATATAGTTGTACCTTTCTGTAAATGCACTGTGTGCACTTTGCTAGTTTTGATACTTTTAATTATATAAACTGGTGAGATTTGATACACCCTGATCCAGAACTGTTCTAGGAAGAGAATATGTCAAAGAATTCAAAATCCTTGGGCTCTGGAGACATTAAAAGACACTTACATGCTCAAGCTGATGCCCCACCGGAGGCCTCAGACAAGGGAGTCAATTTGGCCGGAGAGGTGAAAGAGATTTGGCGTGAATTGCTGAACGTGTCGGCAATGCTGACGAAGGTCATTGCTGACTTAGAGAATCTTGCTGCAATATGTCGTTCGATCACTACCATAGAGACGAAATTCACTGAGATGGTTATCGCTAATCTACTTGCGACCAAAGCAGACTTGGAGCATGTCTGGGAAAAGTTGGAGGATATGGAAAATTGTAGTCGCCTTAATGTCCGAATTGTTGGAATTACTGAGTGAGCAGAGGGTCAGAATATGGTGGAATTTCTGGACGGCTCTATCCAAGTCTGCTCAACATAACAGGCCATAAGATAGAAATCGAGCAAGCTCACAATGTCCCGGCTCGGAAATCCGCGGAGGGAGACAGGCCCCGATCAATTCTGGCCAAATTTCTGAGATTGGCAAGGGGTAAAGGAAGGCTTTCTTGGAAGAACCACAGCATTTTCTTGTTCCCAGACTTTGCGAATTCCACAAGAGAGAAACGTTAACAATTCAGGGAATGCAAGAAACTCTTACATCAATGGAAGGTTGCGTTTGTTCTGATGTTTCTGTCCAAACTGAGAATAGATTCTAAGGCTGGCCATAGAGAATTTACATGTCCACAGCAAGCATTGTCCTACATAAAGTCAATAGAATGAGTAAGCCATTTGGTGATTTTCATGTTGCTGCCTAGTGGACCTGACTCACTGTACATATACTTGACTGTCCGAGGAAACTGGGTGCCTTTTTCATTTACCTTTGTGCTGGTTCCACCTAGCGGCTGGAGTTTGGGATGATATGGGGTGGACATGTTTTCTTTAGTGCTGGCTCAAGTAAGAGCAGGGGAGTGATTACATTGATAAGTAAACATCTATAAATCAACTGACTCAAACAGATTAAAGATAAATTAGGAAGAGTCATTATTGTTTTAGCAGAAATTAAGGGGCAAAGGTTGATTTTGGCTAATATTTACGCACCGAACGCTGATGATCAGGGCTTTTTCATAGATACTGGAGGGATGTTGCATGCCGCTGGCACTCCTCGTGATATAATATTGGGAGGAGACTTTAATTTATTGATGGAGTCTTTGATCATAGTGAAGCAAAATGTGTAAACTCTCTAGAGCAACATTGATGCTTCATAGCAAAAAAAACTTGGTCTTACAGATATTTGGAGACTTTTGATCCCATCTGGCAGGGACTATACATTTTTTTTCATCAGTTCATAAGATTTATTCTTGAATAGTTTTTTTTTTTTATATCTAAGTCCCTCATTTAATCTGTTGTTGAAACACTGAAATCAGTGTCTCTATGGAGACCAACTGGTCCTCAGTACCGCAAGGTTTGGGAGGCACTAAAGGTGATTCTTAGAGGTCAGATCATACAGTATGCCTCATTCATAAAAAAAATCCAAAGCACAGGAACTCGTGGAGTTGGAAAATAATGTTAAAAGTGCTGAGGCAGAGCTGAAGTGACAAACGTTTTCTGATGTCTTCTGACGCAATTGAAATACAGATATAATACTATTTTGTCATGGCAGGTGGAGATTTGGCTATTCAGTGCAAGACCTTACCTCAGCCATTTATATTAATAATGCTTTTAAAGAATTCTATCTTGATCTCTATAGTTCCACGTCTTCGTCTACTGATGAAGACATTAGAAAATTTGTGGAACAATTAGATCTACCTAAATTGACGAAAAAGCAAAACAATTCTCTTGATTCTGAGATAACCTTGGAGGAGCTTGGCGAGGTAATTAAAGCCTTGTGTAACCCTGGTTACAACCAGTATTAAGATGTGACTGAAAAATGTAAATGAGCAGAAGGTAATTATTTTTTATGAGCAGTAAGACAGCAAATGAAAATATGTTGTACTTGGGAGAACTGATCAATGATATTTGAGAATGGTGTTTAGCGCATTTTCATTTCCTTAAGTAGCACGCAATTGAGTTTTTCCTTCTTTTTCACTCGGTGGAACAGAAGAAGAGCAGATGTGTTTCATTGCACTCTGAAGAAATTAGAAATGTTATTAGTCAAATAGCATTATTTTATTAATATTGAAGTGATATTTATTTAGACACGATTTAACATGTGAAATGGAAGATTTAGTGTAAAAATTGATTTTATTTAGTGGCTTAGACTGACACGGCTGCTGAGAAGAAGCCTTGTTAACGCATAGCGTGTTACTAACACATTAAACAGTTGTTTTATGAAGAACTAAAGAGTTTGTAATGAGAGTGTAACTTTTATGAGACATTTGAGCGAAAGACCAATTGAAATCGGAGTTCCTTCGGAGTTAAAAGGGATTGAAATATTCAAGTTCATCAGTGCTCTTGGTCAGCTTTTTTGTGTTTGTTTCTTGCTGTTTATTGTTTTTTTTGTTTCATTGTCTCCTGCCTGATGAAAGCTGTGTGCTGATGAGCCAATGTTGCATTGAAGTGACGTTCACCGAAGTGAAGTTCTTGGACTCCCAGAATTGTCCAAATTCCTGTGTTGTGGAGAAACAGGGAAATGTATTGCATAAATTGAAAGAAATACCAAACAAGTGAATTAACCTTCTAAAATATATATATATTTTTTAGTAAATTTGTTACTCAAAACTCAAGAGTATCATTGGAGTGGGTTCACATTTATCTCTATAAAGTAAACTGAAACAAATAAGAGATTAATACCTAGAAAAAAACAAATTCAAAGGGTAATACAATTGGAATTAAAAAGATAATTCTTCTATATATTTATTAAAAAAAATTTATACAAACTTGTGTATTTTGTCAATTTTTAATTAAATGTCCATGTTATGCATTCCAGTAATGTGGTATAAATAAGGTAAAAAAAAAAAAAATATATATATATATATATATATATATATATATATATATATATATATATATATATATATATATATATATATATATATATATTCAGCTGAACCTAATACAATGTCTGAGTGAGTCATTATTGTTGTGAGCTCCTTATTCTCAGTAGGCGAATCTGATCTTCTGATAGCGCTGGTCCATATTCAGACCGATTGTGTATGCAGTAAATTGTGCAAAGGGTTACACTTGCCTACAGGCAAGCTCCGGGGCCAGATGACTTTACCGCTGATTTTTTTTTAGATCTTATACTACAGAACTGCATGGCTCCACTTTTGTTAGAAGTTTATACAGAGTCATTAAAGAATGGAAAGCTTCCACCAACCATGACACAAGCCTGGATCAGTTCAATTCTTAAAAAGGACAAAGATCCAAGCAAGTGTAAGAGCTATGAATTGTGTAAGTGTAATATTGTATAAACAGGTGTTTGAAAAATAAAATTGTGAGACATGAGTATACAGTTTGTTGTTGATTTTATTTTCAGACTGAAAAGCAAGTTTTTCATTTATATTTTAGGGCTTTTTGATGGTAAAACATGAATTCTGTTATAGAGAGTTATTCTTTGCAGAACTCTGGATAGAGTTATTCTTTGCAGAACTCTGGATAGAGTTATTCTTTGCAAAACTCTGGATAGAGTTATTCTTTGCAGATCTCTGGATAGAATTATTCTTTGTAGTTCACTCATAATTGATGATAAACAACTCTGTAGGGGAAGTAAATTGTGGCACAGTAAATTTGAAGTTCCTCTGAACAGAGTTAAAAAGAGTACATTTCTTTTAGCTCTGAACTGAGTAAAATTGTATGAGAGTTGATTAAAAAAACACTAAATAGAGTCAAATATCACAGGAAAGAGTAAAATATTATCACTAAATTGAGCATAATTAACTCTGGAAAAACATCTCTATCAAAAGTGTAACTTTTAATCTTTTCAGAGAAGGACCAAATGTTATCTAAAATTTTCTTCAATTTGAGGACATTTTACTCTGACAAATTTACTGTGTACCTTCCAATTTCCCTGATCCAGCTAGACGTAAAAATATTGCCAAAAATTCTGGCTAACCGATTAAGTAAAGTTATGACAACTCTTATACATATAGATCAGGTGTTTATTCGGGGCCGCAGCTCTTCAGAGAACATTAGGCATTTCATCAATATCATGTGGTCCATGGTGAATGATCAGACTCAGATCGCTGCCATCTCGCTTGACACCGAGAAATGCATTTGATGTGGTAGAAATTTTTTTTTAAGATTTTGGAAATATACGGGTTCGGGAATACTTTTATTGGATGGATTAAGTTACTTTATAGACACCCAGTAGCAGTGGTACAAACAAATTGATTAATTTCAGATAATTTTAATCTGGATAGAGGCACCCAGCAGGGCTCCCCTCTTTTCCCCATCATTGTTCGGTCTTTTCCTGGAACCATTAGCAGCCGTGATAAGAAGGGAAGATGATTTTCCAGGGGTGGTGACGGGAGGTATGGCGCATAAACTTTTGATTTATGCAGATTATATTTTATTATTTGTCTCTGGGTTACAACAATCAGTGACCTATATGAGAGTGGATTGTTGAATTCTTTTGAAAATTTGGTTCCCAGATATCAGTTCTATTGGTATTTACAGCGGCGCCATCTGTAAATTCTGTTCTGTATTGTTTTGGGAGTAGCACACACCTCCTAAAGCAGCAGATACTCTGGAAGTGGTGATTACTCATTTTGGAAAAGGTCATGAGGCAGCAGTGTATTACTCCCTGCTAATTCAGAGTCTGGGGGTCGGAGCTTTAATTTCTATCAACCCACGTCTTTTGGGGGTGTGTTAAAATACAAGAATTTTGGTTGAAGATTTAGAGTTTTATATGTGTCGTTTTGGGACTCAGATTTCATTTTGCCCCAGACTCTGTAACCAACTTGGTGTAAATAGCACTTGCCACAAGGCACAGCTATTTGCACTCCAATAGTCTGGTGGAAACAGAGAAGTTGAAGAAAAACTGCACCTACAATGACACCACAGTGGCGTAGGGTGTAACAATGGCTTGTTTTTTAAATATGGAAACTAAATCTGTCATAAATAACATACTGAATTATTAAATGCTAATTAAATGCTCCTGTTAATAAATGGTGAAGGTTTTACAATGGTGAGATGGTACCTCGGTACCGCAGGAGTAAGGAACCAGGCCGATTGGCCTGTTCCATGCTGAACTGCACAGAGATCTGGTTACTAGAGCTCCGCAGCACCAGGCCTCTAGATAACACAGAGCTGTTGGCCAGGACTGAGGGCAAAGGACCACCCAGATCCTCCAAGACTACCTTTATTCCATCCTCCAAGCTCACATTCAGCACCTGCAGCAGAATAGCACAGTCAGTGAAGAGACGTTACAATATATGCACAGACATAAGTGTTGGGGAGAGTTACAATGTTAAAACAGGTTTCTAGTTGCACAACAGAACATAAATATTTTAACTATTTAAACACTTGAAAATTATCAATACATTAAAAATAATCAATAATAAAATGTATATATTCATAAAAATAGATCGTGTCTGTTGTATAGCTTGTCCAAGTCCACAATTTGAGCATAATATTTTGCATAAAATTTGTTTCAAGCAAGGATGAATTTCTCAAAGAAAGGACAAAGACTAATACAAATAATAAATTAGCTTTATAGCGTAAATAAACCCTAAACATTTTAAGAAACGATGCATTTCTGCCTTCTCAAATCAGACCTTTATTTATTATCGGTCTTCTGATTTAGTGTGCTGAATAAATTAAATATCTGCTATTATTCATACTTTATTTCCAATCAAAAATATAATCCAACACACACACACACACACACACACACACACGCTTCAGCATCAGGAAGGTGATTAATAAGAAAGAAAAAGTTAATGAGACAGAATTGTGGTTTATTTTGCCATTAGTGACATGCTGAAATTCTGTTTTGGCTGTCACTGTGTTAAAACAGTCCCCAAGATTCACAGTTTTTTAAGGAAAGAACAAACCTACTGTCACACACCCTGTTTGGGCATGATTTGTTTCTGGCAGCTAATGTCAGACATGTTAGAGAAAACAAATGCAGAACAGATGAGCAGCTCATAGCCCAGACTCAACATCATCTGTTACTGTTATCTCCACATAACATTCATGGCCTTCAATTTCCAATTCATTGTCACTGCAGAACCTGCGTGCAGTGGAGGTGGTCCAGCACAATAACACACAAGAGCATGAAATTCCACTGAGGGAGAGGCACATTACTTCACTTTTAGCATTTACTTCAAATATTGTATCATTCATTGCCCTCTGGGTGCAAAGCTCCTACAAATGCTGAAAATTTGAAGAACACAAGTACAGTAAATTATGGTGCATCTGTGTGTGTGTATGTATGATGTGTGTTGCAGCGCTCTCATACTTAATATTACATAGCTCTCTGGAATAGTTGATTTTGACTAGTCAATTGCAGCATTCAATGGTCAAATATTCTTGTATAACAACTGCTAAAATGCATAATTCACTGATAGAGACAGATTTTTTTGCATAGATTTGCTAGTATCATGTCTCTCGTATCAGTCTGCAGTCTCTATATTCTTACATAATACTTTTAAATCAATATTTTATGTCCATTCATTAAGTTATTTGTAAGTAGCCATGTAATATGATTTATAGTCAGATGGTTATTATCACATAATAAACCCTTTTAGGGTAATAAAATGTTTGTGTGTTTGTAAGTGTATGATAAATCTTAATTTGCCAGTATATTATTTTCTCTCTCAGGGTGATTTCTAGAGCATCTTCACTTTTTTGTATATGCACATATGCACTTCTGAAATGTTGTCATTTGGCAGGACGGAGCTGACGACCTGATTCAAATTAGCATATATTCGAATACATGCATGAAAGATTTTGCTGTTTATTTCCAATGCCTTTGCTTTTCTCTTGCAATGTCTCTGTCTTTCTGACATGCCGAGAGCAATAACTGTTCCTGACAGTCTCCTGCTTTATGTCTCTCTTCTTTTTATGACACCTATCTGAGCCAAGGAGAAATTAAATCAGCTGACAGCAATCTCTCTAGCTGAGACCTCCACTGAAAAACTCATTTCAGATCTGGTGCCATGACCCTGAAACTGTACTCAGGTTCAAGTGAGTCTCTTTTCTGTCCTCAGGGCCTGAAGATCTTTCATATGAATACTGGCAAATTTCCTCCATCATAATTTACTTGTGCAGGAAATTAGACATAATAGAGCTTGGAGACTCAAATTTCAACCAAACAAGCACACAGATTCAATCAGGAAAACTGGTCTTAGATGCTGGATAATGATTTTTATTAAATCATTATCCATGATATTTTATTTTATCTGGATAAATAGATTTTTCAAAAATATTTTTAAATGATTCATTCAAAAGAACAAATACTACTCAACAAGGTAAATAAAACTAAGAGTCAAGAGTGAAAAATGGCAGTACCATGGTACAGCGATGGTACTGAATGATAATCCCATAGACTTTAATATATGAATACTATGGTATTAACTTGTTCCTCCAAGGTACTTTGAAAGAACACCATGGTATAACTATAGTGCACATCCAAAAAACATTACAATAGTACTATGTCCATACAACTATGGCAGTACAAATGTTTTGTTACTTTTTTGGATAGTGCACTGCCTCTGAGGGGGGTTCATGGTGTGACCCTCAACTTTGAAGCTCTATATTTAAAAAGGACATTTTCTTCATGCTGCCCGCTGCCCTTTTGCATCAAGCCTTCATTTCCCTACACTGGGCTTAAACAGTTGCAAAGTCTCCATCAGATGTTTAGATGATGTTAACATTACTGGACCCCTGAACATGGTGGAGTCTAAAAGGGAGCATATAAGAAAGAGCATGAACCTCTGTCATGGTCAACAGGTCGACAAGCAATTAAAGTGAAACTGTGTTGAGAATTTTAATTAGAAAGTATTAAATCATCTCTTCCTTTTCATGGCCTTTCAGAGGGCCTGTGTGGACTCCAATATACAGGTTTGTAGAAAGTTAATAAGGGTTTTGCAGACAGAGAGCTGGACCCTGGAGAGATGGCAATGTTAATACATATTGCCTCTAATTACAGCTGAAATAAAACAAATGTACATATACTGATTTTCTCAGTACACAAAACTAAACTAAGACTGAATTAAAACGCAGATCCTGAATTAGATCCTGATGGGTTCTGGGAGAATGTGATTCATTAAGCTCCAAAAACTATTTACCAAAAAGCCGATAACAGCAGCTGCCCATGATCACCCACAACCTTGGTCTCAAATATAATGATTGATGTATGGATGACTACATGAGATAAATCCCAAAACACATCAAAAGAGGCTTTTCATATAGAGGTGACAACAGACTATAAATGTCAAGGTTTTTTCCACAAACAACTGTAAAGCATTGCAGTCAAGGTACTTGTAGAAAATTGAAGTGGCCTTTTGAACTCGTCTGTCATGTTGGAAATATAGAAAAAGAAGCAAATGTCAACATATCATAGAAAACAAGCATTTACAGCAAGGAAATAACCATATATTCAGGATTGGGTCCAATTGTGATAATGTAAGAAGAACCGACAACCCTCCTGTTACCAGCCCAGTTCTTTAACCACTTGGCTACAGCATCCATGTTTATGAGGGTCTATCCTTCTGTCTTGGACGAGTTCAGTGAGTGGTGGTGGCGTAGTGGCTAAAGCACAGGGCTGTTAATCAAAAGGTCGTTGGTTCGAACCCCATGGCCACCACCATTGTGCCCTTGAGCAAGGCACTTAACTCCAGGTTGTTCTGGGGGGATTGTCCCTGTAATAATTGCACTGTAAGTTGCTTTGGATAAAAGCGTCTGCCAAATGCAAATGTCTTCTGCTATAGCACTAGGAAAGCTGCAGATACAGGCTTGTATGTTTGTATGGAACTCAGAAAACGAAGCTGTCATATAGTCAAACAGCAATTTGAAAACCCTGCTCAGAGAAACAATTCCATATTCAAACAAACACGTGGCTAAAGAAGCCTTAGCTCCCCCCTCAAGAGTGAACACATCTCTAAATCGCTTGCTTTAAATTGGCCACTTGGAAAATTACAAATGAGAGGAAAGAAATAGTCATTTCAGGACAATTAAGAACAGCAGAAAAACATAGAGAATATTAAAACTTTGTACAGTAAGTCCAAAGACAGATCTTATGATCAATTCAGTGCATTACACTTCATTTTTAATGTTCACAATAATATCCTATCCTCTAACTAACATAAACCTTTCAAAAACAGAGTTTTCCCAATAAACCTCAACTTTAAAAGGTTAGTTTCTCATCATTCAGGGGTCGAGGGAAGACCGCCGCCCACGAGGGGAGGAGGGAATCGACTCCCCGACCACCTGGAGTGGTAGGGCCGCTGCCAGGGGTGGAGGAGTGTTCCCACGTGCCAGAAACGTGGAGGGGCGTTCCGTCCACTGGGGGTCGGAGGTTTGACACCGGTTAGTCCATGGAGTCCTTGTTGGCCTTTCACTCACCTGTTTTTTGTTGTTGTTATTTTTTCCCCTCTTGTATCCTCCCAGGTCAAAGACGGGGGGGTGGGGGGTGGGGGGGGGGGTGTATGTTATGCCGGGGGCTGCCCTGTATGTGTTTATGATTGTGTTTTTGTTTTAGTTTATCATTAAACTTTATTTATATTGTCAAGCCGGTTCTCGCCGCCTCCTTTCACTTATAACCCCGTTATACCAACATTCCCTCAAAAGACCACATATTTAGAGGAAACCATAACATTTAAAATGTTCAAAATGTCAAGTGAGCACCACAAGTATGATTTAGAACAGGACCCTACAGAACGAAAGCTACAGCAGGACTCCAGTGTAAGTTTGTATAATAGACACGAAAAGCCTCCCTCTTCCCGTCCAACAGAGAAAACAAAAACATTTAATCTTTTGTAGCATATTTAAGAGATAATTTTGTTTTCTTTGACATGGCAGCAGAGAATCAGTCATGTGGTACACTGATATGTGAACAAAATCATCCAGTTTGAACTACATATGGAAACATTTCTAAAACTTCATAGACTGGAGGCCTTGATTAATGTCTCAGAGGGAGGAGGCAGCATCTGTCTGCCTGTCTCTAAAATCTTTACGTGCAATTCTCGGTCTCCTCAAAATCAGTTTTTAAATGCGCTTCACTCTCAACTGATCAATTCAAAATTAGAGGTGTGAGAAATTGCAGTGCAGTCAATATAATCGGATCGAGTTGGACTGCTGACAGGAACGATAACAAGTTCCACCTAATTGCATAAAATACACAGTGTACTGTCTGCTTTGTAGTGCTTCATTTGCCCATTGTTCTTTCTCGGCTTGAGTAATGAAGTCAGACATTTTGGAAAGCCAGAAAAACAATTTTAGTTTGCCTTATATGCAGTCAAATATTTATCTAAAAACTTTGCTTCTACTACAGGCACTTTTATGTCCCAGGGGTTGGTGTAGTTGGCCAAAAAAAATTTATCAAATAATTTACTCACCCTCATGCCATCCCAGATGTGAATTAATTTTTTCTGCAGAACACAAATGAAGATTTTTGAAAAATATCTCAGCTCTGTAGTTTCATACAATGCAAGTGAATTGTGATCAGACATTTGAAGCTCCAAAAAGCATGTTAAGGCAGCATAAAAGTAATCAATATGACTCCAGTGGTCAAATCCATAACTTCAGAAGCTATATGATAGGTGTGGGTGTAAAGAGATCAATATTTTAATCCTTTTTAAATATAAACTCTCCTACCTGCTCAGCAGGTGACGATATGAGCTTAAAATGTGAATCGCCAAAAATAAAAGAAGAAGAATTTGAAAGTGAAAGTGGAGATTGATAGTAAAAAAACTTAAATATTGATCTGATTAGTAAAAAAGGACTTAAATATTGTTCTGATTGACATGGATTTAACGACAGGTGTGACGAGGAATGAGGATCTAAAGGCAGCTTTTAATGAAACAAAAGAAAAACAAGGTAACTCAGAATAAAAGGAAACAAAACACAGGGAACCAGGCACAGAACATGACAACACAAGTGAAGACTGACAAAGAAACCAGGGAAAACAAGGGCTTAAATACACAAGGGCAAACAAGGGAACGAGTAACACCTGGGGAAAAACAATTATAAAAGGAAACTACAAAGGACTACAAAATAACTGGAAACAGGAAAGGGGAACTAAAAAAGAATTTCAAAACAAAAGTGTAACCCCCTCCCCAATTGTCCATAGGGTGTGGGGGAAAGGGGAAACAGGCAGTTCAAGGGGACACAAGGGGCAAAGGGACTGGGGAATGACCTCCATGGTCGTGGGCACTGGCAGCGACTGGGGAACGACCTCCGTGGTCATGGGCACTGGCAGCGACTGGGGAACGACCTCCGTGGTCGTGGGCACTGCCAGCGACTGGGGGACGACCTCCGTGGTCTTGGGCCCTGGCAGTGACCGGGGAACGACCTCCGTGGTTGTGGGCACTGGCAGTGACTGGGAAAGACCTCCATGGTCGTGGGAACTGGCAGCGACTGGGGAACGACCTCTGTGGTCGTGGGCACTGGCAGCGACTGGGGAACGACCTCCGTGGTTGTGGGCACTGGCAACGACTGGGGAACGTCCTCCGTGGTCGTGGGCACTGGCAGCGACTTGGGAACAACCTCCGTGGTCGTGGGCACTGGCAGCGACTGGGAAACGTCCTCCGTGGTCGTGGGCACTGGCAGCGACTGGGGAATGTCCTCCGTGGTCGTGGGCACTGGCAGCGACTTGGGAACAACCTCCGTGGTCGTGGGCACTGGCAGAGACTGGGGAATGTCCTCTGTGGTCGTGGGCAATGGCAGCGACTGTGGAACGTCCTCCGTGGTCGTGGGCACTGGCAGCGACTTGGGAACAACCTCCGTGGTCGTGGGCACTGGCAGCGACTGGCGAACGACCTACGTGGTCGTGGGCACTGGCAGCGACTGGGGAACGTCCTCCGTGGTCGTGGGCACTGGAAGCGACTGGGGAACGACATCCGTGGTCTTTGGCTCTGGCAGAGACTGGGGGATGACATCCGTGGTCGTGGGTACTGGCAGAGACTGGGGGATGACCTCCATGGTCATGGGCACTGGCAGCGACTGGGGGATGACCTCCTTGGTTGTGGGCACTGGCAGCGACTGGGGAACAACCTCATTGGTCGTGGACACTGGCAGCAACTGGGGAATGACCTCCTTGGTTGTGGGCACTGGCAGCGACTGGGGGACGACCTCCATGGTCATTAGCACTGGCAGCGACTGGGGAGAAGGTGTCCTTTTCCTTCTCCTTTTCCGGAGAGCTGAGAGTGTAGTCACAGGACCGGACAAGGCCACAGGCGCTGGCTCGTTGGCCGTGGCAGGCGTGGGTGCTGGTTCGTTGGCCGTGACAGGCTTGGAACAAGGAGCCGTGCAAGGCTTGGAGCAAGGAGCCGTGCAAGTGTCCAGTGAGGATCAGCCGGAGGCATCACTTCCTTCAGAGCACTATTCAGACTGGTCCAGAAGAAAACCACAAGAGAGCGGTCTGGATTGTGCACTAAATTCGCTAGCTCTAAAAACTCACGGTTGTGATCCTCAACTGGATGTTCCCCTTGCATCAGAAGCAGAATTCTGCTGCCGCTAGTTCCATTTTTGGTCAGCCTTTCAGGCAGACCTAAAGGATCTAAACGCAGCTTTTAATGAAACAAAAGATAAACTAGGTAACTCAGAATTAAAGGAAACAAAAAACAGGGAACCAGGCAAAGAACAAGACAACACATGTGAAGACTGACAAAGAAACCAGGGGAAACAAGGGCTTAGATACACTAGGTCAAACAAGGGAACGAGGAACTCCTGGGGAAAACCATCAGAGGAAAACCAATCATGAAAGGAAACTACAAAGGACTACAAAACTATTAGGAAACAGGAAGGGGAACTAAACAAGAAATTCAAAACCAAAATCCAAGCACAAAAAACAGGGAATACGTGACAACTGTAGTCATATGAATAACTTTTATGTTGCGTTTATACGATTTTTGGAGCTTCAAAATGTTGGTACCCATTCACTTGCATTGTGAGGACCTACAGTGCTGAAATATTCTTCTAAAAATCTTCGTTTGTGTTCAGCAGAAAAAAGAAAGTCATAGACATCAGGAATGGCATTAGGGTGAGTAAATGATGAAAGAATTTTCATTCCCCTTCTGTCGCTCTCTCCACGTTGTGTCAGAGAAGCGACACTAGGGGTCTCTCTTGAGCGCCGATATTCACCTCTGAACTATGAAAAAAGGCCAATAAGAGTTGGCAACCAGTATTTGCATGTCCCGCCCCCGGACATACGGGTATTTAAGCGGCGCAAATACGGGAGTTCATTCAGAAAATTTCTTCGGAGCCGATGGTCGTGTCTGCAACTTCTGCATATTACACACAGAGTTCCTGTCATCCCTCTGCTGCATAACTGTTGGATTCCACGGCGCACAACAGCGGCTTTCTCCTGTTTGCACGGCTGTGCATTCCTGCCCCTGGGCGCATCGACAGTGCAGATTTAAAAACTCTCACGAGTTTTTTCCCTAAAAGAGTGATTTTATTTAAAAGAGTAATTTCCTCTAAAAGAGCAAAACACAGCGGCGTTGAACGTCCTTTTAAGGACGCGTCTTTATAAAGATGCCCTTCCGCCCCTGTGTTGTTTCTGGATGCGGTAGAGTGCTCTCCGCTTCCGACGGCCACAGGCGCTGTCTCGTGTGTCTGGGTAGCGATCACACCGAGGCTGCGTTTGTGGATGGTTCATGTTCTCACTGCGAGAACATGACCATGACAACGTTGCGGTCGCGGCTTGCTTACAACCGTGAGCAAGCCACTCCAGCCGCCCCCCGTATTGCTCCTTCTTCCCACGGGATTGAGGATGATGCGGCTGGCGATGGAGGCGATTTGGGGATGGCTGCAGGTGCAGCTCCGCCGGGTACGCCCCCTCGGACCACCCGCGCCCCAGCACGCTCGTTGATTCCCGTCCGTGCCCGAGGCGGCGGCGACTCGCCTCACAGCCAGTCAGCCGACCCTCTTGCGATGGAAGCCGATGAGCTCGCCGCGACATCGGAGGGCGCGGCATCTGATGCAGAGGACTCCCCTGGGCTGCCGCCTTCGGGCTTGCACGCCCAGGCTGAGGCTGATGCACAGATGTCCGACATGCTTTCCCGGGCAGCCAACAGCGTGGGCTTGGATTGGAACCCTCCATCCTCCCCACAGCCATCACGGCTGGATGACTGGTTCCTGGGGTCTGCGCGCCGCTCACAGCCTCGCCCCCCCGGTTCCGTTTTTCCCGGAAGTGCATGACGAGCTGACGTCTTCGTGGAGAGCACCCCTCTCCACTCGTCACACCGCCACATGCTTGTCCGCCCTCGCCACCCTCGACGGCGGAGCGTGCCACGGGTACGCGGCGATTCCCCAGGTAGATAGGGCGGTTGCGATCCATCTATGCCCCGGTACCCCTGCCACCTGGCGAGGTCACCCCATACTCCCTTCCCGGACCTGTAGAGCAACCTCCTCGCTGACAGCGAAGGCCTACAGCGCCACCATGGCTCTCCTGCAGGTCCACCAAGCCAAGGCACATCGCAACATGCACGGGGGTGGCCCTGATCCCGACACGCTGCAGGAACTGCGCTCAGCGACCGACCTCGCCCTGAGAGCGACGAAGGTCACAGCGCAAGCGCTCGGGCAGGCGATGGCCACGCTAGTGGTCCAGGAACGTCAACTGTGGCTGAACATGGTCGAGATGCATGAAGCTGACAAGACTCGCTTCCTCAACGCCCCTGTCTCCCAGTTCGGCCTCTTCGGCGACACCGTCGAGGACTTTGCCCAGCAGTTCTCCATGGTAAAGAAGCAGACGGAGGCCATCTCTCACATCATGCCTCGCCGCAAGCCTGCCGCCATGGCCCATGCCCCGTCTGCTTGCTGAGGGCGTTCTCCCGCGGCCAATAGACAAGCTCCTGCTCCGCCTCAACCCGGGCCCAGCTCTCAGCCCCAGCGTCGAGCAAACCGCGGGAAGCACACTCCCCTGTCTCACGGACCCCCTCGAGGACCCGGAAGGCTCCCAGGCGCTCCTGAGACAACGCACCCAGAGTCCAAGAAGTTAGCTCCGGAGGTGGTAAGACCGCTCCGTCCCCCGGTGGAGGGCCGGGAGGAGAATCCTTTGTTTTTTCATTTGCCGCACCCCTTAACGGGGGCTGCATACCCAAATTCTCAATAAAAGAGCTATTTCCTTTGTCTCTGGGGCATATGGCCCGCAAATGCCGTTCTCACGGCACTCTGTTTTCAGGCCTCAACAGTCCCGGCTCCATGGACGCGGTGTCCCCGCCTTCAGCCCCACGACTGTTCCCCGGCCGGCCGGTTCAGACGAGTCCAGAGGACGCCAGCATCAGACCTCCTCCTCAGTCATGAACCCGCCCCCTGCCGGGTGCGCTGAGCAAGGTAAGTGCTTTGAGTTTATTCTCAGCACCAGAGCCTCGGGACGCCACGTTGCCTCCCGACGCCACGTTACCTGTTCCGCACCACTGCGAAGCCCCGCCGGGTACGTCCAAAAAACCCGTCCCTTTGGTGCCCCTAGCACGGAGTTTAGAGGCGTGGCTTTCACTGCCCAACCCGTCACGCTGGCTGCACCGGACCATTCGACTCGGTTACGCAATTCAGTTTGCCAGGTCTCCGCCGCCCTTCGTGGGCGTACATTTTTCCGCAGTACACGGCCAACATGCCCATTCCCTGCACGAAGAAATCGCCTCCATTCTATTAAAGGACGCGATAGAGCCTGTCCCTCCAACCGAAACAAAGAAGGGTTTCTACAGCCCTTACTTTGTTGTACCCAAGAAAGGTGCCGGCTTACAAACGATCTTGGACCTGCGAGTTTTCAATCGGACCTTGTCCAAACTCCCGTTCAAAATGCTCACCCAGAAACAAATTCTATCTGGCGTCCGGCATCTAGATTGGTTCGCAGCGGTAGACCTGAAGGACGCGTACTTCCACGTCTCAATTTGCCCTCGACATCGACCCTTCCTACGGTTCGCGTTCGACGGTCAGGCGTATCAGTACAAAGTCCTCCCCTTCGGCCTGTCTCTGTCCCCTCGCGTCTTCACGAAAGTTGCAGAGGCAGCTCTTGCCCCGCTCCGAGTAGCCGGCATACGCATACTCAATTACCTCGATGACTGGCTCATACTGGCTCACTCTCGAGAGTTACTATGCGCACACAGAGACCAGGTGCTCAGGCACCTCAGCCGTTTGGGGCTTCAGGTCAACTGGGAAAAGAGCAAGCTCTCCCCGGTCCAGAGCATCTCTTTTCTCGGTCTGGAGTTAGACTCAGTCTCAATGACAGCATGTCTCTCCAACGAGTGTGCTCAGTCAGTGCTGAAATGCCTCGCTTCCTTCAAGCCAGGCGCCGTGGTCCCGCTAAAACATTTCCAACAGCTCCTGGGGCATATGGCATCCTCCGCGGCGGCCGCGCCGCCGCTGGGGTTGATGCATATGAGATCACTTCAGCACTGGCTCCGGGACTCGAGTCCCGAGACGAGCATGGCGCCGCGGCACGCACAACGTAAAAGTTACCTCTGCCTGCCACCAGACCTTCAAACCCTGGACAGACCTTTGCTTTCTAAGGGCTGGAGTACCCTTGCAGCAGGAGTAACGACGCGTTCTGGTCACGACCGACGCCTCCAAATTGGGTTGGGGCGCCGTGTGCAACGGGTGCGCAGCCGCAGGCCGGTGGAACCGAGGCCCGCAGCGCTGGCACATCAACTGCCTAGAGCTGCTGGCTGTTTTTCTGGCCCTGCAGATGTTTCTTCCGTTAATTCGGCACAAACACGTCTTAGTCAGGACAGACAGCACCACGGTCGTAGCCTACATAAACCGCCAAGGTGAAGTACGCTCCCTCCACATGTCACAGCTCGCCCGTCGTCTCCTCCTATGGAGTCAGCAGCGACTGGAGTCACTGCGTGCCACTCACATCCCCGGCAACCTCAATGTGATGGCGGACGCGCTGTCGAGACAAAGCTTGCCCGGCGGAGAGTGGAGACTCCACCCCCAGTCGGTCCAGCTGATTTGGGACCGGTTCGGCAAGGCCCAGGTAGACCTGTTTGCCTCCCAAGAAACCTCCCACTGCCTGCTCTGGTATGCCCGGACAGAGGCTCCCCTCGGGGCAGATGCGCTGGCACACAGCTGGCCCACGGGGCTGCGCAAGTACGCATTTCCCCCAGTGAGCCTTCTTGCACAGGTGCTATGCAAGGTCAGGGAGGACGAGGAGCAAGTCACTCTGGTAGCCCCCTACTGGCCTACCCGGACTTGGTTTTCGGACCTCACACTCCTCACGACAGCCCCTCCCTGGCGAATTCCCCTGAGGAAGGACCTTCTTTCTCAGGGACGGGGCACGCTCTGGCACCCGCACCCAGACCTCTGGAACCTCCACGTCTGGCCCCTGGACGGGATGCGGAAGATCTAGCCAGTCTACCATCTGCCGTCATAGATATAATCAATCAAGCCAGAGCCCCTCTACCAGGCATCTTTACGCCCTAAAGTGGCGTCTGTTCGCGGACTGGTGTTCTTCCCGAGCCGAAGACCCGCAGAAGTGCGCAGTTAGGTCAGTGCTCATGTTTCTTCAGGAGAGGCTGGAGAGGAGGCTGTCCCCCTCCACCCTCAAGGTGTATGTCGCCGCTATTACGGCCCACCACAACACGGTAGACGGAAAGTCTCTTGGTAAGCACGACTTAATCGTCAGGTTCCTAAAAGGTGCCCGGAGGATAGCTCCCTCCTGGCCTAACCTGTTCCCCTCCTGGGATCTCTCGGTCGTCCTTACGGGACTCCAGAGACCCCCTTTCGAGCCGCTTGACTCAGTTGGACTCAGGGCCCTCTCTCTCAAGACCGCCCTGCTGATCGCACTCACTTCCATCAAGACGGTCGGGAACCTGCATGCGTTCTCTGTTAGCAACGCTTGCCTGGAGTTCGGTCCGGCAGACACGTTCGTGATCCAAGGCCGCAACCGGGCTATGTGCCCAAGGTTCCTACCACACCCTTCAGGGATCAGGTAGTGAACCTGCAAGCGCTGCTCCGGGAGGAGGCAGATCCAGCCCTTTCACTGCTGTGTCCAGTACGTGCCTTACGTATCTACCTGGACCGCACACAGAGCACTAGATGCTCTGAGCAGCTCTTCGTCTGCTTTGGGGGACAGCAGAAAGGGAATGCTGTCTCCAAGCAGAGACTCGCCCACTGGGTTGTCGACGCCATTTCCCTGGCTTATCACATCCAGGCCGTGCCCCCCCCTTTGTGGGTCCGAGCCCACTCCACCAGGAGTGTTGCGTCCTCATGGGCACTGGCTAGGGGCACTGCCCTAGCAGACATTTGTAGAGCAGCGGGCTGGGCAACACCGAACACTTTCGCGAGATTCTACAATCTCCAAGTTGAGTCAGTATTGTCCCGTGTTCTCTCAGGTACCAAGCCCGTAGAACTCGGTGGCATGCCCACGATCTGACCGGGTGAATCGCTTGCATCTAGCGCCCTTCCCCCTAACCAGGGGAAACAGTGCACCTTCATTCCCAGGAGATCTCAGGTTTGGGACACTGGTTGATTCCTCCCTAGCCCTCGTGGGTGGCAGTTCAGCGGAGGAACTCGCTGACCCAAGCCACTGCGGGTACCGCAAGCTACCCTGCACTGGTATAGGTGCTCCACAGGTAAGGCCTCCTTCGGACTCCCCCTGTGTGTAACACCACGGTTCTGTCCCCTCTGGCGAGTGGACTCCCGTACTTCCCTTAGGCAGTCACGGCTGCCTCGGTTGCCGTGCTGTATGTTCCCCCCTCTATAGGCTGGATCCACCACCGCACCGACTTTTCCACATAGGCCCTAAGTCAGGCCTCTGATGGTTTTGCCACTTAAACTTGCCTCCCCTCTCGGGTAGGCGTGGCCTCCACAGGGTTTTCTCCGCCCTGAATAAGGGCTAAGACCCCCTTCCCTCAATGCGTGTAAGGGCCCCGGCCTAAGTTGCTCTATGCGAGAAACATAGAGAGAAAAGAGGTCCGGCCAAGCTTGGCCCGTTCCCAGGTTGGCGGCCAGCACCTTGTTCCCCCCTCCAGGGTAACGATAAGGAATCCTGATGGCTTGAATGGGGCATTGGGGAAGGGTACGTGCAGCCTGATACAGTTGGTCGTCCTGCACGTAAGAATACCTGCTCGCTCCTGTATCAGCAGTTCACGTACAAGGCTCAGCGCGTGGCGCTTTTATAAGTGGACCCCTAGTGTCGCTTCTCTGACACAACGTGGAGAGAGCGACAGAAGGGCAACGTCTAGGTTACGTATGTAACCTCCGTTCCCTGATGGAGGGAACGAGACGTTGTGTCTCCCCTGCCACGTCGCTGAGCCGAGCCACTATTGTGGCCGGACCATTTCCGGCTCCTCAGAAAAATCCTGAATGAACTCCCGTATTTGCGCCGCTTAAATACCCGTATGTCCGTGGGCGGGACATGCAAATACTGGTTGCCAACTCTCATTGGCCTTTTTTCATAGTTCAGAGGTGAATATCGGCGCTCAAGAGAGACCCCTAGTGTCGCTTCTCTGACACAACGTCTCGTTCCCTCCATCAGGGAACGGAGGTTACATACGTAACCTAGACGTTTTCAGGTGAACTATCCCTTTAAGGTCATACTAAAACTGTTTTTACAATGCTAAAACTTACAATGGTAAGTGTGAATGACACCATTGCCCTTGAGAGACAAATATGTGTGAGCGAGAGATGGTTCTCTTAATCTGCATATAATAAAAGCATTAGATGAAAAAGTACTGACCTGAATCTCAACTCCATAACCCAGATATACAGTAACCAGACAGGTGCAATGTACATGGGAATCAAATGAGACATCAGGGGGCATCTCTATATAACCCTCGGCTTCTGTGAAGTTCATATTGCACTGAGCTGGAAAAAGGACAGGTAGAGAGAGAGATTGAAAATGGCATCATTCTGAACAGTCACCCCTTTCACAGCTGTCTTATGTATGATTGGCTGTCCACTAACCCTCTATTAGTTCAGTCGCCAGCGCATTTTCACAGAGTTCAACAGATTGCATTAGAGTAGAGACACATCAGGCAAAACAATCAGCCAAACATCTTAAAGTCACTTGCCTGATTTAATTACCCATTTCTCCTTAAGATATCTGTCTGTTTATCCATCCATCAATATATCCATTGACAGGGCAACAATATGGCTGGCCCAAAGGGCTGGGAGATGTGTTTGAGAGTTTTAATTCACTTGATGGAACTTACATACAGGCAAGTGCTTACATTCTTACTTTCAAACAATCTTACCAATGTAATGTTATCTTGCTGGCTGACATAGATGAGGTTTTGACAAAATTGTGACAGTGACAATCTTGGAAGCATCAGTTAGAAAACAAACAAACAATTGTTTTGCCATCATTTTGCAGTAACTGTGTTTATAAGTTTATAGTTGATGTACAATAAAATTCTGATTTTAAAAATGTATTATATACAGTACAGTGCAAACGTTTTAGGCACTTGTGATAAAAGGTTGCTGTAAAGGGTTTGGAAGGAGGACACGGAAGGCGAGTTGCTCCTCTCAGGTAAGGATTTTTAATCGACCCAATGCAGTGCTCACGGCTTCACAACAGTGACTCTTCGGCTTCACAATAATAGTTTACAGTCTCACAATAACACTCTTATATATATATATATATACAGCTTCACAATCATTCAGGCCCCAGATTCCCTCTCCTGACTGCTGGTGGTGTGGGTCGTTTTATCTGCTCTCCCCGTGCTCACTGGAATTAGAGACAGGTGTTAGACATAATTTAGCTCAGGTGTAACTACCCTTACCGCTTCTCTCTCTCTGGACGGGTACTTGACCATGCCCCTGCTGCCACAGTTGCATAGTGAGGATGTCTTCAAAAATTATGTTATAAATAGTTTTCATTACATCCATGACATCAATTAATGTCATACTAAGCCCAGTAAACATATAAAAAGCTAAACCAATATTTGGTGTGACCACTTTTGCCTTCAAAACTGCACGAATTCTCCTAGACACAGTTTTCTTGGTTGCTTGCAGATAGGATGTTAGAAGATTTTTGGAGAATTTGCCACAGTTCTATTTAGGCTGTCTGAACTTCTGTGTAATTTAATCCCAGACTGTCTCTATGTTCACTGGGGGGCTCTGTGGAGGCCATCCCATCTGTTGCAGGGTTCCCTATCCTTCTATTCTATTCTATTTGGAAAAGGAATGTTTGGGAATTTAAATTTAGGAGTTTAAATTTCCTATTGACACACTAAAGCTGAAGATATAAATAACCATCTTAAGACAAATATTTTTGTGAAACATCTTATGTGCCTAAAACTTTTGCAAAGTACTGTATCTATATGTTTTTTTTTTAAGAAAACAAAGTATAATGTCTGTCTGTGTGCCAAATGTACCTGCTGATGTTTCAGAAGAGTATCCTGGTGTGGTTTTTCCATCCGGCCTCTGTGGTTCCATTTTAGGAGAAGTTGACAAAGATGGTGGTGGCGAAGTATTTTCCTTGCTGACCACTCTCTGATCCGAAAGGCTGTCTATTACAGTGGTGAGAATTGTCTTTTGAGCAGTGAAAGTTGGAATGGTAGGGTTTGTTAGTGGATGAGAGGTGACCAGCATCTTCTCTGATGTTCTAATGTGCATCTTGCTGGGTCTTCTTTGCTCCACAGATGTGGGCATGACTGTCATAACTGGAGTGGTCACCGTGGTAGCAGTCATGGTCACCGTGGTGGCGAGATCTTCTTCATGAGGCACCAATTGTGAAAGTTCAGTGTTTGATGAAGAGGTAGAGAAGGTTGGCACAGTGGAGTGGAGTTTGAGCAGTCTCAGGTTGGGGATGTTTGGCACTGCGTCTGTAGTGAGCTGTTGGATGTCAGCTGGTGGCTCGTGTTTGCTGTTGAAAGGGACGAACTCTCTCTCTGATTCTGACTCTCCTCCTCTTTGTGCAGTTCCATCATCTGCAATGTCCAAACATATTAGAGAAGTATCACTAGATAAATCTGGCCTTGATCCTGTAGCTAAACTACTAGAGCTTGGAGCTAGCAATGAGCACATATATATATATATATATATATATATATATATATATATATATATATATATATATATATATATATGTATATGTTATATAACCACATACGTATATAATATTTGGGTTGTCAATTTCTATAATTTCAGAATTATATAATCATCCCCCAGATGCATAGAGGATTGACAGAGAAAAAAGAAAGAAAGCACTTTAGGCAATTCTTCCTAAAGTAATCATTAAAAGTTGAAGTGCCACATGAGATGCCATATTGCTCTGATCTTCAGAGCTGAAAAACAGAAGAATTTTTCAAGGAAAAAATAAATAAAAATCAAGTGGCAATAAAATAAAGTCTTTCATCTACACGAGATTAACACTTCACACTGTTCTGGGAAACTCTCAGAAGAGTTCAGAGAGACACATGGGAAAGCCATCACTTCAAACCTGAAAGTCTCAACAAATATTCAAGATCAGAAACAAACTCTGCAATCAGATGGAGAGAGACATATCTCATTTGCAACTTGTGCGAGGGAGTTTAAAGTGAGTCATTCTCACAAAACAGGTTCTTAAAATCCATGTCTAATAAAAATATAACAAGTCATTCCATTTTCGATCGAAACCACAGTCATTATCAGAATGCCAGGGACTGTTCTCTTTTTCTCAGTTTTTGTGAAGGCATTAAATGACAGATTTGAGGCAATTAAGACTTTAGTCCAAATTGAGAAGATCTCTTTACGTTCCCTATTGAGATACAGTATTAGTAGATATTTTTGCTCAGGATCCATTGTTTTTCTGTTACATTATCCATCAAATAATGTGCTTGTGTGACTCAGGTTTGTTGAAAACATCTGGAGCAGTGTTTTATCTTGCAGGAAATGCTTTTATTAATACACTGAACTGCTGTCAAATCATCTGTGTCTTTATAATGAAATTCCTACAGGATTACAGCAGCTCTCCACTGGATTTCAACACCGTCTAACTTAAAGAAAATAGACTTCAGGGCTGTGTGATTTTGCTTAATGAGTCTTAAAGGAATAGTCCATCCAAAAATGTAGTCCAAACCTTCATGATTTTCTTGCTGAACGCATTCAAACTTGGCAGCCCATGGTGACCCGTCACAATACACCAGATTTGAATATGCACTAGCTCGAATGAGGTTCGAGAGCTATATAGCACAGAGGAAGATGTGATCAAACATAAAATGAGTAATGTTCACACAAAGCCATTATAATGTCTTCAGAAGCATTGTTGGGTGTAATCTAATTACAAAGTAACTAGTTTCTTTAATCTAATTACTTTTAGTAAAAAAAAGTAGTGTAATGTTTTAGATTTTAATTTCTTGTAATTAGTGTTAATTTCATTGATGAAAACGATGACAAAAAATGTTTCTTGACAATTTTTTTCCATGACTAACACGAGACGTTGACGAGATGACACAACGTCATTAAACACTAACTATGACTATATCAACATGCAAAATTGTTGACGAAAAAAGACAAGACTAAAATGTAGTTTAAAAAATAAAATCTTTTTTTCATAGAAAAAAAGAGACAAAATATTATAGTCTGTTTCTTTCTATATTACAATCAAAATATCCTGTTTATTGGATGGCATGAGCAGCAGTTTCTTTTCCTATGCTGCGCGCAACATATCAGGACTAAACAAGCACAGTGAGGAGTAAATGATGACAGCAACAGTTAAAATTGTGAGAAAGAGAAGATGATATGAAGGCTAACCACAAAGAAATTGAGGTGGGTTTACGTCTTTGTGGTAATAGGATATAACGACTAAATATGACAAAAACTAACAAGGACATTTGACAAAGGACTAAGACTGAGACTTAATTAAAAAATAGCTGACAAAATGAACACTACTTGTAATCAGATTAGAGTTTCATACTTTCAGTTAATTTAATTACTTCTAAGTACATTATAGGGTTATGCACATTCCTAATGTATTAATTAAGTAGAATACATGAATTATGGCCCTGTAACGAGTCAAGGTGCCGAGTGTATGACTTATATGTAACAATGAACAATGAGGAAATATAGACATGTATATATGAATATGTTGAGCGATTTAGAAAGTAACTTAAAAGTAAAGTAATTTGTTATGTGATTACTTTTAGAGAAAGTCATTAGTAAAGTAATCTGTTTACACTTTTAAAAAAATAATTAGCAATTTGTAGTGGATTACTACTTTTGAGTAACTTACCAAGATCTATTCAGAAGTCACATGGACTTCTATGTCCTTTTTGATGCTTGACAGCCATTGGTCACTGTCTACTTTCATTTTATAGACAGGAGAACCTTTTACATTCTTTAAAATATCTCCTTTTTTGGAAGAAAGACAATCATTTTGGTTTAAAACAACACAAGGTCCAGTAAATGACTCCTTTAAAGTGCCTTATAGAAAGATCTAGGGGTTGAGCCTATGGACAATTAGCTGATGAACAATATGTAATTCATTACTGAAACAGCAATTGAATAAATGAGCATACAGTGCATTCAGAATGTATTGAGACGCCTTCCTTTTTTTCAAGCTTTGTTCTGTTCAGCCTTATGCTAAAATGCTTTAAATGATTTATTTTTTCACATTAAACTACACTCCATATTGACATAGCAAAAAACTGATTTCTGATAACTTTGCAAATTTATTAAAAAGAAAAAACTGAAATATCACATTGACATAAGTATTCAGACCCTTTGCTTTGACACTTGAAACTTAGCTCAGGTGCATCCCATTTCTCTGGATCATATTTGAAATGTTTCTACACATTGATGGAGTGGAGTGGCGTAGTGGACTAAAGCACATAACTATTAATCAGAAGGTCACTGGTTTGATCCCCACAGCCACCACCATTGTGTCCTTGAGCAAGGCACTTAAATCCAGGTTGCTCCGGGGGGATTGTCCCTGTAATAAGTGCACTGTAAGTCGCTTTGGATAAAAGCGTCTGCCAAATGCATAAATGTAAATGTAAATGTTGATTGGAGTCCACCTGCAGCAAATTCAATTGATTGGACATAATTTGGAAAGTCACACACCTGTCTATATACTGTAAGGTCTCACAGCTGAAAATGCATATCAGAGCAAAAAACAAGCCATGAGGTCAAAGTAACTGCCTGCATAGCTCCAAGACAGGATTGTGTCAAGGCACAGATCTGAGGAAGGCTACAAATACATTTTGGCTGCATTGAAGGTTCCCAAAAGCACAGTGGCCTCCATAATTTTTAAATGGAAGAAGTTTTGAACAACCAGGACTTTTCCTAGAGCTGGCTGCCCGGCCAAACTGAGCAATCAGGGGAGAAGGGCCTTGGTAAGAGACGTGACCGAGAACCCGATTTTCACTCTAGTTGAGCCCGGTCCTGTTTCAGGGTTATTTTGAAGTCGGATAAAATATGAAATACATAAAACTTTTAACTAACATTTATTTTATGACATTGCTTATGATTGAAAAGTGCTAGTGGATTAATTGTAGGTTATATATATATATATATATATATATATATATGTAATGGGAGCCAGCTGGTAAGTAGCTGTGTAGTTTGTAAACCTGCACTCCCCTGGCCCCAAGAGGTGCACTAGTGACTGCCGCTAGAGGCTGTAGCCTTTAGCCTTCTCATTAGCATGCCCGCTTACAATGCTGGAAACGCCGGTTCGAATCCTGTTCGGAGTGGGTTGAGCAAGACCAGTTACAGTGGTGCCATGACCCAGATGGGAGTTAGGTTTAGGGGGGTGATTGAAACGAGAGCCATCTTGTAGGTAGCTGTGCAGTATGTAAACCTCACTCCCCTGGCCTCAAAAGTCACACGCTAGAGGCTGTATACTTTAGCCTCTTCGTTATTGTGCCCGTCTCCCATGACAGAGACGCCAGTTTGAATCCAGTTCGGTGCGTGTCGAGCAGGACCGGTTACATATGTGTAATTTTTTAAACTAATACAACAACATTTGAAGTGTTGTCACCTGTTGGGGCAGTGTGAACTGGCCTTAATGCACCCTGCGCTGATTTAAAAAAAAAAAAACAATCACAAGCACACATTTTCTCTAGACTACATACAGGCGCTAAAACTATGGTGACTGTCTACCTTTACAATTGTCATGCACAATCAATTTCGTGAGCACAATATGAAGAGACATCGGCCATTTCCGGACTATTTCAAGAGTAAGCAGACAGGAGACATTAATCCCATAAGTTCAAAACTCAGTTTTGGAGGTTGCCAGCACATTAGAAGCCCACCCGGTTTCTCCCCCTCAGATGCACCCTCCATCAATGCTCTCTGTACATCCACTTTTCAAGAAAATGCTGCAGGAATCTTACAAGCTAATCAACCAATAATAAAGGTAATGTCGTTGTGAGGAAAATCTGAGTCTCCTCATCAGCCCATGTGTTCCGCTCCATAATACTGTTTGTTATGAGGACATGTGATGTCATTCTGCAATGTGACACTACATTGTTTTGCGTTAATGTTTTTTTTTCTCAACAAAAAGTGATTCCAAACTACTTTTTGACTAAATTTGACATATTGAAAACTCCCTTTGTTTTGATGCGTTATAGCATAATTTTCCCAAACTTCCGTTTTCCAAACACATTTTTATATCTGACTGTGCAGTTGCACAACCTTTAATTAAAATGTTAAGCACTTGTGTTTCTCCAAGACCATAAATTACTCTGTAGATCTGGGTGTGAAAATTGTATGCTCTCACATTGCTCACAAATGAATCCTCCTTTTGTCTGTGCTGATCCTGAAATCTCTTTCCTGTTATAATACACAGATTTAAAGCCTCAAAATAGCTCTAAAAACCAAACACTGCCCTCACACAGTCTCTCTCCCATTAAAAACCACATGAAGCACATGTCAGTCCAGAGTGAATCCCATTTATCAAGATGACACTCTCTGTAATGGAAGTGTGATCAGATCATTTCAGTGGCAATAAACTGCTGCTTCACAAAGCCACACAATGTCAGACCAGGCAGTCAGATTAAACTGCATGTGACAGACTAGTCATTAATCTAAAATCTAAAAGAGGCAACTCAGTAGTGTTTTTGTGTTAATACCTGAGCACTTCTTCAAATCAAGAAACCCCTTAAGTGCACATGAAAATTGAGACAATATGACTGAAACATGGGACAGAATCAACATGTCCCTCCACTGACTCAAGGTGACACGTTCCTCTGTAGACATTAGGTGCATTCACATTGACAGTGATTTGCAGCAACAAAGTGACCGGAAGTAATTTATTTACACACACACACCAAACAAACAAACAAACAAACAAAGACAAAGATCCCCCATTTAGCCTTAACAGACTGTCCAGAACGGTACACGAGGGGGTGGGTGGCCAGCACCACGCCCGACCACCTTTGTCTCCCCAGTGTCGATGTTTACACACTGCACCAGGTACTCATTTTAGGCTGAGTGGACCTAGGGGAGGCCTGGGACCGGTTCAGATAATCATCACTGGTGTTGGCCATGAGTGGGAATCGAACTCAGGTCGCCAGGTTCGTAGCGCAGCACGCTAACCGTTACACACACACACACACACACACACACACACACACACACACACACACACACACACACACACACACACACACACACACACACACACACACACACACACACACACACACACACACACACACACACACACACACACACACACACACACACACACACAGACAGAGTAGTGTTTCCATGTTTTATGGGGACTTTCCATAGACATAATGGTTTTTATACTGTACAAACTTTATATTCTATCCCCTAAACCTAACCCTACCCCTAAACCTAACCCTCACAGAAAACCTTCTGCATTTTTACATTTTCAAAAAACATAATTTAGTATGATTTATAAGCTGTTTTCCTCATGGAGACCGACAAAATGTCCCCACAAAGTCAAACATTTCGGGTTTTACTATCCTTATGGGGACATTTGGTCCCCACAAAGTGATAAATACACACACACACACACACACACACACACACACACACACACACACACACATATATTAGTCACACACATTAATAACTACACCTCTCTCTCCACTGCCCCACCCCGAGAGACCTCCAAGAACGCCAGATATTTGCCCCATTTCCCAACAAACAAATCCAAATTCCCCAGTCTTCTAGATGACCCTTCTTCGAAAGATGCCACCCTCCCCATCTCCGATTACCACTCCTGAAATGGGGGCACTCCAGCCGAACATAACATAACATTGGTTAGGACCCAAATTTGTATGCGTTTATTCCCTATATTGATGACCGCCCCATCGCTTAAAATACAGAGTCTGGGGTACAATTAAATTTTAGTGTCCAATACGTCACACAAAAAACTCTGAACAACCAAGATTCTTGGAACTTAACACACCAGAAAAAATGTACAATCCTATACAATACAATCTAGAGGGGGTCCAATAGAATTAATGTAAAATCTTGAATTACATAAGGCGCACCCTTACATTTCTAGATGCAGACTTGATGCTTTTTATAATCCTAGCCCACACTCCCTCCTCCATTACCAAGTTTAAATCTTTCTCTCTTAACTCTCTTGTGAATTAGCAGGAGTAATACATTGATGCCTCATGACCTTTTCCAAAATGAGTAATCACCACTCCCAGAGTATCTGCCACTTTAGGGGGGTTGCATGCTACTCCCAAAAACAATACAGAGCAGGTGGCACAGAACTGAGATCTGGGAATCCCAAAATGTTGTATCAAATTTTCAAAGGATCTCAACACTCCACTCTATAATTGTTGTTTTGTGTTCATTTTAGCATTTAGTATATGAAGATATAATCAAATTTTATGACAAACTTTTCCAGCAACTGTCAAATGACCTGAATAAATTATCCATATCCTTGATTCCTTTCAGACTAAGCCAAGATGCTCCGTGTCTCTGTTTGCCAATGTCTGTGAGAATTTCAGGTCAAGGTAGATCCAACAAGCTCACTCTCATGGGTAACAATAAACAGCAGATTCTCTAATAGGCTCAATAAACAAGGCAACACAAAAAGAGAGGACGATTTGGAAATATTATGGTATACACTCTCTCTAGGGAATCCAACATGTTTTTAAGGCATGCAGAGAAAACTCAGGTGTTTAAATAGTCTGAAATTGCTTTGATTCGCTTTGGCAGGCAGGTGTCAGGGTACAACGTGATGTAAGTCAACATGTCTTAAAACATATACGGACCAAACAACCACTACCTGCCCAAAGGAAATCAGCAGTAAACACAATATAAGAGCTGACATTGATGAATGAGACCCCAAGAGCAGCTCTGATAGCGAAAGATCTAAGTTCTTCAAGACAGAAGCACAGAGTGAGAGAGAGAGAGAGAGAGAGAGAGAGAGAGAGAGAGAGAGAGAGAGAGAGACAAAGAGAGAGGCAGAGGGAGAGAGTTTTTGTGATTGTCTGGTCCCCAGAGATTAGATCCAGATCTTTACAGATTTCAAGTACACTTTGTGGCGAAATATAGCAACCATGAGAAGACAAATTGAATTATGTACTTATTCCTAATCATGCTCTCCATCCTTCACTCCAACCCAGGGGTTTTTAAATTTTACAGTCACAGGAGTCACCCTCTTTAAATGCCAACCCAATACAAAAAAGCTGGATTTTCTCAGTATTCGCAGATTTCATAGATTTCTACATATACAGACACCAGGGGTCCACGGGCCCCTGATTGTAAACCCTAACTCTAACCCCTTCTCCATTTACTCATGTTCATACTGTTATCCTGTTAAATAAATCTTGATTCTTGATAGACTTTCATAGATTCATTTTCTTGATAGATTTTCTTTGACCATTAGATAGAGCTGTAATTACTGGTGTAATAAGAGGTTATTTTCTTCTACAGTGGACACTGAAAAAACAAAGAGCTGATAGAAATTCTCCTCTCTTCTGGCACCCCCTCAAACAGCCTATGCTATGCTGCATAATGTTTCCAACTTCCATCAGCGTGAGAGTTAAAACTCTATAATAAAACACTTTTGGGCATCAGAAATAAGGAGCATTGAGTGAAGGTTGACACATGCTCATCACAAACAAAGAAAAGAATATAAGCATCACACCTTTACTTAATGTTCACGTCAACCATCAGAATGGAAAAAAGGGGGTCTCAGTGAATTTGACAGCATCAAAAGAT
Organism: Xyrauchen texanus; assembly: GCF_025860055.1. Classification (NCBI taxonomy): domain Eukaryota; kingdom Metazoa; phylum Chordata; class Actinopteri; order Cypriniformes; family Catostomidae; genus Xyrauchen; species Xyrauchen texanus. The sequence continues at coordinate 9,009,177 of NC_068319.1, read as the reverse complement.
TTGACTGACTAGGATGAATCCCCACCAATATCCCCACTTGTACCCCACCTGTTTACGCCTGTATTTAGTTCTGACCACTTGTGACTGTATCACACGAAATGCAACTTAAAGGGACAGTTCACCCAAAAATGTAAATCCTCTCATAATTTACTCACCCTCATGCCATCCCAGATGTGTATGACTTTCTTTCTTCTGCAGAACACAAACAAAGATTTTTAGAGGAATATCTCAGCTCTGTAGGTCCTTTCAATGCAAGTGAATGTTGGCCAGAAATATGAAGGTCCATAAAGCATATAAAGACAGCATTAAAGTAATCCATAAGACTCCAGTGCTTAAATCTATATCTTCAGAAGCCATAGGATAAGTGTGTGAGAAACAGATCAATATTTAAGTCCTTTTTTTTACTGTAAATCTTCACCTTTGACCATCCCCAAACAGTAGGTGGTGATATGCACGAAAAATGCAAATTGGAAAAATAAAAATAAAATGCGAATGTGAATGTGAAAGCGAAAGTGGAGATTTATTTAAAAAAAGGACTTCAATATTGATCTGTCATATTGATATCTATCATATTGCTTCTGAAGATATGGATTTAACCACTGGTGTTTTATAGATTACTTTATGCAATATTTTTACCTTCAGAGTTCTGGCCACCATTCACTTGCATTGAATGGACCTACAGGGCTGAAATATTCTTTTAAAAGTGTTCTTTTGTGTCCTGCAGAAGACAGAAAGTCATACACATCTGGGATGGCATGAGGGTGAGTAAATGAGGAGAGAATTAAAATTTTTGGGTGAACTTTCCCTTTAAGTTATGTTTTGGGTGATGCGATCTCAAGTGGTCAAAGTTTGGATAGTGGTGGGGATTCATCGTAGTGAGTCAATTCTTTTAATCCGTTCACCAACTCTCCCTTTAATACCAGGTGTAAACAGGGCCTATAAAAAACAACATACTTCTTTTTTTTTATTTTTATATATATAAAATATATATGCTGGTTCCCTCTCCGGGAACCAGCACCTTATCGTGGTGGAGAGGTTTGTGTGCCCTTATGATCCTGAGGGTTGTGTTGTCTGGAGCCATGTGCTCCTGGTAGGGTCTCCCAAGGCAAAGTGGTCTCAGGTGAGGGGCCAGACTAAGAATGGTTCAAAATGACTCATGGATAAAACGGCAAGAGGAGGAGTTACCCTGCCCGGAGGAAGCCCGGGGCCCCTGTCTGGAGCCAGGCCCAGATGGAGGGCTCGTCGGCGAGCGCCTGGTGGCCGGGCTTGTCACGGAGCCCGGCCGGGCACAGCCCGAAGAAGCAACGTGGAACCCCCCTCTACATCCCTTGGGCCCACCACCCATTGGAGGAACCGCAGGAGTCGGGTGCGCTGCCATATGGGCGGCAGTGAAGGCCGTGGGCCTCGACGGACCAGACCCGGGCAGCAAAGGCTTGATCTGCGGACGTGGAATGTCACCTCACTGGGGGGGAAGGAGCCGGAACTAGTGAGGGAGGTGGAGCGTTACCAGTTGGATCTGGTGGGGCTTACATCGACGCACAATTTTGGCTCTGGATCCGTACTCCTGGATAGGGGATGGACTCTATTCTTCTCTGGAGTTTCCCAGGGTGTGAGGCGACGGGCGGGTGTGGGGATACTCACGAGTCCCCGGCTGAGCCACTACGTTGGAGTTTACCCCGTGGATCGAGAGGGTCGCCTCCCTACGCCTCACGGGTTGTGGGGGAAAACTCTGACTGTTGTCTGTGCATATGCACCGAACAGCAGTTCAGAGTATTCGGCCTTCTTGGAGACCCTGAATGGAGTCCTGAATAGGGCCCCAGTAGGGGACTCCATAGTGATGCTGGGTGACTTCAACGCACACGTGGGAAATGACAGGGACACCTGGAAAGGCGTGATTGGGAGGAACGGCCTCCCTGATCTGAACTCAAGTGGATGTTTGTTATTGGATTTCTGTGCTAGTCATGGATTATCTATAACAAACACCATGTTCGAACATAAGGATGCTCATAAGTGTACGTGGTACCAGAGCACCCTAGGCCGAAGGTCGATGATCGATTTTGTAATCGTGTCGTCGGATCTGAGGCCATATGTTTTGGACACTCGGGTAAAGAGAGGGGCAGAGCTGTCAACCGATCACCATCTGGTGGTGAGTTGGGTCAGGGGGTGGGAAAAGACTCTGGACAGACCTGGGAAGCCCAAGCGAGTAGTGCGGGTGAACTGGGAACGTTTGGAGGAGGTTTTGGAGATCTTCAACTCACACCTCCGGCGGAGCTTTTCAGGCATCCCTGCGGAGGTTGGGGACATTGAACCGGAGTGGGCAATGTTCAAAGCTTCCATTGCCGAAGCCGCGGTGGAGAGCTGCGGCCTCAAGGTTTTAGGTGCCGCAAGGGGTGGTAACCCTCGAACACCGTGGTGGACACTGGTGGTCAGGGAAGCCGTCCGACTGAAGAAAGAGGCCTTCCGGGATTTGTTGTCCCGGAGGTCTCCGGAGGCAGTTGCAAGGTACCGACAGGCCCGAAGGGCTGCGGCCTCGGCCGTGAGGGAAGCAAAGCAGTGGGTGTGGGAAAAGTTCGGAGAAGCCATGGAGAAGGACTTTCGGTCCGCACCAAAGTGCTTCTGGAAAACCGTCCGCCACCTTAGGAGGGGGAAACGGGAACCATTCAAGCTGTATACAGCAAAGATGGGACGCTGTTGACCTCAACCGAGGAGGTTATTGGGCGGTGGAAGGAACACTTTGAAGAACTCCTAAATCCCAACACGCCTCTATGGTAGAGGCAGAGCCGGAGGATGATGGGGGATCAGATTCTATTTCCCTGGGGAGGTCACTGAGGTAGTCAAACAACTCCGCAGTGGCAAAGCCCCGGGATTGATGAGATCCGACCAGAAATGCTGAAAGCTCTGGATGTGGAGGGGTGTCATGGATGACACGCTCTTCAACATTAGCGTGGAAATCTGGGACAGTGCCTAAGGAGTGGCAGAACGGGGTGGTGGTTCCCTCTTCAAAAAGGGGATCAGAGAGTGTGTGCCAACTACAGGGGTATCACACTTCTCAGCCTCCCTGGTAAAGTTTACTCCAAGGTGCTGGAGAGGAGGGTTCGGCCGATTGTCGAACCTCAGATTGAAGAGGAACAATGCGGGTTTCGGCCCTGGCCGTGGAACGACGGACCAGATCTTTACTCTCGCAAGGATCCTGGAGGGGGCCTGGGAGTATGCCCATCCGGTCTACATGTGTTTTGTGGATCTGGAGAAGGCGTATGACCGGGTCCCCGGAGAGACTGTGGGAGGTGCTGCGGAGTACGGGGTGGGGAGGTCCCTTCTTAGGGCTGATCCAATCCCTGTACGTCCAAAGCGAGGGCTGTGTCTGGGTCCTCGGCACAAAGTCGAGTTCATTCCATGTGGGGTTGGTCTCCGCCAAGGCTGCGCTTTGTCACCAATCCTGTTTGTGATATTCATGGACAGGATATCGAGGCGTAGTCGGGTGGGGAAGGTGTGCGGTTCGGTGGGCTGGGGATCTCATCGCTGCTTTTTGCAGATGATGTTGTCTTCATGTCATCATCGGTCCATGACCTTCAGCTCTCACTGGATCGCTTGGCAGTCGAGTGTGAAGCAGCTGGGATGAGGATTAGCACCTCTAAATCTGAGGCCATGGTTCTCAGCAGGAAACCGATGGAGTGCGTACTCCAGGTAGGGAATGAGGTTTTGCCCCAAGTGAAGGAGTTCAAGTACCTTGGGGTCTTGTTCACGAGTGAGGGGACAATGGAGCGGGAGGTTGGCCGGAGAGTCGGGGCCTCAGGGGCGGTATTGCACTCGCTCTATCGCACCGTTGTCACGAAAAGAGAGCTGAGCGGAAAGGCAAAGCTCTCGATCTACCGGTCAATTTTTGTTCCTACCCTCACCTATGGTCATGAAGGTTGGGTCATGACCGAAAGAACTAGGTCGCGAGTACAAGCGGCCGAAATGGGCTTCCTCAGAAGGGTGGCGGGCTTCTCCCTTAGAGATAGGGTGAGGAGCTCAGTCATCCGTGAGGAGCTCGGAGTAGAGCCGCTGCTCCTTTGTGTTGAAAGGAGTCAGTTGAGGTGGTTTGGGCATCTGGTAAGGATGCCCCTGGCCGCCTCCCTAGGGAGGTGTTTCAGGCACGTCCAGCTGGGAGGAGGCCTCGGGAAGACCCAGGACTAGGTGGAGAGATTACATCTCCACACTGGCCTGGGAACGCCTCGGGTCGCCCAGTCAGAGCTGGTTAATGTGGCTCGGGATAGGGAAGTTTGGGGCCCCCTGCTGGAGCAGCTGCCCCGCGACCCGACTTCGGATAAGCGGTTGAAGATGGATGGATGGATATATATATATATATATATATATATATATATATATATATATATATATATATATATAGTGAAAGGACAAAGTGACCAGTGGCTGTCAAGCTCCAAAAATAATTTTTTTTTTTACAGAAATGTAAATGCCATAAATGTATGTGTCATAAGTGTCAAACTTTTGCACGATACCATAACTTTGGTCACTTTATGATTTCCCTTGATACATGATCACCACTCACATTCTGCATTATAGTCAGCCAAAGTTTGTTTCATTGTTTTATGTCACCTAAGTATATTTCCTCACTTGACAAGGGCTCTCTGTCTTTTCAGAGGTTCAGAAATGGGGCTATCCTCATATAAAAACAATATACAAACAAAGTACTTAGCCAAATATATAGGAAATAACTAATCATGTACAATTTATTTTCCTATGTTACTTCTCTCTAAAATTCTCAATTTATTGTGATCAGTAGTTTCACTTGTTTATCTGTAAAAGAGGAGAGGGATGTATAGAAGATCTTTATTTAACCGACTCGCGCATGTTGGAATATTCAAAGGATTGAGAAATCTCACAGGCAGCCTCATTAAGATGTGTTCATTCTGCACCAAACTCTACAGAAAACACTTGATCAGAGTGACAGGAGAGTGAGAGAGCTGGAGAGAATAATTCACGTTCTTTGAAAGAACAAAGCCCTAGGAGGAAATGACAGCTTGTCAGAAAAAGATAAAGCTACAGAAAAAAAGAGGGAGGCATGAAAGCAAACAAACAGTGTGGGTAAACCGACTTTGGTTCATTTGTGCATTCTCATCCTTCTCTTTATTTGCGCTTACATCTTTTTTTTTTCTTTCAGTAAATTAATGCAACACACTCTCATGACGAAATCATAAGGATTCATATGACTTTTCTAAATTTGGCCAATTCGTATGATATCGTACAAATTTCACTACAGCCAATGACATTGTTTCCATCTAATATGTAAATTACTTGCTTCTGTCTCACATAACACGTGAGGGGTTTGGGTATTGGCATAATATTTATAAGCATGTTCTTAACGTGTGTGCAGAACTCATGCTTACTTCCGCATTAGACATCAAGGCATTTGCACGTGATGAAATTGTACGAATTTATACTAACTAAATCGTTCAAAATCATACGAAATAGCCAACTCGGAAAATATGTCAGAATTTTCAGGAGATTGGGTTGATTAATGTGTCTTCTATGGGCTGTCAGTAAGGAGAGATTAATGTGTGTGTGTGTGTGTATGTGTGTGTGTGTGTGTGTGTGTGTGTGTGTGTGTGTGTGTGTGTGTGTGTGTGTGTGTGTGTGTGTGGGCATGTTTATGTGGTTTACGAGGACAATTTTTTAGGTTACAAATGGGTAATTACAAGTGTATTATGCTATAAATGTGGTTCATGAGGACATTTCTAGTGTCTCCATAATTTAAATAGCTTAAACATATAAAATTATGTTTTATTGAAATGTAAAAGTGCAGAACGTTTTCTGTGAGGGTTAGTTTTAGGGGTTGTGTTAGGTTTAGGGGATAGAATCTATAGTTTGTACAGTATAAAAATCATTATGTCTATGGAAGGTCCTCATAATGATAGGTAGACCAACAGGTGTGTGTGTGTGATATTGCATGCACAGTGTTCAGAAGGAAATATATTTCTGTCTTTAAAGTCCCAGTGAAGCTCCTTGATGAGCAAAGTTCAATTTGGTGTTTTGATGTATTTCCTAATAAAACAGGAATTGGGGCGGAGCATGTCGAACAACTCATCCCATTTAAAAAGAATAGCCAATAGGCTTTAGTTTACAGCCACACACTCAGATATATATATATATATATATATATATATATATATATATATATATATATATATATATATAAAAGGCTTCAAAAACAGCTAAAGAGACATCTTTTCCATGAACACTTGTCCATATAAAAAATATTCGTGTTGCACTCTAATCTGTCTTGGATAGTATTATTCTGATGCAAATGTAACTTTGTAATGCAGCACTTTTCATACTACAGTCTCCCTAATATGAATCGCTTTTGTTGTATTATTCCTCCTTTATAAGTTGCTTTTAATAAAAGCATCTACCCAATGAATAAATGTAAATGTAAAGTAATGTATAAATGTAAATGTAAACCCCTTTCTGCCATGCTGATCTTGTCGGAGCCGATTACCAGGTAAACTTAAGAAGTGAACTCAATACCGGCCAGCTTTTGCAGAGACTTGAGAACTGAAAATGGACAAACGCACACAGCACATCACAGTCTTAGCTTACAACGAGGCTGAACCCATTGTGCAAGTCCAATGCTGATTGAGAAACAAGCAAGTAAAAGATAATATATCCATGTTTTGAATCACAATACACTAAGAATAAAGAATACTTACTCAATCTGTACATCCCAAGAAACCTCTGGCTGCACAATAAATATAAATAAACTCCTTTCCTCACTTCCATCCTGTGCGTTGGTGTGTCCCATTCTGAAGTAATCATCCCTATGCCCTTTGAAGACAATTAGCATCTGCTGTAAGAGCTTCAGAAGTATGAAAAAGGATAACCGTCCATCAGTACTCACTTTTTAAACAATTCTTATCAGAATTTCTGTTTGGAATGTCCCTACAGCATGGATCGTGCTCCCTTCGAAGTGCCCTACGAAGACTTGATCAGTGCCAGTTAGAACACAGACACACTGAACAGTTGTAGGGGGAGGTATTCTCATTCTAGAAAGTATTTGATTGGACAAGGTTTCTTAACTTCTGTGTGGCGTCATGGATGTTCCTTTAGTCTTTTAATCCGGAAGAGAGAGACTGCAGATTTTAAAGGCTTATATCTTCTGAAAACAAATAGAATATAGATGGCCTTAAAGCTAAGAGGTATGGACTAAAGCAGCAAAACGTTTATTTTGATTTCACAGGGTCTTTAATTTTTACCCCTTAAAATGTGTTTTACTGAACATCTGTGCCTCATCAAATGGACTGATAATTCTTGATATATATATATATGCCCTCAGATTTAATTGGAATTCAGGCAACATTAGTCTCATGCAAAACTGCTCAAGATATAGTTTTTGACCACTGTTTCCAGTGTTGTCTTTCTTTTGTTTATACAAGCAAGGTTATCTCTTTTTACTTTGTTTGTACCCTAATACCCTTTTGTTTAATTAAACCTTGCCTGTGACTGCATTCCTCTGACTATGGAAGCTTCATTACAGTTCTGATAAGCTAGGATTTACATTTGGTGCTACGGAATACAGTGTGAGAGAACATTTCAGAGATAAATCCTCCTATTCTGCTCTTTTATTCTTTCTGTCTCCCTTCTGAGACGATAGTCCTGATGGACACCTGTGATTGACAAGGAAGGTTTTATTGCAGATGAAAGGTCAGGGTTACTAAAGACAGAGAGAGAGAGAGAGAGAGAGAGAAATAGAGAGGCTGATTAGATGCTCTCTGATGAGCTCAGAACCCTCGCAAAAATCTATGCTCAATATCTGCCCGTCTCCCATCAACCCAGCTGCTCTCTGAATGTAATTCAGAGCATGAAATCAAGAACAAAGAAGAATGCTTCAAGTAAATATCCCTAAATTATGAACATAAAAATGGGCCTTCATAAAGTGCTTGAAGATAGATAATGTTTTATTATCAAGATAAAGTATCTTGTTTTACTGTTGATCTCTGAATGTACACATCAGCCATTCCAACATGGAGAAATTTCTTTATTATACATTATATTCATACAGATATTACCAGTCCACATGAGTGAGACATTCACTGTTAAGATGAGTTGAGCGAGATGTTTGAGGGGAAGAGAAGGAAATGAATGACGTGAATGTAGCGTTAGGAGGAACCTTTTGACACCAACGGTGTCTTTTCTTTCTGTGCAGATAGTACTGAGGTCTCCAGCTCTTTATCCACTAACAACATGTAGTGGATTGACAGTTATAAAGAAACAGGGAGAGAGAGAATTGATTCTAATGGTGTAGAGTGTATTCCCCCTGTGTCTTGTTAACTTTTCAAGTTTTCACAATTTATTTCACGCCTGCTGGTTGCCGCTTCTTTGCCAGATTACCATGGTAACAACTTTAAGAAATGTTCCACTGGATATTTTCTATTTATGCAATGAATGATGAGTAATGAATATACAGATTTCTACCAGGCTATCTGTCTGGGTCAACACAGGGGAAAAGTCAATGATTTGTAATATATGAATATGTAACGGGGTGAGAGATGTTGCTCCACTCAGACAGGAAAAACACACTGACGCAAGGCAACAGAATAGAGAGACGTGCGCTGTATGAAACAGACTATTTAACAACATGGATTGTTATACAAGTATCACTCAATACTTTGTGAGAATCCATGAGAATATCTGGATTTAAAGGGATAGCTCACCCAAAAAGGAAAATTCTCTCTTCATTTACTCACTCTCATGTCATTCCAGATGTGTATGACTTTCTTTCTTCTGCAGAACACAAACAAAGATTTTTAGAGGAATATCTCAGCTCTGTAGGTCCTTACACTGCAAGTAAATGGTGACCAAGTCTTTGAAGCTCTGAAAAGCAAATACGTGCAGCATATAAGGAATCTATACGTTATGGTGGTTTAATCCATGTCTTCTGAAGTGATCCAATCAGTTTTGGGTGAGGACAGACACAAAATTAACTAAAATTTTTCAATATAAATTTTGAGATCAGCAGTCTCCTTGGTGATCATGATTTCAAGCTTGGTTACACTTCCTAGTGCTCTGCGCCAATCACTATGAAGTATAATCGAGCTTGAAATCATGATCGTGCCTAGAGAATGCAACAGTAAGATGTACAGTAAAAATTAGTTACATTTTGGTCTGTTTCTCACCCAAAAAAGATTGGATCACTTCAAAACACATGGATTAAACCACTGGAGATTTATGGATTAATTTCGCTGCCTTTAAGTGCTTTTAAGAGCTTTAAAGGCCTGATCACCATTCACTTGCATATCTAGCTGAGATATTCTTCTAAGAATCTTTTTTTTATTTTATTTTGTTGTGCTCTGCAGAAGAAAGAAAGTCATACACATCTGGAATGGCATGAGGGCGAGTAAATGATTAGAGACTTTTCATTTTTGGGTGAACTATCCCTTTAACCAGAATTTAGTGTTCAGGAAATTTATTTTACAACAATTCCCAAATTGAAAAAACAAGGACACTTTGTGCCTCAAAGAAAAACATGGTTAGATAGACTCGAGTGAATGCTTTCAAGCAAATTGTTTCCACTGTCCGCCCTTAAGGACAGAAGAAAACAAGCAAACAATTTGGCTCTAGTTTTGTAAGATAATCAAGGCAGGATAACTGAATCTTGCACTTTCCTCTAAAAACAAATGTACATGATTACTATTCATAATATATATAAGTTCATTATTTCAATAAAGTATAAAGAAATGTATGTTTGTTAGAGTACCTTGTTGGCTTAGCAACAACACATGAGAAGGCATAAGACAGAAAATCAGCTTATAGCCCTGTTGAAAAAAACAAAACAAACAAACATCCAAAAACCAGCCTAAGATAGTTTGCTGGTCGTAGCTGGTTTTATAGGGTTTTTTGGCACTTGTCAGCTGGTCAGGCTGGAAGACCAGATAGATCAGTTGAAGACTAGCTTGACCAAACTGGGACACAACTAGTCCAGTTTAAATGCAAGGTAGTTTTTGGATCACAGCTAATATGTCCCTTTTCATGGCTTCAAAAAGCGAGGAACCACAGCTGTGATTGGCAGCAGTGTCTCTGCTTTCATTCTCTAATTATCTTCTCTTATCTGTGTAATCAGTCAGACACAGCAGAAGTCTGAACAGAACCAGGACTGCATTCCCCTGTAGAGATCCCAATGCATGATGCATGCCTTTCACCTCTAATGACCAATTCACCCTCTGATAGAGCAGCCCAGGTGGCCGTTTAGTTATTTGACCTCATTCATGTTGGAGCGATTATGCAAAATGTATGATGCTAGAATCTGTCTCGATACTTTGAGATTTCAGTGTGTGGAGGATCTAGGGTGTCCATTTTCCTTTTGAAATTAATGCACATAAAGCCTGTTCCCACCAAGAGCTAAATGAAAAAAATATTCACAACAAATATATGTTGGGCTGAACTATTACCAAATTAATACATAGATAGGACTGGTGCTATTTGTCACACAGGGAAGTTGTCATGAAGACTATATCTCAGTAATCATAAGATTATATGTAAAAAGTCCAATTTTGCAAATGTGTGTTTTCTCTAGCAGAGGTATTGGTTTCAAACACCTACATCAAAACCCTCTTGAGTTAGAATAATTTATTGTGAATTCTACCCTCCAAAGAAAATTTTCACTATTATCATATTGTTTTGTTATAGCTCTTCTCTTGGGTAAACATGAAGTGGTGGTGGCGCAGTGGGCTAAAGCACTGAACTGGTAAGCAGATGTTGTCGGTTCAATCTCCACATCCACCACCATTGTGTCCTTGAGCAAGGCACTTAACTCCAGGTTGCTCCAGGGGGGATTGTCCCTGCAATAAGTGCACTGTAAGTCGCTTTGGATAAAAAGCATCTGCCAAATGCATAAATGCAAAATGTAAACAAGCAAACATAATCAAACCACACTGGTATATATTCAGGCAAGGAGCAACTATGTAAGAAGGCAGATTTTTACAAAAATGTTTGAATGTTTTCTTAGGCCAGTAGAATTTTTTTATGAAAGTTTGGTCGGGGCAGGTTGTCACATGCATTCAAAATGTGATACATTTATAGAATTTATCAATGTTACGTTTTCCATTTTTGTTGTTTCATGAATCGCTTTGTGCCTCATATTAAATTTTTCCCCTTTTTTGCTAAAAAAAAAGCCTGCAATATGGTGTTTAATGCAAGTGTAGATTTCAAGAGAGGTGTAAATTTTATTTTGGTGATTGTGATGGTGGGGACACATTCCCCAATCACCCCAATGTTCACATGAAACCTACTGACACTTGTTAAGTGACAACTTTCATTGTGAAAACCTTCCCCATATAGTGTGACAATATGCCCTGCTTTAGAGGCAATTTGTCAAAATAGGTGAAAGTTTGTTCAATAAACTAGACATTTTTAACTGGGATTTTCTGCAGCCAAGACTTCAAGGTATGTAGCTATTCAGAAATTGACTTTCAATAATAAACCTACCCTGAAAAATATTCACAAGAGGAAAAAGTATGCACTAGCCCTGGTCTCCCCTTTATATACAGTATATATATATATATATATATATACACACAGGGTTGGAAGGGTTACATTTGAAATGTATCACACTACAGATTACATGCTGTAAAATGTAATTTGTAATGTATTCCATTAGATTACTCAAGCTCAGTAACATATTCTAAATACTTTGGATTACTTCTTCAGCACTAGTAGATTTTTTTCTCTTGTTTTGAATATAAAAACACTGCCAGTACAGTAAGACAAAATACACATGCAATGTTGTTTCAAAAACAAGTTAAATCAAATTGATCTTGTTTTAAGATCTTACTAGAATAAAATTCTGATGCAACATGAATTTTCTCGATAAAATAATATGATCGTGCCTGGTAACGTGCATGTAAAATGGCTAGAAATAGCATTTTAGCTTAGTGTGCACAAGGTTTATTTTGAATTCTTCTGCCCCAAATTTACTTCAAACTTACTTCTCTGTCTGCTTGTATGAATGTAACACATCATAAGAAAGTGTTTCACCGCTGTTCAAATGCACTTTGGATCGCATCATTTATATGTATAAATATTAAATTAAACAAATGACAATAAAATGCAAAGTAATCTCTTCAGTAATCAAAATACTTTTTGAATGTAACTGTATTCTAAATACTAATTATTTAAATTGTAACAGTAGTGGAATACAGTTACGTAATCCCGGAATACATGTAACGGGATTATGTAACTGTATTCCACTACTGTTACAATTTAAATACTCCCCAACCTTGTATATACAGTATATATATACTGTAGATATTAGGCATGTAACGATACACAAATTTCACGATATGATGCATAGCCTCATGATACAATACAATATGATACGAGCACCCACAAATGTTTCACTCAAACATATTCAAGGATTCTACATAAATGTCTTTTACATCATTAATGCCACAAAAATGTCTGACATTGCCAACAAAAAGCAGAACTCTAAGTAACTTAAACAACAGCACTGCATTTATTTAGTTTAATTGTTGAGGAAAACTAATATGAACTCACAATCTTTCTTTTTTCAACACTCTAGTCATTTATTCAAAATACACATAGTTTTAAAGCAGCTTTATAGAAAACCAGGTAGCACTTTATTTCACAGTACTGTTCTACATTTACGTACTATATTCGACTATAGTAATTACTAGGTAATAACACTAAACCTAACCCTAACCAATATTAAGTACATAATGTTACCTAATATTACTCTAAAATTATTATTAAAATAAAGTGCAACCGTACATCATGTCATCAAGTGACTTTAGCAAGGAAAAAACACTTTTCAAAGTTAGTGGTGACAAGAGGAACCTGACCTCTGGTTTTACAATATATGTGCATAGTGGGTTGAGCAAAAACCGCTAAAAAAATTGCACATGTAAAAACAAATTCCCCTCTTCCCCGTTTCACTTTGCATGTAAACTTTACAGGCATTATTACAAGCTTATAACATGTGCTCAAAAGTTGTTCTCAATAGAGGTAAACTGATATACCGGTTTTACGGATTAATCAGTGTCGATAGTTGCAGATAGTTTGTTTATTATTCCTCTGTGTTCCTCTGTGGCCGGCACTATTTTGATTAGATAATCAAGTAATCTAAATTGAAGCGAGGACAATATATAAAATAAATATATTTATGAACAAATTTCTTATCACCACATACATTTTGTCTCCAACCTCATCTGGTGAAATATATATAGAAACTATTCATCTTGTCAATATATTGGCTTTAAAAACCTTCATTTGGTAAATACTTAAATATAGAACATTTTAATGGAGTCATGTCTTTGTCATTTAAAAAAAGAGTCCCTAGTGTGTTTTGGGCTTGTTTACATTTAAAAGTCCCACATAATGCACCAAAGTTTTTTTTTTATTATTCATGTTGGACACTTGTAGCCTCTATGTTGGTGCCCGTTGTAGCAAAGTGATTTTTTTTAACATTCTTTAAATCGAATTTAAAAACTATTGGTCGATTAATCGGCTATCTGTCTTTTCCACCACCTTAGTTATTTATTGCTATCAGCAAAATCCACTATTGGTCGACCTCTAGTTCTCAAAGCTGTTTACATGTCGAAGTCAAAAGCAGATAATTATAAGTCTCCTGTAATCGCGAGTTTCTTTCGTTGTCGGTTTTTGAATAAGGTGTTTTTTGATAGTTATGACTCATAACTTTTGAGCGTCTTGCTGTGCATGTCATGTTCAGTGTCGGCTGCGAGATGCGGCTGTTAAACTTACTGCTGCTGTTTCTGTCTCACAAATCCGATTTGTGTGGTGATGTCGTAAATAAAACAACATGTTTGATGTACTGTACCACAAGGACATGACACCATTGCTTTGGCAAATTTGACAAGCTGTAGGCTTCCACTATAGTACAATCTACTTGGCATTTGCTATCGATCTTCTTGCCTATGTACTGTGTGTTGCTTTGTTTTCTTGTGAGAGAAACACTACACTATAATGTGTTTGTTATTGTACAATAGATATGGTATTGTATAGTGAACGTTGTATCGTAGGGTTACAGCATTATATATATATATATATATATATATATATATATATATATATATATATATATATATATATATATATATATATATATATATGTACTTCAATTAAAGGTTAGATTTTTTTAAAATTTTTTTTATGAAAGATCAAAAGGATAAACAATGCTTATGGGTTTTTTTCCCTCCACAACTTTCTTTCCTCATATTTACCAAGGGTGTCAATGTTTTTGGCCCCAACTGTGTGTGTATATATATATATATTTATATATATATATATACATACATAAATACATACTGTATACATATATACAATACACTATATCACTATTCTCCTATGTCACTATTCTCCTGCAGAGCACTACTTCTTTCTCTGTTTCGGATGAGAGAGGGCCGACTGGTGCAAAAAACTGCACTCTCAAAATCAGTTAGGCATCAGCACAGTATCCGGAGGTAATTCTCCCCTAGCAACGGAAGTGTTTTAAACATCCAAGTGTGCTTCCATCACCCTGTCAGATCCACAAAGGTAAACATACAAAAAAACTATACAACTTACAAACAGCAGTTTAGTCTGAATCCCACTCTCTGTACTACCCCAGCTACTTATTAACAGGGCCTAATTACTCCACTTCATTAACTGGGCATAATTGCTTTTAGCTGAGAAAACTCTAAACATCTCAAATGGCAATGAGATTTTGGAATGTGAAGCAAGCGTGGTAAGCTGTCTTTTATTTCCTTTATTTGTCAGATCTTTTGAGGCTAAAGGAGTGTGCTGCACCTGAGAGATGAAAGTTAGAGAAACAGAGGTCAGAAAACGTCAGTAGTGTAATAGTCATGAGACTTGAAGACTATTGCTCTGTTCCAGATGAAGTCGAAGGTGCAAATACCTGAGTTGAAGTTTCCTACTGACCTTATTGTGTATTTATTGGCTAGCTGCATCCAATCAATCAAACATCACGGTCACATGTACGTATGTCAAATATAATGGCATTAATAGTCTTCCAGATGCTAGCTAGCTGGCTATCTAGTGGCTATTTAATGAGCAAACTTGGTTAAAACTTGGTTAAGGCATTGATTGATTAGGCATTGAAACAATTCTTCTTATCATCTTTTTTTATATTTATTGTATATCTCATATTTAATTTCACAAAACCCATCTTCAGTTTTATGCTCGTTGGTTGTCACCATCTTGGGAATGACGCTTCTCACTAAGGGTTGAGATTGATCGATCTACCCAGAATTCACCAGTCGGATGCCAACTTTGAGTGGCGTTCCAGTAATTACTTTCAAGTAGGCGGTGGGAAAATTCTGCATTCGCATTGTGTAAAATGTGTTTTGTCAGCTGTTTTAAGTCAGTTGCATCCTGCTCACTCTGCTGCACCTAAAGGCAATTTTGTCTCCACAAAATCAGATACGACTAATGGAACACTTGGAAAAACCTATTTGAAAACAGTCATAAAGCTTGCGATTCTGATTGGTGCCACTAGAGGCACAGAAATGACACTCTTCACCTTTAAGCTTTATTTATAGCATTGGTGCACTTACAATAGATTTCTATAGGGCAATCATTGCATGCTTTCCCATAGACATCCATTGTAAGTGCATAGTATTTTCTGTGGTTATCGATGGCATGTCACAGATGCTGTTGATTTAGCTTAACTTGTATTTAACTAGGAATATTGCTTTAAACCAGCTCTTTGACACTGCTGTCTGATCCTCTCTGAAGATTTTTGGCCTTCTTGAAGAATTTGTATTAGGTGTCAGTGTATATTTAGACAGCACGTAGAATGTTCTATTCTTGGGCTGTTACTGAAAACATTCTGGAAATTTCTAAATCGAAGGCAAAGGAAAACCATCAGGATACTAAATAATGAAATGTCACACATAACAAGAGGGGGATTAGGAGGCCAATAGACTTGTGGCATTTTAAAAGGCAAAATGTCATCTTGTAATCTTCCCCTGAAATATCCCAATTTAACGTCTGCAGGTATCTGGCACGTAAAGAGCCTCGGCTTGTGCTTTCAGTGGATCAGAGGGTATTGATGCCCAGAAAGTCAACGTCGCCGCTCTTTAGGATGAGTGAAAACATCTGAATGCATGCACCATCACAGCTTGTTGATTCACAAAGTGTTTTAAATTTGCTATTTTGAATGGATATTTTAGTGCCTATCCCATCTGTGACATCTTGTGAAGTCAATTTTACGCTTTTAAAAGTCTAATAGAAAGTTTACAGAGAAAAGATCTAATATAATTTATATGTTGCTTGCACAAAAAGTCACATCATCTACCAGCAGGTGCCAACTGGCCCATGCTAACCAACCAAACATCGGCTTGACCCCTTTGAAATTGCCGCATGCAGAATGATTATGCATGTTCTCTCTGGTTCCTCTCTCTTTTCTGAGTATGTGAGTTCTATTAGAATTACATAAACAATATAAACTATCATCAGAGAAAAAAACTTCTGATCTTTCAGGTACTGAGAGTTTAATAAAAAAATCATGATTGTGAGAGATGGCACAGAGCCGGTTAGTATGTCAGCCACACCTGTGGAGATCAGACAGCATGAGGATATTAAGGAACATTCAACCATAATGACTCATTTACAAGCCATAAACAGACAAAGCCCCAGACTAATTATGTCAACTAGCAGCATCTGAATAGCTCTTGATCAAGCTAATCACCGACAATCCAAAAAACAGGTGTTCAACGTTTTCAAATCCCTCCCCTGAAATCAGGGAATGAAAGGCAGAAATTGAAACCCTCTGACTGTTTCCATATTTTTGCATTTGTAAAGCCAGAATATAAGATGATGACTGATGCATACAATCATGAAAGGATCTGATAAGGAAGCTGCACAAACACCAAAAAGATTGGACTTGATACTTAATACTTCTGCCTGAAATAGACATGATATTTCCCTCCAGGAACCTAAATGACTCATTAACTCTTAAATGCTTCTTGGAAAACTCCAGTTCAGTGCTCAGTAAATTATATAGTGACATAAACTGCACTTACCATTTTAAAAGTATCTTAAAATATCTTTATAATTAGAGGGTTTTTAAAATAAAATAAATCTCTTTTTACATGCTCACATTAAAAAGCATCTACGTACACCCCACAAAACAATGAAAAATGCAAAAGATAGCTAGGCCTCCTTGTTTGAACATAGATGGCCAATAAAGAATAAAAACAGAAAGCATGACTAAAATAGCAGTATTCGTTTTTTAGTACAGTATGTTAAAAAGGCATCATCTTCTTGTGTTCTGAGATATTTTTGAAAGGGTACATAATTGTTAAATTCCATCACTGTAAATGTGAAATAAGCCATGAAATTCAACAAAATGTGTACTACTAAAGTAAAGGTCACAGGGCAGGAAAGGAAGATTGTGCATGCGTCACATTATCTCAGCAAAACATATAGCCACCAGAAGTTAATGAAATAATGAAATTAATGCAACAACAAAAAACTTCCATGTGTCGTCTATCATTAACTGTTATTAAACTCTTCACAACAACACAACTGTGCTGGTTTCATAAGCAGGTCTGTACGGGACGGTGGTAATCTCATCTTCAGGATTAGTGTCATTATCTTCTGCTGCAGCGACTCGTGAAATTATTCGAATCAACTGATTCGATATAAATTGTTGGCCAATTCATTGTTGAGGAAAAGCCCAGTTTCGAATCAATTACTAATATGCCAATATGTTTGAGGACATCCACACAGAACGCGTTTTTGAGTTCCTCCTGTGCTGTTTAATTTCGCTGTTTTTAGGTTGCGTCTCGTGCCATAAGCATCGCGTTTTAAAACGGTGTCAAGTAAAAATAATTATTCTGAGATGCGGGTTGCCGCGGTTTTGGCGGCACGAGGGGAACCTGCACAATATTTGGCGGTTGGTTTTAATGTTGTGGCTGATCGGTGTACAGTCAAACAAGTGACTAATTAACATCTAAATAAATACTACTTGTCATAAGATATCGGGTTTTTTTCCCCATCAGAACATATTTGTGTGCCAAATAAGCGATAGTAAAGTGAGTAAAGCCACAGACAAACCAGACTGGACAATCCTTGTTAATTATTGGGAGTTCAGTATCCAAAACATGCTCGTATTCACAGCTATAACGTACAACAGCAATAGTAGATAGGGACTCAAAACAGAAATACTTACCCTGACAACGCGTGACAATCAAAGTAAGACTCAGAGTCACCAGCAGAAAGAGCGATTTCGTTTGAAGCACGATCCTTACGCACATACTGAAATGACTCAAGTATATTCTGTCCTTATGTTTTAAAAAACCCAACGAGAATAACTTAGACGTGCCCGCAAGGTATTTAAGCATACAGCTCGTTGTGTTACTGTTGGGCTACACGCAATTGTTTCTCAACGGAATCGAGAACACGCAGAGAGACGTTGAATCCTATGCTGTCATAAGCGGATTGCTCACTCTGGTGGTTCAGCACCACGGACAGCTCCCCGCGTCCGCGAACCAATCAACCTCAACACGGCTGGAAAATTCGGACATCAACCTGGCGTTCATCCAGCAGCGCGTCAAAGAGCAGCTTTTGTGTGAGGGCAAACAGAAAGCACTATTACTTCAGAGACATACGGATATATATGCTTTGCTAATATAATGAACCTAAGTTAAACTTTAATGCAATAGCTATGGGGATTAATCCTGAATTTCAGATGGGTTTAGGGAGACTTTAATTAAACACACCTGAAGCAGATAATCAAGGTCTCGAGGTTCACTTGAAAAGGTAGCTATATTAGAAACTAGCTATTTGGACCCTTATAAAACGGGGCTTAAGGCACACTTTAAATTCAATTGAGCTTTTTTTCAAGATTGAAGAAATACATTTATTTTTATTGGATATTGATGGAGCAACATCATTTGTGAGAAAAAAGGAATAATAACAGAAGGTTGTTTTCATAAAAATACAGTTAAGGTGGAGAGGGAGCCTTTTACCCCAAATGTGGGTAAAAGGCTCCCTTCGCCACCTTTATATATACATATATATATATATATATATATATATATATATATATATATATATATATATATATATATATATATATATATATTATACACTATAAGCCATAATATAGCATATAGTGTAAATTATATAGTGTAAATATAGGGACAATAGTTATAAGGCAAAATTAGGCAAATTAGGCAAATGCATTTGAGACATCAAGATGCTTTTTTGAGTAACAAATTAAGATAATTCTTATTCAAAATTGCTACTTCAGAAAAGGGTTAACCATTTCCTGTTAATTTCAATCACATTTGGCTTTTCATAACATCTCAAGTATTCTATAATAAATTAATCTCTATTGTGATTGGATCAGTCAATGTGAGCACACTGTGAACTTTTTTCATAACAAATCTATTTGCCCCCTTATGGGGGCATGGACCAGGAATATTTTGCAGTGTGTTGTGATAAAACAGGTGTAAGGAAAGTACTGTGATAGATAGGACAATGACACCTGGGACGGAGAGGTGCGGCAACCTTTGTGTGCACACATGTTAAGTTTGTACATTTGTACAGAGAAGATTTCACCTCTAAAGAACTAAATTGTGCCAAAAAATGACTAAAACAGCAACTGCGTGTGGGGTGTCCAATGGGGCAGGCTTCGGTCCATCCCATACCCTGCTCACCCACTCCCACCACCCCCAGCTCTGCCACTGATTTGGAACCTTCCGGCTGTTAAATTTGTGGAACATATTCATTGTGATGGAGGTCATCCACTAAAATAATCTTGGAACCAGTTGGTTAAAAATAATCACAAAAATGGCTAAAAGAAGTGATGTGAGTTCTGAGAAAAGCTCCAGCATTACAATTTGGTTTTATATCTTGTTATCCAATAAATGAAATTAATTCATTGTTAATGATAGTGTTACTTAAGTGTCTAAATATTTTTGGGGGCACTGTTGTTACCCAGTTTTGAACACCACTTTTTGCATTCCACTTTTGGCTCTATTCACATCGTGTATTGTGTTTTCGGCCAAACAGTTTGTGTCTTGTGGCTAATCCTTGTTTCTCATTGCTCAATCCTTCAGCCAGTGATTTCAGCTATTAAAAAAGTCAGTTTGCTTAGCTAATGAAAATCTCCACCGTGAAATAGAATGACCAATGTGTCAAGGTAATGAAGCAATCATCTCCACATGCACTACATTTATTTTATTTGGGCTGCTGACTAAACAGCCATTTAGCTATTTGTTTTTAATTCAAACATGTAAAAACGAATGCTTAATATTATGAATTAATATTATTTATGATTATTTGTTATTTTTACAATGCGTCTTCATGTATCGGTCCTCAAGTAGAAAACGTTGTCATATTTATTCGCTAATTTGAGTATATTTCGGAAGTAAATAAAATAAGTAGATTTTACAGATATTTTTGAAGCTGTTGTTCTTATCATGCACTGGGCTTCTATAATTCATGTTTATTTGCACCATTTTTTGTGTTCTTGTTGTTACATTTGAAAATGTTTTGATTTGTGAAGTATGAAGTTCATTTTCTACTACAAATTACCCATTCATTCTCAAACAAAATGAATAATTATCTGTTAATAGTCACAATCATTGTGTTTTTTGCACCAAATTTTGAGGTCTGCATGCACAGGTCAATGTTGTGATACCATTCCCAGTAATGCAACGTGATGGTGTCTCATAGACTATATAGCATGCATGGAGTTTTCCTGTGCACTGTTAAAAATCTCTGTCATTTTAATGGTAAAAGACTGTAAAAAAAAATATATACAAACATGTATTAACATGTAGTTACTGTAAAATATATGTAAATTGTTTTTATATATATATTTAAAAAGGCAATACAATTGGGCACTGAAAACACAAGTTTGTTAAGTTTAGAAAGTGGAATTTCCCCCATTCATCCTCTCTGTAGATCTTTAGCTGCACAATTGTACGGGGTCTTCATTGCCATATGGTGTGCTTCATAATGTGCCACACATTCTCAATTGGAGACAGGTCAGGACAGCAGGCAGGCCAGTCTTGCACACACACACTCTCTGCTTATACAGACATCATCTAAGATGAGACCGAGCCCAGAGAAGTCGGCAGCACTTCTGGACAGTGTTGATGTTGGGCTTCTGCTTTGCATAGCAAAGTCTTATCTTGCATCTGAGGATGCAGCAGCGAGTGGTGTTGACTAACAAAGGTTTACTAAAGTAATCCAAAGCCCATGTTCATGATATCCTTTACAGATGAATGATGTTTTTTAAGACAGTGATGTCTGAGGGATCAGAAATCACGTTCATTCAGAAGTGATTTTCGTCTTGCCCTTTACGCCACGAGAATGAACCAGATTATAATAACCAAATCTAATTTACAAATCACTCCTTTTTGTTTTTATTAGCATTTTTCATACTGTCCCAAATTTTGGAAATTGGGGGTGTACCTTTGACTGTAAATTATTGTTAAAATTACAGTAAAAAACAGTCATCGGGCTTTCCCAGAATTCTCTGCATGACCAGTTACATTTCATTATATATTATGGGAATATTTATGTTTCTTCTTATTTTTAATATCAGTTATGTATTTTGGGTTGTTCTGTGTTATATTTATATGTAGTTTAGTTAATGTTTATTGCATAATTTTAATTTCACATGTACCTAACCCTAACCCTGCTGCTGTTTAGTGTTTGTGTGAGTGACCCTGAGCTGTCTCTACATGTTTATTGGTCATTGCTCCTGGAAGAGCCACTATTGATAAACTTCATGTCATCATGTGCCCTTCTGTAATTTCTACAATGATTAACAATACATTATAAAGTGAAAAGCTGATTTTTTTTTTTACAGTTTCAGAAAGTGAATATATACATTTTATTATTTAATAATATAAATGTTGATACTGCACTGTAAAATATACAGTATACAGTAGAAATAGCGGTTTTAAACTGCAAAAAGTAAAGTTGCATACATGTTTACAGTATTTTTTACATAAGTATTCTGGCAACCACAGCTGCCAGTTTTCTTTTGTTGTTTTTTTTTGTAAAAACAACAGATTGTTTTTTGCAGTGTATGCCATATAGTACATTATTAGAAAGTTCAAAACGTGGAATGTTCTAGTGAAATGTTCATTTAAATGTTACTAAGCTTATTTAAATATCATGTACATCAGATTTGTAAGTAAAAGTTATTGACATTTTTAAGTTAAATTTACTCTCTCACTTCAATATTATGTCAGGAACTTCATTTCATACCATTAAAATGTGCTTAGAAGAACTGTGTGCAAAAACTTGCTTAATCTAAACTTTAACTTAACTCTAAAACCTTTTTTCAGTGCTCCCTACTTGTACTTCTCTGAGGAATTTGAGACTTTGTATTGCAGCACTTCTCATGTTATTGCCCTATTTTGACAAAATAATTCCTCATTTGGATAAAAACCTCTACTAAATAAATGAATGTAAATGAATAAATGTGATGAATGAGACCCAGTGTGGGGCGAGTATGTACAGTACTTTACAGACCATTAAACTAAATGACTGCCACATCTCATCTGGTTTGGAACAGTGTCAAACTCTAAGAATGCATTTATAGGCAACTAAGATGATGTTGCATTTAAAGATGACATCTTATATTTTAAAGTTTACCGTATCATTGATGTAATTGTAAATGTTTTTTTTCTTTAGCAGTAACACTTTACTATTGCTGAACATGACTTATATACAGTGCACAACTCACACAGTCACTGACGCACTGGCATCATGGTGAAAGTAGAAAACTGCTCAAAGTTTGAAATGGGATTCAAGGATTTACACAAAAACTGTGTAGACCGCTCCAAACTGGCTGTTCTGTCAAAATAGACACAGGTGCAAAATTTACAGTAGATAGGTCTTAACCTTCGCTGAAAAAATATCATGCCACAAATATTTAAACTGTCGTTATTTTCATGTTAAACCTCCAAAGTATTTGATTATTTCTCAGGATCGCTCAGGAGTTTTCTAGAATGACTCAATGACTTTGCTTTGCTTTTTTTATACTGAGCTAATTATATTTTATATCCTCTATACCGAAACTAACCCTCACACAAACCTTTTTGCATTAAGACAATATTTAGTATGTTCATTAAGGTTTTATTTCATTGTGGCAAACAATTTAGATAAAATCTGACCCGCAGACCCACACAATTTTAAACTTCTAATTTTTTTTCAGAGTTGTGTGAACTCAACTCAGTTATGTGAACTAAAACAAATTGTATCAAGGAATATCTAAGTCTTAACTTACCTAAACTCTCTCTTTCTCTCTCTCTCCATTTACTTTCATTACATTTTACATTATGCATTAAGTCTGTGTGCTTTCTAGAATATCTGCTGAGATTGTATCAGCATGAGCTGACATAATACAACATTAATGCGTTTGCACAAAGGTTTTTTTTCCAAGTTCTGTTTAAACACCTCAGGAGGAAACAGGTAAATTCTAACTCACAGGTTTAAATCGGTATTTAGAAAGTTTTTCTTCCGTTGCATCTGAGAGCATACTCACATCTGTGAATACTTCTAAGGCCAAATACATTATGCATCAGGCAAGAACAAACATTACTCTGTTTGCATGTAGGGGTGGTTATATTAATATTCATGAGGCAGGGACTAAAGCTCAGACTGCTAACAAGTAATTTTAACAGGAATTTGGTAGTTGACATGACATTTCAAGCAGTGACTGCAGTGCTATACTTCATCTAATACTATTTTAGAGAGCATTTGCTCATTCTTGTCAATCAGATTTTTTCCAGCATTGTTTTTGTTTAGCAGCTTGGGTGACAGTTGTGTTGAGTGTGCTGAAACATTGCACAAGGCTGCACAACAAAGCAAACTGCAAATATTATGACAGTAACAAAGAATTCCTACAGTGCACTGATTAATACCACTGTCTGTTGTTTGATATCACATCAGCAGCATTATTCATTTCTGTTTTCATCCTGCTTCCATAGAGACTGGCACAAAAATCCATGGACTTTAAGATGTCTGATAAACCCCAAACACTTCTGGAGAACACTTTCTTTTTGAATCAGTCACTTGCTTTAACTCTGTAAGATAAAGGATCTATATTAGCTACATCTACAGAACCGCAATTATTCTAAAATAATAACAATATTTTACACATCCACTGTACTTTTGGTATTGAAATGATTAAAAACAGTGTCAGAGCACATACACTGCCAAGCCATGGTTCCAATCAGTAAATCAGATCAGAACTGGATTGAATCCAGAACAGGTACATGAACCCTTAAACGCATACCCCGGGTCATTAGTGACCTGAGAGTTTTTATAATGGTTTCAGTTATCAGTATTCCAAATACATGCATATTATACATGCTATTTCTTATTCAAGGTGGCGCTGTTGTTTCAGTGATTGACTTGATTTATATTTGACATTGCTATTTTATGAAAAAACAACATGGAAGTAAACTATAGCACGTTTAACACATGATAGTATGATATGACTATTGTCATTTGGGTGTACTATTGAAATTATGTAAGTTGTGCATCTATTTAGACTTAATAAGTGCCTGAGAATATACTTGTGTAGCTTAAGTGTATATTATGTATTATGTGTAGCTCAATATGATTTTACAGCCAGATACGTCTCAGGAAATTTCAGTGTAAAAGTAATGAATCCTGTTCTAGATTTGTCCTGATTTGTAGCATTTTCTCTTTGATACATGAAAAATAAAACAAAATATATATCAAAATATAATTTATTCTAAATAAGTAACTATACTTCTTATATTATAATATAGTGTGCATGTGTCTATTAGTATAAACACTCTCAGCCCCGCAATCACAAACAAAGCTGTTAAAAAACATTAGCCGCTTTGTTTGATGAATGCTGATCCATTTTATATTTTGATATAAAAACGGATCAGTTTTATATTTAATATTTATATTGACTTTGTCTGACAACGGCCACATTAAAATACCATTAGCCAAAGGCCCAAAGCAGAGGAAATCCATTCTAATCCCAGAGAGGGACGTGTTAATTAGCTCCAGGACTGCAGCGAATAGCTGTAGACCAGTTAAATCGAGGAATTTGTGTAGAAGTTCACATGATAATCAGCAACCTCAACAATCCAGTTTGGAACTAGATGGAGAGTACTATATGTGATGACAAGTTTACATTTTTGGGTGAACTATCCCTTAAATGTATCACATTAAAGCTTGTTGATTCTAATCGATCTAATCTAGTTGATTCTCATTCTCCTTATTAATGTGAATTGTCAGGTGTATTGTCTTTAGAGAACCCAGAAAACAGTAAGAGGCCAGTATCCCAGCCAATATTTGCTCTACACAACAAACAAAGCATATATATAAACCAGAACATAACAGACAAAATCCCTGTCAGAAGCAGGGCCAAACTGATGACCAAAACTGCTGTATGATCTGTGCTTCACAGCACAATATTAAAGGGATAGTTCACCCAAAAATGAAAATTCTCTCAAAATGTACTCACCCTCATGTCATCCCAGATGTGTATGACTTACTTTCTTCTGCTGAACACAAATGAAGATTTTTAGAACAATATTTCAGCTCTGTAGGTCCATACAATGCAAGTGAATGGTGACCAAATTTTGATGCTTCAAAATGCATATAAAGGCAGCGTAAAGGTGATACATATGACCAGGGCTGGAAATGGGGGTGGAATGCGGGGGAACAGAGTTCCCGGACTGAATTTCATGGGGGGAGTATTGTTCCCATTCAAAACTGGCTACATTTGTTAGGGGAATAAAGAGTATTTCTATATTTTCTCCACTAAATAGCCTATGAAAGCTTTGTGGGTACTGCACATAAATGCATGTGATCTTCTGCGTGTGTCTGTGGTTGCACAATGTTGACCATCATGAGTGGCCAGAACACATTCACGCAACAGATCAACAGATGTACGGAGGAATCCATGGGCAACAGATCCACACGTGCTTAATTGACCAATCCATGCACCAGAAGAATGCACAAATATACAGGTTTCTTTGCACAGAATACCATACGTGTAATTTAATGCACAAATAAATGCTGTGCTGTTTGTATTGGTATTCTTCTTTGAGAAAGACTCAATGCTAGTGGCATGGTTTAGTGTGGCTGACAGCAAATGCCCATTCATTAAAATGAAGGGAAATATCCAGTAGCTATTATTAATTCAAGGGGAAACGATGTGTTCAGAATGTTCAGTTTCAGTTCAGTCGACCAAGAATTTTCATTTCTCAAGTGTAATGTGGTTATAAATTACAGAGATATAATCTCTATAATCCGAAATAAGTGTTTTATGTTTTTATTTATCCAGTCTACAAAGAAAAGAATGTGTCACATAATCCTTAAGAAATAATTGAATATGTTAACAGTACAAAATAATATTTCTTTTTGTTAGAATGGTTAAAATGGTTGTGCATTCCATGCACTTCAGTTTTGAAAGAAAACAAACTTGATCTAAATGGGACAGAGAGATACGTGGAAACCCAGATGCATAACAACAAGAATAGAAGTACATCAGATTCTCTAATTTGAGATAAAGACTCCTCACAGGTCCTAAACTAGCAGCTTTAATTAACAGTATATGCTGAACAGTTGCATTGCTGCAAGTAGAGGATTCATGGATGAACAGAAAGTTTGAATACTACATTTATTTTAAAAGAAAAAAAACAAAAACCCTAGTGAATATCGGCCATTTCAACCACTGCATATGTCTCCAGTGGTTAAATCCATGTCTTCAGAAGAAATATGATAGGTGTGGGTGAGAAACAGATCAATATCCAAGTATTGTAAACCTCTGTATTAGCTTGATATGATTTTATGGCTTAGACAACAGTGACACTGGGAAGGGAATATATTCCATTTCGAGGTACAGTATCAATATGTTACTGATACTATAACCTACTGTCACTCTTTAACTCTTTTAGAACAGCTAAAAAGCACAGAATAAACCACAACCATGAAAATGTATCAACATTTTTTATTTACAATAAAACTATTGTAAAACGCTTTCTTGTATAGATATTGCTTTATATACCTTATTGTTTTTTTTTACTGCATAAGCCACTGCATGGATAAAAGTCTCTTTTTTTTTTTACGTATTTCCATAATAAAAGTCTACATTCTTATTTAATGCATAGAAAAACAATGGCGAAAACACACATACAGTAGCAGGCATGCACGTACCACACACACAGACTCCGACACAATATCAGAAATTATTAGATTCCCATTAATAATCAATATGCTTTATTTTTATTTTAGTTAAACTATATGGTAGTAAATTACTGTTAGTTTTACTTAAAGGATATAAATGTCATTAAGGCCCAAACATGATGCATCCCACATTAAAATAAACTCTGTTGAATCATATAGGGGTTTAGGATTGTAAATCCTTCTGTTCAGTACACCTGTGCTAGATTAACTTCCATAGGAAAATGAACAGCTCATAAGCAAATTAAAGGTGGACTCAGTAATTTTTTCCTCATTTAAAATGATTTACTTCTAAAGAAATTAATTGTAATTTTGAAACACATGTATAAAATCATGTTCACTCACATTAAAATGAAGACTCCAGTCATGTCAGTAAGCTTATAAAAGCCATTTTATTTATTCTAAATGGAGGGGTCTCCTCATGGGGGCTTCCATGTTAGAATCACATGACCAGCCAATTACTACTCGCTTAATCTCAGTAACCGCCCTGTTACTGGACACTTAACCCAGGGATTAAATTAATCCTGCCTGACAGTGAATAGTGAATTTCTACAATAGCATTGTTAACTAAAAACTATTCCGTTTGAATGATGCAGCATCCACACCCCTAGGTGTCACTGTAAGTCCTAGATGACATATTCAAAAAAAATACTGAGTGCACCTTTAAACAAAGACAGACAGAAAGAAGAGAAATATAAACACACTATTTCACCCTACTCCAAACTAAAGCAGTGTTATGCATTTCACTCAAGCAAATTCGAGGCCAAAAGGTCTCAAAAAGCAGACACTCTAACAAACAAAATAAACATAGATAAGATACAAATTTAATTCTTTTTCACATTATATTACTTTTATATTTCTTAGCGGGACAGTTGATTGAGACATGTGAGGTCTAAATAAATACATGTGCCACGCAGGTGCAGAAAACATGGGAGGGGCTTTAGCTCCATTGCAGGCTTAAAACAGACCTAAGTTCCACACATTTCCCATAAATGAGAGGTAAATGGAGGCACTTTTCAGTGCATATAAGCAGCAGATAAGACCTACGCTGTGCTTTCTAAAGGCTGGGTGTCAACATCACTGTCTTTAACGATCATATGTCCTTTCTCTAGTCCAGCACTGTCTTCAGCACGTTCGACTGAATGTGATCTGTAGAGAGGGGGACTGAAAGACAAAAGACAAATTTATTTTTAGAAATGGGAAAGGAGCATGTAAACACCTTTAGTGCAGACCTGGCCTCTACAAGAGGTCACAATGGCATGCACCGATCAATATCAGTACAAAGGTCATGAGTGAATGTCCTTGACTGGTCACAAAAGCACACACTTTCAAAGCAGAAAAACAATAATTCACTGTTTCCCCTCACCCTAATCTTCTCTGTCTGTCTCTACATAATAATTGTTTTTCTGCAACAGGGGTGGCCAATACTGCTCCTGGAGAGGCACCTTCCAGAAGAGTTCAGCTCCAACCCTGCTCCAACACACCAGCCTGTAATTTTTTTTTAAGTAATCCAGAAGAACTTGATTAGCTGGTTCAAAAGTGTTTGATTAGGGTTGAATCTACACTCTGCAGGATGGTATATCTCCAGTAGCAGGGTTGGCTACCCCTGTTCCACAAACCTATTTTAGTTTTTGTTTTTCAAAAATCCGTAAACTGAGACCAACATTTCTAACACACACTCCTCCTAGAGCTTACAAGCTACATCCACCAAATTTCCATTCTGAAGTGGTGTGCTTTGTCTTTTCTAACTGATAGGAAATCTATCTATCTATCTATAGTTGTGTAACAAGGTTTAAAATGGGCATGGAGGTGGTGGGAACCACACGAAAAAAGACACAAACATAAACACACACGGCAGCTGCGTGTGGCTCTCTCTATCCTGAACTGCCCCATCCGGCTTGGCCTTATCCCTCTCCTGTAATTATTAGTCCGATTGGGGGCCGGCCGTGCGCACGGCCCAGACCCGCCCTCCTCCTAGTCACAAGGTGCTTCTCATTCAGAAGGCTGCAGCCTAGTTATGCAGTGTCCTTCTGAGACCAGTCCTTCTGACGAGGCAGCCAAGATATCCAGCCTAACTAGACAGCAGCCTTCCGACTGAGTAGCACCCAATAGGCTGGTTAATCTGGCTAACTAACTTGCTAACTAGCGAGCTGGCTGTTTTTCTTACTGTAATGTCTGAATAACCAACTTAAAACTTTTAAAACTACTTTAAACTTTTAAACTTTGTCAAGCCTTTATCATAATTGCTCTTGACAAACTTTACCTATCTAGTTAAATAAAATATTGTCTTGGATCAATATGGTATGTCTCAACATATCAGAGGTCTCAAGCTATATACAAAACTTCCATAAACTTTTCAGTTTGCCATTTCAGTCAGCTTCTGCTGAATTATCTCTTCCAGCTCCTGAAGATTTATGTATACATTCACTGTTGGTTACAGTTATCTTCGTTTGGTCCTTGAACTAACCTTATTCCAACCCCCAACCCTAAAAGGGAAATGATATGTTGATAAAAATGCTGTTAAAGTCCCAACCTCAGCCCTAACCTAGCCCTAAAATGTAATTGATTTGATTGATTGATTGTGTTGTTGTTCCAGGACCAACAAGAATGTTGCTCCAGGAACATCTCCAACAGGTTGAAATCATGGTTAGAATAAGTTGTCCATTAGTACGTGGGCACATGTTTGAATCTGTCATTGTTCTAAACACATGACAATGCGCTGATAAGTCAAATCATGCTTTTCCATCCAACAACAAAAAGCATGCCATTAGATATAATGTTCTCAAGGATGTTATTCATGTTTACATACTGTTGAGATTTTTGGATGATGCATGCATTTAGATATAGACAATTCAAAAAAAGATATTGAAAACCTCAGTCCTCACTCTGTCCCACCTCATGCTATTATGGAGTTAATACTTCCACACCTTCCGTCCACTGTCACCTGTTTATGATCCTTAATCACTGTCAGGCTTGTAGAGATACTTCATCACAAGACTGTCCACCTTTTTCTTTTGTTTCTTCACTTCTTTTTTGCTGGGGGGTCGTTCCTCAGAAGGGCACTCTTGATCACCATCAGAGGCTTTCTGTGCAGCTGCCCTTTTCACGCTGTTTGAGCTGCGATAAGAGATGGTTGATGCAGAGCTAGAAGATGATTCTGAATCTGATTCTGACTTTGAAGATCCAGACTCTTGGGGTTCACTCTTCCGTCTGGAACCTTTCTTGTCTTTCTGTCTGGAGCGTCGTCGTGCATGACCCTCGTTGGATGAACTGTCGGATTCTGAGCGTCTACTCTTCTTCTTTTTCTTCTTCTTGCTGCTGCTGCTCTTGGAGCTCAAGGAACTAAGCGAGCTTCCACAGCGTCCATAATCCACTGCAGAACCCGAAGCCGAGCGTCTAAGACTGGACCCACTCCGACCCAGATCTTCATTGTCCTTTTCATGCAGCAAACTTTTGACACTCTTTCTGTCTTCATTCTCTCCTACTTTAACTCCTCCCTCCTCTTCATCTGAATCCTCCAGGCTGCGACGTTTAAATTTGATAGGCTTGAAGCTCAGGACTTCATTGATGGCTTTTTCAAGCTCGGGGTCCAGATAGTTCCGATGGCTCACTGGTTTAACGTCAGAAGCATCCAATGGGTTCTCAGAGGAGCGCAGTTGAGCTGGGGTGGACAGACTACGGCCATGCAAGCGCGGACTGTACGCAGCCACGCTCACAGAATCAACATCATCATCATTATCATTATCATTCAAACGAACACCAAACTCGCTAAGACGTGTGCTGCGGGCCAGAGATATTCGTGAACTAATGCTGGTGTTGCCAGGACTACGGCTTCTAGATCGCTGACTGGTGCCCACTGGTTCATAATCGCTGCGATTGTCATCCATCCAGGAGGTACTACGCCTCAAACTGAAGCTGCTCACACCGGATCGAGCATCATCATCCTGGTCCAACCCCCGGTGGGTGGAAGCTCGGCTTGGGGCCACGGAAGACACAGTAGACTCCTTATCAAATTCCGGACTGCTCTTGGTCCAGCGGCGGTCCAAGCCTTTTCTGGCCCTGCTGGTTGCCTCAGAGTAGGCCTGGGAAATCACAGAACCCCGGTCATCCGGATCATCACCAATCTGAGGCCCGTCAGTGGATTTGTTCCTAGCTTTGCGCAGTGACGCTCGGTCAGGCATGTCCGGCTGCTCCCGCAAGGCACTGAATAGGGAACTCTCATCCCCTGTGCCGCCATTCCAGTCCTTTAGATGGGAGCGTTTCCTGTAGCTGAGCGAGCTCATCGCAGAAACTGGGCGGCTCTCATCGGACTCTTTTCTTACTTCATTTTTCCCCTCTTTACCCTCCCTCCCCTCTTTCATATCTTTTACATCTGCATTAGCTGCATTTGGGTGTCTGAGATGGACACAAAAAACATGAAAACAGCAGCAGAATTGGAGATGATCAATGAATGAAACAGGATGATACACACTGTGGCAGAGATAAACATGAATATTCAAGAACGAAAGAAATATGAGGTAATTTAGGAACACAATTTACACCAAACCCAGGAATAAAAGGAATAAAACTCCTAATGGCAGGAGGAAAGTTACGCAACAGCTTTATAAAAATATTTATGTGAAACAACACCGTACATGTAGCTCATGGTGAGACATGGTCTTGAATCCAACACTTTCAAAAATGCTGTCTTGAGGTCAAAAGCACTTCTCACAAATGGATAGGCCATTTGTATCAGCACATTTGAAAAGCTGTTTGTCCAATCAGATTAGAGGACTAAAACTAACTGTTGCATAGTACAGTGGTTTAATACTGGAACACACCTCAAAGTGCACAATTTAATGAAGAAAAGACATGAATAATTCACTCTGAAGAAATGCGTTGATATTTTGTAACTTTTGCGGACACAAATTCTAGTTGATTTTGTTTACTGGACCATTTCCATGAGAGTTAAACCAAAGGCTGGATGATCAGACTTGTTGGGAGTGCATAAAAAAAAGGCTAGGACTCCCTGTTTTGATGTAGGACTCCTGACAAAAGTTCTGTAAATATGATTGTTCCAACATTTTTGTCATAATATAGATTTAAGACATCAAATCTAGAGTCTTGAAGCTTTTAAATGATAAACTGATTGTCAAGATTAGGTTTAAGGTGTTACAAGCATAATTTATTTATTTGACAGTAAATAGTGTGATTATAGTGTAATAGGAATGATTGCATTTTTCCAGCTCTGGGGCCCAATCACGTTCCTTGAAATGAAAATCTAACATACATCTTAAAGAGATCCATACTGACCTGGGGGTCTTCAAGCTTCCCTCATCAGTGAGTGTCTTGGTGGATCCCTTGCTCTTGGAGAGCAATGACTTCACACCATCCACACGGTCTTCCACCTCAGAGTCCATATCTGATTCATTGCCACTGCCAACAAAAGAATTTCATTCAGATGGGCAGTTGGCTAGATTATTATAACACTTTGGTCACAAAAACACACTACAAGAAATTTGGGAAAAGACACTTTCATCAACTCTATTAAATTAAAAAAGTCAGGCCAATGCCTAAATGTCCCTAAGCAATGGCCCATTTCATATCAGTCCTATACTGTAAGTATTTGCAGTTATTCAAATGAACATCAGGCATGTTGGCAAATGAGAAACTAGATAAATGCCTTACATGTATTAAAGGGAACACAAGCACAAACATAAATATACCTATGCCTACATAAATGACATGCATGTACATAGTGCAGTGGCTTTAGACTGCAGCTGTTTCTGGACGAATTTAACTTGCTATTACACACAGTTCAAACCGTGAACCAGACACTAATCTACGGTGACAATCTGCTTCTTTTGGTTGCATATCGCAGTTCCACCCAATTACTGCAATCATCTGAATGCAGCAGACTCTCCCCTCCTCTCTTTCCCCCACTTCCATTCAGTTGCTCACACAACATCACATAGAACACACAACATCAACAACAACAACAACAACAACACAACCTGCCAGACACAAGTCAGCAACAAGATGCAACTGAAATTCATTGAGCTTTTGCTAAATCATAATTCGGTCTGGGAAGTGGGAATTTTGTTCATTATTCAGATTTTTAACAACTCATCATCCATTGGGGTTAACTTCAAGGAATAGTTCACCCAAAAATGAAAATGATGTTATCATTTACCCTTATGTTGCTTCAAACCTGTATGACTATGTCTTACTATGTCTTACACTGGAAATAAAAGTAGATTAGTTTGTCACCATTTACTTTTATTGCATCTTTTTTTCATACAATGAAAGTTAATGGTGACTGCTTAACATCTCCTTTTGTGTTCCACAGAAACTCAAAACAGACAGTCATACAGGTTTGGAACAACACAAGGGTGAATAAATAATGATAGAATTTTCATTTTTATGTTAACTATCCCTTTAAGGTTTCAGTTTTTTGCATTTAAATATAGAACAAAGTGCAAAGATGATTGTGAGCAAACTTAAAATGATGTTAAACATGAACATGCTCTGATTCTGATGGCTGTTGTTTTTTTTGTTTGTTTTTTAGATGCGTGGTTTGTCTGAAGACAGATTCATACAACAATTGTAATTACAAACTCAAACCAACAACAGGTGAGAAACAAACACCACATATTATTCTCACGTTTTGTTCTTTCTTTTTTGATACTTTGTCACCATGTCTTGTAAACTGCATAAAACAGAAACGAAAAGAGAAGAAAAGAATGGAGGAAAGGGGGAAAATTTCAATCAATTCAAGAAAAAAGCAACCATTGCACAGAAGAGAGTGAAAGATACAGAGATGGTGAAAATACTGAAAGAACTGGAGAAGTAGTTGTGTATGTACACTTAATGATAGTGACATGCAGTGGTCATCTCTATCAGCTCTAGATAAACAGCAAAAGAAATGTTGCCATGGGAACAGTTGACTAGAGAATAGGCTAATCACTCCTCGTACCTGCTGATGAGGTCTTCGTCATCATCCGTTTCCATTTCATCCTCCATAGCGGCCTGCAGGTCACCAATCCGCTTAAAGGCCAACTTCAGATCTGCTTGTAAGCTCTGATTGGCTGCTTCCAAGCTTTCAATATCCATTACCTGTTCAAGAGACAAGCAGTCAAAGTTTGAACATTGATAATGGGTTTACTATTGTAACACCAACTATTGCAATTACAGTATTAGCTTCTAAATTTGTTTTGGGTTCCATTTCTTACATAAGAAATACCATAGTTCGGAGCCATGTGGTTACTTGAAATCAAAATAGCTTTAAGGTCATCTATATGCTAATGCACTTTTTTTCCCTCCCATTTTCGAATGCCCAATTCCCAATGTGCTCCAAGTCCTCATGGTGGCGTAGTGACTCGCCTCAATCTGGGTGGCTGAGGACGAATCTCAATTGCCTTAATTGCACGTCTTATCGCGTGGCTCGTTGAGCGTGTTACCACAGAGACAAAGCGCGCGTGGAGGCTTCACCCTATTCTCCGCGGCATCCACGCCACCCACCGAGAGCGAACCACATTATAGCAACCACGAGGAGGATAACCCATGTGACTCTAACCTCCCTAGCAACCAGGCGAATTTGGTTGTTTAGGAGACCTGGCTGGAGTCATTCAGCACACCCTGGATTCGAACTCGTGACTCCAGGGGCGGTAGTCAGCATCTTTACTCGCTGAGCTATGCAGGCCCCCCAGCTAATGCACTTCTAATAGTTGCTCTGACACTCACCAGCTCATGTTTTTTGCGACTGGCTTCTGCCTCTTTCTTAGACAGCTCTGTCATCTCCTCCTTTATGTCTCGGATCTGACGCTGCATGCGCTTGTTCTGATCCTTCTCCCGGTTCTCGCTGGTGACACGCTGATCTCGCTCCTCAGTCATCTTCTCCAGGTTCTCCTTCAGCCGTGTTACAAGAGACTGGAGGACAAACATGGACAGATGGAGAGATAAGGTACAGCGAGATTGAGAAACCCAAGGACAAGCACTAAAAAAACAAAAAAACACAATAAATGCTGCTGACACAAACGCTGACTGCTGTCTCCCTTCCTTGGCATAGTGGAATTTTTGGACCCATTTTGAACCAATTTTAAAAACCAAGGAATGGTAAAGGGGCTTTAGGTAGGTTGTAATTGTGTCATATGCAAGTCAAACTTTCATGCATACCTCCAGGCGTTTAGTCTGGGTTCTCTCATATTCTAATTTTGTCTCAAGTTCACGGATTTTAGCTTCCTGTCGGCTGACCAGCGATTTTTCCACCATGGACTGCTCCTGAAATTCAAGATGTGACTGCAAGGAGTGGAGCTGTCATTAAAAAAAATAAAAAATACAAAAAAAAATGTCACACTGAGGTCCTGCAAGATATGGAGATGTTCTGAAATTTGTTTGGAAGATTTTTGGTACCTTATCCTGTATCTCTTGTTTTTCCTTCATGGCCTCTTCCAGCTGGGTCTGCAGGTCGCTGAGCTGTGCCAGATCTCTGGTAGACTACATTCATAACACACATGCACACACAAACACACAGTTATTTTAGCTCTACATTGGTGCTTATGTGTCTGTGTGATGTGGCAAACAGGAAGTTAGGCCACCTGAGCTACTGCAGCTTTGTGTTTTTTCAACAGTTCGTTCATGTCCTCCTGATCTTCCTCAAAGCGAGACTGCAGATCATTCTTTTCCCTTTGTAGACGACTCACCTGCTCCTCAAGCTGAGAAACACAAGACCGAAAAGAGCGTGTTGAAGAAGAACCAAAGATTTGAACAAGAGACATTAATAATGTCTAAAAGAAAAGTTCATGTAATCAGCCTAAAAAGTAAAATTCAGTTATATCTAAATGACACAAACTAAACTTTTAATGACAGAGAAAACACTTCATAACAATCCCATTATTAAGCCCCAGTATTGCAGTGCTTTAAAAACTATGCTTTGCCATTTTAGAGTGAGAACCAGAGTAGGACTAAAATACTGTAATTACACACAGTAATTGCATATTTCTGGTTGAGGCAGTGACAAGGAGATTACATCCCTTAAACTCTCCTATTTGACATCATCACCTCTTCCTCAAAGTAAATCAAACCAACTGTACCATTTAATTATGTAACATGTTTCAGAAATCCTAAAGCTGCCTGTTATGTGATAGGGAGAAACGAATGCAGTGAAGGTTAAGCAGAGGAGGGAATGGACATGCTATATATTAATTCTTTGTTTACCAAATGTCCAGGCTGACATTAGTGTGTTTACATCTACCAAGTAATAACTACACTGCAAATTGCACTTAAATATGTACATAACACAACTTGCTCAATAACCAGAGAAACTACAGTAAATCAAACTTGTCTACAGTCTGAAAATGTGGGGTTATCCAATGAAAGCATGAGTGGATGATGAAGGGACA
Source organism: Xyrauchen texanus (assembly GCF_025860055.1). Taxonomy (NCBI): domain Eukaryota; kingdom Metazoa; phylum Chordata; class Actinopteri; order Cypriniformes; family Catostomidae; genus Xyrauchen; species Xyrauchen texanus. The sequence continues at coordinate 8,972,560 of NC_068319.1, read as the reverse complement.
GGAAATGGCAAGCGATTGAAGAAGTGTTTGGTTCATTGAGGAGAGTGCCACAGAGATTGACTCACAGACATCTTGGATTTGGTAATGTCATCCATCTGGATGTGAAGGTCTTCAATCTCCAGCTCCATAGACTTGCGTGCTTTAACTGCAGCTGCACAGGCGAACTCCGACTCCTCCAACTAAACCAGAGGAACAGAGTTCACACATGCACAAGTTCTTCTCAAATTCAGCTGTTGTGACTGTCTACTGTATTTTAGACTACTGGGTAATTGTGCGATCCTACCTTATTTTTGAGAATGGAAATCTCTCTTTTGCTGGGCACATTACTCTTCAGATGGTCCAGCATGATCTGAGCATCAGCCAGCAGAACCTTTGTGCGCTTCAGGTCCTTTCTGAGACGCTTCTCTGTCTCAACGTCCTTTTGACCAACCTGCAGTTAAGTTTGCAAAAATTCAAATAAACATGCAGGGACAACAACAAACACATATAGGTATCAGAATAACACATCCATCATGATGAGTTGTTTTGTGTTATATTTTGTTGTGTATGTTGTACTTTTGTGCTGAATGATGTTTTGTGTTATGTTGTGCAATGTTATATACTGTAGTGTGATATCTATGTTGTGTTGTTTGGTGTGTTATATTGTGTTACAGTATGCTATGCTTTGTTGAGTGTTATTGTATTTTGAAGTGTTGTGTGTTATTTTGTGATCTGCGTTGTCTTCTGTATTGTGTTTTGTAGTGTTGTCAGTTATATAGCTTTGTGTAATGTTTTGTTGAGTGTTCTAAAGTTGTGTGGTGTTATATTGTGTTTTGCATTGTCCATTATGTCATGCAATAAAGTGTTAAATTGTGTGTTGTGTAGTGTTAAGTGTTATACTGTGTTTTATAGCATTGTGTTATGCTTTGTTGAGTGTTATTGTGGGCTGTTTTACATTGTTTGTTAATTGTGTCATGCAATAAAGTTGTGTATTTGTTGTTGTGTAGTGGATGTGTTATATTGTATTATATACCACTGTGTTATGCTTTGTTGTTATTGTTGTGTACAGGGCTGATTGATATTTTGTGTTGTTTGCTACATAGGTGTATGTTTTTTGCATTGCTTGTTATATTGTGTTGTGCAATAAAGTGCTATATTGGGTGTTGTGTAGTGTTAGGTGTAATATTGTGTTATATACGGTAGCATTGTATTATGCTTTATTGGGTGTTATTATTTTGTGTGTTTTTGTGTTGTGCGTTGTTTTCTATATTGTGCAGTGTTGATTGATATTTTGTGTTGTTTGCTACATTGTGGTTTGTAGTGTTGTGTGTATTATATTTTGTTTGCAATGTGTTATATTGTATGTTGTGTTATATAGTGTTCTGTTTTGTTCAGTGTTACCAGGTTGTGTGGTGTGTGTGTAATATTGTGTTGTGAAATTAAGTGTTATATTGTGTAGTAGTGAGTGTTAAATTGTGTTGAGCATTAGTGTTGTGTGATGTGTGTTATATTGTGTTGTGTAGAGTTGTGTTTTTTATGTGTGTGTGTTGTGGCAGTACCTGTTCCTGAGCGGTCATCAGTTTAGACTCAAGGTCTCTCTTCTCTCTCAGAACCCTCTGTTTATCTTCATATTCTTCCTCTAACTGCACTTCCATCTGTTTTAGCTGTAACACACAAAAGAGATATTATCAAATACTGTATGTATGTTTGAAATGATTAAGTTGAAAATCTAGTTCCTTGATCTTCACCTTCTTACTGCAGGACAGTCTGATCTCCTCAACCTCCTCATCTTTACCCTCCAGCTCTTTGGAGTGTGTTTGTTTTTGTCTCTCCATCTCCATTTCCAACCGGAGCTTTGCCTAAATCACACATACAGATCACATGAGGCTGCATATTGATATTCTCTTCTTCATATTCAAAGTCACTATCCACTTCTTTTTAACCCCTCCCTTTCTATACCTGTTCAAGCATCTGAATGGTTCCAGCCTGTTCATCAAGCTCCTCCTCCTGATCTTTGACCTTGGCATCCAGGTCACGCAATTGTTTCTTAATCTTTGCATGTGATGCCTCATCTTTTGACTCCTGGGAGGATAGGTCCTGGAGCTCGGATTCAAGCTGCTCCAACTTCAGACTGACAGCACACTGCTCTGTTTCCTTTTCCTGCATCCACAAAAGCACATCTATCTATACACAGCAAAAAGGGGAAGAGAACACCAACACACACACACACACACACACACACGTCTTAATTCTCACCTGTATCTGTTGTCTAATTGTAAATATTTCCCCAGACAACATATCTCTCTCTCTGGCCAGTTTCTCCCGCTGGTTCCTCTCCCTCTGTAGTTCCTCGTGAACCTGGTTCTGCTCCACATCAAACCTGCCAGAACATCAGAGAGGAAGACAGACAGGTGCTGAGAGATATAATTTTAACCGCAATATAAAAGTCACATCAACAATGGGCCTACATGGCTATCAAACATCAGTCAGTAGCACCAAAGCATGAATTTCCTCTCTCTGATGAAATCTGATTTGTAGCTGTCAGGATTTTTAGATCATAAAACTTTTATTTGAGTTGTTAGCAACGGATCATTTGATTGGACAGAGTTTAAGTAATGTGGACTTCCTTCAATTCCTTCTGCTTCAAGTCTCTCAGGGGAAGCCCGTCCTATAGGCAATATAGGCAACTGTCTAGGGCACCAACACACTATGGGGCACCCAGGAAGGGGTACAAAATGAATGAACATGCTAATCCTGACAACACCAAAGTATAACTACTCTTCAAATTCCAGAAGCAAGCTGCACTACACGATGCACGGAGTTTATTCAGCCGTGCATGGACCTGATCATTTAACACACAAATAACAATAACGGTGACAACCAAAAATAACATTAAGACGAGCTCTCAATAATTACCACATGACAAATAACTAAAAAAGTGACAACAAATGCAACAAAAGGCATAAATAAATGTAGCAAAACAGCTAAATAAACAGCAAAACCAGTAACACAGTAATCAGCATAATTTATTCATGATGTCTGTGTATTATTGGTAACAAGAGAACCGCATTGTTCACAGTATTTTTAACGACAGATTCATCACCTACCTCAAAAGTGCTCAAGTTTGACAGAAATGCAGAAAATAAGCCATTGCAAATGTTAAATATTTTGTGGCTATTTAAGTCTTTTGAGTGTTAATTTAACACATTTTGAATGGCAGAAACAGTGTTTGTGAATGGCTTGTCATGTTTTCACAAGAATTATCTGGAGAAACCAATTCAAACTGCCGACATAAGGACGCAAAATTCACATAGAGGGAAGATATGAGGAAATAATCTAACCAACGAAGCTATCAGCAAAGATCTGCTCTTGAAAAGGTAGGCTATGTGTAGTTATTATTCAAATAGTATATTATGCTATACTGTATTTGTTTATTTTCTAATATATATATATATATATATATATATATATATATATATATATATATATATATATATATATATATTAATATGTTTGATGTTATCTGTCTATGTGCAGGCCATATTTAAATTAAATATTTTTGTATTTAAATAAAAACATGTTATTTACACATTTTATTATGTCCTCATTACTGCACCTGATTTTCACAGATCTTTTAAACTTCCATTCACATTTACACATTTTGTTTACATTGATTTTGCATAGCTATGTGGTTGTCAACAGTGTTCTGTGGTGTGACATGCTATTAAAACCTTTTTAAAACACATTTCCTTTTTGTACAATTATTTTAGCCTGCATGCATTTTTTATGTACATGCAGTCCTTTAAATAATTCATGCAAGTGTGCAGGATTATTTAAGTGAACTGCTGAATGGTGATAACAAGGTCAAATTATGACCAGTCACAGCACATAAATGATGCACTTTCCCTAATACATTCATATACATTTTATCCTAAAACCTACATGTTAAAAAAAAAATGTTAAATGAACATGTTATTTCTTAGTATCCCAGTTTCTCTTAAAAAGAAACCACATATAATTTGATACAAACCCACAGGCTGGGCCTGATGTCTCTGCAGACATTATTCATGAGTTGTCATGCATGTTGAGGGCTAGTTACTGTAGCTCCATGTCTAATGTTTTTATACGATCTAAAATTAATTCCCAATCTAAGCATTAAATTGCTTCCTAATCAACATCAGCCACATGCATCAGCCATATACTAAACATTATACAGCAGCATTAAAATAAGGCAACCAATTAACCAACAATTAAACAGCCTAAACAGTAAATTATCAGTCCAAACAATCAAAGAGTAAACAAACTGCCCACACAACCAGACAGTAAACAAACAGCTTAATCAGGCAAAAACTAAAACAGCCAAACAATCAGACAGTAAACAAAGAGCTCAAACATTCAGACAGTAAACAAACAGCCCAAAATATTTAACCGTAAACAAACAGACAAGCAATCAAACAGTAAAATACAGCCAAAACAACCAAACAATAAACAAACAGCCCAAGGAAACCGGAAGGACACAAACAGTAAATAAACAGCCAAACAATCAGACAATAAACAAATAACTTAATCAGACAGTAAACAATCAGCCCAATCAGTCATACAGTAGACAAACAGCTCAAATAATCAGACAGTAAACAAAAATCTGTAACAATAAACAAACAGCATAAAAAATAAAACAATAAAAGAAACAAATTACAAAGTAAACAAACAGCCCGAACAATCAAACTTTCCAAACAATCAACAGTGAACAAACAGCCTAAACTATCAGACAGGTCAATAAAACAAAACAACCCAAACCACCAAACAACTAAAAATCCCAAACAACAGTCTCTATAATCAGAACGTGAAGACTGTATACAAACTAAGGTATGCGCCTTTATGTGTGTAACTGGCTCTTACTTTCTCTGTTTTCTCTCCAGTTCATGGTTGCGTCCCTCTTGATTTTCCAGGTGCAGTTTGGTGTCTTGCAGTTCAGCTCCCAGTCGTTGACATTTCTTCTTCAGCTGCTGGATAGATCGCTGAGACTCCTCCTGATCGGCCTGCAAGTCTGCTAACTACAGAGTGAGAGGGGCAAGGTTAGACAAATAAACTATTTATTTTTCCACTTTTTTGTCATGAAGTGTTGCTGGTTTCTAATGTCAGAATATTACACACATCTGGGAATAAAAACTACATCATTCTGGAGAGTTTTGAGCTGTTCAAGTCCATATTTGATTTTGTAGCAGATGTTTGCAGTTTGAATCCAGATAGTATATAGCATGCAGAGTGTGTGCGTGTGTATGAGTGTACGTGTGTGTGCTTGTGTGTAGTGTGTTAGTTTTACTGACTTTTCTCTCCAGGTGTCTTTTGTTCTGTTGTTCTGTCTCCAGCTTGTCATCCAGTTCCTGCTGGAGTTTCTTCTTTGTGAATTCTGTGTCTCTAATGGCTCGTTCATATTTCAGTCTCCATTCACCACCTGACAAAAATGTACTAAGTTAAAGTGTGTCATGTTGAGCAGTTTATAACCAATTTCTAAATCAATTGGCCAGTCTCTTCATCCATACAGTTGAGAAAAATTCACTTCCTCTAAAATAATGGCTATTTTCTTTATATAGTGAAGCAATTCTATAGTCAAGCTTCTGGGTTGCCACACTTTCTCTGGCTGTGCTCTGATTGGTCATCTGTATTGCAGTTCATTTTTGGTACCTGAATCGTCATCATCGTCGTTGTCCATATCAACGTTGAGTTCTGATGCTTGGAGGAGCCTTGCCTCCATGATCTCCATCTCCATGGACTCCATCTGTTTCTTAACAGCAACAAACTTCACCTGCAATTAAAAAGAAGACAGGAACAGGTATATTCCACAGCAACCCATTTGCAAAAATCCACTCCCACCATAACCTCCTCATACATTAAAAACTCACTCTTTTACCTCCTCAACAAGTTTGATTGCAAAACAATTTAATAAACAGAAAGTTCCTCCAAAAATCTTTAAACACAACTTTCAGTCAGTCAGTCCAAGAGTTTACATACCTGCATATCCTTCATGTCTTTCTCAAGCCGTAACCTCTCACTTGTTTCCGTCTCCAGCAGCTGTGACGTAGACTCCGCAGAGTTCCTCTCATCCGACAGCTCTGCAGTCAGCTCTGTGATCTACATTAACACAAATATAACCTTTTTAACTTACAAAAAAAGAACCCATTCATTCACTTTTGTTTTCACCAGTTCTGCCAATCCCAAACCAGAGCAGGACAATGAAATGAGGCCCTGCTTTGCCTAGTCCTAAAGTCAAATCAGATACTTGTCTCTTACTCTGCTTTCCAAACGATCCGAAGTCAGTCGCAGCTCATTTCTCTCCTTCTCCACCTTCTCCATCTTTAACTTCAGATACATGATCTCCTCCTACGAGTCAGAAATGACAAAATTCTCACTAGTGCAAGCAGTGTTAACAAGACAATACTGAATATTTAGATAAGAACCAGGACATCTTTGGCCTGAGGTTTGTTAAACTAATATTGTGATGGTCTGATGTTCTTTTGATAAGGCAGAACTCTCTGCCTCTAGCTGGGTTAAGGAAGAGGGCAGACACCAATGTGACATCTCCAAAGCAAATGCTTTGAGCTCAGATTGAGATGTGATGGGAGCCGAAATCAAAGGGATGCTGCAGCTCTACAGCTGATGCAACAAGAGCCCTAGATCATGTCACTTTTAAGGCAAACGCTATCACATACCCACATACGCACAGGCAGATAAACCTTCCATTCCTCCTCATCTGACATTCCAAATCTATATACCATCATATAGACTGACAGAGGCTTTGTATAGCGAGAAAGTCCAAGATGAAGTAAAGAGCAAGGCAGACAGACTCACGTCTTTTCCTCGAATCTGTTCTTCAGTGAGCTGAACTTCTACTAAAGGCCGTACGGTGGTGAAAAGCTTCCACCAAGGCCAGTCCTTCACACCATGATTCTTCTTAATGTTCTTCTGGAGACAACGGATGGCCAAATCCTGGATCTGTTTAGAGAGTGTGAAAGAAAGGGAGACAGACAGTGTGAGCAGATCTGTATCTTCTGATTTTAAGTTTCTGTATTACGTGGTTCAAAGCAAACATGCTGATAAGACAGATCTTAATCTGTGAATGACATGAAATTTAGTGTATTAAAAGCTTGACAAAAAAATATAATTGTTCTTGTTCAATGTTATCTGAACGTGTTTATGACGCTTTATTGAATATTAGAATTCTATAAAGACTGAACAGGTGACAAATTGTGCTTAATATATGTCACCTGGTAGCAAGTTGTGTCCTTAGACTTTAGATTCTATAGGGATTCTATAGGCATTCTTAAGGGATTCTACAATAATTGTAAATTATTCTACAGGACTTCTACAGGGATTAAATAGGAATTTTGTAGTATTCTATAGGGATTCTACAAGGATTCTATGAATTCTATAGGGATTCTACTAGAATATCAGGTGTTTTTAATTAGGGAGATATCCAAAATATGCATTGTTGGGGGGATTCCAGGAACAGGGTTGGGAAAAACTGTTCTACAGGAATTCTGGAGTATTCTATTGGGATTCTACACATTTTATAGAGATTCAATATGATTCTATAATATTCTATTAGGGATTCTACATAAATTATATAGGATTCTATAGGGATTTCTACAGGATTCTATAGGGATTCTACATAGATTCTAAATGGTTTCTATGGTTTCCATATGGATTCTAAGGATTGTATAGGAGAAGGATCATTGTTTAAAAAAAAAAAGATTTTATATTTTGAACTACTACTACAGTGACATGTTCCAGATTGATAGCATGGCATCTGTGGCATTTTGTTTACCAGTGAGGAAAATATTTTTTAGCAGCAGTGTTTTGTGTATGTTTTAGTACACAGACATAGGACAAATATTTGTGGAGACTGTGATTGATTACAGAGGCGGACATTCAAATTCAGCTCAGGACTGAAAGGAAACACAGAGGATATGCAGTGGAGGGAAAATGACTACCTTCCTCTTCTTGAAGGCCTGCCGGGACAAGTACCCCCTGCAGGCTGCTTGGAACAGTGTGATGTTCTGTCTGGTATATTCATCCCTTTGTCCCTCGAGTTTAGCCACAGTTCCAGCTCTGAAGAATACCTAACACACACAAACACACATTTGGGGGTTTATTCTACCAAAAAGTGTTTATTCTATAAAATATCAGGGAGACCGAGGGTATGAACATAGGGCTGTATTCTCAAACATATGTTTTAATTTGTAATAGAGCTTCAATAACATAACATTAGCAAGTTGACATTGCTCATGTAATCAAATACATATAAAAAAAGAATTAAGACTTAAATAAATTCAACAAAAAGAAGACTTTAAATGAAAATAACAAATGTATCAGAAAAATGTTTGTGAGTGTGTTTGCTCAGACTGTTTTACACCTGAGCTGGATAAATAGATACGAAAACCAAGAAGACCTCTTGTGATTATACACATCCAATTAGGTAATCTCTCCAATCCAACTGACCAATCCAATAAATTGAGACATCAAGAATCATATCCAAAACAGGACAGCCAACCAGAACAATCTGAACAACAACTCCATGAATCAATATCCATTTAATGTATTTTTGGAGTTTATTTAGCATTTCAAGTACTTGTAACAGCAGAAGCCAAGCAGGACTGACAGGAGACGTCAGTAGAATTGTAAATCATTATGTTTTTCACTGCTTGAATCCTTTGTGAAGGGATCTTTAATGTTGTAATCCATTTCAGTTCAGCCTTCACAAATCCTGAAGCCAGTTGTAGCTGCCACAAAATGATTACCAACTATTCCAACTTATAATACGGTCCAATAAATTGCCATTCTTCTGGGAGCACGTCAGGTGGGACTTGTTTGCAACGCTGATGTATTTTTCTGAGGTCTCTTCGGCTCTGTGTGAATTTTCAGCTGATGGGATTAAACTGTTGCACGCCAGCGTCTGTTTAGACTGATTAGTGGTGGCGCAGAATGTCAGAAAGACAGAAGAATTAGAAAAGACTCAAACAAACAAAGCAGTTCACACTTGGACTCATGTAAACCGCGAGTGGTTTACAGTCACTCACAGAAAAATACACACAGCAGCAGTGGTGGTGTTTTCTCGGAGTAGGCAAGGGAGGCAGTGCCCTCTCAAAAAAAAAAAAATTAAAAGAAAAAAATAAAGGAGTACAACAATATGAATAAACAAATCTTGTGAAATATGACATCAAACCGTGTTAAGCCTCTGACATTCAGTACGTATACATGCCCTTCAAATTTGTTTCCAGTCAAAACAAAAATATGTCTTTAAAATGTTCTTTAGTCCGACTGCAATAGTACCAGTTAAATTTTTACAAAGTCTGACTAACAGACATATATAATTCTATTGTAGCTCGGCCTTGTCCAGCATGTATACATGTTAATTGAATGATAATTGACCTCAGCTTGACAAGACTTTGAAGTGCCTTTGTTATAATAGTTTGTTAATAGAAACATTAAAAAATATGAAGCTATAGTATTAGTGTAATGTAAACGCCGTTTCATATTCCTTCAACCCAAAAACCATGTAATAAATTGAATAAAATCTAATAAAATCTATATTATAATAATTCTTACTTAGTCTGTTTCTTCTGGTCTAGCTTCTGTACTGCTCTACCTACTATTGCAGCAGATTTTGTATAACAAATTGCTCATTCTGTTCCTCATTTGTAGGTTGCTTTGGATTAAAGTGCCTTCAAAATGACTAAATGCTAATGTTAATGGCAAATATAATTGCAACAAAAATGTATTATCACCTTCTACTTTTTTAAATTATTTAAAATCAGACTTACCTGCATCCTTCAACGCTTCATAGGTGACAGAATTAAGGGAAGTGTGTGTGTGAGGTGTGTGCACTCACCCTGCTCAGGCCCATGTGATAGCTGCTCTTCTCCAATTCCAGGGACTCCAATAACTCCTCTACTGCCTGCAACAACACACACCGTGTCATCTCTAGTTCACACAGTCTACATTACTAAAACACTACTGACCCATGTGTACATCCACACACTGGTCAGTCTCTGCTTTTCAGGTCTGCTATTGGCCCTAAACTGTCCAGACGACCATCAGCCCCCACAGTGACACTGACACTCTCTCATGCGGAAAGGTCTTGAGAACTTGATCTATCTGAAAGGCCCCATCTAGATTACACCACTAAAGGGGGCGCTGGCCCCTAACAACTAAAGGGCCATTGTTTGAATCGGTTTCCAAAGAAACCCTCCACTGAAACGCTGATACAAGAGAAACATGGTTCTGTCTCTCTCTGATTCTCTCTATTTGCATCTTTCCTCCTTCCACTGGGACTTTCAACACTATTGACCTTCTCTGACAGGGTATCATTCTATGCTCTTTTTACCCCAAAAAAGTCTGCATCAGGGACCAAAATGAATACTCCTAACTGAACTGAGACAATTTACTAGAGAAAAATATTTCATACTAGTGATTTTGCATCATTTAAAAAAATATTTTTAAACAATTTTTTTCTCTATATCAATTATTGAGCTGTTTAATATTCAGCCGACAGCCACATTGGATCAAGCAATGGTAGGAATTCTGGGTTGAGGCAGTCTGTTCACTCAACCAATGGCAGATAGGGAAAGCTCTTTCCATTGGACTATAGTGGCACAAAAAAATTACACACCTCACATTTATGTAAGTTTTATTTACATTTGTACTCACATTTGGTGCATGGCGAGTGTTAATTTGGGACCCTGTCAGCGCTTTACATGCTCAGGGCCAAGTGACATTTAGGATTTTGTAGAAAACTTTTCATTGGCCTCTCCAATCACTGAACCAAAATAAGATTTGGAGGCCCCATGGACGGAGACATTTTTCAAGTTGATAATTGCAGTACATGTGGCCATTTAGTAAGCACTAAAGCCCAGAGCAATTACTACATTTTTCCTGTCTGCTCTGTGTATTGATTTGAGTCAGAGGCCCAGCTGGGGATTCTTGATTAAGCCGTCACAATAACCCACAATTACCCAGAGTTCATTACTGTCTTGTATTCACAACACACAAGAGTAAATGGAGCTCAAAAGTTTATTTGTCATTTCTAAAGCTCTTGTTGTATTACTGATGTGCAATTTTCTCTCTTAAACAACTACTCACTCGTTTCTCATCCTTCACAATGTAGTTTCGGCCCAGTTTCTTGGTCAGGTGAGGAGCCAAAACGTCAAAGCGTCTTCGGAACTCAGAGAAGACCATGTGATCAGGGAAACCTGTGCAAGGAATGCATGGATTAATTGGTCATTGGACCATTTTAACTGTAAAGAGACAACATTTAACAGCATTCACTATGAACTTAAAGACACCATGAAATAAATTGACAAGTGCTGTTTTCTGTCCTGTGTTGAAGTATTTCCAATTGCGAGTTTTCTTACATGCTTTTTTTACATTTATATTTAAATTTATTCAATCAGCAGAAGATTTAAATGACTTACAAAATTGTTACAGATCAATATTAAGTCTTTTTTTTTACTATGAATCTCCATTTCTATTTTCCTGTTCACATTATTTTTGATTTTTTTTGTGGTGATTCACATTCTTAGTGCATATCGCCACCTATTAGGCAGGGAGGAAGATTTATAGTAAAAAGGAATTAAATTTGTATCTGTTTCTTACCTACACCTATTATATAGCTTCATAAGACATGGAATTAACCACTAGAGGCGTATGATTTTAATGCTGCCTTTATATCCTTTTCGGACCTTCAAAGATTTGGTCACCATGCACTCCCATTGTATGGACCTACAGAGCTGAAATACTCTTCTAAAAATCTTCATTTGTGTTCAGCAGAAAAAAGTCATCCACATCTGGGATGATCACATTTTTGATTTTGGAGAACTATCTCTTTAATATTATTTTCCCTGCCCCCACACCCTTGGTTAGATAAGCAGAAAAGTTGTTTCAGAGGTAGAGAAAGTTATTACAAACTATTTTGATAAAGGATTATGATAACCAACACTTTCTATCTTTAGAATTAAGGGCATTGATTAACTGCGAACAGTAAGACCAGGAACATTTATTGAGAAAATAAATAAGTTCAATTTTGATTTTATTTTGTCTTGTCTTGTGAATCACACATCTTCATCTTCCACATTACTATTCATTCTCTCTTATCACCTTGTCTGTAAATCCTCAAGCTGTCCAGCAGTTTGAAGCCACGGACCTGAGCCCTTAGTAAAGCCACATCTAGCTGCATGAGTCCAGGGTCACAGATTTCCCCTGGGGCCTCTGGGGACCCTGCTGTCCGTAGTGCCTCCGCTCGGGGTAACAGACAGTGCACAAAGTGAACTCTGGATCTGCGGACGGTATCCAACAGAGCATCCTGACAGAAAAAGAAATATATAATTTTATTATAATTTTTTATTACCATTTGAAGTACCTTATTTGTGTTGATGTTTTCGCAATATTGCATATAAAGAATCAGTCATTTAAAATTGAAAGGCAAAGAAAGAAAAAGAGAGCGATATTGAATGACCCTCTCAAAAACTCACCACTTGAAGTTTTATCTGAAGGCAAAGAGACTTCTTCTTGACTGCAGCCATGCCTGTGGTGAAGGTCTTCCTCATGCCGGTGGCCCGACGCATGGCCAGCTGAGAGACACCCTCCAGCCCAGCAATAGAGCCGCTCAGAACCGCAGCACTGCTGGAGCGGCCCACAAACAATCCACTAATGCTCTTCCTGTTGAAATGACAGGGACAACTCAAGTATGTTTTCGTTATTGTTTAGAAAACAATATATATTAGTTATATAGTTATAAAAATAGTTTATATGGATTATTTATAATATATAGAATTTATTACTTATTCTTTAAGTAGATTCTGATTTACTCATTGATACGGAGGTGACAAGAGCAAAGGATTGTGGGCGAATCTTACTTCTGGGAATTCGCAAGCAGATTGGCTGCATTTTGCGGGGTGGGGTTTAGCTTGGCAAGGTTCAGCCAACCATTTGTGTCGTATTCCACCCAATCTGTCCCATGACTGTGGCCGAGCAGGAAGTTATGCGTGTTTTCACTCTTTACCAGCACAGTGTGACCTGCAGCAAAACAAGATATGCAGTACATGAATCCAGGGCAGAATGTGTGTTTGTATTTTATTTAAAAGAAATTGTGAGTGGTGGTGGCGTAGTGGCTAAAGCACAGGGCTGTTAATCAGAAGGTCCTTGGTTCGAACCCCACACCCACCACCATTGTGCCCTTGAGCAAGGCACTTAACTCCAGGTTGTTCCGGGGGGGATTGTCCCTGTAACAATTGCACTGTAAGTCGCTTTGGATAAAAGCGTCTGCCAAATGTCTAAAAATGCAAAGCATTTTTAGGGTTTGTCTATAGTAATTATGATTAGCTTATATCATCATTGCACTGACAACACAACAGCGCTTCGGTGTCAGTGAAAAAATGATAGGGAAAGGACCTCCTAACACCATTTTATGTACAAAACAAGCCCAGATGGGATTTGTGATAGAAATCAAGTATTTTTCAGCCCATGTAAGATGCATTTTAATTACCACAGTAGCACATCACGTCTTCACTATCACCAAAACGCAGAATGAGACATTTTTGTCTGCAAGCGCTCTTCATGTGGAGTTAAAAGGGCGCTTGACGCTGATGTTGCCGCCCTGACATGAATCATGAACGCAGCTAACGATTGCTATAGCAAAGTGAATAGCCACAGTATACCGGCAGATTAATATTGTGGAGGATGCGAGTTTGAGATTTAATGCCCATTGCAATGAATATGCAACATATTGGGGAGAATAATTCTTTCAATAACCAAACTTCCACTTAGACTTTGCGAAATGTTGAATGTTACTTGAATTGGTGTTGTGGAAGGCTTTGTTTGGAAAATGTTAATAAACCATTATAATGTTACATATTGTTTTGTTTTCTTTCCTCAGATGGAAATAAATGCATTTCAGTTGGAAAATAATTATATTTAGTGTAAAATTTAAGAACTTTCAAAATCTGCGATTAATCATGATTAACTACAAAACATTATGCAATAAAAAAAATATATAGAATCGACTGACAGCAGTAATCCAAATTTATTTTCATAGATATAATAATAATAATAATACAAATAATGTATAATTATTTGTATTATTTACATAGCTAAGAAGATGTGTGTATGACCTTTGCTCTCCCCCTCTGCAGGGCCGTAGTAATTGAAGAGTCTTTGGAGAAGTGTGTCCTCGGATCCTCCCGGCTGCAGAACTTCCTCCTCCATCAGCCAGAACAGACCCCTCGCCTCATCTGTCCGGGATAGTGTACGTACCTGAACCACAGACCCACATTGAATAATTATTTAAAAGGTGCAATATAACATCAAACACACATTTAACATTAAATTGAGAACATTTAATTTATTCTAAACACAAATAATGATTTATGTCCTGTACGTGCATCTTACCAGGGCCTGACTAGAGGACTGATCAATCACAGCTAATGATCGAGAAGGGCTAGGCTCCAGGTCATCCAATGTGATCTCAATGTTTTCCTAAAGGAGAATAGAGTAGTTCTTTTATCACAAAGAAGTTAAGTTTGTTCAAATAGACTATAATTCTGCCTCATCACATAAAGGCTGACATTAAAGCTCATGAGTAAGACTCATTACTATTATGTAAGACCATTATGATTGTGTTAAGAGTATGTGCACCTCTTTGTAACGCTCCAGCTCCTGTACAAACGTTCGCTCTTGGAAAAGCGTCTGCAGTCGCTCCTGACCATAATTGTGACAGAGCTCCTCAAACGTGGCTCCACGCTGGTTCTTTACCTGACGGGGATTCTGGAATCCTGGAGTGTCCACAATCATCAAAGAACAGAGAGAATGCTGACTGGACTTCAGAGCTCTGAAAACAAAGAGAGAGAGACATCTGAATGGCTCACTTGATTTGAAACAAGTTCCTGCTACACTATGGTGACCACTGACTACTTACCTGTTAATAAGAGAGATGAGAAGCGTGAAAAGTTCAGAGTATAAACTAGACGCCATGGATTCTAAACACTCTGCTGCAGTCGCTTTCGATGCTGAAACACAATAAAAAGACTGCTTTGTAACACAAGGAGCAAGGGAAACATTAATCACATTTAAAATTGTCACCGAGCGAGTTTACATGCACGTTCTTACACCAATTATACTTTATAAGCCTACAAAAGAGGTCATGTAAATGCAATAAACCAGGTTCCTTTTTCGGTGTGATGGCCATAAACGTCTTATGAATAACACTATTGACAGGGGTAGATTTTTGCCCATTCATTGACACTGATTTTGCATGCCATGTAAACACCTTTCCGGCTCATCCAATACACGCAGGTGTTGAGCACATGTCTCTTCACGGTTTGACATCAAATGTAGAAAAATAACAATTATTTCAAATGTCATGTAAAACCGGATTTATACCTTGTCCGTTTTTCAAATAAGCTGATTTTAGAAGAGTAATCATCGTCTTGGTCTGCAAGTAAACAGGCTCACTATTTACTTACACTCACATTGTTTCAAATCTGTATGCTGTTATTAATTCCAAGGAACACAAAAATAATCTTTATACAGCTTTTGCCATATAACAGCAGTTCATAGTGACCATGTCTTTTACGCTCCAGAAAGTGCAAATAAAACATCAAAGCAATCTATATGACTAATGCACAATATACCAAGCCTTCTAAAGTCATACGGTAGTTTTGTGTGGAAAAACAGAACAAAATTTAGTAGTTATTTATTGATAATCTTTACCCTCCACTGAAGCTTGTGTCTAGCCCACGCTTGTATCCAGAATTTAAAATGCCATGTTGTGTTAGGTTACTTTTTCTGTCAAAAAAGTACAATGCTTTCATATGACTTCAAAAGCATTGGAATATAATAGAATACTTAGAATGTATGTTCTAAGCACAACGTTTATGGCGCTATTATGGGGTTTTTTATGTGGTCACTAGAACCTATGATTGTATGGCAAGATTGCAATAATTCTTCAAATATTTCTACTTTTCTATTCCATGGAAAAATATCCATACAGATTTGGAATGACAAATGTTTTATTTTTTGGGTGAACTATTCCTTTAAGATCGCTAACAAAAATATACAGAAACATTTACAGACCAGTGCCTGTAAAGGAATTCAGTGAATAAAAATACATTCATATTTCAAAAAGTTTATGTACTGGTACCCAAGCTGTCTGTATCATCTGTACTCTGTCGGACACTGGCTGAGCGGGGCAGGGAGCCTTTGCCCTGCAGTCTAAAGATGGCGGATGAGAGCTCTTCCAGTGTGCAGCCCAGGAGATATGAAGCTTTCTGTGCCCACTCGTGCCTGGCAAACTGCTTTCGGCCCGCTGAGGGGGTCAAACAGCCACAACCACATTAGAACAATGTTACCACAAAACATCCTTAGAACACCATTCACATTACGGTGACAATAGTTTTTACAAACACTGAAAGCTCTCTGATCAAGTTTTCATAGAACAAGGAGAAACTTTCATCTCCTGGATTGATGATCAAAGAGAACAAACATTTTCATTCTGGCCTTCAACATCAGAGAAAAACACACACAAAGCTAGATGAAAGACTGATATACAGAGCTTGATTAGGATGCTAAATAAATAAAATAAACATAAAACAACCTGCTTTCATTCTGAGACACAGACAGATAGACAGAGAGAGAGAGAGAGAGAGAGAGAGAGAGAGTGTGAGAGACAGAGAGAGAGTGTGAGTGTTTACCTGCATCTGTCTCTGTGTTATGAAGTGGACAGCAGCATGCAACATCAATATGCAATAAAAACAAATTATTCGAATGTTAAAGACAAAACAACTATTGTACACAGAGAAACCATGTTAAACACTGAAGATTAAATGACATTTGTTTGTAAACATCAGTAACACACATGCCACCTGCTCATAAGAGCCCAAAGAGTAATTTGCTGTCTTGATTAAATGACTGGAAGGGCTCTGCTGACTCTTAGTGGACAGAAGTAAAAATACACTCTGAGAAACAAATGTCAAATACAAACACTCACTGTGACCTTAATTCAGGTCTGTTGGCTCAATTTATAAATGTATCTAAGTTAATATCATATTTTTTGCAAACGGTTGGCTGATCATGAGCAGATCTTGAACTCATTGTGAGAAAATCACAGGTCAATCACAAGCTGATTATGAGCTGATAAAGCACTCATTAGCTGTTCATGTGACTATCATTAGCTGTTCAAAAGCTTATCCATTGCCCTTCTCATCTACGACAGAAACTGCATCAACAAACAAAACCTCAATAAAAAGCATTTACTAGTAAAGCACACCAATCATTTTCTGTTCATAAAACAAACACCTGCACATTAATACATTCATCTTTAATTAGCCAATATGGTTACTGATCATATTGGCTAATGTGCTTTTATTCCAATGTCTTCTCACTAATTCAGACAATAGTACTGGTGTAGACAGACACTGTAGGAGCAAGTAGGTGTACCTTTTGTAGCACCAGCTGCACCAAGGTGGTATATTGCCCCTAAGATCAGCCACACTGTTTTCTGCTCTTCACCAGAAATTCCCAGGACCTTCATGGCAGCTTGTAGCTTAGCGAACTGCTGTGCAGCTTTCTGCTTGTCCTCAGGCTGTACAACAAAACACAGAGATATACAGTATGTTGTAGTTCTGCCATTTAATGATGAACTTGTATAGTATCTCTTACCTTAGAAGGAGGAAAGAGCCCAAATGCACTGTTCTCAGCAAAGTGATTGAAGTGCAGTTCAGTCCTGAATGGTACAAACTTTAATTAGCCAATGTTCTCTCTCTAGATGTATCACAGATTGCATAAAATGTATACTACCGGTATATAGCATGTCAGACTAATAGTGCACAATTAACGCATTCAAATTGCAATGTATAAATGTATTTTGGTCAAGGCACAATTGTATGATGTGGTTGATGTCCATATATGTCCCAATACAGACGTACTGCCTTACTTTATCATCACTAGAGAAATTTGTGCTTTAATTTAAAAGTATGCAAATCAATACGCAGTGTCTCTCTCTCTTTCTTTAACTCACTTTAGAGATGCATCTGCCCCGGCCATCAGATAGTAAAACACGTTGAAGCTTGACTCTGCCTCTGGTCGTCTGGTCACCCTGAACTTCTCCAGCAACATGGTCTATATGAGAGACATGTAACCAATTAGACAAAATTGTCAATCTCCTTGTTGTTTCCATCCTATGTGAACTTCATTGAAATTATAAGTAATCACCTCACTCTACCCTACCTGAACAGATGCAGAGGCCACCTGTCCTGCCTGGTCAAAGTCGAGAGAGACTATGTGTGAGAAGCGGCTGGCATTCCCGTTCATGACTGTACTACAATTCCCAAATGCCTCCAGAACAGTGTAGACAGCCTGCCATTTTTCAGCTGTGGATAATATAATATAATATAATTCTAAACTGTCTAAAACCGAAATTTTACTAACAGTCTCATAACTATAAACATGGCTAATACTTTAGTATAATCATAAGTTTTCATAACAGGGACAATTTTCACATGATTATTTTGTTGTTAAATCTTTTCTGTTTGAAACATGTTTACATTAATACATGTTTATATATATTTTTTCAATGTTTTAATATTTGATTACAGTCTGACACATGTTTTTGTAATTTTTAACATTATCTTTAACTAAAATATGTTCTTTTTTTTCAACTAAAATAGTACATGTCATTTTAGTAACATTCAAAAGGACAAAAACAAAAAGCTGTCTAAAATTAACACTGGAGCTCCTCTGGTCACTGTCCAAATAATACAATTTTTGTTTTATCCAAAGACACAATTAAAATCTGGGAAACGAAGGAGGACAATCTACAAAGGCTCCACCTCCTTACCAGAGTACACTTTCCCACTGCCTGCTGCGATGGTGACTAGGTACTGCAATAGGTGCTGGCTGTTCGTGGTCTTTCCACTACCACTCCTGCCCAGCAGCACGATGGTCTGGTCCTGACGTGTGGTCAGCAGCTGACGATATGCAGACTGTGCTATAGCAAAGACATGAGGAGCCGTTTCCTCTCTCCTGCAGCCCTTAAACATCTGCATCACCTGACACAAACAGACAGCAGTTCATCTCATTCCATTTCTCCATGCATTAACACAACGTTAAGTTTAGGATTTTTTTGTAAAAATGTATACCTTCTCTGAATACATGGCAGGGAAGCTGAGAGGATTAATCACAAGCAGGTTGGACCCAGCATAAGTGTGAATCAGGTTGCCGCCAAAGCGCTGACGCAGAGTGTGAAGAATGCTGGACTCGTTGAGATAAAGAAGAGACGACAGATCCTCCACTCTATCATATGACAGGGGATTTGCCTGACAGACAGACATGAGATAGATAAGATCATTTGAAATATTATATTAAGATAATTTGAATATTATATTTGGATGGATGAGTAAATGAAGAGGGACCACTCGACCCACCTTCTCCACATCTTCCTCGTCAACTTCCAGTAATGTTCCATCATGCTCCAGTCTGACCTTCACTTTTCCCTCTGGAAGAGAACCCGGGTCCATCTTGAGTTGAGTTGCTATAGAGACAAACCAAAAATATAGACTATAAACAAGCTGTATTAAAAAATCTCAGCATACAGTAAAACATTTTATCACTTGAACTGGGCTAGTTATCATCATTGGCCAGAAGACATGTCACCATGTAGCGCAAGACTGGTTGCCTACTGAAGCTAAGCAGTGCTGAGCCTGGCCAGTACCAGGATGGGAGACCTCCTGGGAAAACTAAGGATGCTGCTGGAAAAGGTATCAGGGAGTCATGCAGGACTCACCCTGTGGACTGTGTAGCTCCTAATGCCACAATATAGTGATGGGACACCTTTGGATGAGATGTTAAACTGAAGTCCTGAATACATGTAATCATTAAAAATATCCTTGGTGTCCTGGCCAAATTCCCACCATTATCAGTCATGGCTTCCTAATAATCCCCAGCCATTAATTGGCAGTATCACTTTCTCCTCTCCACCAATATGTGGTGAGTGCACTATGGCTGCACACTGGTGGTGATTGAGGAGAGACCAAAAATGTTCATGGTGTAAAGTGCTTTGAGTGTAGTGTCAGAAAAACACTATATAAATGTAATGTTCATACATTCATCATGCAAGACTTTAGGTACAAACCCAAAGAGAAGCCATCTTTATGGACTAGCCACACCTTCTCAGTGTTGTACCAGGCCTTTTCTGCAGCAAGCTGCTCCTCTGTCTTCACCTGTAGCAAGGGAGGAAAAAGAAGTCAGAACACGTTTGATTACTTTTTCGTCCTGTTTTTAGGTTAGATACTGTGACAGTGACATCCAGTTGTAAGTGTGGCTTTAGAAATGAAAACGGTCTGAGATGTTGAAATGAAAATGTTGGTTTATTTTGGATAATTTAAAGAATACATAATCTCAAGCACAACAAAACAGTTGCAGCACTGTACAATAAAAACAAAATGGCTTTAAGGTTATTTGATTTTAGTGTGGATTTTTTCATACCTACATTTCCTACATTCTGTTTGCTCTGAATCTGGACATAGCTGAGCATAACCCATCCGTCACATTATAGAGACCTGATTTTGGTCATAAGTTAACTAAATTTTGACTAAAAATGTAGTTACTGTGTTTTGATATTGCACAACAGTGCCAATCAGCAGCAATACTTTATCAACTATCACTAATCAAAAACAAGTTCTCTTTACACACAAGCATCAGCCAAAAAATGAACACACAGAAAACCAAACACAAGCAAACATACAGATGCAAAGGCAGGATTCCAACTGTTAATTCAATACAGAGAGGAGTAAAACCAAATAGTCAGTCTTGAACTATGACAGACCACTATTTGGTTCCTTACTACAATTTACTATTTAACTCTTCTGAGACTGACATAAGACACAGGCAGAGCAGTGAACAAACCTTAGACAGACTGGCAGATTCATGAGCAACCTGCAGGAGAGCCACAGGGTCCTCAGCTGCCTTGGCCTGAGTGGGCCAGAAAAAGCCAACACAGCGGAGGTCAGTTTTTAGATAGTTATACATATGTTTTCACAGGAAAGAGGCCATAGAATTAATACAACTAGGGCAAGAGGCAGCTATTAAAGCACCTTACAAAGTTGCAATTACTTAGACATTTGTCAAATCAGATCAATACCAGACAATGACCTCAACAGGACAAAAAAAAAATAAAATCATCAAGTGAATTTTAATTAAACACTTAAAGAAAGGAAGGTAAGAAGGAAAGATGAATGCAAGAAAGAGACTGAAAGAAGCTAAAAAAAATAAAGAGTGAAAGAAAGGAGAAAAGAAAGGGCAAAAGAAAGCAAAAGATATAAAGGGCAAAAGAAAGAATTAAAGGAAAAGCAAAATATATAGTGAAAGAAAGAAAGAAAGACTGTGATAACAGGAGGCTTTACAGTAAAGTTCTGCTCCAGATGTTTGTGATTCTCTGAAATGGGCATCAGTGGAGACCCCTACAGATGGAACCAAACAGGGTCAGTGAAGGTAAATTTATCATGACAACAATAGGATCAGCAGTGTGACTATTCTCAAACCAACTAGGTTTCATTTTCAGACAATACTCTCTCAAAACCACAGCTAAAAACCTTCATTTTCTCATACATACAAGTCAACTTGCCAGTTGCAGAACACAAACCTGCTGGTTGTCGACAAAGGCACTCTGGGATGGAAGTTTTCCTGCAGGAGCAGCCGAAGGTTTTGACACTCCCTTAACCTTCACAGCAACATCACATACGCTGGTTGTCAGTACATTTGCATGGAAACACATCCAAATGAGTAGACACTCCACAACCATGCCAGAAGCCAGTAAAATAAGGCCCATCCCACACAGAACCATGGGAGCAAACAAATTCACATGCAGTAAGAGTTCCAATCCAAACATCACACACCAAAATTGCATCTTAAATTTACAAAAAAAGAAAGTTTGGAATTGACATGCTCACTGCCAATTAATTATTAGTCCAATATATCCTCCATGAGCCACAACATTCCTTAAATTTTTATATGAGTTCTACCTATTAACAGGATGTTAAATCTGATGTGGGGTTTGAAAGGTAACCCAGAGATTATGTGCTTTAGACAATGATTTCAAGAGTCAAAATCAGTAATCAAGTGGTTTCAGAGTTACCACTTCAATCCACTTCATAAGGTTAATGACAGCATGTTGCAGTGTACTTTACACGAGGGCGAAGAACAGCAATTATTATGAGATATGGTGAGATGTTAGTCTTTCAATCAATCTTCCAGATTTGGTTTCTTTCATGTATCCACTAACACTGTTGTCTTGCTGAACAAACATGCATTTGAAAAGCATTCAGAAACACGTGCAGTCTGTACCTCTGGCTTTCGTACAGCTGTGGTCCGTGGCACAGGAATAAAGCCTGCAGGGGGTGCTAATGGGTCCACTTTGGGCTTGGGGATGAATCCTGACACTGGCGCAAATGGGTCTCGCTTTGGGGTGGGAACAAATCCCATTGGTGGTGCCAGAGGATCAGGTTTAGATGGAGGTTGAGAGGTGGGGTTGGATTTTGGAGCTGGGATGAATCCGTTTGGTGGGGCCAGAGGATCAGATTTGGATGTCAGCTGAGTCAGGGGGTTGGGTTTAGGAGATGGGATGAATCCAGCAGGTGGGGCCAGAGGATCAAGTTTGGATGTCAGCTGAGTCAGGGGGTTGGGTTTAGGAGATGGGATGAATCCAGCAGGTGGGGCCAGAGGATCAGGTTTGGATGCAAGTTGAGTGGAAGGGTTGGGTTTAGGAGCTAGGATGAACCCAGTGGGTGGAGCGAGTGGGTTGGGCTTGGCAGGTGGAATGAATCCAGAGGGAGGTGCAAGAGGGTCCACTTTAGAAGCAGGTGAACTGGATGCAGAGTTAGGCACGGATGTTTGGGTTTCCTCTTTTGCCTCCTCTGAAGAGATCTGACTTTCTTTGACCTGTTTTGGGGTTTCTTTGTGTTCAGCAGCCCTCGAACGAGACCGGTGTTCTTTAGTCCTCGCACGGCCCATTAGGCTTGTCAAACCAGCAGAAAGGTCGTCTCTATCCTTGGAGCGGCCAGTTTGGAGGGGGCTTGATTTGGGAACTGACGTGGAAGAAGAAGCCTGTTCTACTGATCCCATTTTTGGCGTAACCCTCTGTGCCGCATTCATTCCTGTCCTCGCCAATGAGTCGGACTCCACACCACCATGACGCCCATTCATGCAGCGGTTGCTTTGCTGGTCTTCAATTGGTGAGCGCTCTTGGTTTGGTGCCACTGAACGCTGATCGGTTGCACCACTCACCGCTGTCTGCGATGGACTGTTCTCACTGTCCGACTGTTCACACAACCCCAAATACACACACACGTACAGATGTCACCACAAAACAAGCACCTGTTTACAGAAATGTACTGCAGCTAACAAACGTTATAAATCTCAAAAACCTATGATATTCTCTATAACAGCTAAAGCAAAATTCCACAGGGAAAATAATTCAAGAGATGCACAAATTTCCCCAAAAGATAACAGATTTCAGATAGGAGTTCTGTTCTGAATATTATGCCACATCCACACTAATCTGTTTTTGTTTTCAGAGTCCTTACACCATTGTTTCCTAAAGTATGCGGTAATGAAGTGTTTTTAAAACACCGCACTAGTGTGGATAAGTGGTATAAACATAGATAAATTTATGCATTTTTCAAACATAATAGTGTGATCATGGCCTCAGATGGTCTTCACACTCTCCAGCCCAGCAGTAAGGAATGGAAGAGTTTATCTATTGCATACCACTCACCAAATACTCCAAGTTCATCTGAAAACCTCTGCTCTTTCTTCCAAATGACCAGAAACTGTGAAGTCCTTTTTTCAGCAAAGTAAGGCAGGTTTACACACAAACACAGTAATTAAGGTCACTGCAGTGCATCGTTGGCTCACAGCCCTGGAATCTCTACAGGATGAACCACACAGGCCCTAGGCTTCTCTCAGTCTCTCTCTTTCTCACACATACTGCCCACTATGCACAATTCAGAACCAGAAAGATTCAGAGCCTTTCAGACCACAAATCAAACTTTAGTCAGAGATACTAACAATGAGCTCTTGTGTTGACACAGACCTTCATATCTATCCTAAAGGTGATGATGCTGGTGCTCCTCCAACTGTGCAAAGCCTCCTGCGGCCCAATGAAAGCGACAGCAGTGCTCTGAGCGCGCCGGACAGGCCTCCAGCCCGCCATCTCCATGATGACTTGCAAACCTCACACACGTTTGCTTCAGACATACACACACACACACACACACACATCCTTAGCGCAGCATCCTTTACGTGCTTCCCCCTTGTCTTTCCCTCTCTTTCCTTCTCAAGCTGCCCCTCCCACCTCTGCTGTGATTGGAGGAAGAGGGCAAGACATTATGTCAACAGGCCCCACCCACTAGAGTAAGGCAGCAGTACAGCCTCATACAAACATTCAAAAATGATAACTCTGATCTAAACCTTCAAAACGTTCTTTTTTTCCATGGAACACAAAAAGCTGATGCTGAAAATGGCAGCCTCGATAACATTCATTAAAAGGGGAAAAATGCAATTAAAATGAATGGTGACTGAGACATAATGTCTAATGTCTCCTTCTGTGTTCCACAGAAGATAGCAAGTCATACATGGTTTTATTTATTTTTTATTCATGTATTTTTTTAGGGTGAACAAGCCCTTTAAAAAACAACTTATTTTCTGTTTGCATCAGCTCATACTATTCTACTCAATTTCATCTTGATAAAGAATATATATAGAGAAATCTTTTTATCCTACCATAATAACGGAGGAGAACAATTGCTTTCCAAAGGAGAAAGACCAGTGTCATCTTCGAGATTTAACTCATCTTTAAATTCTCAGTTCACACCTAGGGTCACAAACCATTTTCTAAACAACCTCATATTTTTAACCTCCTAATGATACAGTATATGCAAATTACACACAATATGTGTTTTAGAATGAAACCACAGTCAAAATAACAATGCAGAGGAGTGCTAAGCTGGGAAATGTGATCTTGTCTGATCTCAGATCAGATACCCATCTGAAATCGGAGTCATAAAGTAACAAAGACACTGCTCACTTACACTGGAGCCTTTGGCACCTGGTACATTTTCATCTTTGACCTGTAGGAGGGCAGATGTACACAATAGTACAATTAAACCAGAGATTAAACCAACAGACCTGAGATATGTGCTGGATGGGCCCTCTAACTAACCCTGTTCACCCTATATTCTTCCTATGTACAAAGTGACAGCTTTTTGTATCACTATGTGCTGGGCATTCCTGTTTGTTCAGGGAATGTGAACACACAGAGACAAAGGTCAGGAAGATTTGCTCATTATCCCTTTGTCAGACTGAAGACTAACCTCTATCATTTTGATCTCTCATTGACTAAAGCCCACTCCATCCACCCACCCACACGCGCGCGCGCGCGCACGCACACCTAATGCTAAAGTATATGCTGAACATGGATTAGGGACACTATAAGTCACTATTATAATATGAAATCAAGCACACTTTAAAGGGGTCATTATCATTAGGAATTAAATTTTCCTTCATCTTTTGAAATAAAACAGTTCAAAAGAGTTAAGATATATGAAGTCACAAAAAGTACCACATTTAATTTTGAGGGTCAGAGAAAGGGTGAAAATGGGTATAAAAACTTGACATACATTTAAAGTGGGCCTCTTCTATTTCAAACACCATGTCTTATGTAAACAAAAAGTTAATACACATGAACAGATATAAAACTATACTTCCCTTTTTCTCCCAAAATGAGAAACGAGATGAGAAGGCCATTGAGAAACAGACAGCTCAGGAGAGGAGAGGAGAGATGGGCTGGGGCAAAGGCAGTATACAGAACTGGTGAAATGCAGAACAGATGAGAGATATCAACAGGTCTTCTAAATAGCTACAAGAGAGCAAAGGAGGGATGGAAATCAAATATGTTAAAGTTACAGTGAAATGGAAGCTTCATTTAGACTTAAAGTACAACATGACACTCAGTCAGTCAAACAACCACACAACAATATAATACTGAAATGATGCAGCTTTAATTATGTCTGAAAGTGGCTTAGTAGTGAATATGGTAAACTTAGAAAAGAGCGACAGGAGGTGCTGCTGTCATTAGTTTATGAAGAACTAATTGATGGATTTTTGACCAATTAAAGTCAAAAGGTTCAAGAAATTGAATCATTGAAAGATATTCCAGAGTTTTCCTTAAAGGCATATTCCACGTTCAATACAAGTGAAGTTCAATCGAAAGCATTTAATGCATAAAGTTGATTACCAAAAAATTATTTGAAATTTTTCCTTAGCAAAAATCGAGGGTACTGTGAGGCACTTACAATGAAAGTGAATGGAGGCACTTTTTGGAAGAAGTGTGAAGCTTATAATTGTATAATAGCACTTAATTCTTCTGTTAGGATTAGATCTGTTAGTGTTACGTCTTCATGAGAATTAAGTTGTAAAATTGGCTCTAACTTTACACAGAAAAATCATAATTACATGCATATTGTTTATGTCTTGTGGTTATACTTTTGAAATGGTAAGTATTTTAACATTTATAGATTGGCCCCATTCACTTCCATTGTAAGTTTAGCTTTTTTTAAAAGAGGGACGACTCTGATTAATTTTTTGTGGTAATCAACATTATGCCACAAATACTGCTGATTGAGATTAACTTTAAACCAGTAACGTTCCTTTACTAGTAACTAAATTAAAAAGCCTTAACTAAACCTGTTTATTCTGCTATGCTATAATTATATTAGATTTAAATTAGTAAAAATCTCACCTAAAATAAAAGTGAACTGTGGTTTGTTGTTTTACATGTTAGTCAGATGGTCCCTTCCCTTCGAATGGCCAGTTCTTGGCCAAAGTTGACCTGACTTTATGTTGTACTACAGTAAAGTTTGTTTTTCAAACAAAGAAAATAACATATTTTTTAAATAATATGGCCTTATTGAATCAATTTATATCAGAATCAACAGAGCTGAACCAACCCAATTGTGAAAGTGCTGGTCAGGCTAGCAGTAGACATGGCTGAGCATTTATCACACACCAGAACATTCACTATAAATAGAGCAATTGACAAGAGGCCCCGATGTGAAGTAACCACAACACACCTACACCCACACTAGGCTGTCCTGAAGACTAAATCCTCACTCTGATACCTGTCAAACACACAGCGGATGCCTCGAATTCCCTCCGTCTGTTGTGAAAAGCAGGCCAGCGTGCGTGCTCAGGTGGATATCCATGGGCAGAAGTCTTGAGCAGAGCTCAACATTGGGCAGGACATTACGACAAAGAAGTTGCGTAGCAGTGCAGGCTGGAGAGGGAGGGTGACAGCTGCTGCAGGACACTCAGGCTATAAATAACCATGCACCCCAGTGCTCCTCTGACCCCAAACACACACAAGCACGAACGCACACACACACACACACATACAAACCTTTAATCTTTGCTGGTAATGACAAAATGGAATCAAGTGGATAAACTGACTTTTCAGAAAATCCAAGCCAATTCAATAAACTCAGACTTCATCAACAGAGACTACAAGAACAAATCCCACCACCACAGCACTGCCACAAGTCTTGAATAAAACAAATCCTGCAGTTCCTCAAAGATCCACCAGAGGGAGGAATTGTGCACACTTCATCCAGTAAGTTAATTTAATTTGCCGGTCTTTACTAGTCCTTTTTTGCAAAAGCAAGCCTCAATATTGCTTTTGCTCACTAAAAGGGATAGTTCACACAAAAAATTTAAATTATTTTATCATTTACTCAACTCATGCCATCACAGATGTATATGAATTTCTGTTTGTATTCAGCAGGGAAAAAAAATATTTTTAGAAGAATATCTCTGCTCTGTAGGCCCATACAATGCAACTGAATGGTGGCCAGAACTTTGAAGCTCCAAAAAAAGTAATCTATAGGACACCAGTGGTTTAATATATGTCTTCTGAAGTGATGCAATCACTTGGGATGAGAAACGGATCAATATTTAAATCTTGTTTTACAATAAGCCAAATCTCCATTTTCACTTTAAAATTGATAAAGTGAAACTGGAGATTTAAGGTAAAAAAGGACTTCAATATTTATCTGTATTTCAATATTTCCACACCTATTATATTGCTTTTAAAGACATATATTTAGCAACTGGAGTCATAAAGATTACTTTTATGCTGCCTTTATCTGAACCTTTTTGTAGTTTGAAAGTTCTGGCCACAATTCACTTGATTGTATGGACCTACAGAGGTGAGATATTTTTCTAAAAATCTTTGTTTGTATTCTGCAGAAGAAAGAAAGTCGTACACATCTGGGATGGCATGTGGGTGAGTAAATGATAAGAGAATATATTTCTTTAAGTTAGGTATTTCAACAAACTCCTAACTGTAAATATTAAACTCGTTCTGCACCGTTTTTGCTATGGACATGAATGATACCTCCAATCATGTCCATCAAATCATTACCAGCTATATAAATTGCAACTATTGGAATATATAGTTACTAATATTTTGTATTTTAAATATGTTATCCTGTTACATGTATTCCCTTACTCCCCAACCCTGCTCATGTAACTGGTACTGCTCGACCCGCTCGGAGCAGGATTCGAACCGGCATCTCCAGCATGGGAGGCAGACATGCTAACGAGGAGGCTAAAGGCTACAGCCTCTAGCGTCAGTCACTAGTGCACCTCTTGAGGCCAGGGGAGTGAGGTTTACACACTGCACAGCAATCACGTACCTGCAGGCTCCCATTACAACACTCACAACAACCACTAGTCACAACATGAACAAACATAAAAAGTGATTATAATGATCCCCAAGTACATACAAAGCCACCATGAGGACTTGTATGTTGGTGGGGTTGTAGGTCAGCCCAGACCCATCCTGTCGCATCATATCAGCTCTGAAATTCAGGACAAATGGGTTGGATTTTTTCAATGGAGGACATGGTGGGCTCCTTAATCTGATTAGCTCCCTGTAACGATGGATCTCTTGGCTTTTTCTAAGAAGACCCTAATGAATCAGTGAATTTTCCTTTTCACTAAGAGCAGTTCTTCAGCAGTATTCAAGACTTCAATGCTGTAAAAATAGGATAAAAAAAAATAAAAAAAAAAAGTACTCATGTGTACTCCACCAAACGTCTACAATAGTCTTTAATTTCCCAACTATAGGGATTAGAGATGCAGATAAAGTAGACTGAAAAAGGGGGTAGGGGCAAACATCACATGCACTGACATTCACATCAAAACTTACATTACCCGTATGATGAAGTGCAGAGTTTAGGAGTGTAACAAACATGATCACTTCAAAACCGGTACTCAGTTACACAAAAGTGGGAGGTCTAAACATAATTTAAGCCCCACCTAATAGCCTACCTGTTACTATGGTAATGAACCATGGCACCTCCCTCCTTTTAAGCCTAGCTGACTCTATTCTTAGCAGTTTTTGCTACTCCACCTTTTACTAATAGGGAGTGGTAATGCAGCAATTCTGCCACACAGTCCAATTCATCTTCACTTATATACATTATACATTCAAGACTCATTTCATAAAATCTAGAATAAAAGCATCAGACGATGAAAAGAGACAGCAAGGAGAACTGAGTTGATCCTTGTAATCAGGATCAGTGAGGGGAATCCAGGACACAGACCTTAGGTTTGATGGCATTTTTACAATCTGATGGCATACATGTTTAATATGTTGCATCGTTCAGCTGATGATACATTACAAATCAGTCTTCCCACAAATTCCTAGTGGATATTAACAACAATGGAAAACATGGGTTATGAAAATTAGATGTGAACTAGGACCAGGGCCGCCACTGGCCAAATTGATGCCCTACACCGAGTTCCAAGGGGAGGTTCACGTGATATGAGCGTGAAGCGATCGTCTGTGTTCTACAACTGCTTTTGGGTCCTTGAATAACATATAACTAGAGTAAGGGCAGCCGGTGGGCATTCTGGTGCCCTCCTAAGGTAAAATGGTGCCCCCCCTAGGGAGTTGGTGCCCTACGCAACTGCGTAGTATGCGTGTAGGGAGCGGCGGTACAGCCTAGGACATGCAATATATTAAATGGACAGTACTATTCCTCACAGCCTAGTTTTAGTTTACATCAAAGTAAATACGGTGTCTACATTGGCTATATCTATATCTAAGGTCTATAGAATGAAACATTTAATCATAAAGTTCTTAGGAACTTCTAAATTTTAACTGGCATGGATGGCAAACTGTGTTGAAGAGCAGCTAGCTAGAAGTAGTGCCACTATTAATCTAATCATGTAGTCAGTAGTACAACAGAAGCTCAGCTGTTTTTAAAATAGTGTAGCTTTTTCAAGAGTACAACAGTCTGGTTCAAGAAGTAAAAATCCCATTCATTTTATCCATATGGGAAATGATTATTAATGATAACTTTTCAATCTTATAAGACAGACGTACCATGAGATCAAAGGATATTAACTGACGGTATTACCTTCTGTTAAAGCCACCAATCTGTGTTATTTCAACTTATTATTAAAAACAAAATCATCTTTAATAGTGGAATGTCTGGTGAAGAACTACACTAGCCATGATCCTGAGAGTGAACTCCCACCAATCAGAGAATCGCTGCAAACAAACTGTGACAAAAGAGCCCAGCAGGGATCGATCACTTCCATTAATAACGTCAATCTCTCTACACTCTCATGCTACTTATATTTTTGTATTTATCTGAATATTTTGCAATATACTGATTCTATATATATTATTAATACATTATTGTGATTGTCATTCACAGTGCTTCATTAGATTGTGGTTAAATCCTTCTTGAAAGACATAAGGTACACAGTCTTTTGGTGCAATTTTCAAATATTTTTTGGCATCACAATAAAAGTTGGTAATGGTATGTTACACCTCTGAGTTGGTTGGTTTGGTTCATGGCTTAAAACTCTTATGATCAAAAACATTTATGTGAAAAATACTTCAATAGCAAGGATGGCTGAAAGAGAGGGCGTGCTCTGTTAACACTCTATAATGCACTAACTATGTATAACAAGCAACGCATTTTAAATAACAAGTAGTGATGTAGCATGATATGAGAAGAGGTGGATCCTCAAATCACACATTCCTGTGAAACCAATTTAAACACCTGCTTTACAAAACCATACACTATTGCACAAAGATAGCAAAAAAAAAAAAATCATGTTTTTCTTATTCAGATAAACCCAGAGGGCATCAGCCCTGCAGACACATGACAGCAAAGTGTCTGGTTCTCTTTGCTTTGTGATTTACATAACATTTACGTTATGGAAAAAGTGTAGATGAGAATCCAAATCAGCAAGTAAACAATACAAGAAACCAGTGTCAGCACTTAAGAGGGGTTTAAGGCTAAAATGTCAAACAAAAACAAAAAACTAAATTCAAAATGTGTTTCTTCTGTATTTTAGTTTGGAACATCTGATATATATACAGTGCTGCTTAATATTTTATTATAGTCCTAGTTATAGACATATATCATATGAGTTGATTTTGATTGAATTCTTAGGGTAACAGGTAATACAAATTCAATATAGAGATTTTGCATTAATTAAATGTAATTTATTTTACATAAACGGATGAGAGACAGTTTCTTTTGGTTAGAAAAGAAATTCCCTCAAAAAGATAAAAAAATGCCCCTCAAATTCTCTGGGACAATAATTGATTTACAAGTTAATTTCTAAAACTGTAATCTCAAAGGGTTTCACCAGGTTTATGAAATTGTTTTAGCAAGCTACACAATTAGTCAGACTGAAGACATAATAATAATAATAATAATAATAATATATATATGGCATATTAATAGTTATTTTAATTACAGATGAAACAATGACATTCAAATGCATTTAACTTCTGTAATGTCATTTATATATGACCGAAAAATAAGTCAGTGGAAAATAAAATAGGGCTGGACCTGATTTTAAGCATCAGGATTTTATTGAATCACGAAAAGTAGGTTACAGCATGACTGGCTAATATTACTTTTCCTTGCTCATGCAGCCTTGATTACATCAACAGGAAAGAAAATAATTTATAGGGATGGAAAAAGTTCCTTAGAATACTCTTAAATTCTGCGCTCGCAACGCAGACACACTGACTCAGTTTAAGTCTAGACTAAAGACTCATCTATTTAGCCAAGCATATACCTAATTTACTCAATTAGGCTGCTTTAGTTAGGTCTGCCGGAACTAGAAACATGTATCATGTAACAGACTTTGCTGTGATAAATCTTCTAATTTGTTTTGTATACATTTTTGATAGTTCTGTGAGTTTAAATAGGTTTAAGAGATGCATTATCTGTCTTACTAAGGAGGGACTTTTATTTTGATGGGTATTATAGTCTAGGGAGCTAGACGGGCAATGAAAAGGAGAGCACGCAGTTCATCAGAGTTGTTTCGCAGGCTATAAACTTTGCACTTTGTTAAGCACCCCCCGAAAAGGCATAAGGTCTGTATATATATATATATTTGTTTACTGTTTGTTGTAATTATTGTTTGTGTAATTCGCTGTATGTTAGTGATAATGTAACGGAGAGAGAGAGAGTTTTGGACGAGTCGTTAATGCGCGCTTCTGTACTTTCTTTGTTCAGCTCTTACGGTGATTTTTGGAGTGAAAACGGACTCAATAAACTTCATAAACATCAGTAAAGCTTGGTCCATCAATCGGGCGGGGTCCCTTACAGTAAGAGCTTCACCTTCGCTGGTTCAGATATCCGCTGCACGTGCTTGTTCATGGTGGCAACGTGACGATCGTTATTGAATTGCAGCACGATGGAATCAGCGTGATGGTCTAAGGAGCTGAAACGCCATAAAAGTGAGTTGACTATGGAAATTGATACGGTAGATACAGATTCGGAAAGCCTGCTGCAGACGGAATCAGAAGGTAAAAAGGAAAAGCAAGGAAAAGGAGCAGTTAAATGTAAAGATAAAAATACATCTGAACTTCAGTGTCTTCCACAAGACAGTGCAGGACTCCCTCGACGTTCAGAACGTCCACATATTCCTTCAGAGAAAATGCTTGCATACCAGAAAGATGAGTGCTGTAAGAAAGAAAAAAGGTTAAGCACTTTGTATGACCAATGGAAATTAGATGCTCGTAAAGCAAGACATGACTTAAAATCAGACATCTCTGATAAGGAGCTCGCTGAAATTGCTGACTCTCGAGGATAAAAAGAACAGTATTATGAAAATCTTTAGTGAAATAAGGGAACATGTCACACCCGCTGCCGATTTAAGACGAAAAATTGATGCATGTGAAGCCGTGACCAATGACATTGTCAAAATTGTGCTGGAAAGGTTGACAACAGTAGATGGTGAGTTTGATGCAGAACAGGAAAGGGGCCGTCTACATGAACTTTTAGCTCATAGTTATGCCCATTCCATATATGGTTCCAGTGCTTCACAAACAAGTGTCAGCAGCCATTCTAGATCTTCTTGTACAACAAGCAAACGAGCAGATGCTGCGGCAGAGCTGGCTGCGAAAGAGGCTGAATACAAGATGATGCAAACGGAAAGACAACAAAAGGAAAAAATAAGAACTCTAGAAGAGCAGCTCAGACAAGAGCTAGAAACTCAAAGGTTTGAATTAGAACGGCTGCAGATAGAAAAGGATTTAGAGGTGGCTCGGGCCAGAGTAAAATCCTATGATGAAGAAATAAAGCAGGAAACAAAGAGTCAGTCAAAACAGAATGAACATGAAAGTCGGAAAAACGAAATCTTCCCTTCGACACAACAGCGATACAATGTTATCCAGTCAACAACTCTCAGTGAAGTGTCTCACCTTGCTCAGGCAGTTCAGGACAGTATAGCCATCAATAGGTTACCCATACCCGAGCCTTCAGTGTTCAATGGAGACCCAATTCAGTTTGTGGACTGGAAAGCCTCATTTATGTCACTTATAGATAGAAAAGGCATCTCAGCAGCGGATAAACTCTATTATTTGAAAAAGTATGTCAGTGGCTCAGCACACAAATATCTTGAAGGCACCTTTTATCGAAATGATGAAGAAGCTTACAAAGATGCTTGGAACAGGCTTAACCAAAGATACGGCCAGCCTTTTGTCATTCAAAGAGCATTCCGTGAAAAGCTGTCAAAGTGGCCTAGAATACAGTCCAAAGATGCAGAAGGTCTGAGAACATTTTCAGACTTCTTAAATGCCTGCCTGCAAGCCATACCTCATGTTAAAGGCCTGGAAATATTAAACGACTGTGAGGAGAATCAAAAGCTGGTACAGAAACTTCCTGACTGGGCAGCCTCCAGGTGGAACCGCCAGGTCACAACAACACTCATGGACGGCAAGGAATTTCCAAGCTTTCAAGACTTTGTAAAATTCCTGTCAACTGAAGCAGAAATAGTGTGTAATCCTATCACTTCTTTACATGCACTTCATTCACGTGAGTCACCTCATGAGAGAAGAATCTCAAATGAAACCAAAAGAAACAAAGCAATTGTCTATAAAACACAAACAACAGTAAACGTTGATAAACAGACAATGGCTAAAGGACAGTTAAAAACGCCATGCATGTTGTGTCAAGATGTCAACCATCAACTTAATAAGTGCCCAAAATTCATGGAGAAGTCTCTGAAAGACAGAAGGTCCTACGTCAAAGACAACAAACTCTGTTTTGGATGTATAAAACCAGGCCACTGTGTTAAGGAATGTCGCTGTCGCCACACATGTGAGGTATGCAAATTGCGACATCCCACATGTCTTCATGATTACAACTATGAGTATAACGGAAACCGAAAGCAACCAACGGTAAGCAATGAGCGTGCACGTGAGCGTGAGATTACAGATGCCATGTCACTCAATATCACAAGAGAAGGTCATTCGGTCATTACATCTATGATTGTACCTGTATGGGTGTCGTCCGTCAAAAATCCATCCAATGAACAGCTTGTCTATGCTTTGTTAGACACTCAGAGTGACACCACTTTCATTGATGAAGAAGTGAGTAATGTACTGCAAGTGGATACTCAACCAATTAAACTCAAACTTACCACCTTGATGGGAGACAATATGATCATTAAAAGTAAAAGAGTATCTGATCTTCGTGTGAGAGGGTACAATTCCTCAATACATATCAATCTGCCTCCATTATACACCAAGGAGTGTATTCCTGTCAATCGTAATCACATACCAACGCAGGAAACGGCTAAGAGCTGGAGTCACTTGAAGGTAATTACAGATGAAATGTCACCTCTTCTCAGCTGTGAAGTAGGTTTACTAATTGGTTACAACTGCCCCAGAGTGCTAGCTCCCAGGCAAGTCATACTAGGTAAAGATGATGAACCTTATGCTATTCTAACTGACTTAGGTTGGAGTATTGTGGGCAGCTCCACACCAGGCATCAATGGATCAACAGCAGTCAGTCTTTGTCACAGAATAGCCACAAAGGAGATTCCAGCTTTGACACCTGTGGATGCCATACGTGTACTTGAGTCGGACTTTAAGGATGTCACGGTAGATGACAAGACAATTTCTCAGGATGATATTGTGTTCCTAGACAAACTCAAAGAAGGCATAAAGAAAAATGCTCAAGGACATTATGAAATGCCTCTTCCGTTCAAACAACGTCCATACTTATCTGATAACAGAGAGCTTGCCAAAGTCAGACTCAATCATTTGAATAAGAAGTTCTGTAGAAACGAGAAATACAAGACAGACTACATTACTTACATGAATGACATAATTGAAAGAGGTGATGTAGAAACAGTGAATGATGATGGAACTGATGGTGAAAAGTGGTACATACCTCATCATGGCATCTACCATCCAAAAAAGCCAGACAAGTTACGTGCTGTTTTTGATTGTTCTGCGAAATTTAAAGGCACAAGTCTCAATGAACATTTGTTACCAGGACCAGACATGATAAACAATCTCACAGGAGTCCTTGTCAGGTTCAGAAGACATCCTATAGCTGTAATATGTGACATAGAAAAAATGTTTCACCAGTTTCATGTCCAGGAAAACGACCGAGATTACCTGCGCTTCTTATGGTGGCAAAACGGAGACACAAATTCAACGCCTCAAGATTACCGAATGAAAGTGCATCTTTTCGGTGCAGTTTCTTCGCCTGGCTGCGAAAACTATGGACTAAGATATCTAGCTAGTGAGCATAGTCAATCACACTCATTAGCCGCCCAGTTCATCATAAGAGACTTTTATGTTGATGATGGAGTCGCAAGTGTAGAGACAGTGGAAAAGGCAATTCAGCTAGCAAAAGAAGCACGGGAGTTATGTGCAAAAGGAGGTGTTCGACTTCACAAGTTTGTATCAAATGACAACACTGTTCTGCAGAGCATACCAGCATCAGAACGTGCTGTAAACTTTGAAACAAAGGATCTTACCTTCAATGACATGCCACTTGAGAGAGCTCTGGGAATTCATTGGAACATACAGAGGATAGCTTCAAATTCCATATCCCACTAAAAGGTCAACCTACAACACGTCGTGGCATATTGTCTACTGTTGCCTCCATATATGATCCTTTGGGCTTTGTAGCTCCCTATGTTCTCAATGGTAAGAGGATCCTACAAGAAATGTGTCACCAGGGTACAGGCTGGGATGATCCACTTTCCCTTGCTCTTAGCCCATGGTGGGAGAAATGGCAGAATGACTTTGTCAATCTGGAAAAGGTGGACATGCCACGATGCTATGTACCTGCTGATTTCGGTAAGACTGTAAAAACAGAAATACATCATTTCTCTGATGCAAGTACCTGTGGTTATGGTCAGTGTTCTTATCTGAGAATGATCAATGAGAAGGATGAGATTCATTGCACTTTCCTCATTGGCAAAGCCCGGGTTACTCCTGTAAAGATTACTACAATACCAAGATTAGAGTTGACGGCAGCTGTGGTATCAGTCAAAATGAGCAATATGCTCAGAGAAGAGCTTGACCTCACCAATGTCAATGAATTATTTTGTACTGACTCAAAAGTGGTCTTGGGATACATAAATAACGATGCCCGTCGTTTTCATACGTTTGTAGCCAACAGAGTCCAAAAAATACGCCAAAGCACAGTACCCAAACAATGGCTGTACGTCCCAACAGATGATAACCCAGCAGACAATGCTTCTAGGAAGAACAATAAATGAATTGCTCTCATCCAACTGGTTCTCAGGTCCTTCATTCCTGTGGAAGAAAGAAATAGATACCTCAAATGTTATACCTGAGCTTCCAGTAGGTGATCCAGAAGTTAAAAAGATTCAGACGTTTCAAACCGAAACCACAGAAAGTAAAGATCTTGTAGACCATTTGTCTAAGTTCTCATCTTGGTCTAATGCTGTCAAGGCCATTGCACGCCTTCTGAGGCGGATTAAGAAGGTTAAAACTAATTCACCAGCATCTGTAAGTGAACAAGAACATGCAAAATGCTTGATTCTAAAAGGAGTGCAGAAACAAGTTTATCAGAAAGAAATGAATGTCCTGAGTCAAGGTAAACAACTTCCAGGTCATAACAGACTTCATCATCTAGACACCTTCATAGATACGGATGGTTTGATTAAGGTGGGAGGAAGATTAAGTCACTCGTCATGCACTCATGCATTCAAGTACCCAATGATTCTTCCCAAAGAACATCATGTAACTAAGCTGATAATTGCACACCATCATGAAAGTGTTAAGCATCAAGGGAAAGGTTTCACGATTAATGCTATCAGATCTTCAGGCTATTGGATACCTGGAATGAACAGAGCTGTCACATCTTACATTCACAACTGTGTACCTTGTAGAAAGTTGAGAAAATCTGTTGAAGGACAACGAATGAGTGATCTTCCTGTAGAACGTGTAGAGTCTTCCCCACCGTTTGTGTATTGTGGTATGGATTGCTTTGGTCCTTTCATGACTACAGAAGGAAGAAAACAGCACAAAAGGTATGGTCTGCTTCTAACTTGCTTTTGTTCAAGAGCCGTTCATATAGAAATGTTGGAAGATATGTCCACGGATGCTTTCATCAACAGTTTACGATGCTTCATTGCTATCAGAGGCACAGTACGGCAGATCAGATGCGACCAAGGTACCAATTTCGTCGGTGCTAAGAACGAACTGAACTCAGCATTACAGCAACTTGATCCAGAAAGGCTTACTGCTTTTCTTGCAGATAAACAGTGTGATTTTGTTTTGAATCCCCCTCATTCCAGTCATGCAGGTGGTATATGGGAGCGTCAAATCAAAACTGTAAGGAGTGTTCTTAATGCTACAGCTTCCCTCGCATCTGGCAGGCTCAGTGATGCTTCACTGCGCACTTTGTTTTATGAAGCCATGGCAATAGTTAATAGTCGTCCTCTTACAGTGGACAACCTGAACGACCCCAAGAGCTTAGAACCACTCACACCTAACCATCTGATTACCATGAAAGCCACTACAGTCCTACCACCACCAGGAAAGTTCATAAGAGAAGACATCTATGGGAAAAAGAGATGGAGACGGGTGCAGTACCTTACTGAACAGTTTTGGAGTAGATGGAAAAAAAGAGTATCTCCACAACATCGCTGCTAGACAATGCTGGCATGCTCCAAAAAGGAATTTTCAGATTGGTGATGTCATCATGGATACAGATGAGAACCTTCCAAGAAATGAATGGAGACTAGGTCGTATCATAGACACTGTAACTAGCCAAGATGGACTAGTAAGGAAGGTCACAATAATACTTGGTGACAAAAAACTAAACAAGAAAGGAGAACGGTTAAACAAGGTCTCAGTAGTAGAGAGACCAGCTCAGAAGTTGGTCTTATTATTGGAAGCGGAGTGAACACATCTTCAAAAGGACTTTACACACACACACACACACAAGGGTCATTATAAGTGAAAATTACTTATGCTTGAAAATTATGCATGTTGAAATAACATTGATAATTTGGTGGGAGTGTAACAGACTTTGCTGTGATAAATCTTCTAATTTGTTTTGTATACATTTTTGATAGTTCTGTGAGTTTAAATAGGTTTAAGAGATGCATTATCTGTCTTACTAAGGAGGGACTTTTATTTTGACAGGTATTATAGTCTAGGGAGCTAGACGGGCAATGAAAAGGAGAGCACGCAGTTCATCAGAGTTGTTTCGCAGGCTATAAACTTTGCACTTTGTTAAGCACCCCCCGAAAAGGCATAAGGTCTGTATATATATATTTGTTTACTGTTTGTTGTAATTATTGTTTGTGTAATTCGCTGTATGTTAGTGATAATGTAACGGAGAGAGAGAGAGTTTTGGACGAGTCGTTAATGCGCGCTTCTGTACTTTCTTTGATCAGCTCTTACGGTGATTTTTGGAGTGAAAACGGACTCAATAAACTTCACAAACATCAGTAAAGCTTGGTCCATCAATCGGGCGGGGTCCCTTACATATCATAATCTACAACTCTGCAATCAATTACATGGCATCTACGCAAATATAGTTCTATTTGTTTCCCTGTCAATAGTCTTATGATCTTTACAGGAAACGTAAACAACACACGAGAGTCCAAGCGCTGGGGAACAAATGGAGGATGAATACAAAACTCTGATGAGGGGAATAATAACAAGGTAAGTATGTGCACAGGAAGGTCTACACAAACTAGGGAGTCTGTAGTCTCCGGGAATCACTGGCAAGAACAGACAAAGTGTGAGTGTGAAGGCTGGGTATAAATGCAGTCCTTGATTGGTCACTGATGAAGTGCAGGCACGTGTGATTAACACAGTGACATGGCTCTTAATACTTACTTGGTTAACTTATTTTAAACCATGACACATGCAATGCACACAAACAACTAATATTGGCATTATGTTAATGCCTTTTATCCAGAGGTGAACTGGCCCCCACAGTGAGCCTGGTTTCCCTCAAGGTTATTTTTCTCCATTAAACAACATCTTATGGAGTTTTGTGTTTCTTGGAAGTCACCTTCAGCTTGCTCACAGGGGTTCTAAATACAATTATTTAATTACTTATTTTTAAACACAATTTACAACCGTATTTAATCAAACTACACAATGATGACTCAGAGACATTATAGATATTACAGTTTCATTTTCTGTTAATGCATGATTTTCTGTAAAGCTGCTTTGAAATGATGCGTGTTGTGAAATGTGCTATACAAATAAAAAATGTTAACAACAAGACATCTCTTAAAAACATTAAATAATTATTGATCTCACATTGTCGCAACAACAACACACACAACCCTGTGCACTATGCTGAGGGTGTGAATTGTCAGAATTACTTCAGGATGGAGGTGAGAGTGGTTCTGGCTTCTCCCATAACAAAGTCACATTTTACTGAGTGGTAAAATGGCAGCATGACCTGTTAAAAATACAGAACAGCCTCACAAAGTCCTGCTGCCAAATACCAACACAAATCAGCCCAAAAACAGCAGCAGGTCATCACACTGAGCTACAGATCTCAGCTGGATCCAAACCAGCCTGATTATCACCCTCTGGCCCAGACTGAAGCCACTCAGAGTCTGTCCAGTGACCAGTGCCAATGTTAGGGATAGTTCACTGCAAATTAAAATTCTCTCACCATTTGCTCAGCCATATGTTGTTCCAAACCATATGGCTCACTTTATTCTGTGGAAAACAGTTATTTATAATAGAATGTCCAAACTGCTTTTCTCCATACATGAAAGTGAATGGTGACCACAGCTGCCAAGCAGGTTTTCAGTGAATGATGACTTAAATTTCAGTATGTTAGTCACACAAAGCAATCATATGGATTCAGAAGAAATGTAGCATGGTGCACAAGAAGTATGGACAACA
This sequence comes from Xyrauchen texanus, assembly GCF_025860055.1. Lineage (NCBI taxonomy): Eukaryota > Metazoa > Chordata > Actinopteri > Cypriniformes > Catostomidae > Xyrauchen > Xyrauchen texanus. The sequence goes on along the minus strand of NC_068319.1, from coordinate 8,931,786 downwards.
TTGGATACTTTTATAGAGCATTTTTGTTTTTATAGCTTGACCCTAGTCCCCATCTACTTTTATTTTATGGAAGAGAGCTGCTCAGATAATCTGCTAAACTTCTCCTTTAATGTTCCACGGAAGAAGAAAAGTCATACTGGTTTGGAATGACATGAGGTGAGTAAATGATGACAGAATTTTCATTTTTGAGTGAACAATCCCTTACATTTTCACTGCTGGCCCTTTTTGTCTCACGTCAGGACTGGTGGGACACTGACAGCTAAAAAAATACTTCAATGTCAATGGTCTGGAAGTTAAGTGAAAACAAAAAGAGAGATGTGACAGAAAGAATGGAAGAACAGAACACACTGATGACAGAGGACAGACACTTCCAGTGTACAGTGGCTGATGTGCAGCCAAGTTAATCAATTATATAATCTAATTTAATCTAACACTAGTTAATAAAGCCATTCATTGGCGGATTGTCTCAGAGCAGTCAGATGACATTCATAGACTGCAGGCTGCTGAACCCCTTTAGAGAAGAGAAAATGAGAGCCAAAAACAAATACAGGACAGTTTCTGTACAAACACTGTGGGACATATTTAGAATAGCCATAGAAGAAGAGAATTGACTGTAATATTGATTGACTGTTTATGAATTGGTTTGTTTTTATGCAAAATAATAAATAAAAGAAAAGAAAATGACCCTAACTTCACACAAATTTAAAGGGGCCATATTTTACAGCATCTACAACATTCTACTGTTTCTCAACTGGAGGCATGTGACCCAAAAATGGGTCTGTTCTGATAATGTTGTGGACAGTAGGGGAAAAAAAACTATTCTAATCTGAAAATAATCTAATATATGAATGAAATTAAAATAAAATGCAATTACTAAAACTTGGACAAATTGAGCAAAATGAGGCCAACTCCACAAGTGTCCAATTTACACTGGTTCTGGAAGTAAAATTCCCATAAATTTTTTCCATAGACTAAATTATTTTTAATGATAACTTATAAACCTTTAAAGACTGACCTACATTGAGCTCAGAGTTTGTTAATCTCTTGTATGTGCTTCTGTTGAATTTTGTCATTTCCATTTCATTTTTAAAAATCATGTTTAATCATGGAATTTATGGTGAAGAACTACACTACACATGATCCTGAAGGGAAACATTCCACAAATCAGAAAATCGCAATGAACAAAGTGCACCAAAAGAGCTTTGCAGCAAACACCCATCCCCGTGATGCAATGTGAATGAGATCGAGTCGGTCTCCCTATACTTTCAAACTTCATATATATTAATACAAACACACACACACACACACACACACACACACACACACACACACACACACACACACACACACACCAGTTAGTTCCAGTCCTCGGTTCTGATTGGATGGGAGATGTTCCATGAGCACTGATGATCTGACACCATCAGCACTCTGAGTATCACTCCGCTTGTGTTCTAAACTAGTGTAAGAGTAGTGCATATGTGTTAAGAGTTACTGTAAAAGTGTCTCTTACATGTTTTTTTTATTATTTATTTTTTTGACATTACATATGTTAGCCAGCAAGTGGTGGCAAAAGATCATTTTTGTGTGTAATATTAGCCAGTTAGGTGACATGAATTGAATCTGTCAGTCATTGTTTACATACAACAGCACGTGATTGCTAGTATAACTACTACACAACTACAGCTAGAAAATAGCTTTAAACTAACAACTTCAGCATTACGGCTCATCACAGCTGAGAGCCACAACAGACAGACCAATTACACAACTCTAGGTGCTTACCTCTTACTGAAGTTTCCACATTGGAGGAAAAGTACTGTTCAAAATGGTGGAGGACGTTGTGGTTTCTATAGAGAAAGACTCTTGCAACGCTATTTTCCCACTGAGAAAGCTGATCTCCAGAAAGCTGACAGCATCGCTGCTTGGGTGTGGCAACAGGTGACCACACGCTCCATGTCACACACACACCCCACATCCATCCTTGTTTATCAAATAACTTGTTCGAAACAACACAAGCCGTGATACGATTTCTGAAGTGAAATTTTTTTAATTAATAACGGAGGCTTGGACGCATCATTTGTTTTGAACCAGCAATGGCAGATTCTGATCCGCCGTGTAATAAAGTAGTTTCATGCACAAATGCGTTTTTATGACCGTACTCATTTTTTCTCCTAATTTTTTTTAATACTTATTCATTGGACTGTTGTATATCAGCAATATCACACACAATCATGATACATGGGCCTACATCAGCACTGCTGTGATTACCTACAGCACTCTGCAGTGCTGATGTAGGGCTATAATCGCACTCTTGCTCATGTGATATTGCTTAATTATCATTTTTTGCAATAAAATTAAAATATATTAGATTCTATTCTTATATCAACAACTTTAAAATCAATAGTTTTATATTTTCCATCGTTTTTAATTCATCATTCGCAATGCTTCATGGGATTGTAGTTCATTCCTTCATGAAAGATTGTAACTACAGCTTTTTGCCTGATTTTCAAATACTTTTTGGCAATCAAAGTGTGTAATGTTGTGAGCTGGTTGGTTTGCCTTAGAACTCTTGTGAATTTTTTTTAAACTCGATGGAAAATATGAATGGGAAAAATTCTTCAGGAACCAATGCGGCTACAAAAAGTGTTCTGCTCTATATTTTTGACAAAATTGACAATTTTCCTATGCTAATAATTCTTCATATTGCTACTAGGTAACAGTATAAGTTCAAGTTCACCTGATGCTTGAGTGCACCTTTAAGACTATGCAAATTACATCTGCTATGACAGACTAACCTATGTGTGTCAGCATAGTTCACAGTTCACACTGTCATTCATCAGGATGGGACAAGTTGCTGAATATTGAACTAGTTGTTAAAATATAAAATGGGCAGTTTTGTAGCTTAATAAGCTTTGCTTTTTGAACATGCGTATGTCTACAAACTATATGAAACTTTTTTTTTTATTCCAAACTAGCAAGAAAAATCCTGTTGTCTATGACATGTTCCATTTAAAACATGCTCATGTAGTAAACCTCAGTCAAGATAAGACAACAAAAGCATGTTCTGATTTCCCAACAGATTTAGCAGTCTCACACAAAAGAGTGAGAAAAGCAAACCGATTCATTCATTCAGAGACTAATCCTTCAGTAAAGAGGACTAGAGAGGGTGTGAGAGGCAGAGGCGATAGCGTGTTTAAGTCTTGCTCATGTCACTAGAGAAATGCAGCTGTAACCTGTTCGTCAGGTAACTATCGGCAAAAACAATCAGACCTACTGAAAAAAAATCATAGGTAGTTCCTGTCATGTTCAGAGCAGCACCGTCATTTGGATGAATACCTCTCATTATATTGTCATGAAGCCATATTGAATGACATAAAAGGATCTGCCCTCTTGAAGTATTTTAACACAGAATTCAGTTCCTGCCAGTAATATGCTAAGAATGAATTGCGACTGTTGATGGCATTGTTTATTTACATGTGCTATCAGTGTAGTTTTAACACCTGATGCACTAAATGAAACACAGTAAAACATTTGGTGCTAATTTGTCATGTTTTTTTTATGTTACATACGGTATGTTGTTTCCCCTCCAGCATGGCCACGAGTGCCATAGGTTGCCGACCCCTGACATAGATTTAAAAACATAGTTCTCCCCAAAAATTTCAACTCTGTCCTCATTTGCTCACCCATGTTGTTCCAAACTAGTTGGAATTTCTTTTGTGGAACACTTGTAATAGTAAAAAGTCTCAGTCACCATAAATGTGAATGGTTGTGAAAGTGTTTGGAAGAACATGAATGTGAGTAAATGATGACAAAAATGTCATTTTGAGCTGAACTTGCATTTAGTGTCTGGTTAAACCGGATTGCGGGTTGTTAGTGAATAAGATGCAGGTTTTTGTGCTGAAATACAACATGAAAAATGGGGCAGTACAATGTGTAGTGAACTTGCCCCACTATGTTTAATCACAACCTTTTTTTCATCCATTTAAACAAGCAACACACATTTTACCAAACAGCTCTCCAGAGTGGCATACTCCAGATTTCTGTAGAATCATAATCTTAATATAGAATAACTGCTTCTAGGCCATTCCCAATTCTGTCAAGGCTTTTTCTGTACTCTGAGCGAGAACGGTTTAAAGTGGGGCAGTAAAAATCCCGGTGGGACTCCTGCCCTCCTCAGGCTGGGCAGAACTGCCACATACTTATAAAGGGTGCATAAGGGGTACAGCAGCTGGGTTGACATCTTCCCTCCTGATAAAATCATCATCATCTGAGACTGAAGGCACACTGATAAACATTCTGTATTATTGTCATAAAAATAGTATTCTCTTTGTGTATTAGTGGCGTTTGGTTACATGTAGTGGGAGAGCACTTGGTAACCATCGACAAAACATGGAATAGTGCCTTTGTAAATGTTCCAGATTCTCTCCCTCTCCTCTGCCTGAAGAGTCATGATTCTGTCTGTGTAAATTTGTCCAAAAGCAACTAGGATGTATAAATGTCCTTGCATACAGGCAACTACATGATCTAGGCCAAGGTTTTCAACCAGAGGTCTACGAAGAAGATGTATATAAAAAGAATACTAGAAAAGATGATATGTATCTTATTAGACTAAATTTCACTAAATTAACATGGAAAGGGTCAGGCATGTGTACAATTATGTGACTGCAGATGTTTGATGTATGCGTAAATCTGCTAAGCTTTCTGCTTAATTCTGCGGGCACAGCTTCCGTTCAGGCCCATTTATTACATACAAAAAAAAATGCTGAATATATCTTTGTTTGTCCTGCACTATACATACACAAAGAGAAATTACAACTCATAACAAAACAATATTCTCTGTGGTTCCACGCCTATAAGCACCTACAAAAAAATGGATCTGAAATTAAATTATTTTATACTTATCTAGTATACTGTATATAGGTTATATACCAAGACAGACAGATAGATACATATACTGCATATAGGTTATAGACTCACTTAGCACTTTATTAGGAACATATGGTCCTTATAAAGTGCCTGACGTGGTCTTCTGCTGTTGTAGCCCATCTGCCTCAAGGTTCGACATGTTGTGCATTCTGAGATGTTATTGTGTTTACTACAATTGTACAGAGTGGTTATCTAAGTTACTGTAGCCTTTTTGTCAGCTCAAACCAGTCTGACCATTCTAAGTTTACCTCTCATCAACAAGGCATTTCTGTCCGAAGGACAGCCGCTCACTGAATGTTTTTGGTTTTTGGCACCATTCTGAGTAAACTCTATAGAAACTGTTGTGTGTGAAAATCCCAGGAGATCAGCAGTTACAGAAATACTCAAACCAGCTCGACTGGCACCAACAATCATGCCACGGTCACAATCACTGAGATTACATTTTTCCCACATTCTGATGGTTGATGTGAACATTACCTGAAGATGACCCGTATCTGCATGATTTTATGCAATGTACTGCTGCTGCACAATTGGCTGATTAGATAAATCGTATAAATAAGTAGGAGTACAGGTGTTCTTAATAAAATGCTCAGTGTGTTTATACTAAGACAGACAGACAGACAGGATAGATAAATATACTGTATCTAGTTTAAACGAAGATATATATATATATATACACTCACCTAAAGGATTATTAGGAACACCATACTAATACTGTGTTTGACCCCCTTTCGCCTTCAGAACTGCCTTAATTCTACGTGGCATTGATTCAACAAGGCGCTGAAAGCATTCTTTAGAAATGTTGGCCCATATTGTTAGGATAGCATCTTGCAGTTGATGGAGATTTGTGGGATGCACATCCAGGGCACGAAGCTCCCGTTTCACCACATCCCAAAGATGCTCTATTGGGTTGAGATCTGGTGACTGTGGGGGCCATTTTAGTACAGTGAACTCATTGTCATGTTCAAGAAACCAATTTGAAATGATTCAAGCTTTGTGACATGGTGCATTATCCTGCTGGAAGTAGCCATCAGAGGATGGGTACATGGTGGCCATAAAGGGATGGACATGGTCAGAAACAATGCTCAGGTAGGCCGTGGCATTTAAACGATGCCCAATTGGCACTAAGGGGCCTAAAGTGTGCCAAGAAAACATCCCCCACACCATTACACCACCACCACCAGCCTGCACAGTGGTAACAAGGCATGATGGATCCATGTTCTCATTCTGTTTACGCCAAATTCTGACTCTACCATCTGAATGTCTCAACAGAAATTGAGACTCATCAGACCAGGCAACATTTTTCCAGTCTTCAACTGTCCAATTTTGGTGAGCTCTTGCAAATTGTAGCCTATTTTTCCTATTTGTAGTGGAGATGAGTGGTACCCAGTGGGGTCTTCTGCTGTTGTAGCCCATCCGCCTCAAGGTTGTGCGTGTTGTGGCTTCACAAATGCTTTGCTGCATACCTCGGTTGTAACGAGTGGTTATTTCAGGCAAAGTTGCTCTTCTATCAGCTTGAATCAGTCAGCCCATTCTCCTCTGACCTCTAGCATCAACAAGGCATTTTCGCCCACAGGACTGCCGCATACTGGATGTTTTTCCCTTTGCACACCATTCTTTGTAAACCCTAGAAATGGTTGTGCGTGAAAATCCCAGTAACTGAGCAGATTGTGAAATACTCAGACCGGCCCGTCTGGCACCAACAACCATGCCACGCTCAAAATTGCTTAAATCACCTTTCTTTCCCATTCTGACATTCAGTTTGGAGTTCAGGAGATTGTCTTGACCAGGACCACACCCCTAAATGCATTGAAGCAACTGCCATGTGATTGGTTGATTAGATAATTGCATTAATGAGAAATTGAACAGGTGTTCCTAATAATCCTTTAGGTGAGTGTATATATATATATATATATATATATATATATATATATATATATATATATATACACACACACACACACACACACACACACACACACGTTTGTTTTCCTATCCTTATGAGGACTTTCCATAGACATAATGATTTTTATACCGTGCAAACTATAGATTCTATCCCCTAAACCTAACATAACCCCTAACCCTAATCATCACAGGAAACTTTCTGCATTTTTACATTTTCAATAAAACATTGTTTAGTATGATTTTTAAGCGATTTCAAATATGGGGACACTAGTCTATGTCCTCATAAAGCACATTTATAGCATAATAACCTTGTGATTACCAGTTAATAACTTACAAAATTGTCCTGGTATATCACAAAAATGCACACACACACACACACACACATACATACTTTATATAGGTTATACACTAAGACAGACAAATTGATAGACGGATATACTGTATAACAGGTTATATACTAAGACAGACAGACAGATACAGGAAATATACTCAGACAGACAGACATACAGGGTTGGGAGGGTTACATTTGAAATGTATTCCACTACAGAATACATGCTGTAAAATTAATTTGGAACATATTCTGTTAAATTACTCAAGGTCAGTAACATATTCTAAATACTTTGGATTACTTCTTCAGCACTGGTAGATTTTTTCACTTGTTCTGTCTACAAAAACTCTGAAAGTACAGTAAGAAAAAATACACATGTTAAAAATACATTCTCTGAAAAACCTAAAGGCTGTGTTATTTCTAAAACAAGATAAATCTAATTGATCTTGTTTTAATGATTTTTTGATATTTTTACAGGAAAACAATAAAAAAAATTGTAATCAAGAATACGATTTTTGCCCTAATATAAAAGAAATTATGATCTAACGTGAATTTTCTTGATAAAAAAATATGATGTCTGGTAACATGTGCATGTACAGTAAAATGGCTAGAAATAGCATTTTATCTTAGCATAAATCTGATTATTTATACAAGGTTTATTTCTATTTCTTCTGCTCAAAACTTACTTCAAACTTACTTCTCTGTCTGCTCGTATGAATGTAACACATCATAAGAAAATGTTTCACCACTGTTCAAATGCACGTTTGGATCACATCACTTATGTTTTCCATCTGAAAGGACTAAATATTAAATGAAACAAATGACAATAAAATGCAAAGAAATCTCTTTGGTAATTGTGACAGGGTGGAGGGCGGGGCCGGGTCGTGATTATACACACCCGGTCCCTTATCAGGCTAATTAAGCATCCGAGAGGGATAAAGGCCGATTGCGGACGGTGGTGCGATGAGAGAGAGATCGTTTACGGACATGGCCGTCATGTGTGTGGTTGTCTTTTGTTTAAGTTGATCATTGAAATATTATTTATGTCTTCAAGCCGGTTCTCGCCTCCTTTCCATTGAACTGCTTTACAGTAATCAAAATACTTTTTGAATGTAACTATTCTAAATTACAAATGATTTAAATTGTAACTGTAGTGGAATACAGTTACTTATATTTTGTATTTTAATGTAATCTCGTTACTCCCTAACCCTGTAGACAGATAAACTTTAATGTTGATGCTTGGTGTTCCAGTCAGACTTTGACACTGGAGTTTTCTCTGGTTATCCATTAGCAGAAAGCGTGTAAAGGGCCGAGGTCTCTCCATACACACAAACCCATTCAAACATGAGCAAGCAAGCACAACAGGTTTAGTTGGATTGATTGCAGGTCCCGGTGACTCAGACCAGTTAAAAGGAGGCAATGTGATCCACTCAACACTCATTTGATTAGCTTGACAAAACCTCTTCAAAATCTCCATATTCACATCTGATGTAATGCTGCTTGTGTAAAGAGCAGCTCTGTTAGTAGGACCAGGATCTAATATGGCCAGATGATCTCAGCTGCACCATTATAAACCTCTTATGGTTCGAATTACCAAATATGAATGTGCACAAACACAATATTCTCTATTTTTTAACCTCCCCACCATGTTTTTCTATACGTCACGATTAAATCACTCTAATCTCCTCACAGAGCTGTAGTTCCGCACTGAGTTTGATAAATGTGGTTTTCAGCATAAAAACATGTATGCTGCATTTTGAATACTGTTGTAAAAATTAAAAGAAATTTCTCATACATTATTATTTTTGGATGTATATATATTTTGGGTGTACAAATATATTTAAGGGCAAAAAATATCAAGTTGAAAAATGACCACCATTATTCAAAATTTATTTGGTTCAATAACATTAATTTGTCAAAATGTAAAAAACAAAACTTACACGCTATAGATTTTGTTGTTTTGTGTTGTCTCCCAACCTTCAAAAAATCCTTAAAAACGAATAAAAAAAAAATGTATGCACTAAAATATACTGTATTTAAAAGGGTTGATATCAGTAGACCAATTTGTGGGGAAAAAAACAGATCCTTATTTAATAGATGTGTACAATGCAAGATTTGTCACCCTGTGACAGTTTCAGGTTAAGCAAAGTAAAAAAGTTTTAGCATCTATAATATAATGGTTTTAAATGTAACAACTTCTGATTTCTATTTTCTTTTCAAGCTTATATGTCAAGCACCCAATAAATAGGAAAATAGAACCTTCATCATGACTTCCTATGCAAGTTGTGGCACTTATTGTCTGAGAAAATGGCTGCTGAAGTTTTGAAATATCAGAGGAATCATTATGACAGATGATTGCAGGAACAAAGAGCTGATGTCAACCAAAAAAGAGCTGATGTCACCCAAAGCATCTGACCTTATGTCTTATTGTTATCATAAGACTCATCAATGCCTTACAACATAATAATAAAATTTACTTTGTGAACTGCCAGATCAACAGAGCAGCCCATATTCTGAAACTGGGACGTTCGCTCAGTCGTGCCAGTTTGTAGTGACATAAATATGCCACAGAGCAACAAGGGAATACAGCAAAGGAAACAGACAAAGTAAAGAAATTCTAATGCTTCTGTAGTCTGCAAACAGTGAAACAAATATTTGTACAATTTACCAGGAGATGGAATGTGACCTCATGAATATTTTCTAAATATCATTTTGGGGAAATATCCTAATGTAAAAAACAATTCTGTGAATTGTTAAAAAGACTCTTTTGGTCTTTGTATTTCTCCATTGAAATACCCCATGAAATCAAAGGGGTTATTTACACGTGGTGGTTTCTTGCAATTTTACTTATCGGCTAGCTATCCGATTATGAAAAGACCAAGTTTAAATGCCCTCCAAGATGGACTCGAGATGGATATGTGACGAGGAGGAGGGTGTGGCCGGCCCGTGAGGGTGCACTAGTAGAGGTCTTCACAGGAATCGACCCGGGACCTTAGGGGTTCAAATCCACATTTTATATGGTCAGCCGTGTCGGGTCCCATTCCATTGCTGCGCGTCCCGGGTCAGTTTAACATTGTGTAATACCAGAGTCGATCCGAGAAGACCTGGCCTTGATCAGACAGTGATGATGGTGCTGTGTGTGCGTGTGTGAGTTGTAATTTGCAAAATTGTAAATTTAGGATGAGAAAGTACGGGCTGAGAAATAAGGTGAAAAACGGAGCGGAGCCACAATGAGCTAGTGACGTCAGAGGCAGAGCGGAGTTAATGCACACGATAGCATATTAGCAATGCTAATGTTAAAAGAGGTGGCAGTGAACGAGCAATCATTATTATAGTTCAAAAGGCCAAACAGTTGAAGTTATCTTATGCGAGATAAAAAAAAAATTTAAAAAATACAAAAAAAACTGGGAACCGGCTGAACAGTCAACAAAGTTTTAATAACATAAAACTTACTTAAATCAACTTAAACTAAACACATACGCCGGATGCGTGTGTCTCTTTCTCTCTCTAACTTGTGTCTCCGGCTCCCCTTTATCTCTCTCTCTCCCACTGATTAGGTGACTCAGCACTAGAGATATGTACTACCCGGACCATCTATTATTTGAAAGCTTGGACCTGTACCAATGCAGAACCGAGAAATGCCAAACCCAGACTGGACCGGAGACACAGACCAGATAGACACTTTGTGTTTTACAGGATTTCAATCCAATCAATCCGGAGGTGGTTTGAGACGCATTACATTCTAAAATTGGTCAAGTGTTAATGCATCTGTTAAAGCCAAATATGTAAACATCACTCTGCTCAAACAGCTCTACGTCAACGTAAAGAAAAAAAAAATGGTGCATGGAAATATCATGCCTACTACAAGCCTGAGGGAAAAAATACACAATGCGCACACTCACAGACACACAAGCTCACTGGGCAAAATATCTTGGAATCAAATAATAAAACACATCTTTTAAATTTGCCCGGCCTTAGCATAATCACGGAAGTGAAATCAATTTAATTGGCAAACAATCTGAATTAAAGATCAAGATTATTCAATAGGATAGTAATCCGATCAGTAAAAACTAGGCTTAGGATCAATGCCTTTATCACACATCGATAATTGGAGGATTTTCCCAATGATTATCGATATATATCCAAAGGAAAAACGCATGAAGTGACCATGTGTAAATACTCCCAAAAGTGCATGTTCATGCATTCCATATTAAAACAGTATATTTGTGCAGGACATACCAAAGGGTTTGTCCCTTTTAAAAATAAAGCCAATTTATTTACATGACAGCCATGAAGCCTACTTTGCTACTTGCTAGGCAGTTGCAGGAGGTATTTGCAGGTCCGACATGCTTATTCGAGAGAGCATTGATTGGACAAACATCTGAGAAGTGCAAGATGAGTCATCAATATTTTTGGTCCGTTTATCTGCTAAAGGTTAACTTTTTCAACTTTTAGGTGTATGCTAGTATATAGATGGCTTCAAAGCTAATAGATGTGAATAAAATCCACAAATCTCCAATTTTGATTTCACTGGGTCTTCAACGGCATTGTGGGCATAAGTACGGACCTTTAAGGTTTGCTCTCTTTCTTTCTCCATTTCTTTGCCACTCATTCTGTTCAGATGGGTCTGTACCATCTTCTGTAATGGGACTCTACAAAGGCACATGTGCATTATGTGTAGGAGAGACAAACACATTAAACAGAAGTTATTAGCCCCCCCCCACCACCCCCCAAGCCACCTCACTGAAACTCTACACTGTTGACATCATCAACAGCTCTCTGCACAACAGCCTTTTCAGATATCCACAGGAATGCAACATGTTGCTCTAAATTAAAAGGAATCCTTCAGGCTGTAACTGATCTTCCATCTAAAAAGTTGCTGATCTAATCTAAAATGTACAACACGTACCCAAAAACTGTATCGGTTTACATGAGAAACATCTAAGAGAGTGTTCGAAATGAATCAGACTAACAGGCACCGGTTGATCCTAATCACTCTGACAAAATACTGAAAGCTCTGATTTACTTTTCTGAATGTTGACACAATCTCATCGAGAAGCCTTTTTTCCCACTTTTATTGATGAAGATAAGGAAATTTATGGAAAAGAAAGAGGAAATGGACACGATCCGGGCTCAAACCCACACCACACTCATAATCTTTGTGATAATAACAAAGTGTAAAACTTTGTTGTTACACACTCAATATGGTTAGGTTTAGGAGTACGTTTAGGGTTAGCTGATCTACAGGAACACACTCACCTCACAAACCTCCTGGTATGGCCCTCTGGAGTTCCTTAACCAGCAGTGACTCAGCTCACTCAACTCTACGATTGGCTGTACCTTTAGACGTACCGTCTCTCCAGACTGCCTGATCATCTCCACGATCTCATCTCTGTTTTTACTTTCAACATTCTGCCCGTTGATCTCCACTAGACGGTCACCTGGCACAAGCCCCAAAGTGAGGAACTTATTCCCAGCACCAGGTTCAGCAAAGTGGACCACTCTTCGATAAAGTGACCCATCGGACCGCTGGTCCACAACAGTGCTGCGACGAAGAGAAAAGCCAAAATCCCCTGTGTTGCGTCGCTGAAGTTCCAACTCTCTAGGCACAGGAACCTGTGGTGGTGCCAAAGCGGGTAAGCGCAGGTCTGCTGGGAATGTTCTATCAATTATCTCAGGGATCTGGAACTTCTTATCAGGGGCGACTGAGTGGGACATATATAGTGGCTGTGGATTGAATACTTTGACCTCAACTTTAGGCGAGGGACTGGCTGAGTTCTGCCCTGATGGTGCAGCCGACCCTGAAGGACTTTCCTCTTTGCTCTTCTGTGAGAAAGAAAATCGCTTCATAATTTGCCCCACCTGGGAGTTTTGCTTCATCAGACTGCCAAACTTGGCCGGCCGTTCCTTGACAAATGGCTGGTGGCTGTCTTGAACCCCTTTAATGTCATCGCAGGACCTTGTGGTGATCATGTGACCCTGACTAAATACTTTCTCAATGTCCATGTCTGCCAGGCTGAGCTCTGTGTTTCTGACTACTTTGATGGGGATGGGGTTAGATATCTCCAGCTTCCCTTTGGAATCCCGTTTAGATCCGCTTCGATGACGGTTAAAGAAACCTCTCCTCACGCCCACTTCCTCTAAACTGTTCAGCTCAGCCTGAGACATACGTTCTTTCTTCTCCTTTTTCTCCTTCTTTGCTCCATACTTCTCCTTGTCTTTATCTTTCTTCATCAGGTGGAACATGATTATGCCCAGATAACGAATCTACCAATCTAATGTTGTTTTTATCACAATCTAAAAGGTGGAGATCAGTGCTGGCATTCAGTGATGCCCACAGAACCAAGGTCACACCAACAACAGGTGAAGCCGACCTGTAAAACATAAGAATGACAAGTACAAAATGTTTTTATACTCTCTTTTGCAGTGAATGTTGGAGTCCTGGACCAAGGTTTTAAACATATATATATATATATATATATAAAAACAAACAAACAAAAAAAAAAAGGTGATTGTGACTTTTCTGTAGCCAGCCATAGCCTGTGAAATTAAATACTCTACATTATTAAATCATGTCTTAAGACTTATCTATATTCATTGGCCTTTGAATGAATGTAACATGTATGTAGTTTGTTTCTTATTGTTAGTCTTTGTTTGGTTATTCATTTGTGGTGTCTTATACGGTTTTAATCGCCCACGTAAAGCACTTTTGTAGATCATTTGTTTGCCAGCTATACTGTGTATTATCGGCACAACAGATTTTGGTTATCTTTGGCACACCACTTGGCATAATATTTCATTCAGATGTCAAGCAGTTCTTCAAATAATCAATATTTGTTATTTGTGATCTATTTAAAAGAGATTAGCATTGCTTGGCTAAGTAAACCACATAATTTATTAATCAAAAGATAAGCGTTTCAAGGAAGCACGTGACGGCAGACCCTTGTGTGACGTAACGCACTCCCATTGGCTGTTCTTACCTTTCCTGACAGGTAGGCTACAAATCCAAAAGATAGTCGAACGACTGTTTAACTACTAACCACAATTGCTAAATTGCTAAAGTAGTGACAAAACTATGAATTAAAACACCACATTATTTAAAAATGTATCTTAATCGGGAAAAGCTGACTGATTTATCCAAGAAAAACGAGTACAATCAGTCACTTCCTGAAACTCCTTATCTCCTCCTGAATGTTGAAACGCACTGTTTTCCTCTTTAAAGGAAATAACACTCTTTTCTCATTAACTGAAAGTCAATTTAACACGATATTTGAATATATGTGGGGCACGGCTTGAACTCACAAGCATAATAATATCGGTTATTTTTACAGATTAGTTCAACGCCAAATAAAAACGATATTCATAAACTCTCATTGATTCAGTTCTGAATGTCAGTTTACATATCATACTATTTGTGCCATTAATATTTTACCCCATAATGCAGTATTTAAGGCATTCATACATGCATCTTTGATGTCGTATAAAATAGATCACAACATATGAGTTTAAGGTGAATGATATAGCCTAGTGCGCGTAATGCGCATCTAAGCCTCTTTATTCCGCAAAAGCGTAACAGACAGTATGTTTACATGTATAACAAAACAAATGCTGATAAAGAGAATCAAACTTACCGTTGAAACAGTGCTGAAATAGCTCAACGATGCCCGGTGCGCACTCAACTGCTGCACCGGTGCGGTGGAAAGTCTCAAGCGTTTGACGGTCATTGGGACACACGTGCCGACTGAGCGCGCGACCCACGCACACACACCACTGAAATGATCTGCCCAAGAGGAGTTTTAAACGCTTCACTGCATCTCTTCTTCATGACTGAGCTGTCAGTAGGTGGCTCGCAATAGGTGCATTATTAATATATCAGTATGATGTAAGTATTATATTATTATATACGTATTATTTACTTTTAATATTTGTAGTATTTTAAATTAAAGTGTTGCAAAATTTAAAGTGGGCGGCACTTGCTTCTGTTTCACACATGACAATAAAAGAATGAGCACAAACGGGTCCAGAATAAATACTTAAATCAGTTAAAATAATCACAAACAATTTTTATTTTTTTACTCTGTGCTTGTGCATTGTGGTATTTAAATGTATGTATCGAGTGTTTTGACTACATTCACCAAAATTCATTCAGATCCATTTAATGATTCAGTGACCATTTCTGGTGATGCCAGAAGGTGGAGACAAATGTGTGCCTTGTGTGAAATGAGTTAGTCACTGAATTAACGATCAAAAGAAAATAATCCTTTAATATTTGTATGTCTACAAAGAGATTTTGTTGAGGTTTTAAGAATTTATTTTTAGCTGCTGAGCATGACTTTTATCTAAAGACAACAATAGACTTATAATAATTATAATGAGTTTCAATAACATCCATTTATTTTCATGTATAAAAAGTGTGTCGATCTATTCACTTCAGTAAAATGCTTCTGTGTTTCTAAGAGCACAGCAGATCTTTTTTTCCTCCAGTTTGGAGGAATACTGACATTAAAAATAGCTTTAAATATTTAACACAGATCTAGTAATCTGCTTAAATTGGAAAAAACAACCATTCAAACTATTACTTCACAAACATAATGTAAAAAGCATAACTTAATGAAGACTCATGCGCTGATATAAACTCCACATACAATGTGTGCTTAAAAGAAGTATTGTCCATTGTTTAGTTTTTCTGCAGTGCATTTCACGTAATGCTGCCAATCAAGAACAATATGCCGATAAATAACTATCATTTGTCTGTTCCTCATCTCTAGATTATTAATTTAGATCAACATCAATGTCAATACAAAACAAGGATAAATGAGCATTGTTGAAAGCAACTTTGTAGAAATGAACGAAGCCACATTGATTAGACTGTCTGACTGACGGTCTATAGCGTAAGTGTTGTTTCGGCTCATGAAACTCCTGTGTAACAAAACTCAAAGAATACTGTATCCAAATCCACCATTTGGACTTGTAAGGGTTTAGCTTGGAAAAGTGTGGATGGCAAAAATCACCTTTTTAAAGAGTGTGTGTGATGTGTCCTCCACATCCCCTTTGGCTGCTATGCCCTTGCCACTCACATTAAAATGAAGACTCCAGTCATATCAGTAACCTTATAAAAGATGTTTAATTCTACATGGAGAGGGTCTGCACATGGGGGCTGCCATGTTAGAATCACATGACCAGCCGAATACTACTCGCTTAATTTCAGTAACCGTCCTGTTATTTGACACTTTCACTCATTTATTAAAGTAATCATGGTTGCATGCATTACTGAGTGTACCTTTTAAAGTTCACCTAGCGGCTTGGATGCAGCATCATTTAAATCAATAGATTTCAGTTTCAGATGTAATTGTAGAAATGTAGTATTCACAGTCAGCCATTATCACTTTAATCAATGAGTGAAAGTGTCATATAACCAGACGGTTACTGAGATTAAGCGAGTAGTATTCGGCTGGTCATGTGATTCTAACATGTCAGCCCTCATGTGCAGATCCTCTCCATGTAGAATTTTTTTTTTTATATGGTTACTGATATAACTGAATATATGTATGAAATCATGACTACTCATATTAAAATGAAGACTCCAGAGGCGCAAAAACCATATACACAAGGTATGCAATGCATAGGGGCACTGTGTAAAGGGGGGGGCGTAAGGAGCTCACTAAAGGTGGTGCAATCAGCCTCCTCGTCCCCTCCAACATCAACCTCCCCCCCTTTAAAGAAAAGAAGGGGCAAGTCAAGATTATTTTTTATGATAATGAATATTATGCCACCAATTCTGCCAATTTAGTTTAAATTGTATTGAAACCGGAATATTACTTAAAGTAAAAAATGCATATAAAAATAAATAAAACTAACTGTATTAGACCAAGTTTACTGAAAAAGAATAACTATTAAGTTAAAATCAAGAGACTCTAGTGGGCTGTTTCATTTCTATGGGAATAGCGCCCTCCTCTGGACCACAAACTTCCCCGTTTGCAATAATTTTGTGACTACAGTTATGTACAAAAATAATCCAGAAAATTCCAATCTGTTGCATATTCGTGATGTTTCAGTAATTCATATTAATAAACCTCCTCACCAATAGGTTCTAGTCTTGGAGTCTGACTACATGAAGAAAGTACAAAGATGCCAGAAATGAAAGGAATATTTCAGGTTCAATGCAAGTTGAGCTCAGTTAACAACATTTGTGGCATAACATTGATTACCATAAAAATAAATGCAATTATTTAAAAATTAAGAATCGAGGTTCCATTGAGGCACTTACAATGGAAGTGAGTGAGGCCAATTTGTAAACGTTAACATACTCACTGTTTTAAACTTTTAGCCACAAGACATAAACAATATTTATGTTAACATGATTTTAGTGTGATCAAATCCCTTAATAAACTTTTCTGTGTAAAGGTATAGCCAACTTTACAACTTTGTTGCCAAGACGATGTAATGTCAACAAACCCAAAACAGACTGTAAAAATTATTATTAAAACAACTTTACAGCTAAATAATAAATGAATTTTAGCAGAATTAACGTGTTTTTATTTTTTAATAATAAGCTTCACATTTTTGCCTTTCAACCCTCCTAAACTTGGCCCCATTCACTCCCTTTAAGTGCCTCACTGTAAACTCAATATTATTTTATTTGTTTTAAAGAAAAAGGACAGACATTTTTTGTGGTAATCAACATTATGCAACAAATGCTGTCGATTGTGCTTAACTTGTATTGAACCCTGAATATTCCTTTAAGCTACTCAAAAATGTGTAGACAAGTCCATAAAACTGACTAAATGAAACAACTAATCAACACATACAATTGACAACACAACCGTATCAGCCAAGCCATAAACAATAAGCTTTTAGAAAAGAAATGCTCCTTTTTACCTGCCGTTTGTATCTGGGAGCCACAAAATATTTCTGATAGCTGCAACTAAAACCTCATAAACTTTCATTTGGAAACTTAGAAACACGAATTTCTTAATAATGCTCCTATTAATTAAACTGTTAAACTCCGACATACAAAGCAAAAACAATGATTATAGAATTTCTGAAAAAACATAAACTATTTGCATGACCTTGCAAGCGCTTTTGACCTATCAGAAAGGCACCCTGCCGAAAATAAATCTGGTTAAGTTAATTAGTCGAGATTGTCTGAGATCTCAGCTAAACATTCAAGTGTGGGTTGTCTTGGGCGGATTTACAAGAACAACGGTCCCCATTTCCCGTCCTCTGTTTTACTGCATCTTGTGATGCTGCACGGCATGCTTGTTTTTAAGCTTTGTACGTGAACGCACGAGGTTGCAGATCAGACATGTGATTAAAAGTATGCAGGAAGATAAATTATTATTAATATTCATAATAATGTGTTTAAATGTATGAAAACTAGCGCATCATGTGTTTAAATGCACACATAGACCTGTTAAATCGTATAAAAATGCGGATAAATCGGTAAGGGGGAGTCTCGCGACAGTTACGCACGATTCATCAACTTCATTCTGTTTTTCGAGCGTCTCGAGAGTCTATCAAAGTGGAGTTGAAAAATAGGGGTGTCTTGAAAATTATTCAATTCAACACTTCGTCGCATGTATATTTTAAGTACGGACATAGTGCCCAAATTCAAAGAAAAGCCTTAAATATGTATATTTCTCATCATCCTGTTTTTAAAAGTAAGGGTTTTTTTATCAGTACTTCACGCAGACTGTTGATGTTTCCCCCCTCCAGCGTGTGGTGTGGTCCGCGGGGTGGCGGAAGTCTCGCTCTGCCATGTTGAGCGCTTTGTTTCAGTGAGTGAGACGCGATGATGGAGCAGAGCTGGAGCGCTTTCTTATTTCAGGTGAGAAACTCTCTCTTTCATACACACACACTCGCACTCTCTAATACATACACTCCGGACGCTACTCAACGCATGCTGCCGGTCTGACTGCTTCAGTCTTGTTTATAAACAGAGATATTTGAAACTGAGCAGTTGGAGCAAAACAATAGTAGATGAGTCCCGGGCACCCAGCTGCGCTCCCCCTGTAGATGTACTAACACTATTTCAATGTTTACCTCTCTATCTGTCCCTCTATCTTTATCTCTCTCTCTGTAGATCTAAACCTACATCCGCTATTTATCACTATATCTCCATCTCCCTCTTGTAGATTTAGCTGTATTTCTATCTATCTATCTCCGTCTCCCTCTTGTATATTTAGCTGTATTTGTCTCCTATCTCTCCCTCTGTCTATCTATCTCTCTGGCTATCTCTCTCTGTCTAATTATCTATATCTCTGTCTATCTGTCTATCTACGTCTCCGTCTTGTAGATTTAACTCTATTTCCCTTGGTCTCTCTCTCCACTTGACTTGACTCTCTGTATAGCTGTCTACCCTTCCATTATATTAATCCCATATATATTTCGGTCTTTCTAATTGATATTGAGGAAAGTTCACATGAAAACTCACTTTATGAGTTGATAAGTTTGACTGCTTAATCACTTATATCATCCATCTTGAAAGCTTTAGTTTTTTTATTTTAGTAAGTGTGTTTTCTTCTGGTGTAGATTGTTTGTAACATTGTTTGTAATTTTCTCTGTTAGAAATTATGTAAACAACATAATTTAATATATGACTACTGAAAAGATCCAGAGAAACATTTAATTGACCCATTTTCATAATTTATTTTTTTGTATAATAAGAGTTGATCTAATAAACCTGATCTTAATTTGTACGATTTCATATTTCTTGAAGGCACATAAGATGCTTGTTGTTTTTTCTTTATCTCCTCCATTTAAAAAAAGGGTGGTATTATGGGTCAAATTGGAATCTGTGAGGCAGAAATGTGTAGAGCAGCTCCAATAGGAGGTCATGTCTAGATGGTAACTTTAGTTTTGCAAAGTCTTGCAAGATTCACATGCAACATTTATACTTGTTTGTTTAAGAGTCCCATAGCAACCCTACTTTTACCCCTTAACTTCATAGCAGGAACATTTTAATCTCGTAAGTAGTAGTAGTTGATATATCGGTGCCGATGGTTGTTTTTTGGAACTATCGGTTATCTGCAAATAGGGCTGAAATGATTAGTCGACATTATCGACAACGGTGACAATAAAAAGTTGTGAACAAAAATTTTCGTTGTCGAATAGTCATTTGATCTTATTTAACGTAACATGAGATAACATTAAACTCGATGGCGTGCAAGAGCAGCACTGCAGTTCATTGGCACCTGACTGAAGAGAGGAAGAATCACACAGCTCACAGTCCAGATGCACTCTAAACTTTCACAACTTCAGGTGATGTAGATCACAAAGTATGAGGGAATTATAATACAAAATAAGTAAATACAGAAGCACTCTCGATGTGGAATAAGTGGAGCTGGAGCTGCCACTTTGCTGAAGCAAAACTTGCAGGTGGAGCATCTTTAATGGATCTTATACATTTTAAATGCAGTTATATTTAATGCGTTATAGCTTTAATAAAGTTAAAATAATACAGAACCAGGTCATTTAAATAACTACAAACTCAGAAATTGGCATTTCTCTGTGCGGTCAGCACCTCTTCAATGAGTTGCACGAAGTGTCCTGATCTAAGGGGGAGAGATTGAAACTGCAGCCGGCTGATGCACACTCTGTCGTGGGGACTCTTGTCCCTCGAGTGCACACACTTGCTGCAGCTAGATTATAACATGATGGCTCGCGACTTATTGAATCATAATATATGTACCTGTGCATTTCTTATCGCGAAGAAAATTGGCAATACGCAGCTTTATTAATACGAGGGAGTTTGTCTTTTTAAATTAAAGATGGATTGAAGTGAACAGAAAGGTGAGTAATTAAAGTCTTCACTCCATTATACACTGGAACAAAATACATTTTTGATTTGTTTTTGTTTTGGCATGTTTTCCAAATAAAATATCTAAAACTCATTTAAAACAATGTACATTTACTTAAGTAGCAGAAGAAAAATTTGTTAGCTGAGAATGTTGAATATAATATTATTTAAATATCTAAAAATCCTTTAAAAAAGAAGCATTCGCCTGAGAAGCAGCATATAAGATATTTAGACTTAAATACAATAGATCTTGAATGTAAGTATATTTTGTCTTTTCTGCACTCGCAGAAGTATTACCAAGTGATTAAATACACTTATATACAAAATACACTAATATTTAAGAAACATTCTTAAAGTCTAAATATCTTATATTCTGCTTCTCAAGTATATATATATCTTGTTTTAACGATTTGTAGACAATTTTAAATGGAAAACAAGACAAAAACATTTGATAACAATAGGAATTTTTGCAGTGAATTTTTTAAACTTAATAAAAAGCATTTTTCCCTTTAATTCAGTAAATGTAATTTAGAGGTATTTTTAAAAGATTTTGTCCTTTTAATTGTTAGTAAGTCATGGCACAAGCTGAATAATTGGTTAAGAGCTAATGATTAATCGTTGCAATTAGGGATGCTCCAGTCCGATACCTGGATCAGTATCGGCTCCTGACGCTTTTTGATGGATCAGGTATCGGTCTGACGAGCCCGATCCAAATCTGATACTGTGTGTTAGTCATGTTCATTACTGTCAAGCTCAAAGAAATGATGTAAAAGAACCATAAAAACACAATTCAAGTAGTTCATATGACTGATGCATTTTATTCAAAGCCACTTGAATATGTGTGATAGCTCTATGAATCACAAAATTGTGCCAGTGAATGGCGCTGCTCTGTTTACACACACTTGCGGATATTTTTATGCCTTCACGCGGTGCCCAATATTTGAGCGCTACTCCCAAATAACATTTAAAAAATAATAAAATATTAAGATAATTAAAATGCATTACATTCCTGTAGCAGAAGAGTTAATCATTGTTGAGACAGTTCAAAAAGCGGCTTTAGAATACAATGTATTGTTTACTACCATATCATTGATCGTAAGTCAATCATTGGCACACAGTTCACAGCAATCCATTTCAAAAGTGAATTTGTCAATAGGTTAGAGAGGGCTTGTTTAAGGACCCGTCAATGTACACCTGCGAGACATTTTTTTTAGAAACAAGCCAGGGGTATACATAGTACACAATACTACAGATATATTTTACAATAATGCCAAGACATTATATTCATTACACAGTGCAATGGTTTTACATGATTTGGAGTTGTTGGAGGTACAAAGAGTATTTAAATAATATTTCAAGTCTTTACAAAAAAGTGCAAATATGGGCTTTATAGGCATAAATTTACACTTTTATGTATAAAAAAAACTTGGCAAGAAAAATAAACCGATTAATCAGAAAATATTTACTTGTTATCAAAATTGTGAAAACCAAATAAAACGTCTTTATAAAGCGAAGAAAAACTAGTTAAAATAGAGGTACGTACAAACAAACAAAATGTTCTCCAAAATACTACAGCATGGACACATTCACAAAAAAGGTGAGGGGCAGATTCATCTACAGCATTACAGAAGGAGCAAAGTGGATCTATTTCAGGGAGCATGTTTCTTAAATAAAGATTGACTGGGTAAAAACGGTGTAACAGTTTAAAGGTCACCTCCTTAACCTTGTTGGTAATTAAATATTTGTGATGTAAAGACCATACGACCTGCGTCAGACATGCTTGTCGTGTCTTTGGTGTGTTGCGTCATAAAAGTAATATGTTTAGGTCACTGTGTCAAGTTAAATATAGTTTAATACTCAATCTTTAAACTCATCTTGAGATCCCTTGGTTCGCATTTGCGCTCCATCAAGTGTTTTGAACGCAAGAACGTAACGCACGTTTGTGTTGTGTGTCCGCTGAAGGGTTGTTTTGTTCACTGTAATAAACTGTGTGTTGCTCACACAGCTGAAATTTCACTTACTGCCCTCTGGAGTAAACAGGTGGTACTACAAGCTTAATTTTTTAAAGCTTTATTTTTTGTAAAATTAATCGCACGTTATTAACGCGTTAAATCGATAGCCCTAATTACAATATATTACTATTATAATATATTATTATTTGTTTACAAATTATAATAATATTTAAGTTGAATGGGTTCCAAAAAATAACTGTGTGAATGAAAATTGAGCTGATATCTTACAATTAAATTGAACAAAAAAGAGATCTGAATCCTTTAAAGGTTAACTAAACACCTGCTCAGAGTCTGACTCCACCCACTAGAAATATTTGAAAATGCAGGAAAAGTGGGCAGACCCCGGCGGGGATAGAGGGAACGAACCGAGTGCGGGGGGCAGCTGAGACTCGTAGTGACGGATTAATTGACAGCTGCTGTCAGACTCTATGTTATTATTATTCCTCACACGGTTGCAAGACGACATGTACATGAATCTGGCGTGGTGAGCTGGAACCTGCTTACGCCAGCTGTCACCACTTACGCCACAGGCACCGCAACAGCCAATAGGTAAATTCAACTGCAGTAGCCACCGTTCAACCTGAAGAGGGCAGCACTCAGACGTTTTTACACCATATATTGTAGAATTAAAACACTTTATACACAAATGTCAAAAAAATTACTTGAATCAATGACCAGTACTAATAAAGCCCCATGCTTACAGATCATTAACTAAAAAAAGTGGGTTTAGGGTTTAGTTACCCTTTAAAGTCCAGATAGTAGTTGAAATATTTTCCACTGATGATTATACTGGAATTACTGTTAATATTGCTGCTACATTATCCAGTATACTAGTTAATAATAAAGTGTTTCTTAATAAGCTATACATTTATATTGAAATAATGTGAAGTTAGAGATTTGTGTTTCTTTACATATTAAAGAGTACTCCCAATTAGTTCCACACAATAATGTAAAGATATTCTAAACTAATTATGCCAAAAAACAACAACACTGGAATCGGGATCAGTATCAGCCGATACTGAGATTTACGATATCGGCCCGGAAGAGAAAAAGTGGTATCGGTGCGACCCTAGTTGCAGTAATCGCCAAATAGTTGATTAATCATTCTAATAATTGTTAGATTAATCGATTATCAAAACAATCCTTACTTGCAGCCCTATCTGCAAAACACTATGCCAATAGTTTTTTTTATTTTCATCATTACCAATATTCATCCATATTTTAATGATAAAAAATTGAAAAGCAAAAATGCAACGAAAAATGTGACGAGGCTATATGAAAACCTGCCCCGTCAGCACATACATCCGTTGTGTCTCCAAGTTCATAACTTGGGAAAAATAATGAACCATATTCCTTATTGAACGTCATCTGGTTAAATGTCTACACAAAACTCTTAATCTGGTGAATATACTGTGTAAGCAATAAAAGATTAATTTGTTAAATACTTAAATATAGAGCATTATGTTATGTGTAAATCAGATGTTTTTTGTAATTGTCATACTGCTGTGTCGCTTGGAACCGCACCCAAGACGTTCACCCATTGTTGCACTTGTGTACATGGTTCAGTGAGAATGAAGGGATTTGATTTTGATTTGTAACGGAGTTGAGTCTCTGTATTTTCACAATAAGTGCTTCTTGTTTGTTTTGGGCTTGTTTATAGTTAAAAGTTCCACATTCTGCACCAAATCTTAGTTTTTGTGGTCATAAATGGGATTTAGGTTCAGCAATAAAGTGCATTTGGGACTTTATTAATTTTGGACTCTTTTAGCATCTATGTCTGTGCCAGTCATGGTAAGGTCTATAAATCTTTTTTTTTTTTTTTTTCAGCCGATTATTCAATTATCTGCAAAATCCACTATGGGTAGACCTCTAAACGTGAGAGTTTCATAAAACAACTTTCGCAGTACAAGGTTTAGGCTACTATCTAGACATCACCCAGATATCGAGCTCTAACTGTTCAAATGGTTTGTGTTTCTGGTAGACTCTCATAGTGAATGTGGTGGCTTGAGTTTATGTCACAGTCAAAATGAGGCTGTAGCAGTTATGAACTTCAGTTTGACGGTGAATCACTTCCATGGGCATTTAGTGTGCAGAACTCTTTAAGAACTTCTTATAGCAGTTGTCCAGCCAAGATCTTTGTGATTCATGACTTGAACATTCTGTGTGGTGTAACAGCTCTTCGGTCACCCTTTAATGAGCAAATCAGACTGGAATGGAGAGAGATGTGAGGGTCCTTTGCTGGTTGGGTTATTGTAGACCAGTGAAAGTTTCTGCAATCCTGTCATCACCAACCTTAGGCAGGTTGGTGACTCATCAGTCACAGACACATAAAACACATCCCTTGTTTGTGAATCAGACAGACTGCAAAGACTAGGCAACCTTCTGAACTTTTCCATCATCTCCGAGGATCCGTGTATACATGACCTCTGTTTTCCACAGAAAAGCTTTGGACTTTTATTCTTACAATGAACTTTCTATGATGAAAAGTGGTGATGTCAGACCTTCTGGGATGTGAGCATTGCTCATCTGAGAATGTTTTGAGTGGAAATGTTTGTTGGAGACACTCAAAATGCCAGGATGTGTTTAATGCAAAGTCACAGTGGAACGCAAACTTTGTACGCCTGTGAAAACATGTGAACTGCAAGGAGATTATGCATTGGGTTTTGTCCTTTGGGGCTAATTGTTGTGAACAGCTGAGTTTTGTAGTATTATGAGCTGTTTGCCTTCCCACAAGCACACCGTTTTTTTGTAGAATTTTTTTACCCGTTTAATCACCCTTTCTTCTTTGCTGTTTCCTTTCAAATTCAAATTTAAGAAGGCTTTACCCAAAAAATGAATTACCATGTGTTTCAGCATCCAGCTCGGGCCCTTCGCAAGATCTCTATTGTGTGACCCCTGGCTTTTCAAAACTCATTCTCTTGCTGAACTCATTTTCTCTGTTATTTACGTTACACTGACCTCAGCCTTCAGAGCCAATTTGTATCAAAATTGTCAGAGTGGTGTGAAGACGCAACGCAGCAGGGCTACAGTTATTCTGAATCACATGCTAGCAAAGTTATACTTTCTAACTCACACACACTGGTGCAGTCTAAACTCCCCAAACATGCCTGGAAAATGATGGCTAGGATAGGGATTGGTGACAGTGATCGACTAATCGAGTACAACAGACTTTAGGAAAACAGGATTAGTTTTCCTAGATTTTTCTTCATCTTATTATTTGTATATATTTTTAGCAGTGGTACTATGCCAGTTAGTTTGGATGGTAAAACCCTGTCAGAAAAGTTATTTAAAATAATACCTTACTGATGTCTTTGGCTGTTGCATTGGTTCTCTGGCTGTTTTTTTTTTTTTTTGGTGAACCAGCACAAGCATTGCATTTTTGAAGATGCTGCATTTAGTAAAAAATTGTTCAACTTTTAAAAACATGTCTTGACTATGGTTGGGTGATAAAACTATATAAATATATATAGAGAAAAATACATTTTCAATATTTAGCCGATGTTCTACATCTATACGATCGGATCAGGAACTGTTCAGCACTCAGGAACTTTTCAGCAAAGTTGCAGTGCATTCAAGTATTCCGACTCCGTTTATTTCCACACATTTTGTTATGTTGCAGCCTCGCGTTAGTTTTTTTATTTTCACATCAATCTACCTGTCTGTATAAGGACTCACCACTGAAAATTAATATCATAGCAAAAGCCAAGCCATGAGGTCAAAGGAACTGCCTGCAGAGCTCAAGACAGGATTGTGACGAGGCACAGATCTGGGGAAGGCAACAAAACAGTTGGTCACTCTAGTTGAGCTCCAGAGATCATGTGTGGAGATCGGAGAAACTTGCAGAAGGACGACAATCACTGCAACACTCCACCGATCTGGGCTTTATGGCAGACTGGCCAGACGATAGACATCTAAAGGATTCTCAGACTATGAGAAGCAAGATTCTTTGGTCTGATGATATGAAGATTGAACTCAATTCCAAGCGTCATGTCTGGAGGAAACCAGGCATCACTCATCACCTGTGCAATACCATCCCAACGATGAAGCATGGTGGTGGTAGCATCATGCTGTGGGGGTGTTTTTCAGCAGCAGGGACTGGGGGACAGATCAGGGTTGAAGGAAAGCTGAACGCAGCAAAATACAGAGATATCCTTAATGAAAACCTGGTCCAGAGCGCTCAGGACCTCAGACTGGGCCGAAGGTTCACCTTCCAACAGGGCAATGACCCTAAGCACACAGCCAAGACAATGCAAGAGTAGCTTAGGGACAACTCTGTGAATGTCCTTGAGTGGCCCAGCCAGAGCCAGGACTTGAACCCAATTGAACATCTCTGGAGAGACCTGAAAATGGCTGTCCACTGACAGTCCTCATCCAACCTGACAGAGCTTGAGAGGATCTGCAAAGAAGAATGGCAAAAAATCCCCAAATCCAGGTGTGCAAAGTTTGTCACATCATACCCAACAAGACTTGAGGCTGTAATCGCTGCCAAAGGTGCTTCAACATAGTACTGATTTAACCTGTTGAGTCTAAATACTTAAGTCAATGTGATATTTCATTATGGGGCATGGAGTGTAGGTGTAAAACTGTAATGTGAAAAACAAAATAATTGTAGTATTTTAGCATAAGGCTGCAACATAACAAAATGTGAAAAAAATGAAGGGTCTGAATACTTTCTGAAAGCAGTGTATTCATTCATGAAATCAGCCTGCTAGGAAGTTTTATCAGGCAGCCCTGCTGCCATGGAAACCGGCAATGAGGCTTGGTAGCTGCTAGCTGGCAGCTAGCTATCTGGCTAATATGATATAATTCTGTACTAAACAAGACAGCACTGAATGCAATACAGCTATCAACTGAACAGAACAACGACTCTGACACCATTGCTGTTTATGTACTATTTAGTTAAAAAAAATACAAATCATGATCCATAGTGCTGTTACAGGCAAGAATGTGTTGTTTCTTCTTGTGATGTTTATTGCCAGTTGGCAATCCAGCGTTTGGTCCATTACTGCCACCTACTGAGCTGGACTGTGGAGTGTAACAAGAAAGTCTTTCAGTGGAGCCAGTTGTGTGCTGAAATTATGAAATTGCCGACATTTCATCGAAAAGAGGTCACACACCTTATGTAAGATAAATCCTAAATTAAGTATACTTTAAAGGAAGCTTACTCTCTGGAGGTAACTTGTAAACAAGAAAGTTATGTTTAATTAATTCTTGAGGTCTTACAAACATGTGGAATTATAGATATTGTTGTTTAGACAACCCACTGACTAGTTGATTTTAAAAATATTTATGGTAATTTTGTAAATCCATACTAGGATGTTCTAGAAAGTGGACAAGCAGTTTTGTGTGCGTGTGTGGAGATATGCAGCTCTCCTCATGAATAAGAGATCCAAATCGGAGAAGACTCCAGAACAAAGACCCCCTGCAGATCCATGAGGGCATCCCCGCTCCGATTTGTGTCCATCACAATAGAGCAGATGAAATAAGAAGCAAAAAGAAGCGTTCATTTTTCTTGTCTTACGTCTGTCTGCGTGGCGGTCAGCGCCATGAGATGGATGGATGGCTCTGAATGCAAAAGGTCAGGAATTTAACCCTGCCCTCTCAGTGATTGCAGCAGAGAACGCAAATCTTAATTGTGCTGTCCTCTTTTACCCTGCGTCTGTAGAGATCAACAGCATCTCTCCTTCCTGATGCCTTCAGTCTGTTTTGTGAGTTTGTGTGTGTTTCCTGTGCCTCAGACAGGCCTTGTCGTTTTATCAAGGCGATGAAGACATGCCCTCAGGGGTCAAGCCCTAATAACTGCCTTTAACCTTTTGTTGACTTGTTCAGGATTGAAATCTACGGACGATTTTTGCTCATTAGTTGTGTGTTGTGGGTGAGGGTGTTTTACTGAGCTGGATAGGGGCTGTTTCTTGGTTTGTGGGGGCTGTGCATGATTTGGATGCTCCGTTGAACATCAATAGTGGTTGAGAAGGGTGTTTGCTGCACTTTATTGGGTCTTTTAATAGGCTCAGAGATGCAGCAGACGAATGTCTCTCTCTGGTACATTGAGAAGTCTGATTCAGTTTAGCAAATCGTTGGTTAAATCGGTTCATTTGAGTCATCAATCATAAGCCTTCAGAGAAGTTTCATTATGACAATATAAATTTTTTTTTGCAGTGTAATATTAAGTGTAGTAAGTGGTCCTTGCTAAAGTATGCATCGCTGTTACTATGTCTTATACTTAGGGATTTGAACAAACCAAATTTGGCATAACTAGTCTCATTCATAAGTTTAGCTGAGTTATTTACTGTCCTGCTGAATCATATCTTGCACTACAGTTCATTTCACAGTCACATGAGTAACTGGGAGTGTGTCGGCAGATCGTTTTACGCCGGACAGATTTAGATTCTTCAGTGACCCGCCGTTGTTTTGGAGTTCTGTTAATCAGAGTGCACATGCTGTGCCCTGCACCCTGCATTCATGCCAGCATGTGCTCTATCACGATTGCTGCGTAATCGCTAGATTTGTGTCATTAGTTTGGGGCCTAGATGAGAAATTCTGAATCAAATCATTGGGGGGGGGGGGTCTTTTTTACCAGCTGTTCTGTGTTTGTGTATTTGCATGAACGTGTATGTGTGTGTTCATTCCTGAACTCCTGCTCAGCATTAGTCATCCCACAGGCTGGCGGAATTGCTAATCAGAACACGCACTCTTACAGTAACTCAGTCTGTAGAGCAGTCTGTATTACTCTGACCAGATTTTGTAGTATTTAATCTTGCTCAAACAAACCAGAGGCCCAGACATCTGTTAAACCTGTCTGTGATACCCTGATCTGGGTACATCAGAACAGATCTGCAGACAGCTTTTTTTTAAATTTTATATGAAATAAAGTCTTGTCCCTAGATATGGCTCTGATCCCTTCTTCAATTTCAGTCAATTGCATTTCTTCACCATGGTTTTTATCCTCTGCCTGGCTCAAATCAGTTAGAAAAGTAATAGCAAACCTCTCCTAATGTATCATTGTTTATCCATAGCACAAAGAGTGGGGGGACGAGTTACCTAAAGTTTAATACCTAGTGTTAGGGGTTTGCTCAAATTCCTAAACCTAGGTATGAGCAATAGTAATGGTGATGCTTGTTTTTTCCTAAATTTCTGTATCCATGCATCTTGTTTTAACATCTCCTGGTTCTGTTGTTGTCTTCCAGCAGGCTAATGAAGCCCTTCACCACCAGCATCAGGTGGCCCCAAACAGCCTGCTGCCTCTGCTAAACTCTGAGCCGCTGGACCAGAAGCCTGTGATGCCCATTCCACTGGACCACAAGCCCCCCGTCAGCGCCGCTGAACTCCTCAAGGACAACGTAGCCAGTGGGGCAGGGGGAGGAGGTGGTGGAAATGGTGGTGGAGGCGGTCCGATGCCAGTCATCAAGAAAGAGCACAAGAGCAAAACGCCGTTCATCTGCGGCTACTGCAACAAGGCCTTTCGTGACAGCTACCACCTCCGCCGCCACGAGTCCTGCCACACCGGCATCAAAATGGTGTCCAGACCCAAAAAGACAGCACAAGCTGTGCCC
This sequence comes from Xyrauchen texanus, assembly GCF_025860055.1. Taxonomy (NCBI): domain Eukaryota; kingdom Metazoa; phylum Chordata; class Actinopteri; order Cypriniformes; family Catostomidae; genus Xyrauchen; species Xyrauchen texanus. The sequence continues at coordinate 8,901,267 of NC_068319.1, read as the reverse complement.
ACCATGGTCTCACTCATCTCCTCCATGCCCCGGGAGAACACAGCCGACTCCTCTTACATCTCCACCATCGCTGGTATCTTCTCCACTGCAACTACTTCTACATCCTCAGCTTCCACTATCATGTCCCCGACTTCCATGACCAACGTGACCCAACATAGTGCCCCCAAAAAGCCCCCTAAGCCCGTAAAGAAGAACCACGGCTGTGAAATGTGTGGGAAAGCGTTCCGGGACGTTTACCATCTAAATCGTCACAAGTTGTCACACTCGGACGAAAAGCCATTTGAGTGTCACATATGCCAGCAGCGATTCAAGAGAAAAGATCGCATGACCTATCATGTGCGCTCGCATGACGGAGGTGTACACAAACCCTACATCTGTTCCGTGTGTGGAAAGGGTTTCTCAAGGTACACAAAGCTTCTCACACTTTTACACTTACACGATTGAATCCCTAGGTTAAATTCATCTTAGAAATAATGTTCAGGTTATGACCACCAAATAACTAGGGTTGGGAATCATAAGGAATTTTAGCAGTTCTGATTCCAATTAAGGATTCTGGTGCTTTAACAATCCGTTTAGTAAATCTGTGTTGATCAGTGAAATACAGCCCGACAGATTCAAACCAAGAACTTGTTTGTTTGAGATTAATTTATTTTTAAATGATTCATCAAGAAGAACTGGCACATAAAGAGTCATTTGTTCATGTATCAGGCTGCACTGGTTGTGGTGTATGTTTCTTGTTGCATGCTACCAGTGAAGATGCAATAGAAGAATGTTTTTTCCATTGATCGTCCTTTTATTATTTTGCAGCACCGATTATTTCCTTCTCATCACTTTATTAAGGATAAAAATCTATCTCTCAGTGACACTGTATTTTCAGGAGCAGCGCAGGTAATGTTAAAAGGAATTTTCCGGGTTCAATACAAGTTAAGCTCAACCAACACCTTTTGTGACCACAAAAATGATTTTAACTCAACCCTATTTATATTTATTTTGAATGTGTAAAAACAATACAGGAACTCATTTATAATGGAAATGAATGGGGCCAGTCCATTAATGTTAAGTAATTAATTCAATTCTTCTCTATTGATACTAAGGATGTGCGAGACTAGTTGACTGTTCTGATGCTGCTAGTCGATGCTGGAATTACTAGTTGTTAGTGGTGCATCGATCAGGAAATTCGAGGCCTATACCGATCACTGATTCTTTAATACTTAGATCGGCTGATACTGATTTTATTTTTATTGGTGTGCCCTTTTTTTGCAAAAGTGAGCCACACTTTTGCAAGTTATATTCTGCAGTTATGTTTTTGCCCCAAACAGTAAAATTATATTAATTGTGAATTGTTAACATTTATTTGTATTGAAAACAGTTATGAATAGTTCTGTTGTGAATATCAAAGGTAATTGTGACATACTGGCAAGAGATGCGTTAAAAAATAAGACTATTGTTGATGTCTATTACTAGCTTCAAAACTGCTCATGTGTGGAATCATTAGTATTTATGATTTGTTTACTGCCTCTGGCGTTTTGTTGCAATACATATCACTAATTATTAAGCAAATGCCGTGCCGTTATTTTAGGTTAAACCGTTATATCTGTTATTAGTGACTTTCTGACCAACATCAATCTGACATTAATTGGTATCCTCAATTAAATTGGTAATAGCGCTGAGATGAGTTACTGAGAGCACCTGGAGAGTGCTTTTTTGATTGACACTGAGAGCGCGCATGTTGAAAGAGAAGCTAATAGCACTCATGATCACGGCTCACACATCACATATACTCAGATTTGTATTCACATGTTTATTTGTTGTTTAATTAATTTTTATGCCTGTTTGCATTCTCTTTATGCTCTCCATGCTGACTGTGCAGCGAGTCAGAATAACTACTGTATTGACTAGAAAACGGGCACCTTAATATCATATACGTTATTCTTACATATGTTTTCAAACAAACCAGCATATTCATCTAAATTACAGCATGTCTGAAAGTTTAAATGTGTGAATGCTTAGAATTGCCACAAACTCACCCTCCAGTGGCCACACTTTATGCATCAAGGGGCTGAGCAAGCTCTCAGTCATTAGAGTAGCAGTGTATACATGCTGCAAAAAGTTTGGCCCTGAATCTAGGCATGGATTTAAGATAAAAATCAGCCGATTTTGATCAGTGGCTGATCGATCAGTGTACCCCTACTAGTTAAAATACTGTCATGTTAATGTTACACATTTTAAATGAAATTAATAATACAAATATTATTAAAGAGAGGATATCTGGGGCAGATGGACAAGTTTTAATTTTAGCTCAGGCTGCGCGTGCTTCTACCCTTCTTCTAACAGCTTTAGGTGATGTAGATCGCAAAGTATGAGAGAATTATGCAAAAATTCAAAATAAGTAAATACAGAAGCACTCTCGTTGTTTAAAACTTGCATCTTTAAAGAAATGCTACAGCACGACGTTATATCTTTAATGCATCTTTTATTAAAATTCAAATAATAAGAAAGCAGGTCATGTAAATAAGTATAAACCCTGAAACTGGCATTTCTCTGCGGTCAATACTGCAGTCAATACGGTTTCTATGAGTCGCGTGAAGATACCCGATCTAAGGGGGAGAGAGATTGAAACTGCACCCGGCCGATGCATGCTATGGGGCTCATCTCTCACGTGCACACTCGCTGCAGGATGATTATTACGTGATGATTCATGAGGTATTGAATCATAATATACAATACAATTGAAGTCTACAAACTACAACAAACATGAAGTTTACATAAACTTGAATTGAAGAAATTTTTTTTTTACCACTCCGCAGATTTAATATTAGCAACCTATAGTTTTGGCAAGTCGTTTAGGACATCTACTTTGTGCATGACTCAAGTAATTTTTCCAACAGTTGTTTACAGACAGATTGTTTCTCTTTTCCAGTGGTCAGAAGTTTACATACACTAAGTTAACCGTGTCTTTAAGCAGCTTGTAAAATTCCAGAAAATGACGTCAAGCCTTTAGACAATTAGCTTCTGATAGGAGGTGTACTGAATTGGAGGTATATTTTAAGGCCTACCTTCAAAGTCTCTTTGCTTGACATCATGTGAAAATCAAAAGAAATCAGCCAAGACCTCAGTAAAACAATTGTGGATGTCCACAAGTCTGGTTAATTCTTGGGAGCAATTTCCAAATGCCTGAAGGTACCACGTTCATCTGTACAAACAATAGTACACAAGTATAAACCCCGTGGGACCACACTACTAGAGTAGTTTGGTGTGCGAAAAGTGCAAGTCAATCCCAGAACAACAGCAAAGGGCCTTGTGAAGATGCTGGAGGAAACAGGTAGTCAAGTATCTATATCCACAGTAAAACAAGTCCTATATCAACATAACCTGAAAGGCTGCTCAGCAAGGAAGAAGCCACTGCTCCAGAACCACCACAAAAAAGCCAGACTACAGTTTGCAAGTGCACATGGGGACAAAGATCTTTTTGGAGGAATGTCCTCTGGTCTAATGAAAAAAAATTCAACTGTTTGGCCATAATGACCATTGTTATGTTTGGAGGAAAAAGGGTGAGGCTTGCAAGCCAAAGATCACCATCCTAACTGTGAAGTATAGGGGGGTGGCAGCATCATGTTGTGGGGGTGCTTTGCTGCAGAAGGGACTGGTGCACTTCACAAAATAGATGACATCATGAGGAAGGAAAATTATGTGGATATATTTAACATCTCAAGACAGCAGCCAGGAAGATAGAACTGTCGCAAATGGGTCTTCCAAATGGACATTGACCCCAAGCATACCTCCAAAGTTGTGGCAAACTGATTTAAGGACAACAAAGTCAAGGTATTGGAGTGGCCATCACAAAGCCTTGACATCAATCCGATAGAAAATTTGTGGCCAGAACTGAAAAAGCATGTGCGAGCAGGCCTACAAACCTGACTCGGTTGCACCAGTTCTGTCTGGAGGAATGGGCCAATATCCCAGCAACTTATTGTGGGCAGCCTTCCACAAGCTTCTCAAGTTAAACAATTCCTAACTGACCTAAGACAGGGAATGTTTTCTATTATTAAATGTCAGGAATTGTGAAAAACAATTTTTATATTTGGCTAAGGTGTATGTAAACTTCTGATTTCAACTGTATGTGTCACTGTTTCTTAAAATAAAGAAAATTGGAAATAAGTAGCTTTAAAAGGAGACTGTTTGTTTTTTTATGAGTTAAAGATGGATGGAAATGGTATTTGCCCCATATACTGCAACAAAATACATTTTTATTTTTTATTTTTTTTGGCTCGTTTTCCAATATAAATATCTGAAACATTTAAAACAACGTACATTTACTTTAAGAGCTATACTACAGAAGACAATGTTTTTTTCTGAGAGTAAAAAAAAAAATACAATATTTTAAAATATCAAAAAATCCTTAAAAAAAGAAATGGATGCATTCACCTAAGAAGCAGCATATAAGAGCTTTCAGAGAATATATCTTGAATATAAGTATATTTTGTCTTTGCACTGGCAAAAGTATAAACGTGAAAATTGTATTTTGTATATAAGAAACACTTGTAGACAAAATACACTTATATTCAAGATGCAGTAATTCTTAATATCACAAATGTTGCTTCTGAAGTAATTGTATCTTGTTTTAAAGATTTTTAGACTAATTTAAATGGGAAACTGACAAACACTGATTTAAAATTAATTTCAGTTGAGACTTTAATTCAGTGAATGTCATTTAGAGGTATATTTAAAAGATGATTCTGTCCTCTTTATTGTTAGCAAGCACATTTAATACAACCTTTTAACTCGGGGCACAAGCTGAATAGTTGGTTAAGTGCTAATGATTAATCATTGAAATAATCGCCCGAATAGTCGAGTAATCATTAGATTAGTCTATTATCAAAATAATCGTTAGTTGCAGCCCTAATACCAATGGACAAGGATCTGTTTTTATGGTGTAAAGGAAATGCAAAAGCGGTACGAGAAACTCTGAAGCTCATCAGACGCTAAATATCTGAACATGGGCTGAGCGCTTTATTTATAAAAAGCCAACTTTCACCACTTAAAAAAAAAGACATTTTTGTTTACGGGTAATCAGTTACTTATTTCTGGTCATTTTAAGTGCCTTACTGTTACCGCAATTTTTTTTTATTATTATCATGTGATGCGTTTCTGCGGTAATCAACATAATGCTACAAATGCTGTTGATTGAGCCAGGATTTGACCCTGGATCATTCCTTAAAGTATTTTAGTACAGCGTTCCATATACATCTGCAAAAAAATTGCGCATACTCAAGAGCCATTAACAAAACCAAACATCATGAATCATTCGGTTCCAGTATTTAATTTGTTTCCAACCCTACAATTAACACTTATGAAAACATCAAATAATGCTAAAAATATATAAATTTAAAGGATATGTAAGAAGGCTGATTTCCATCCTGCATTAAAACTGGGCTGTTTGTGGATTGTGATGTCAGTGTGTTTAATACTGTCTGCTGAAATATTTGTTCAAAGCTCGAGCCGAATCCACCATCTGCTGTTCTGATGATGTTAAGATTGTCTCGTTCCTATTGGCTGACACTGGCTGATTTATAGTTGTTGTGAATGAATTTGACCGCCTGCCTTTGTAGAGCCCAGCATGCAGAGGGTCTGCATGAACAGAAGGAGGGGGGTGCTCGTATTCCTCTGTTATTCCCTCCTTCCCTCCTGTTTGTTCTGTCTTAGAGGATCAGCACTGGGGTTTCCCTTTGAGTCACTCAGGGGCCACAGACACACGGCTGCTTTGGGAGTCAGTAAGCTTGTTTATAACCTCATTTTGAAATTAAACAGCAGAGCTGTGAGACCATCAGACAGGCATCCTCTTCCTGCTTATGTTGCTATGCCTGAAATGAATCCCCAGATTATTAGTCATGCATTGCCACAAGTCAAAGTACAGAGAGAAACAGCTGTTTTTCGAGCTCTGAGAATGCCACCAGAAAAAAAAAATGTATAAACGCCTCTGGCGTATTTTAGAAACACTCTTGTTACGTTTGTTTTAATCCAAATCTACTTTAAATTTGATTGCAACATTGGGGAATGAGCATCTTTTCTAGCTCACAGCAGTTATAAGGTCAGTCTGATCGCCTGATAGCTGGATGAATATTTCAGAAGTTCATGCAGAAGTCAATCTGAATATCTGAGAATGTGAGCAAGTCCAGTGTTGTTTTGGCACTTTAGGGTTGATTTATATACAGTGCATCCGGAAAGTATTCACAGCGCTTCACTTTTTCCACATTTTGTTATGTTACAGCCTTATTCCAAAATTGATTAAATTCATTATTTTCCCCAAAATTCTACAAACAATACTCCATAATGACAACGTGAAATGTATTAAAAATAAAAAACGAACATGTACATTAGTATTTACAGCCTTTGCTCAATACTTTGTTGAAGCATCTTTGGCACCAATTACAGCCTCAAGTCTTTTTGTGTATGGTGCTACAAGCTTGGGACACCTATTTTTGGGCAGTTTCTCCCATTCTCTTTGCAGGACCTCTCAAGCTCCATCAGGTTGGATGGGTAGCGTCAGTGCACAGCCATTTTCAGATCTCTCCAGTGATGTTCAATTGGGTTCAAGTCTGGGCTCTGGCTGGGCAACTCAAGGACATTCACAGAGTTGTGCCGTAGCCACTCCTTCGTTATCTTGGCTGTGTGCTTAGGGTCGTTGTCCTGTTGGATGATGATACTTCACCCCAGTCTGAGGTCCAGAAAGCTCTGGAGCAGGTTTTCATCAAGGATGTCTCTGTACATTGCTGCATTCATCTTTCCCTTGATCCTGACTATTCTAACAGTTCCTGCCGCTGAAAAACATCCCCACAGCATGATGCTGCCACCACCATGCTTCACTGTAGGGATGGTATTGGCCAGGTGATGACGTATGAGTGCTGCCAGCATGTCTGCAGAGGTTGTAGGGGTGGGGGTTCAGTCTGTCAGTGCTCGGACCATACGCTGCACACTGCATCAAATTGGTCGTCCCAGAAGGAAGCCTCTTCTAAAGATGTTGCACAAGAAAGCCCGCGCTGAAGACAAGCAGACTAAGGACATGGATTACTGGAACCATGTCCTGTGGTCTGATGAGACCAAGATAAACTTATTTGGTTCAGATGGTGTCAAGCATGTGTGGCGGAAACCAGGCGAGGAGTACAAAGACAAGTGTGTCTTGCCTACAGTCAAGCATGGTGGTGGGAGTGTCATGGTCTGGTGCTGCATGAGTGCTGCCTGAGTGCTGCCGGCACTGGGGAGCTACAGTTCATTGAGGGAACCATGAATGCCAACATATACTGTGACATACTGAAGCAGAGCATGATCTCCTCCCTTCAGAGACTGGGCCGCAGGGCAGTATTCCAGCATGATAACAACCCCGAACACACCTCCAAGACGACCACTGCCTCGCTAAAGAAGCTGAGGGTGAAGGTGATGGACTGGCCAAGCATGTCTCCAGACCTAAACCCTAATATGTGGGGAATATGTGGGGAATCCTCAAACAGAAGGTGGAGGAGCACAAGGTCTCTAACATCCACCAGAGTGGAAGAGGACTCTAGTGGCAACCTGTGAAGCTCTGGTGAACTCCATGCCCAAGAGTGTTAAAGCAGTGCTGGAAAATAATGCTGGCCACACAAAATATTGACACTTTGGACCCAATTTGGACATTTTCACTTAGGGGTGTACTCCCTTTTGTTACCAGAGGTTTAGACATTAATGGCTGTGTGTGGAGTTATTTTGAGGGGACAGCAAATTTACACTCACAAGCTGTACTCTCACTACTTTACATTGTAGCAAAGTGTCATTTCTTCGGTGTTGTCACATGAAAAGGTATAATCAAATATTTACAAAAATGTGAGGGGTGTACTCACTTTTGTGAGATACTGTATGTGTGTGTATATATATATGTATAAATTAAGACTTTCACCACAGTTGTGCCATCATTTGGACCAAAAAAATGGCCCTACCTTTTTTTATATATATATATATATATATATATATATATATATATATATATATATATATATATATATACTTAAATGTTAACCAAGTCAAGGTTTCAACCAAGTCAAGGTTTCAGTGAAGAACATGTTTGTGATTTAAGTCCATTGATATTTAAAGATAATTCAAATATCACTTATAAGCAGAGTATTTTTATTTGCTGTCATTTGTAATTAAGCTGTAATTTCTTGCCAAATTATGCAAAAAGTGTGAATATTATTTAATTATGTGTGTATTTAGGATATATAAAATGCTATGAAATTGACCTTGGCAAAAAAAAGGACTCAAAAGGACCAAAAATAATCACCGTAATTTCCACCACAGAAACAGAATTTAGGATTTGGTGGAAATGACATGCCTTACACTATCCTGTGTAACATGTACATACACTGCTGGACATTGTTAGCAGACAAATGTAAAATATTAGTGAGAGTATGAAAAACATTTTCACAATATTTTTCTTTGTAGAATTCCAAAGTGTTAAAAGTGTCTGGAGTTGTTTTCCAACCCAATAATGTTCTCCAACTGTTTTATCTCTTTTCAGGCCAGACCATCTCAGCTGCCATGTGAAACACGTTCATTCCTCAGAGAGACCTTTCAAATGCCAAGTAACGGTAAGCAGAATCAGAGACCTCATTACATCATCGCTAGAAACAAATGTAAACCCCAGAAAGAGTAATTCATTAGCTACCAGCATTGAGTAAAGAACTTAAAAGTCTTTAAATAGTGGTGGACAAGAATGCGTCTCCTAATTGAAGTGTAATGTAACCATATATAGACAAACTGGATGGTTTGTGATAAAGTTTTGAATCTTCACTGCAGGCCTGTACATCAGCCTTTGCCACCAAAGACAGACTCCGGTCACACATGATTCGGCACGAAGGGAAGGTCACCTGCAATGTGTGTGGAAAGATGCTGAGTGCCGCCTACATCACCAGCCACTTAAAAACACACGGCCAAACCAACTTCAACAATGCCTGTAACAAAGGTAAGTGCAATGTGCTTGGCTGCCACAACATACTATTAGCCTCTTGTCCAGTCAATAACTCTCCCCGCCTCTCTGGGTGACTCATGTAGCTCTAGTACCAACATCCTTCTACTAATCTTTCATCCTCTCCTTTCTGAGTCTCTCAGCTCTATGCTGTCTTGTCAGCTCCCAAATTCTCTGGTTTATTAGAGGTGACTTGGTCCCCCCTATTCCATTTACTCTGGAGTTGAAGAGCCCCAGTGCAGACATTTAGTACTACAAATTAGTTTCACAGGGCTTGCTAAAGCAGGTATATCCTATCAGACGAGGTTCTAATCCTTTGCATGGTTTTGTGGAACATTCTAGACTATTTTTTGCTTGCCATTGCCTTTTACTTTCTAGTTCAGGTCTTAAAGGGATAGTTTACCCATAAATGAAAATTGTCATCATTCTCTTATGCAGGATCTGCACTGACTAATAACAACCTTTTGTAAGAATAAGGTATGACAGGGTCAAGAAAAAGTCAGGGACACAATATGTGTTGAGTATGATATGCACTCTGCAGAAAGAGGACATACTGGGTTTGAACAGCACCGAAACCATAATTACTGTTATTAGAACACGGCCATAATAAGCACCGATTACATGCTGTTATTGTAATTTATGATGACACTGACACCGCTGCAAGATCAGTATATATAAGTGTTAATGTGCAGAATAAAGACAAGAATGATGAGGGGCTAGTCAACTTGCGGCCCAAATGTGCCCTCCATCAGATTTTTTTATAAAATTGCCTTGCTGTCTGATATACCAGAGTGCTCTCTGTGCTGTTCATAGGTGCGAGGCTCAGCAATCAGCAGCAAGTTTAACAATGCTCAATGGGGGAGGCCTGGGTAACTCAGCGAGTATTGATGCTGACTACCACCCCTAGTTCGAATCCAGGGTGTGCTGAGTGACTCCAGACAGGTCTCCAAATCGAATTGGCCTGGTTGCTAGGGAGGGTAGAGTCACGTGGGGTAACCTCCTCGTGGTCGCAATTAGTGGTTCTTGCTCTCAATGGGGCACGTGGTAAGCTGTGCGTTGATCGCAGAGAGTAGTATGAGCCTCCACATGTGGAGACTCCTCTGTGTCATGCACAACGAGCCATAAGATGCACGGTTTGACTTGTACCTTGCCACCCGGATTGAGGTGAGTAACCATGCCACCGTGAGGACCTAGTAAGTAGTGGGAATTGGGCATTCCAAAATAGGGAGAAAAAAGGGGATAAAAATAAAAAAACAAAACAACACTCATTGGCACATGCGTCAGCCGTCATCAATTGTCCATACCGGAGTGTGTGTTTTAAGCTTTTCATGCAGTAGCTTAGACACACTGCTTTGCTAAACATGGATCGCACCGTTTAGGTGAGCATTCGATCATGTCTTTTTCAATCAAATGTATTTATATATATCTCTTAATTGTATAGAGTTCAAAGTAGATGTGCTGAAAAGAATTCTTGAAGTGTAAAACGGGCTGTCTCATCTGTGCAGGGTCTTGTCGAAAAGTGAAAATGTGGAAATGGACATGCAAATTCTTTTGATTTGGATTCTATTTGGTTCTGTACAGCTGTGAATGAACAGCATCAACTCAGTTTGTTTTTCTTTTCCCTATGATTATCTGCAGGATTTCCCCCTCACTGAATAAGATGATACTTTATAGAGAAAATGGTCATTTTAACTTTTCTTTTTTTCTTGTGAGAGGGATTTAGCAGATCTAAATGTTCCTCTGTTTTCATAATTTGTAAAAAAAAAAAATATATATATATATAGCCCTAAAATTGAAAAAGGATTGATGTTTTGTTTGTTTATTTGTATTTATTTTTAAAGTAAAGTTGATAAATTATTTGTTAATTAAGAGCCAGTTCTTATGAAGGAATTTATGGACCGACCTTAAAACATGATAACTCAATACAGTATACCCTGTGACTATTCTAATATAAATAAACAAACAGTATTAAGGGTGTTTAAGTAAAGTGTTACTTGCGAAGAAAGTGATGGCTAAGATGAATACGGAATGTTCGTCCCTGCCAAGTTTTCATCTGGATAAAATTGCCCACGCAAGAAAGTAGTTGAAGAGCCCTGCTAGATGTACAGTAGGTAAATTTGCATGAGATCACTGATAATTCTAAATGTCAGTTTGTTCTTGTTGACTTATTTTGACTGACTGAACAAAATAAACAGAATGAGCTGTAAGCGTTAGGTAGGTGGAGCTCCAGGTCACACCTACTGATGATGTGGACCAATGGCAGTAAAAAGGTGTTAAACTGTTAGGACTTTTCCTAAAATTTTGCCCATGCGAGCTGTTACGAACTACCGAAAAGAATGCAAAAACATTGTCTTTTTGGCCAAATTTTGTTCTAAATGACGTCACATCCATTCATTCTTTGATTTCGTATGAAGTATATGCTTACTAGCCCAAGGCAAAAGCACCCATTGTTTCATCTTTTTTTATGTTATCATAAGTAGTCAGTAACACTTATCCTCAACAAGCCACATGATTTGAGGCATCATTCATTTACAGGTCGACTGATATTGGATTTTGCAACAACTAAGGTGGTGGACAAAGCCAATAACTGATTACTCGGCCAAAAGTATTTTATTGAATGGGTTTAAAAAATATAAATTTATTTGTCCTTAATCCAGCAACAAGAGTCCAAAATGAATGAAATGCTAGATGCAGTTTATTGTTCAACCAAAATAAAAATAACTGAAAAAAAATAAGGATTTTGTGCATAAAATGGAACTTCTGTATCTAAACAAGCGTGAAATAGAATGGGGATTTTAAATGTCACACAAATTATGCATTCTTTCGATCATCTAAAACATATTACAATATAAACACTATCAATTAAACAATGTCATATAATAAAACAAATACTTTATGAGCAGCAATTCATCAACTTTAGATCATCATTCATCAATAGTAGACCATCAGTGATGATTCATAATAATTGTCCTGTATCATGTAAAAACTAATGCTGTCAGTTGATAATTTTTTTTAATCGTTATTAATCGTATAATTTTTCGTAGTTAATCGCAATTCATCACAGTTTTTGAAGGTGCTGAAAATCAACTCTAAATATGCTTCTTTTCCTGTCAAAATTAATTTTTTGTCTTCTTTGGAAAGAAAACAAAACAATATAATGATTATAAATATTTTCCAAACAAAGCCTTCCACAGTAGTCTGTAAAGATAGAAAAAGCATTAATAACACACCAATTTAGTAACATTAATCTTTTCCCAAAATCTAAGTGGGGGTTTGATTCATTGAAAGATCTAGTCCCCACATAGGTTGCATATTCATTGCAATAGGTCAGGGGTTCTCAATGGATCACCCTTGAATTTACTATAGTAATGTACCTGTACTTTAGGCTGAAATAGGCTGATAATAAATATTATTATGTTGCATATATCTATATTAAATTTGTCATAGCTACATTAGGGGAGTGAGGGAATATAATACATTTTTGTTACAACTTATAAATATTAATATTTTGTATTTATTGTTTTTACATGTGTGTAGAATAGGTCTACTGTCCATAATTACAAAAATGCCATAGTTTGTTTGCTAGAAATGATGTTACATCTAACCATGGTAGTGAAGAAGATCCATGCTTCCATGTGTTTACTATGGTCTTTTTACAAATACCACTGTTAAAACTATAAAAGTAATTAATTAATAAATACAAATTTTCAAAAAAGGCAAATGTAAAATATATTAACTATCACTTTTATTATTAGTTTCTGTCTTCGCATTTTAATATTATAGGCCCCAGAAATAGCCCTCCATCTGTTTTAATTCAAGAAACGTAAGGTTTGGTCTCATTCATGCGTAAGCCTGCTGAATTTATTAACAAAACTTTCAAATGATGCAATCATGCATCGAAGTTGCATTGAGCAAATAACACAAATAATGAGTTTTGTGTTTTATGTTTTGTTTTGTTTTTTTAGTCGAATTGGGGGGGATGGGGGGTGTTCATCAATAAAGGTTGAGAACCACTGCAATAGGCATTTGATCTCTTAAACTCTCATTCTCCACAATATTAATCAGCCGGCAGACTGGCAATTTGCTTTGTTACAGCCATCATGAATCTTTTATCATGATTTGCTTCAGGGCTAGCGTCAAGCGCCACTTTGAACTTCACATGAAAAGCCCTTGCAGACAAAAACGTCTCCTGCGTTTTGGTGATAGTTAAGACTTGGCGTGACTCTATGGTAATTAAAATGTGCCTTAATTAGGCTGAAAAATACTTGATTCCTGTCACAAGTTCCATCTGGGCATATTTTGTACAACAAATAGTGTTAAGAGCTCCTTTCCCCATCACTTTAACAATTTACACTGAATCACTGCTGTGTTTGAGGTGTGCTTCAGTGTAATGACTTCAGGTGGACAAATCACAAAGGTTCTGCCATTCAAACCAGTGTTTATGCTAAATTGACAGTACATTTGTTAATCGTCTTTAAGAAAACTTAATGCATTCAACTTTTTCTCCAGTTTCTCTGGGAAAACCGTCAGTCAAAATCAATTAATCGAGTCAAAAAAGAAATATCGGTTGACCTCTATCATTCCTAGCATACATGGTGCTAGTCAGAGGTTTACATGCAGTACACTTAGCTGAAGTCATTAAAACTAATATTTTAAGCACTCCACAAATTTCATATTAGCAAGCTAGAGTTTTGTCAAGTCTTTGTGCATGACACAAGTAATTTTTCCAACAATTGTTTACAGACAGATTGTTTCACTTTTAATCACAATTTCATCTTATGTGTGCCTTTAAGCAGCTTGAAAAATTTTAGAAAATTATGTCAAGCCTTTAGACAATTAGCTTCTGATAGGCCAATTGGAAAGTCAGTGCCTCTTTGTTTGTCATTATGGGAAAATCAAAAGAAATCAGCCATGATCTCAGGAAAGAAAATTGTGGACCTCCAGAAGACTGATTCGTCCACAGAAGCAATTTCCAAATGGCTGAAGGTACCACGTTCATCTTTACAAACAATAGTACTGAAGTAAAAACACCATGGGACAACGCATCCATCATACCGATCAGGAAGGAGTCGCATTCTGTCTCCTAGAGATTAATATAGTTTGGTGCGAAAAATGAAAATCAATCCCAGAACAACAGCTAAGGACCATGTGAAGATGCTGGAGGAAACTAGGGATGGGCACAAGTTCTCGTATAATCGGACGTGGCAGCAATGATAGTTCATGAAAACTATGATCGATGGTGATCAAGCATGATGTGGCTTTTCACTTAATTTGAAATTCAGTGACAATTACCTGACATCTAAACACAAACATGTCAAAGAGGAAGCGTATTTTGTATTTAATTTTGAGATGGGTTATGTCATGATTTTAAGGGGCATATTGATTGTCTGAGACATCACATAGCAACCAAACTGATATACGACACTGCAATGCTATAATTACGATAATCAGAAGAGAGTGTAATTAACCGTGTTTTGAAAACCTGTCTTTGCAAAACGTTTGCTATACACATTTTATTATAATTTAATATAAGAACTATATGACCCGTTGATGGATATTATTTAAAGGTGCATGTTTGTTGCTGACTGTATACCTCTCTATCCTGGCTGCAGAAATGTTTGCGTGGCGTAACACATGCAAATGGGTCTTCCAAATGGACAATGACCCCAAGTATACCTCCAAAGTTGTGGCAAAATGGCAACAAAGTCAAGCTACTGGAGTGGCCATCACAAAGCCCTGACCTCAGTTCGATAGAAAATTTGTTGGCAGAACTGAAAAAGCATGTGCAAGTAAAGAAGCCTACAAACCTGACTCGGTTGCACCAGTTCTGTCTGGAAGAATGGGCCAAAATTCCAACAACTTATTGTGAGAAGCTTGTGGAAGGCTACCCAAAATGTTTGACCCAATTTAAACAATTTAAAGGCAATGCTACCAAATACTAACAAAGTGTATGTAAACATTTGACCCACTGGGAATGTGATGAAAGAAATAAAAGCTGAAATAAATAATTCTCTCTATTAATATTCTGACATTTCACATTCTTATAATAAAGTAGTGATCCTAACTGACCTAAGACAGGGAATGTTTTCATTGATTAAATTTCAGGAATTGTGAAAAACTGAGTTTAAATGTATTTGGCTAAGGTGTATGTAAACTTCTGACTTCAACTGTAGTTCTAAAGTTTTTTAAGGATTTTTTTTTCATGCATTAACACTCCATTTATCATAGAGTTCACATTTAAATGCATCTGTCTCATGTAGTTTAGTTTTCACATGTCTGTCTGCTTATCCGTGATTAGCTCAATCTCTTGTTTGATTATCTGATAATTTTTTCTGTTAGACTTACTATTGTATATTTAAAAAGCTAAATTATTTTTGTTTTTTAAATCTGCCTTCTTTGAATTGGCTGAAAGGAGTTAAATCATTTTATTATAGAAAGTGCATTTGTTGTAAAGTTATAGTCATTTATGAGTTCACGCATAGACCTGCAGCCCTGTGTTGATATGGGTCTCATAATGCATCACTGCAGGCAGCTGCCTGCCCTTCATAACCCTCTGTCTGTTTCTGAATAGGAGACTGGCAGTGGAACTACTCAGGGCAACGAAAAGGTAAAAACGAAACAAAACAAAACCAAGTGGGAAAGTAGATGTACACACACACCATAACCATTTGCTCTCCTCTTTCCTCTGTTGTTCAAAACAAACTATGTTCCTATTGTGTGCACATGCTTTATTTATATCATTTAGGTGAAATCATGAACTGAAAAATGTGATTGCCAGCCCCAATAGCCTATTCCACTGATGATGGAACTTCAGTTTTTTTTTTCTTAAACAAGGAGTGATCAACGGAGAGAAGGAATGACATTCAAAAAAGATGTTTAATCCATTAGGGGTGCAAAATGTGCAAATAAACAGTGCTAAAAAGCAATCATAAAAACAAGGTTACATAAAAAATAAGTGTTTTTGGGACTAACAGCAGGACCTACTCCCCTGCCTTAACAATTGAGGCTGGTAAACAAGTATATTTGCATTTATATTTATGCATTTGGCAGACGCTTTTATCCAAAACGACATATAGTGCACTTATTACAGGGACAATCCCCCCTGAGCAACCTGGAGTTAAGTGCCTTGCTCAAGGACACGATGGTGGTGGCCGTGGGGATCGAACCAGTGACCTTCTGATTAACAGTTATGTGCTTCAGCCCACTACGCCACCACCACTCCAGTTTGGATTTCACTCAAGCAATCCTGGCATAACCTTGTCCATGTACTCAAACACTTGTCGTCCATCTTTCTTCCTTTCCCCTAGTGACAACTGGCTTAAATACACAATTTTTTGAAAATTCAATATTTGAAATCAAATTAACCCTCGGGGGCCTGTGTAACTCAGCGAGTAAAGACGCTGACCACCACACCTGGAGTCACGATTTCAAATCCAGGGTGTTCTCAGTGACTCCAGCCAGGTCTCCTAAGCAACCAAATTGGCCCAGTTACTAGGGAGGTTAGAGTCACATGGGGTAACCTCCTCGTAGTCGCTATAATATGGTTTGGTCTCGGTGAGGCACGTGATGAGTTATGCATGGATGCCGCGGAGAATAGCATGAAGCCTCCACATGCTATGTCTCTGTGGTAACGCACTCAAGCCACGTGATAAGATGTGTGGATTGACATTCTCAGATGCGGAGGCAACTGAGATTTGTCCTCCGGCATCAGGATTGAGGTGAGTCACCGCGCCACCGCGAGGACCTACTAAGTAGTGGGAACTGGGCATTCCATATTGGGGAGATAAAATAACTAAAATTAAATGAACCCTCACCTCTCGTTTCTTAAATGCAAAATCTTTGAATAATCACATAAGAATGTGTTAATGAGAGTGAAAAACAAAACCTATAAATAAGATGGATAAAACCTTTGCAGATCAAAACCCCAATAAATGTTGCAAAATGGTAAGTAAAACAATAAATATGTCCATGGAACAGTGAAAATCTGTGATGGGAGACTGCTCCACAGTGTCAAAATCACAATTATATTTCAAACATATTTGACACCCAGAGAGTTCGGGAGAAGAATACATGAATACCTTTAACACATGCCTAAACTCTCTCTTTCCATCCTGAACAGACAACACTGACATCTGCAACTCTGCCTCTACTGCATCGGTCACAGCCTCCGCCCCAATTACCTCGGCAATAAACCGCGGCAACACCAACAACCCAATTACCATAGCTGCCCAGATGAACATCTCCACCAACACTGTCAACATCACATCTCCTGTCAACCTGCAACACCCCGTCACCATAACCGGCCCCGTGAACATCACCTCCGTCAACATCCCAGCAACGGCGCCCATGAATATAGCCCACCCTGTGGCCATCACCACACCCATGTCCATGAACATCGGCACGCCACTCAACATCGCCATGAGATCCATGGACAGCATGAGCTTCCTGTCCCAAGTCCTACCATCTTCTCCTCACTGGTAGAGACATGAGATGGGTCGTTAACAGACTTACCTGACCAGCCTTCTGCCCTCAGTGCCATCTGAGTTCCAACCCGACCCCCAACACATGTGTTGGATTAAAGGGATAGTTACTCCAAAAATGAAAATTCTGTCATTAACTCAATCCTATATGTTGTTACAAACCTGTATGACTTCGTTTCCTCCATGGAACACAGAATGAGATATTAGGCAGAATGTTAGCCTTTCCAGAGTGTATGATGACAGAATGTTCATTTTTGCATGAACTATTTGTTTAACAACCCCAACACATGGCTGCATCACAACACTAGTGGAAGTTTTGCTCTGGCTGATTTACCTCTCTGTTGGAGTTTTGACCATGTTTTTAACTTAGCATTTTGTGCGCAAGTTGAACAGCTGTGTAGCGGGACGTTTGTAAGCTCCTCTGAGCACTTTGACCCTAGCAATGGATTTTTTACAGGACAAATGCAATAACTGACATGCATTTTGAACACTTTTTTTATAAGCAGAGTGCTGGTGGGTTCTTCTAAGTTGTAGAGGTGTAAATCAGTATTTAAACAAATTAGTTCGAAAGGGGCAATTGCTTCCATTGTGAAAGATTTTTTTATTTTATTTTTTTCATATTTTTTGGTAAATGGATGAATTATTTAGTTTTTTCCCATAGTGTGTTTCAGTGTGTGCACATACATATGGGATTTTTCAAGAGGTACAGTTGTGTATTCTGGCTATTATTTTTACCATCAGTTATATACTTAGTTTTTTCTTTTTCTTTATATGTAGGTGAATCTCACAAAAACATGTCTAGGTTTTTTACCCCAAAATCAAAAGCAGAAAAGTAAGAAATTATGTTTTGCATATTCAAAATGAAGCCTTTATTAGGGCCATTAAGATTTTTTATTTTATTAAGAAGTATGGTTTAAACAATTTTTCACTTTAATACAATATATATATATATTTTATTTATGTCTGCATTAAAAATTATATATATGTAAAATTACTCTAATAACTGCAAAGGGAAAATTACAAATATATATGTATATATAAATATTATTTTGTCACAGTGTGTATGTATGTGTGTGTGTGTCATATATATATTTATTTGTAATTTTCCCATTTATGAGTACATTTTTTGGACCGCTAAAATGCGCTTCATTTTCTTTTAAGCAATATGTAATTAATTAATTAATTTATTTTGATTTTGGGTGGCCTGGATATTTTTTGTGACAGGTTTCATGAGAATGACCTTTGTAGTGTTTAGAAAGACTGTTTACAAAAATTATTGTTTTATTTCTGTGAATGGAGGGCAGCTTTGTTCTCTTATTGTTTACGTGACCATTGTTGGGTGTTGTAGGTGTACTTTTTCATACAGAATGGAGAAGAAAAGTCTTGCACTGAATGCATATCCCTAGTCTAAAGAGGCAGTATTATCTCATTTTTAAAAAAAAGTGACGTTATGGCCCTGTCGCAGCATGCAAGCTTGTGGTCTTGCCTCCATCACTTATGTGTGGGGTGTCCCGTATATAAAGTCATGATTCAGAATAGTGGAATACTTGTGGGGACTTCATTGAACTACTATCCGTCAGTCTATGCGGCATTACGTCATCAAAGTGTGGACTTGGATAAAAGTGACTGTTAAAAAACAGCTTATTTAAAACAGCGCAATCTAATGGTTGGAGCCATGCCTTTTAAAGTTTTCATTTGGACATTTGTTGCCTGAGTTTGTAGTTTATAGTATTATATAAAGTGTTTTTTTTGTTGTTGACAAAACTATTGTTTTTATAAATGCTCTGCTCCGGTGTTGTGCAGAGAATAGTTCAGTAAATTGGTATTAATTTAGTTAATGTTCTTTCTAATGGCTTCAATGGAACCCTAAAGTTATTCATGTTTGTTTGTAAATATATTTTACCCCTTTTATTTGTTTTATTTTATTTTTTAGTGAAAGCAGAAAGACATCTCAAATTTGCCAGATCTTAACCATCCTGCTCATTTCAATTGGTTCCAGTAATTCATATCGAGCCTGCTCAAAGGGTGTTTTATCTGGTAATATTGTCCTCTAGCTAAAGCCCAGAGGCTTCGTTCTACATAAAGCAGGTCCTCAGTCAGAAATAATGTATACAGGCAGATTCTGGAAAGTTCTATGCTATATTGAGTTTTGGCAGCAACTTCCTCTATATGCTTCCTGCAGTTGGAGCAACTGCCAGAGTGAAGAGACTGCTGAAGTGAAAACACTAATTATTTGACTTAATTGAATGCAATTCTTGTGGGTAGTTTCCCCACCACAGTTTGTAATGTGAGAGACGATCCCTAATGTCTGAATAGATGCCACCCACTCCAGCACTGAGACTCAGGAAGATGCTTTTCCTGATCAGACTGTGTGTCTGTCTGTCTGTCTGTCTGTCTGTCTGTCTGTCTGTCATTCTCCCATCACACTAGAACAAACAACAGCATGTTTCCATAGTTTAGTTTGGGAAAGAGTGAGAATGTGTTTATGCATTTCTTTGGTAGAAGCATTACGATTGCCTCTTTGCCAAATTTAAACCAATAATGAAATCCAATGAAGTATACTTTTTTTTATTATTATTGATTCTAATGTTATTTTAATTCAGTTGATGAACTGAATGATTTTAGAGCCCCTGTGAAAGCGGTTGAATGTATATGTTTGTACAGAACTGTTTAGCTTGGAGGATCTTAGAATACAGATAGACAAGTGAGCGAAGAAAAGCCAAGTAACCTTTTATAAAACTTTGTATTAGTACATTAACAATGGTAATTTTGTATATATGAAGACTAGGCTTTCTATGTAGCAGAAAGTAAAAACATTCCTAAGTTTGTGAGAAATAATTATGTAAACATGCGTAATGTTTTATGTGCCTTTTATTTGGGTTGTCTAAATAAAAGAAAACTGTAAAACATGATTATTGTGTATATATGTAAGAGACTTTTGCCAATGTTTTTTTTTACAATTATATCAAAATTTGTTTGGTTGGTACATTTATTAATTTATTTATTTTGTCTGCATGATGATGCTGATACCTTGGACACCTTGACAAATTCTTCATTTCTGAAATATTTTGGAATGGAAAACTTTCAGGATCTCTGTTCACACAGATATCCCTTTGACATGGTTCCCACAGGCATAGAAATTTAAACATTTTATTTCCAGACATGGAAAACTGTGGGTTTATTATACTGAACAGAAGTTTAATGTTAAACTCTGCTCTAAATTATTTATGGGTTAACAATTATATTTTATGGGGTTGAAAATGTGTGGGGAATTGAATTAAGTAATCTTTTATAAGTCATTTTTTATTTAATTTTGTAAAAAAAAAAAAAACAACATATATTTGATGGGATTTTGTTGTGAAATTGTAATGTTTACATCTTTAAATAGGCTAAAATATCTTTTGAGTGTATGAGACTAACTTCTGGCTCTATATTTGAATCACTTGAGGAAGATGCTTTCCTGAAAGTCTGTCCATACAGTTGTACTAGGAACACAAAAGAGTCCAGCCTAGGAATGAAGAATGCAGACCAGCTCAATCCAGGTATGGCTACGGCTCCACACAAACAGTTTCGCATTAGCACAGCATTAAACATTGCACATCACAGACAGTTTTGTCAATGTGCATGATCCTGCTTTCATCTCTAATTCATGGCTCTCCATCTGGTCCTGTTCAAATCTTCCCCTCCCCCGTACACTAGCTCCTTAATCTTACATGTTGCCTTTTTTTCTTCGAGAAATCTCATATTGGTCGTTAAGACTAATTTCCATGTGCATTGGCTCCATTGGTGCGCGTTCACGTCTTCACGCTTGCCGCATCATTTGATCGGGCGTGACGCGCCCCCGGGATCCCAATACAATAATCGCGGGGTTTAATCTCGTGTCCATGAGCAGGTGCTCCGGGTTCAAGGTCTTTTGTTTCACTCCTTACTGTCGCCTCACAACGGGGATGAAAGACAATGAGCCCCATTGAAAGAACAATTGCGCTTTTTTCAGGGCGCCACTGTTCGCCATCTGCCCGTGTCTGTAAGTACAGACAGCTGTATTAGTATTTAAGAGCATTTATCTTCATTAATATTTATGAAAGCAGTTCATTTGGATGTTTGAGGAACATTGAGATTGCAAACAGAAACATTGAGAACTGTAAAATTTTTAAATAAAATGGGCTATGTCCCTCATTAAAAAGCTAAGGGAATCCGGGGCATTTCTGTTATAATTTTTTTGGGGTGCACATATATTTATATAGGCTACATGTATATATTAATAAAAAATTGTATATAACAAATGGTTCCGACTCAATTCTGATTGGATGAAATACACTTGGGGGCGTGGTTTGTCGTAGAAGCAGCCCTGTTACCATATTTACCTATTCATTACTTTTAAGGAAAACGTGGTGGCTACTTTTGCAGCGAAAAACATGGCAAAAAGCTGTTTTATTGCACAAAACAAAGTCGGGGAAACCCGGAAGTAAATTTTTACCGCCTGCTAACCAACAAAAATAGAAGCCAAAAGAGGGCCTGATTATTTGAATTCAATCCATAGTTTTCCTGGCCAAACATTGGGCACCATCATGATGACACTAATTGCCACTGTCTGTTTCCAGTCTCCATAATTAACGATATAAAAACTCAAAGTAGTTTATGATATCAACATAACTAACCTCAGTCCAGCTTCATGTCATCCATCCACTCCTTAAACTTTGACGGGTAAAAAAGAAAAACAGTAATCACGATCTCGGCAGTGTGGAGCCACATGCTTCTGTTTTATTTTTTAGTACATAAACTTACCGACCACTTTATTAGGTAGGCTACACCTGTACACGTTATTCATGCGTTTACCAAATCAACCAATTGTGTGGCAGCAGTGCAATGCATAAACCATGCAGGTATGTATCAGGAGCTTCAGTTAATGTTCACATCAACCATCAGAATGGGAATTTGTTTTTATCTCAGTGATTTCGACTGTGGTATGATTGTTGGTGACCAGATAGGCTGGTCTGAGTATTTCTGTAATGGCTGATCTCCTGGGATTTTCACGCACAACAATTTCTAGAGTTTACTCAGAATGGTGCCTAAAACAAACAGAAAAACATCCAGCGAGGGGCACTTCTGCGGTTGGAAACATCTTGTTGATGAACGAGGTCAAGAATGGCCAGACTGGTTCAAGCTGACAGAAAGGCTATGGTAACTCAGATAACCCCTCTGTACAATTGTAGTGAGCAGAACAGCATCTCAGAATGCATGACATGTCGAACCTTGAGCCAGATGGGCTACAACAGCAGAAGTCAGGATCCCCTTCTATTAGCCAAGAACCAAAAACTGAGAATGCAGTGGGCCTAGCATTTGTGTACCTCAACAGAAAATGAGATCCATCTGATCAGGCAATGTTTTTCCAGTCTTTAACTGTCCAGTTTGGTGAGCCTGTGTCCTGCAGCGAGCACTCACTTCCATGACGCTATCGCGTCGGTATACTACACCTTTAAACTACATATATTTGTATATATCTGAATATTTTGCAGTAAATTTAAAATGTATTGTTTCTATACTTATCAACAACCTAAAATCAAAAATCAGTTCTATATATTTCCATCATTCTTTATTTGATTACGTCATGTGCAATTCTTCATGGGATTGTAGTTCATGGCCTCATGAAAGATGGTAAGTACACAGTCTTGTACCTATATTTTTTGTCCGATTTTCAAATACCCTTTTGCTTCAAATCAAAGTTTGTAATGTTTTGATTCACCTCAGAACTGGATGGTATGGTTCATGGCTTAGAACTCTTTATGAAGGATTTTATGAAAAGTCTATGAGGAAAAAAATGAATGGGAAAAATTAAATATAATTATACTTTTATTATTATTAAATGCAACTATTTTATACACATTGGTGTTTTTTATTGTTTAGCAAAAAAGCCACTCGAGTCTGTTACAGACACTTTTAATTATTGCTTTAATATGTAAGATATTAATATTATATATTTACATTTATTCATTTGGCAGATGCTTTTATCCAAAGCCACTTCCAAAAGAGGAAAACATAAGTGAATCATCTTAGGAGACATTTGTACGAAAAGTGCAATATTACACAGTTTCACTAGCATCAGAATACTCAAAACATATACAAGTGCAATTTTGTTTTGTTTTGTTTTTTTGTTAGTGACTAGTTAAGTGCTCTTGGAAAAGATGCGTGAGTCAGTTTCACAGATGGATTTGGGAAGATCATTACACCAACGTGGTTTGATGAAACTGAAAGTCCGAGAAAGTGTTTTGGTGCCTCTTTTGTTGGTACAACAAGGCGACGTTACTTAGCCGACCGCAGGTTTCTAGTGGGCGTGTAGCTCTGCAGAAATGCAGATTTATATATTACAATATAATATATAGGCCTAAATGTTAAAATACAAACAATATTTATTACAAAACTATTGTAACATGTTTCTTATGCACAAAACACTATACTAATGTAAAAAAAAAAAAAATCTAATTGACATAAGATTTATTTATATATTAATTTAAGGTTATTAGTATGTCTGGCGTGATATGAGATGCTTTACCCACCTGTATCCACTAGGATGCTCTTGACTGCGGTAAAATGAAGATAATCTGCCCACAGTACAAGAGCTCAAGAGCCGATTAATACCCAGACCATCTGACGCACTGTAAACGCACTGGAATAACACCAACACTCTGCTGTCAGTCAATGTAACTTTTTGTAGCCTACAGCATGGAGGAATGTAGCGTCGATTAATCTCCCTGTCCGCCTGGTAAGATTTCATCCTCATTCTACTGCGTGATTCATCTCATATAAAGTCAACTAGATAATTTCAGGGCGCGTTTATAAATATCTTAATCATTACAGAGGCGCTGCTCAGACGTTCTGCTTCTCGTTAAACTCTTTATTATTATTATTTTTCTAACCAGAAAGGCCTTCAAATGAATCCGTTCTGCTCTAATAACGTCATTTATATAAACAGGCCCATGTTGTGGTACTGATGGTCTGTCTGAAAGTCAGCAGAGTCTGTTATTTATCGACAGTCTGGCTCATCTGTGCCTCTGAACCGTTCAGCATCCATTAAGCAACCTAATAATAATAATGCTCTGTAACATTATATATATATATATATATATATATATATATATATATATATATATATATATATATATATATATATTATATTATATATAAAATAGGCTATAATTATAAAACAGGATTTAAGTAAGGTTTTGTGATGCGTTTCATATGCATTTCTAAACAATATAATGATGTGCAAAAATAAACAAATCAGCAACGTTTTGGCATTAATTACACAGCTAAATAAAGACAGGACACCTTATTATTATCATAAACCAATCTTGCTTTCCTGGTAAAATTGAAAAACGCCTTCAACTTCAGTTACCAGCAACTGAGAGGCTTAAAGGTATAGTTCACTCAAAAATGAAAATTATCTCATCATTGACCTTCATGCCATCCCTGATGTGTATGACTTTCTGTGTTCTGCTGACCACAAACAAAGATTTGTTTTAGAAAAATATTTCAGCTCTGGTCCTTTCAGTTCAAGTGAGTGGTGGTCAGAAATGTAAAGGTCCAAAAAGCAGATAAAAGTAATCCATAAAGTAATCCATAAAACTCAGATTAAATCCTTAACTTCAGAAGCAATATGATAGGTGTGGATGAGAAACAGATCAATATTTAAGTCCTTTTTTACTATAAATCTCTACATTCACTTTCACTCTCAGATATGAAAGGGAAACTAACCAGGTGCCACATGTGAAATTCAGAATTTTAAAATGAAAGTGGAGATTTAGAGTAAAAAATCTTCAATATTTATCTGTTTTTACACCTATCATATCGCTTCTGAAGACATTGATTTAACCACTGGAGCCCTTTGGATTATTTTTATGCTGCTTTTATCTGCTTTTTGAATGTTCAGATTTCTGGCCACCATTCAATTGCATTGTGTGGACATACAGAGCTGAGATATCCTTCTAAAAATCTTTGTTCGTGTTCTGCTGAAGAAAGAAAGTCATACACATCTGGGATGGCATGAGGGAGAAATACATTTTTTTGGTGAACTATCCGTTTAAGAACACACTGGAGTTAATTTTCTGCTGTCCTCGCTTCCTCTGCCCATTTTAACTCAGCTGAGCCAGCTAAAAAAACAAGGACATTATCAAAGGTCCTGGTCCTGCTTCAGGGTTTGGATGGATTCCAACAATGAAGATATGGAAAGCAGAAAGACTGCAGACAGGAGCTGAGGGGAAGAGGAAGATGAAGGGGCAGAAGAACAGTTTTCCCTGGTGATATTTACACTACATGGTTGACTGTTCTTGTGCATGGTACAACAATGCTGTGCAACAAGTCCAACTAAATCTGAGTCATTTTATGGTTACATCTATCATTTACATAAAAGTTCAGACAAGAAAATAGGTAGGTACTGGAACTGCAGTAACTGATACTTACTGTGGACAAGTAACCTACAGTGCTTCTATTGTTTAGAGGCCACATACTGTACTGTATTACATGTTCATTACACTTGCTCTGATCATTTGTGAAAATGGATGTCTACTTTGTCTAACCTGACAGGTTCTACTGCAGGGGTCGGCAACCTGTGGCATGCAGAGGGGTAATCACTGGCACGCCAGCAATGGCGAGAGAGTACAGTAGACTTATTTATATAAATTCTGCACCTGCATTCCAATCTATATCTTGATGTAATCTTTCCTCATGATCACACCGTGTGTTTCCATGAGCTGAATGGGAGGCTATTGACCAGGAAAATAAAAAATGACACTCCATGTCAAAAAGGTTGCACTGTGTTTCTGCAGAACTGGGGAGCATCTTACAATGCAGAGTAGGATGATGTTTTGTGCCATCTCTTACTTACAGTTTTACAGTGTATTACATTACTTATTTATGCTATTGCTGACTTCTCTGTAACAATTTGCTAGTGTAGAGTCACTGAGTTTTCTTTTTGACAGTGATTTCACATATAATCACTTTACAGTATTGTCATGAAGGCTTACTCCCAAATAAACTTTTTAACACAATTCAATATTTTATAAAGTATAATGTGCTATAACCACAAAACATATAGAGATTTGACCTGCAAAACTGTCCCTGGTTCATAGACATTTTTATAGCAGTGTTTTGAATTGATCCAACAAGTGTTGTGTGCAGTGCAATAGTTTGTGTGTTTGTTGGGTTTGTGACATTTGAAGTAATTTTCAAGTTTTGTCAGAATATTTTTGTGTAAATTTTTTTTTTTTGACATGGAAGTTTGTGGTTTGTACAAATCGGTGTGTAGTTTTGAGGCTGTGTTTATAATCTCAAGAAAATAGTGAATTGTTTCATGAAATGTTTCGAGAAATGTAAAAAAAAAAAAAAATGAAAAAATGGAAATAAAATTTCTGTCATTTACTATGTCAACTTAAACCCATATGGCATGCTTTCTTACATGGAACACAAAAGGAGATGTATGGCAGAATGTTAGGGATTGACACTAAGACTGTAACCATTCAATTGCACTGTAAAAAAAGTTATCCAATGAAAGTGAATGGTGACTGAGATTAACATTTTGCCTAATATCTATTTTTGTGTTCCACGAAAAACTATATGATTAATTGATGACAGAATGTTTATTTTTGGGTAAACTAGCTTATACGTTTAGAGACGTGTAACCAATGGCTTGTATGTGTTTCCTGCCTCAGGATGCTGAAGTATTGCTCATTTTCATCTCCGCATTGCTGAAATCTGTTCCTCTGTGATTTACTTTAGTGGTTTTGGGCTGTGCTCTTTCCGCCATTAGAGCTAATGATAGTGTAGCATAGAGAGGTGCCAGTGAATGTGCTGCTAGTTTTATACAGGGACAGCAGGTGTGTGTTCTGACATAAGCACTAACCCACAGACGACTCCTGTGGTGATAACAGTTCTCCTTGTCAGACGCCACAATCTGCTCGTATGGATATCACTCTTCCTCTTGGCCGCAGGCACAGCATTGGAATTTGGCAAAGTATTACAGAAAAGTCTGATGATTTTGGCAGCAATATCTTTAAAATTCTACTTTTAAAAAATGTTGTTTATGCTTGATTGTTATTAACAACGGTTGTATGCATGCCAGCGTATTTCTTGTGCCAGTTTTTTTTAATTAATCCTTTCCATAAAAGCCCCATGAAATTGAAAGGTTTTTGTTTAGTCCAAAGGAATATTCCGGGTTCAATAGTTAAGCTCAATCGACAGCATATGTGGCACAGTGTTTTTTCTTTTTTTTACTTTTCCCTCTTTTTCTTTCTTCAAAAATAAATAAATAATATAAGTTACAATGAAAGTGAATGGGGCCAATTTATGGAGGGTTTAAATGCATAAATGTGAAGCCTATAATTTTACATACTCACTAAACATCAAAAGGTGCACTCAGTAGTTTTTTCCTCATTAAAAAAAGTTTAACTCTTAAAGACATAAATTTTATTTTGCAAAATATGTATGAAATCATGACCACTCACGTTACAATGAAGACTCCAGTCATATCAGTAACCTTATAAAGCTGTTTTAATCTACATGGAGAGGATCTGCCATGTTAGAATCACATGACCAGCCGAATACTACTTGCTTAATCTCAGTAACCGTCCAGTTACTTGACACGTTCACTCATTTATTAAAGAAATCATGGGTGACTGTGAAAATTACATTTCTACAATGGCATCTAAAACTGACTTGTGCAAGGTGTCAATGGTTGTCTTTTGGACAGCTGTCAAATCAGCAGTCTTTGTCCCCATGATTGTGTAGCCTACAGAACTAGACTGAGAGACCATTTAAAGGCCTTTGCAGGTGTTTTGAGTTAATTAGCTGATTAGAGTGTGGCACCCGGTGTCTTCAATATTGAACCTTTTCACAATATTCAAATTTTCTGAGATACTGATTTTGGGGTTTTTCATTAGTTGTCAGTTATAATCATCAAAATTAAAAGGAATGAACACTTGAAATATATCAGTCTGTGTGGAATGAATGTATACATTATCCAAGTTTCTCTTTTTGAATGGAATTACTGAAATAAATCAACTTTTTGATGATATTCTAATTATATGACCAGCACCTGTATATAATGTACTCCTCGAAATGTTCACAAAATCACAAAAACATTTATAATTGTAGCAGATACGCATTTAAAATTTACAGGCATTCTAATGCTGCATTCCATTCAAGCTTGGCAGGGGTTTAGCTGTTACCAGAGACATCTTAGCAACCCAACTGATAAGTCGACCATGTAGTGCAAGCATTTGTGCTACAGGTGTACGATCTTCAAAGGAGTACACCTGTTTCTGCAGGTGTTTGTTAAACAAGCTTTAATATCATGTAATGTGGAAACATGAACAATATTAGTTAATAAAAGTGAATGTTTATCACTTGAGGATCTCCCTGGGTGCCGACATGTTTATGTGATGTCACACACCTGCATCTCGGAGAAGTTGAATATTTCCGCACAAGCTTCAATGTTAGAATTCCAACTTCAAATGGCATTCCATTGCACTTTTGCTAGTATGAAGTTTGAAAATCCGACTTTCCGATTTGAATGAAATGCAGCATTAAGCCAAAGTTATTGATGACACATCTTGCACTATATAAAATAATGATAACAAATTATTCTTCAATTAGCTGTAGTGTGCTTGACTTGGTGACTCCGTTTGACCTGAATTAATTCAGTTCAGTTCCTAAATGCATCACACATATGTTGCAACTTTTATTGATTTAGTATCAACTGTATCTGACAAATTGCGAGATTGATTTTGCAAGCTTTTAATTGGGTTCAATGCTAAGGTGCAAGCTGATTTGACATGACACTCCTGCTGTAAAAAAAATTGCTTTATTTTGAGCTTGCTTAACAAATCAGTTACTCCAACGGTCTGCTGGCAGACAACTGGATTGATAGACATGGAAGTTTCCATGGAGACAGTAGGCTCTAATTTGCTCTTGATGATGGATGTAATTTGAAATAACAAGCTTCCTGTGTTGCACCACAAGCTGAAGACGAATGATTGTTAGCGTTTACCCTGTTTTGATGACTCCCCTGTTGTGTTGAAATCTCTTGCATGATTATCAATCAGATCTGCCACCATGTGGCATTCCTCTGCTCTGATCCATCTCAGTGGGTCAGATGGACCCCTGCTTAAGCGATATCAGCTCAGCGTCCGTATTAACTATGGATGACGTCAGCTCTCTGCTGTATGTTATTCACAAGGGCAAAGCCGCACTTCAGAGACACATCAGTAAGCTGCTACAGTTGCACTCAGCGGCAAACTGTGCAAGTCTGTGAATATATTTGGCATGAAATACATACATAAATGACAATAATAATAAAGAAATTGCACATATTTAAGTACATGAAACACATTGTATACATAAGAGTACAGTGTTTGGGGATGTAGGTGGGACATGTTTGAGACTTGAAAGTGTATGTAATACTAAACTTGTCTTTATGAAGGATGCATAGGAAGCCTTGTCTTTTCAGTGACCCTGAACTATTTAATAACCAATGGGAGATAACCACTGAATGGCTCATGGTGTGTGTGTGTGCGTGTGTGCTTGCGTGCGTGCGTGTAAAACACGCATAAAAAACATAAAAAGCAGATCCTCATCCATTGGTTTGCATGACTCCAACAAGAACTGAATACAAGCAGGGTACAATTCAATTAGAATTCCACAGACATGATGGACAATTATCCATAATGTCTCCTCTCATCCAACTCCTCGATGTAAAATGAGTACTTAATTACTCCATTAGGCTACTCGTGCACATCCCTAGTGTGTGTGTGTGTATCAAAATATACTAACTTGTTCCACCTCTAAAACAACGTTTCGGTTGACTTGACCTAGGATGGGAAAAAAAGTAATTTAGTCATTGTTTTAGGCTACTGTTGTCCTTTCTAAAATCTTGCGTCATGCAGTAATTTAATTGCGATTAACGTTAACGTGTGGCAATAATTGCAAATAAAGACATATTTTTTAATTCCTTTTTTTAAAGCATTATTGTTGGGATATGTCTTTAGGATGAGCTTGACCTTCAGCCTCCACATCCTGGTTGAAAAGCCTCCTAAAAAGGGGTTGCCAGCTCTCACAATTGACTACAAACTTGCATTAATGTTTGACTCCGTTTTTGTATGAGATGGCCACATGTTACAAGCCAATACATTTCCAGTGGATAAAATTTAAGTCCCGCACTATTTGTTTCTTGTTCATATTCTGTTTTATAGAAATATGTCACAATATGGAAGTAAAATGAGTTGCGAATGCCATTTTATGGACTTTGACATTGATTTTATACTGTGTTCCAGAGTCCAAGCCACTAATTTGACATTATTCTAATGATCCAAGTTCAAACATAAGAGATGTAAAGATTTATAACTGTTACATTGCTTTACATTGATCATGCATTGATGATTAACATTTTTCTGTTGTTATCTAGGTCTTTGGAAGTTGGCCGCTGTTCGTCTTTTGCTTTGAGAGTGTGAGAAAAAGGCATTCTGGGAATCCCAGTCACCCCTGGATGTGGTTGAGATTTGGATATCAGCAGCAAAGGAAACATTTTCCGATGCTGCCTCTCTACATACAGTTGCTCAGCTCCAGTGGTATTATGAGTGGATAACGGCGAGGTTGGAGGTGGTGCATAGGTAAAGGGGTGGGGCCACTGGTGGATGGGCAGTTTTGAGTGGGTGGAGTCAGGGAAGGTCTGTAAAAGATGACCAGCCTTTTCCGCCGGAGTAACGGGAACAGTAACCATGACAGCAGTACGCGGGGAGGTAGCACTACCTCGTCAGAGCTCAGTAGGAATGCTCCATATCAGGTTAGATGCTTGGAGTTTAGCCAGGCTATGGATGACTTTAAGACTATGTTCCCCAGCATGGAGCATGATGTTATTGAGTGTGTGTTGAGGGCAAACAGTGGCTCTGTGGACTCCACCATTGACCAGCTCCTGCAGATTAGCTTGGACAGTCAAGCCACGGACGACAGCTCGGATTCTGATGATAGCATTCCTCCGGAGGTTAGTCAAGGAACCAGGAGAAAGAGTTTGTATGATGCTTTGATCTTGATACACAAGAGAATCTTCTCAATTGAACTTGTGTTAAATCTTACGTGACTTATGGAGCTTTACATGTTGACAAGCAGATAAGTTAATTTTATTGTTAAATGTTAACCAAAGCAAACCATGACAGTGTGCTTCCAAAGATCAATTAAAGACCCCATGAAATCTAGACTTTTGTGGCTTTTAAGGCTCAAACATACTCTATGCAAATTCTTCTTTTTTTTTTCTCCCCAATTTTGAATTCCCAATGCATTCTCCTTGTGGTGGCATAGTGACTCACCTCAATTGAGTGGCAGAGGACAAATCTCAGTTGCCTCCGCATCTGAGACCGTCAATCTGTGCATCTTATCATGTGCCCCACCGAGAGCGAGAACCACATTATAGCAACCATGAGAAGGTTACCCCATGTGAGTCACTCTACCCTCCCTAGCAACCGGGCCAAATTGGTTGCTTCGGAGACCTGGCTGGAATCACTCAGCACACCCTGGATTCAAACCTGCGACTCCAGGGGTGGTAGTCAGCGTCAATTCTCGCTGAGCTACCCAGGCCCCACTCTACGCAAGTTCTTAAACCCAGACACTTCTAGCTACTAAAGCTTGATTTTGTGCATTGCTGCATTCCAAAATGTGTCAGACCACAATTCATAACACAACGCAGTGTGGCAACAAAGGCTTCTACAGCGAGCAACAGTTTGAAAAGAATATTGCAAGTAAGGTAAAGTAAATATATATATATATATATAGCAACTTGCCTGAATAATAACATATCTAGTTTGATGTTACAGACTTTTGAAAGTAACCATATCACCCCATTGAGTACTTAGGTTTGTTACCGCCACAGAAACGCAAAAATGAATGTTAAGCTGGGCTGTTTCTGAGCATATGGGCCCTAAGCAAATTCCTACTTGGAGGAATTATATAAATAATAAAAAAAACATGCTTTGCAGGAACCCCTGGTGGCTCAGGGGCCCTAAGTGGCCGCTTATATCGCTTATAGCTGTAAACGGCCCTGATGTTAAGCATGTTCAACTGGACACACATTGGCAATGCGTTGGCCAAGCTGTAAACTAAAGCCTATTGGCTATTTCTTTAAAAAGGAACAAGCTCTTCGATATGTTCCTCACCAACTTACTCTTTCAATGGGAAATACGTCAACACAGGAAAGAAAACTCAAACCATCAGGTCGGTTCATTTATTACTGTGAGGCATTCTGTTTTTGACTTGCAGAGATGGTTGAATGCTGCATGCTAAGATTCCATTCAGTGTTGGAATTTGTTTATCACATATCACCTAATGTCTCATCATAGAATAAAATGTTGAATCTGGACTATGTTTGTGACCTCTGACCTCTACAGTTCAGATGAGGAGCCTCCACCCATTTACGCCCCACCCTCCTATGACATGCACATCTATGACAGAAAGCATCCTGCAGATGTTCCGTCCACCCCACCACCCAGGCAAGAAAAACATCTAACAGTGTTTCTCACCTTTGAAGAAATAACTAAGAAAGAGGCTGTTTAGTCTCTCCTTGATAAGTGTAAAAGTTCACTGTTTAAATTTTAGTTTGTTTTGATTCTCAGTCTAGTAGTGTAATCAATTTAACAGTTATTTACACTTTTAGTCAGTGTGTAAACTGCCTTCATGTTTGCCTGGTAGTTTCATGTTTTTACATCAAAGTCTTGGAGGCCAAATTGTTTGATTGTTCTTTATTAAAGTATGCCTTTTATCCCAAATTGACACATCTGATCATTTAGTTTGTGTAGCCAAATAAACAACAACCAATAAACAACAGCATCTTATAAATTATATAAATCACAAAGTCAGGATCACACCTGATCTTTCTAGTTTATGAGAAGAAATTGGTTTTATTTTATATGTATTATATTATTCTATGTTGCCAGGTTCGATGATTTTCCCCGTCCTGGGCATCAACAGCTTAGCGGTTACAGGAACTGGAATCCACCGTTACTAGGCAACCTCCCCGATGACTTCCTGAGGATCCTGCCTCAGCAGTCAGAGAGTCGTCAGGTAAATGTCAAAAACTTCCAACCTTGGACTGTTTCATCAGGAAACAGCAGTGTAATTGTATGAAGTAGTGGAATCGAACTCAACTCCTTTACTGTACATTTTTACTTTATTTACATGGCCCATATTCGACACTTTTGAAGCGTCCAATATTTTCCCTGAAGTTTGCTTCATAGTAATGTATCAAAAGCAGTTGCTTTAGTTTAACAGGGAGCGTATCTTTGTTCCCCAGGTCCTAAGTTCCCCAGTTCAATATTCTGTTAACACACATTAACCCTAGTGTGTTCGGGTCAAATTTGACCTGTTTTAAATTAAATATTTCATAAATATTATCCAATTTTTTTACTGGAACATGACTTCAAAACAGTTATATAAATACAAAACCAATGTTATCATTTTATTTGATTTTGAAGGTTTCTAAAAACAATGTTAGATCTGTGGTGTTCTGAGTCAAATCTGACACGGCAGAGAACATTTAAGAGTCTAGGTGGTTCTGTGGATGACATTTTCTCAAAATTGACTCAATCTGTGGTTTGGGTTGGGTTTGATCCACAAAACTACCCAAAATGTTTTATTTCTGCATGCGATTCTTTTAAAAACCAATGTTCTCTGTGGGTCAGATTTGACCCTATTTTTGATGATTTGGTTTGATGAGATTTTCAACAGCAAGGGAAATGTGGCCTTTGCACCACAAATTAAAAAAAGTAAATATAGATTTTGTGGTTATGAATTGCTTGGGAATATGTTTTTCAGGTTCCCATTATGTGCTATATAGAGCTGGGGAATATGGGATCCTGGGAACTGGGGAACATGGGACCCTTTGTCATGTGTTGATTATGTGCCGTATAAATCTGGGGAACATAGGACCATGGGAACATACGAATGACTCCGTTTAACCCTCTAGTTTTTTGTGACTGTATCTTTAAGACTTCTATTTATAAATGTCCGATCATCTGTTGTGATTGCCTAACCTTTGCGTACCACCCTTTAAGGCAGATCAGAGTTGACTCATTCCTCTCATGGATGGCTTTTTTATGTCATATCATTAAAAATGTCTTTGTTGATTTCTATCCCCCCACAGCGAAGTCAGAGCAGTCTGTCTCAGCCTTCCTCCTCCTCTTCCTCCCTGTCTTCCCTGACACAGCTTTCGTCCAGCAGTGGTGTTCTGTCAGGTGGTGTTTGGTCCTCTGAACAGGACAGCAAGTTGAAGCAGTATTTGGAAGATGAGCGAATTGCTCTTTTCCTGCAGAATCAGGAGTTCATGAAAGAACTTCAGCGTAACAGAGACTTCCTCATTGCTCTCGAGATAGGTATACACACACACACACACACATACATTTACACATTCACTTACCTATATTAATATGTTTCCTGTTAACTTTTATTGATGGTTGTTACTTAAGCTAATTACTATGAAATAAAATGTAATTACTAGACCAACCCTACTAAAAAATTACTTTTATAGCTTCTAATAATTAATATAATTGTTTTCTTTTGAGGACATCTCCAAAAGTTATTTGTTCAGATTTAGCAAACTTCTGGGGATATATTTCAGCATTTATGTCCCAGAAAGTAGCTAGGAGAGAAACACATGCACAGACTCATTCTTACATTCCCATTCTCACTTTTTCATGCATATCAAATATTCAATTCATAATGAATAACTTCCACTTAAAATGAAATTTAGCATTTCATTCAAGAGAAAGAATTCATAAATCAACAGTGCAATCCTCTTTTACAGCCTGTACATTCTCTCCATTTGTATGCAAAATCTTTGTTATTATTTCCATCATCATATTTAGGCTATTACTCACTCATTGTGCTCAAACGCATTTGTACGCACAGTGTGTATGAAGAGCTTTCATTCCTAACACACTGTGTGCAGTGGTGTCTTTCCACTGTTACTGCTCGCTCTGGAGTGTCTGAATGTCATCTCTGCCCTCAGTTACGTTGTTACCTGCTGTGTTTTAGATCGTCAGAGGTGCGAGAAAACACAGTGCGGTCATTCATCCACTTGCACAGAGAACTCCACTGAAGGTAGATCCCTTCATCTTCATCCATCAGCCACATGGCACTTGCAGAACTCAGAAAGACCACAGTCTTCTCTGCTCTGCCATGAAGCTTCATCTGATCCTGTCTTTCCGCTACGTAGAGCATAACACATCTCCCTTAGAGAACAGTATCATGAAAAGTCTGTGTAACTCTTTCTTTAGGTGATAACTGTGGCTCAGGTTCTGAGGAGGCCTGTTCTTATGTCTCTGATGATGCCTTGTTCCTGGAGAAACTCAAGCACATGGGCAAATGTAAGAAAAACATGCACACGTACCAGAGGCCGCATCTCCATTGCACTTTCTTCAATCTAAGTGCTGCCATACTGGAGGAGGCCTTGTACACACATTTGCTTTGATAAACTAGATTGTAAATCAAGATATTGAGGAACAATATTGATGTAAACAATAATTCAGACATTTATTTTCAGTGTCATGGACTATGTTGTTGCTAATTTATGAAGCAAATTTCTCACTCATTTTTAACCACGGTATTAATCTCTACAGCTACAAGGAAGAAGCTTTTTGAGATTGCTAGATCATTTTCTGAGAAGACCAGAAGGAAGAAGTCAAAAAAGAGAACTCTGCCAAAACACCATTCATATCCTCATTATCTGTTCCAGATAAAGCTCAACACATAAAAAATGTACAATAAAAACTTGGTTTTGTGACACAGGCTCTATTGAACCTTGCAAAAAAAGCACTGGGGTGGTATCATGGTACAGTGATGGTAACATATAGTAATATCATGGTACTTCGATATACTGTGGTTCTGTATCTGAGTGCTTACCATATTCATATTCCATGGTATTAACATGGTATTCCAAGGTATTTCAAATTATACAATGGTAATGCAATGGTACATGTCCAAACAAACATTGCATTACCTTGGTGTCTTTTCATAAGTGATATGAGAGCTTTTAACTTGTCCGTTCTGTTGCCATCTAGATTTGCACTGATGCCTGTAGATACACATTTGAATTTAATAAGTGCTGGTTGAAAATATATTTGATAAGTGGTGTTATATTATAAATGTGAACTCCTGTATCTGGTGTGGTCCTTGACTTTCTCTCAATCTGTGCGCTGCCACATCCACTGTCAATCTACTGGATGATATAGGGCTGCCACCAGGTAAAAATTCACTTTACCTCTCTCATATATTTTGTGAAACATAATTATGCAAATTGTGTATGTGTATGTGTTTGTAAGCGGAGGAAGGCTGCCAACTCAACAGGCTCTCAGGAAGAGAGAAGGGAGAGGTGTCAAATAAGAAAGTGATATCGTGGTAAGGACACAAATACATGTTTAGAATAGCATCTAATCTCATTTTCAGTATGCATGGAAAACCCAGATGACCTACTTTTACCAGCATGTGCACTATACAACAGAGCATACTACATTACATTTTTATTGGTACAATACAATTGTTCGACTTGACCTTCAATTTCCAGTGTGGTGAATGAACTAGAAGTAATATCTGCTATATTTTTGCCATATCCCCTTCTTGCCTAATTATTTAATCGGACTGCAAACGTTATGGTGTTTTTACACAAAATTTGAATACAACTGCAGAATAACCATATTTATTTCTGAGAATTAAACATACAAATTAAAATGATACAATGTAACGACCCGCCTTTCGCCCATTGTTAGCTGGGATAGGCTCCAGCCCCCCGCGACCCTGTACACAGGATAAGCGGTTGACGATGGATGGATGGATGGATGGATGGACAATGTAACGACAATGACCATACTACTGTTTTAAAAGTGTTGTTGCATACTTTTTCGCATACTACTTTAAAAAACAAATTGAAAGCAGTATACAGTATATACTGTATGCAAAGTATGCATGCACTTTATTCCCAATATAGCCATTAAACATCAGCAGACTGGAAAAAAAAAACATTACCAGATTGTCAAAGATTTCTCCAGATATTAAAGTAAAATAAATATTTTAGCTCACAGTCCTTTTGTTTCTATTTTGAAAGATTTTATAAAATAAGTAATACATAATTGTGTGTGTGTGTGTGTGTGTGTGTGAGTGTGTATTTATCACTTTGTGGGGACCAAATGTCCCCATAAGGATAGTAAAACCCAACATTTTTGACCTTGTGGGGACATTTTTCCCCATGAGGAAAACAGCTTATAAATCATACTAAATTATGTTTTTTGAAAATGTAAAAATGCAGAAAGTTTTCTGTGAGGGTTAGGTTTAGGGGTAGGGTTAGGTTTAGGGGATAGAATATAAAGTTTGTACAGTATAAAAACCATTATGTCTATGGAAAGTCCCCATAAAACATGGAAACACAACATGTGTGTGTGTGTGTGAGAGAGAGTGTGAGATACAATTTTTTTTTTTTAATTTACACTTTTTTAACAAGAGCTTTTCCATTCCTTCCTGTTTGTTCCCTGGCAGATGGACGGATCCTGGTCGGGCCAGCCAGAGACAACACATTTCTGAAAACTACTTTAACCACCAAGATTTTACTTATAAATTATATTTATTTTATAGATTATACATTTTTTCCTGCAATGCTTAAGTGACATTTGAATCATGAAATCATCATAGATCCACTATTGTTGGTAATATTCAGATTCCACTGGCTCTGATTTAGTTTCTTACTGCCATGCAGTGTCGCAGATCAGGTAGTGTGCTAAGACGACTGCCGTGTTGTGTCAGTGTTCATGATGTGCTGGGACTCAGGACTTAGAACATCCACAAGCACAAAACCTTACTGCTTACTGACAAGAAGATCTGTGTTTATATCTCAGGAGAATTCAAATGGCCTGAAAGTCTCTGTATCATGTACAGTTCTGCTCATACTTATAGATAATTGCTTTTTCCATTCTTAAAGATATTTTCAATGGAACTTGTGATCTTATTTGATAGATAATATTACTTTGATTCATTTCTGGGTGATTTATTAAATATAAGTATCAGGTTTAGTTGGTATGCGGTTTTCAACCTACTCACAATGTAAAAAGGCATTTTGAAAATTAAGTACAAGGTTTTTTGAAAATTCAACCTTCCTTTCTGAAATAAACATTAATGAAAGATATTTTGATTCTTAGTGTGAGTAAGATCTCTCTGGTTGTGTGTATTTACACCAAGATAGCAATTATTAAGTTTGTAATGTTAAAATTGTAATTCTCACAATTTAAGGCTAATAGCTCACTGTAAATCAGCAAGATTGGTATTGATTTTCAGGGGAATCATTTTGTTTGCTAGTAAATAAAATACATTTTGAAATCAACACATCCTCGTTTCTCCTTTCACTTTTAAAACGATTCCAGTGAAAATTCTGTTTTTTGTATTTTTATAAAATGCATTTCACATGTACAAATTTACTTAGAGTTAGAAATGATAAAAGAACAATGCATTTTATAATAAAATAAAATAAATAAGTTTAAAGGGATAGTTCACTCAAAAAGTGTAAAAATTCTACCATCTACTCATCCTCATGCCATCGAACATGTGTTTGAATTTCTTTCTCATGTAGAACACAAACAAAGATTTTTAGATGAATATCCCAGCTCTGTTGGTCCATAAAATGCAAGTGAATGGTAACCAGACCTTTGAAGATCCAAAAAGCAAATAAAGGAAGTATGAAGTAATCCACATGACTCCAGTGTGTAAATATTGTCTTAATGAGCAATATGGTGAGAAACAGATCACTATACAGTTTTTTTTATTTTTTTTCACCTCTCTGGCCAGTAGGTGATGATATTCACAAGGATTGTAAATCACCAAAAACAAAAGAAGAATGTGAACTAGAAAGTTGAGATTTGTAGTAAAAAAGGACTTAAAGGTGCACTTAGTAATTTTTTCCTCATTAAAAAGTTTAACTCCTAAAGACATAAATTGTAACTATGCAGGAAATGTGGGAAAGTAAATGAAGACTGAAGTCATATCAGTAACTTTATGAAAACTGTTTTATTCTACATGGAGAGGGTCTGCATATGGGGGCTGACATGTTAGAATCACATGACCAGCCGAATACTACTCACCTAATCTCAGTATCTGTCCTATTGTCCTAATTTAAAACTATTGATTTTAAATTATGCTGCATCCAAGCAGCTAGGTGTCACTACATTATATATGTAAATTGTGTTGTGTAAATATGTTGTTCATTGTAAATTGGTATATGTCTCATAGCTGTCATGATGTCATTTCACACACTGTTGCGCTTGTGCATATGGTCATGTGACAATAAGTGATTTGATTTGAAGTCCAAGATGACACAAAGACAAAAGGTACTGAGTGCAAAATATTGATATTTTTCTTGCCCACAATTATATTGCCTCTAAAGATATGGATTTAACCACTGGAGTCGGCTGGATTACTTTTATGCTGCCTTTATATGCTATTTGGACCTTCAAAGTTCTGGCCACCATTCACTTGCATTGGACCTACAGAGCTGAGATATTCTTCTAAAAGTCATTCACATCTGGGATGGCATGAGGGTGAGTAAACGATTAGATCATTTTCAATTTTGAATGCAAGGTTAGAATTTTGGTTACAAATTCGAACGCCATTCCTTTAAGAAAAGTTTACTCACCCTCGTGTTGTTTCAAACCCGTATTCATTTCTTTATTTCTGTGTGGCAGCATATTAGTAAATCAGTCGCCATTAACTTTCACTGCGTCTTTTTGCCTTACAATTAAAGTTAAAAGTGACTGAGGCGTTTCCTTTTGTGTTTCACCAAATAATTAAAGTGATACGCATTTGCAGTGACAAGGTGAGTAAAGGAGAAAATATTTAGTATTTCTAAAACTATTCTTTTAATGGTCATTATTTTATCCCTGTGAGTTAGATCAGAATGTGTCATCGTGTTTCGCGTTTCACACTGTTCTAGCCCTGGGTTAGTCATTTACACGCAATAGGTCCACTTTTTGGCACCGCAACAAAAATCCTCAACTCCGCGAAACGTTGCTGAGCCCCGGGTTATTTTCATAGCACCCTTCGGGTTTGCACAACAAATTGACTTGACAAACAAGATCATGCTCAGGCTGCGAAAATTTTCTCAGTAATTACATCAACTGTCCAGTAGATGGAGCCACACACCAGTGCTTGATTCAGCGCTCGTTCATCCTGGGTTCTTTCTTTGTACATAAACTTTGTCATTACTGTGATAGATGGCCATAATTTGGGCCCCAGAACCAGCCTAAAAGAACTGCAGGTGCTCAGAAAGTTGTGGCTGTGAGTGCTCACGAGTCCAAATGCCTCATCCTGCTCTTTGTCTGGTGTCTACAGATTGGGTGTTTATTTATAGCTCTGCCTGTCTACATCAAAGTCCCATAATGCACCTCTCCCAGATCCTGAGTCTGGTGGCCTTTTTGCCTTGGTCCCAAAAATAATCTCAAATCTGATCTCACAAAAAAACAAAAATAGAACAAGGCACAAAATGTACAGTTTGGCACCTCAGACAGTCTGATATATCACTGAAATTACATGTCTGTCAGGGACTAACCCAAAGCCTGTCACACGGATGATCTCTGCCATCAGATTCCCCACAATCCAATTAAATCTGCTGTAGATTATGTTTATGACGTAGAAGATGACGTAGGAGGTCTAGTAAAAAGCGGAAATAAGGCAGATGTGAATAATACTAATAAAGAGCAGACCTGAGTTGTACACGAGGTGTCAGTAAGTTTGTACACACATCTACATGGTGTCAGAAGTTAGCCTAAAGTGACGATGGCACAAGGACTTCGTAAGATCGACTCCCTCATCTTTGACGAGAACATTGCGGACAATTGGACTAAGTTTAAGCGCGAATGGCGCATATACAGCAACGCCGGTCTCTCAGCAGCAACCGAAAAAGTGCGAGCATACACGTTTCTCAACCTCGTTGGTCCCGATGCCCAAGATAAATATGACACGTTCACTTTCGAGGAGGGGAAGATCCGGAGGATTCAGAGGTACTGGTAAAGAAATTTGAAGAAATCTGCCTGCCTGTAAAGAATGTAATTATGGACAGACATGCATTCAATTCAACGAACCAGAAGCCACATGAAACAATACAGTCCTACGTTGCCACGTTAAAGACACTAGCCAGAAAATGCGAATTTGGGACTTTGCACGACGAACTGTTAAGAGATCGATTGGTATGTGGCATTCACAATGACAACATCCGCACACAGCTGCTGAAAGAAAAAATCTAACTTTGAACTCAGCTATCGAAATATGCATGCTACATGAGCAGTCTGAAAAAGGAAACAAAGAAATAAAAAAGAAGCTGGTACCAAAGAACTAAAGAAGGAAAGTGAAGTTTGTGCAGTGCAATATTTTACGTGTTCGAACTGTGGTGGCCAGCATTCATCTGACCGCAGCAGCTGTCCAGCCTTCAACAAGCGCTGCAATGCGTGTGGGAAGTGGAATCACTTCTCTAAATGCTGCAGATCAAGCAAAACACGCATCTACAACAGATCAGAACAAGGTCCATCTCAGTCAAACAGAGCACCCCACACCATACGCAGAGGAGGACAGACACATAGAATTAGTGAACTTGATGCACAAACTGCATATGAACCAGCAGATTTGTTTTACTGTGAAAGTGTAGAGGTGCCAGCTGAT
Organism: Xyrauchen texanus; assembly: GCF_025860055.1. Lineage (NCBI taxonomy): Eukaryota > Metazoa > Chordata > Actinopteri > Cypriniformes > Catostomidae > Xyrauchen > Xyrauchen texanus. The sequence continues at coordinate 8,859,075 of NC_068319.1, read as the reverse complement.
AAGGGAGAGATATTTACCATCCTGTCCACTTCCAACACAGGGAAGCAACTTGAGGTGAAGATTGACACTGGAGCCCGGTGCAATGTACTGTCTAGAGGCGTTCTCCAGCACATCGACCCAGGCGCTCATGTCGACCACAGCCATGTAGTCAACCTTGTGGCCTATGGTGGTCAGATTATAAGGACTTTAGGTGTCACTAATGTAAACTTCACATGTGGGACACTACAGTTCCATGTTGTTGACAATGATGTAAAACCTCTATTGGGCCTCAGAGACAGCGTCAAATTAGGCTTTGTGCATCTTGGCCCGAATGTGCACGATCTCCAACAAGGGGACCCCGAGCTCACAGAGTATAAAGATCTCTTTGACTGCAGCACCATAGGCAAACTGCCTGTGGTGTATCACATGCGCTTGGACCCCTCTGTGCACCCTACAATATGTGCTCCCAGACGAGTGCCATTGGCAATGAAAGACAAAATAATCAATGAACTCCACAGAATGACTGAACTGGGAGTCATTAAGTCAGTTCAGGAGCCCACTGAGTGGGTCTCGTCGATGGTGGCTGCACGTAAAAAGATGGTGCCGTAAGACTGTGTATTGACCCTGTCCACCTCAACAAAGCCCTCCTCAGGCCACATCATCCTATGAAAACAGTGGAACAGGTGATCGCTGACATGCCAGGAGCCAAGGTATTCAGCATCCTTGATGCTAAGTGTGGGTTCTGGCAGGTGCCACTCAGTGAGGAGTCATCAAAGCTGACAACCTTCATGACCCCAGTAGGCCGATATGCCTTCCTCCGAATGCCTTATGGGATATCCACGGGTAGTGAAGTTTTCCAAAGGTGTATGGAGCAGCTCTTTGAAGGACAACCATGTGCAATCGTGGTTGACGACATCCTCGTCTGGGGCAGCACAACAGAAGAGCATGACCTGCGCCTCCGCCAGGTCATGGACAGAATACGTGCCGTAAACCTTAAGCTTAACCCTGACAAGTGCCGCTTTGGGTGTCTGAGGTGTCGTATGTGGGTCACCTTCTAACTGACCAGGGCATAAAGCCCGACCCTACAAAGACAGATGCTGTCCGTTCAATGCCAACCCCAGAAGACAAGCATGGAGTCCAAAGGTTCTTGGGTATGACAAACTATTTGTCAAAATTCATCCCGGCTATAGCGAAACCACAGCACCCCTAGCGTCAACTCCTGCTTCAGGATGTAGAGTGGTGTTGGCAGGAACACCACATGGCAGCATTCACCAGACTTAAAGAACTACTCACAAGTCCTCCTGTACTTCAGTACTTTGACGTGCATCAGCCGGTGGTGTTATCTGCAGATGCCTCGCAGCATGGCTTGGGTGCTGTCTGCCTCCAGAACAACAAACCGGTGGCGTTTGCCTCAAGAGCACTTACAGAGACTGAGTCACGCTACGCTCAGATAGAAAAGGAGCTGTTGGCCCTTGTCTACGCTTGTCAGAAATTCCACGACTACATATATGGCCGTCCAGTGACTGTCGAAACTGATCATCAGCCTCTCATCACTATTCTAAAAAACCACTACACTCAGCTTCTGCGCCTTCAGAGGATGATGCTTAAGCTGCAGCGCTACAACCTCAATGTCATTTACAAGAGAGGCAAAGAGCTATACCTAGCAGACGCGCCTCGCGTGCACACCTGCCCTCCACTGACTGGGCTGAAACTAGTGAGGACTACGATGTGATGACAGTGGAAGCTCTCTCCTCAAGAAGAATTGTGGAACTGAGGCAGGAAACACAGGCAGACCATCTGTGCAGGCGCTTATCTGAGGTCGCTATGGAGGGCTGGCCTGACTCATCAAAGAAGCTGCCACGTGACCTCAGGCAGTTCTATGCCATAAGAGACGAACTCACAGTTGATAATGGCCTATTGCTCCGTGGTCAGCGCTTCATCATTCCCCACTCACTGCAACCCTATTATATCAGACAGCTGCATCAGGGCCACCCGGGCCTAGAAGCAACAAAACGCAGGGCCAGAGAAACCATGTTTTGGCCCAGCATATACCAGGACATTGAACATGAAATCTCCAGGTGTGCTCCTTGTAATGCCCTCAGACCACACCAAACAAAGGAGCCCCTTCAATTGCATTATATACCAGACTTGCCATGGGCTCTCACAGCCGCTGGACGTTTTTGAGTGGGGGAAAAGAACACCTGGTGCTCGTTGACTCATACTCCGGCTGGTTTGAAATAGACCAACTCCCAAACGTGACCAGCACGACCATCATAACCAGGTTAAAGCGCCACTTTGCCACCCATGGAGCTCCTCAACAGTTAATGACTGACAACGCAGCATATTTCACAAGCAGGGAGTTCCAAGAATTTGCCCACATATGGGACATTTGCCATGTCACCAGCAGCCCCCACTACCCTCAATCAAATGGGCTAGCTGAGAGGGCTGTACGCTCAGCTAAACACCTGCTGGAAAAATGTGCACGTGATGGTACAGATGTATATGCAGCACTGCTCAATTTGCGCAACATACCAAGAGATGGGCTGCCCTCCCCAGCCCAGCGGCTGCTTTCTCGAGCACTAAGACTCTCATTCCCATGACCAAGGTTATGTATGTGCCAAAGGTAGAAACACAGGTCCGGGCAGCTCTGACACGGACAAGACAGAGAGGAAAGACACATTATGACAGATCAGCCAGACCCTTGGTTTCATTGCAAGCAGGGCAGACAGTAAGAATACAGACGAGTAGGGGATATGACAGATTGGCGACGGTAATAGGAAGAGCACCGCAGCCAAACAGCTACCAGGTCCAGTCCGGAGATGCGACATATGTGAGAAACAGGCGCCACCTCCTACACACACCTGAACAATACAACCCACCCACAACAACAGAGGCCCCACTCAACCCCGATAGTGAATCTCTGCCAGAACCCCAGCCTAATGTCGAACAGCCGCAAACAGAACAGGTGCAGGAACCACCTGTAGTTGTCACCCGTTCAGGAAGAATATCAAAGCCCAACCCCGGTACAAAGACTACACGACAGAAGCTTAGAGAGTTCTCTCTACCTCTATTGCAACAGCCCTATGTTTTTTTTTAAAAAAAAAAAAAAAAAAAAAAAAGAACAATGTTGTATTCTGTTTTGCAATGTTAAACGTTGTATTCTGTTTTGCAGTGTTGTATCATATTTTGGTACACGTGTTAGGTTTTACTCTGTTTTCCAGTTTTACTGCACTTATATAGCAGATAAAGCTAAGGGCTAACTGTTACATATATATATATATATATATATATATATATATATATACTCATCATTAAGAAGGGGATGTAGATTATGTTTATGACGTAGAAGATGACGTAGGAGGTCTAGTAAAAAGCGGAAATAAGGCAGATGTGAATAATACTAATAAAGAGCAGACCTGAGTTGTACACGAGGTGTCAGTAAGTTTGTACACACATCTACATCTGCTGTATCCTGGGAAGGGATTCCTCGGGCTGACCAATAGAGTTTCAGTATGCGACGAGATAGATGTAGCCAGGTGAGAGGTGCACTTTGTGTCTGTAGTACTTCTCTAGTCTTTGCTTTGGCTTTGATCTCTGAAACTTTCTCACATAAATCACCTGGATAAATGGTAATGTGCTGTGGTTTATCAGCTAGATTTCTGGGGGGGTTTGAGAGTCCTGTGTCTTTCTGCTTACAATAGTACTAGATCAAACACTGTAAATGTATCATGCTTGTTTGGAAAGAGGTCTTAGAAGGGTAGGTTTGGGAGGAAGAATTCATCTTTATATAATGATTCTTCCATCAGCACGGGAAAGTCCAGTTTCTTCAAGAATTTCCTGTAGTCATCCGGATGGAGCAGGTGTGCAACTGACACTCTAAAAGGTGAGATTGGTAGTGTTAAAAAAAAACTAGAAGGAAATACTCAAAGGAATAGGAGTTCATTATGACATAATTTTTTTTTTCATACTGTAAAATGTTTGATACCAGTAACTTACTGTAGATAGAGATTATGTAATGTATTTCAGATCACAGTAAATTTACAGTAAATATGACACTAGTTTGCAGTATACTGTATAATGACTGTACTGTAAAATTAATTACGGAATGTGTTTGTATGTGGGTTTACATTGAATCTTGTGCAGTAAACAAATATTTAATCAGAAATTATTATCTGTGAATGACTTTTCTGTTCCAATTCAGTCAGTCAATATATCTGCATTCCTTTAAGAGTAAAAATAGTGATTACTGTTATTATATTACTGTTATAATTGGTTTCATGGAATACAACTCAAATTGACAGCAATATTCTGTAAACAGATTCTACAGACAGACACCATTTAAAAATAAGATTTAAACTAAAATGATACATCAGGTCACGTTCTATTACCATTAATTTAAAAAAGTACAAATCATTTTCTCTTCACCATGTTTCCTCTATTTTGGACCATTCTGTTTTACTGGTAAATGTTGAAATTATTGTTGGCTATTTATGATCAATCGTTGTGTTTTTGTAAACCACTTTTGAATGAATCATCTGATAAATAAACATGTAATCTTCCTTCCTATTACATCATAGTGAGTGATAAGTCAGTCTGCTGGATATAAGGCAAGAAATTGTCTATCTGTGTCCATTTCCTGTAAAGTACCATTAAATTCACGACTCACAAGAGCTGACAGCACAACCAAATGAACTAGGCTAACTCAATATCCAAACTGTAGGCGCCTGGATGGAGGAGCTTCTGACTGAACTAAATGGACACCAAGAATAATGTTCTGTTTCTGAGGTGTGTGTGTTGAGGAGGATGAAGAGTGTTTTACAGCACACAGATGGAGTGAGAGAGATAGATGACAGATGGAGAGAAAGAAAGAGAGAGAGAGGTGGAGGGCAGATGGAAGGAGGTGAGGTTTGGAGAGTGACTCAGCAGAGTCGTTTGATGAGAAGGAACATCAAACGTCAGAGATTTATGGACTGAAAAATTTCCAAGACAAAATGTTCACAAATTACCATTTTAATTGTACAACACTATATGATTTTAGGCCTTTTACACAAACCTTTTTAAGCCTGTGGCCAACCAAAGATGTAAAGTCACTCCTCTTACAACGTTTTGGGTGACTATCTATCTATCTATCTGTCTGTCTGTCTGTCTGCCTGCCTGCCTGATATTCAGTATTTCTGTCTGTCTGTCTGTCTGTCCATCTACCATCTGTCTCTCAGTCTATCATCTGTCTGTCTGTTTAGTATATAACCTATATAGAGTATATCTTTCAGTCTGTCTCAGTATCTATCTATCTATCTATCTATCTATCTATCTATCTATCTATCTATCTATCTATCTATCTATCTATCTATCTATCTATCTATCTATCTATCTGTCCGTCCATCCATCCGTCTGTCTATAGCTGTCTCTCTCTCTCTCTCTCTCTCTCTCTCTCTCTCTCTCTCTCTCTCTCTCTCTCTCTCTCTCTCTCTCTATCTATCTATCTATATGTCTGTCTGTCTGTTTGTCTGTCTATCTGTCTGGGAAATTGCAGTCTGTAGTCTGTCTGTTTTATTATTTAACCTACATACAGTATATATGTCTGTCTGTTTTATAACCTATATATATATATATATATATATATATATATATATATATATATATATATATATATATATATATATATATATACAGTCTATATATCTGTCTGTCTCTCTCAGCACCTTAGTATAGTTGACCTATGTCCAATACATTGGCCTTAAGACATGTGCGTACGGACTTCATTTCCCAGCGCGCAGTGCGTAGCTGTTTCCCACAGCTGACAGATAGTGAGCAGCAGAGACGCGCACCGCAGAACGCGCAGCTCGCACGACCTGATCATCCGCGCTGCCTCCACATCGCACTTGGATTTGGGATTACCTTGAACCAGATCTCTCTTTTTATTTGTTTATTCTGGATCCCAGTACAGACCTTATCTATTGTGCATTTGGCATTCAGTGGAGTCTGATGGCATGCAACTGTAGAAGTGCATGTGGATTATTTTATTATCATTTGTAGCTGCTATCATCTCTCCATCCACGCCGAGCCCGGTGTTGTTAGAGTGTTAGAGTGGGGGGTGATGATGGTGGAGATTGATGAACAGAGGGACAGCGGTGGCGGCGGTGGCGCAGCGATGGCCGCTCTACACCAGTGTGAACTGATCCAAAACATGATCGACATCTCCATCTCCAGTTTACAAGGGCTTCGAACCAAATGTGCTGTGTCCAACGATCTCACGCAGCAAGAGATCCGCACTTTAGAGGTAACAGCAGGTCTGGGAGTCGATTCCATAAAGAATCGATTCTGAAGCGTTGGGAATCGTTTCTGCTCAGGGGCGTGACATAATCTTTTGTCATTCGTACTATTAATCATACATAGTGTTTAGTGTGCTTTGTATGGCACTGTTTATTGTAAGATTTAACATTTTCTACCGTTTTTTCCCCTCCTATGTAATGAATAAATTAGCCTGGAATTGACACTTGGAATCGATTCTGATGAGTCGATTGCAAAAATTTCTGGAATCGAACAGCCCTAGGAAGAATAGATCTCTCTCTCTCTCTCTCTCTCTCTCTCTCTCTCTCTCTCTCTCTCTCTCTCTCTCTCTCTCTCTCTCTCTCTCTTTTTGCACTGCAGCGGTTTATTGTGGTGCATTATAGGAGCGTGCGGGGCTGGTATAACTCCCCATGCAAAAACGTACCATGGAATCACGTTCTAGTTTCTGTTATTATGGTATATGGTTTCAGTAATATGGGATCTGCTTCAAACTTCACTTACAAAAATGTACTTTATTATTCCTTTTTTTTTTTCCGGTAATACATGGTTTGGCAACTGTATGATGCTATATGATATGTACAGTGGTACATCATTCAGTACCATATAGATATATACATTAAATGAAAGTAACATGGTATTACTAGTATTTTAATTTATTTTTAGTAAGAAAGTATTTCAGAATCTTTCTATTTAGTTTGGTCTATTTTTTTTTTTATGACAGTGGTGTTTAATACTAAGTTACTACATTTTTATTGTAGTAACAGATATTTTGGTATAAACTCATTGCCATGATGCATTTCTGTAAGTGCCATAAAGAGGAAGCATGGAGCATTGATGTATACATTCATTTCAAAGCACACTGGTGGGGGGCTTTATTTGACCTGATTCTGTGGGCTAGGTGAATTATTTTGGGCATTAAGATGCTGTGTAAAACCCATCTGGGCACAGCATCCCTGCAGGACCAGAACCCCTCCTGATATGTTTGACATCAAAAGGCATCTTAGCCTTTATTAGACTATCAGTCAGAGTGATGCTTTGCCAATAGTGTCTCGCCCTCAACTTCCACAATATTGGCATTTAAGTGTCAATATTGATGTGTGCTCCACCTGTAAAGTGCCCCAATGCTCCATCTGCAGGGGTAATTAATGACGAATCAATAGTCATGGAATGGACGTGTCCTGGCCTGTGCAAACAGCCCCAGCGGGCCTGTAGTTTGAGGACTAGGTAATGTTGGGAACACATGGCCTACAATAATAGTGGATTGAAGATGTTTTTGAGATTTTAGATGTTTCTGAGGAGTTTCTGAGGTTTTCAACATGACTATGAAGAGATAAAGTTCGGTGGCTCGATGCAAGGTTGTTGTTGGTGGTTACCATTGGGTTGCTATGAGGTTGCTATGGTTCAAAAGATTCAAAAGAGCGCACCCCAAGTAGTCACTTAGAAATGTAATCAGTCTATAGCACAGATGTTGCGGGACAGGTAATGCATCAAAAGCTTACTGTTGGGGTTTGTTCAAATCCCTAGCCCTGAGTATGAGCAATATTAATAGTGATGCTTGCTTTAGAAAGCACCATAAATTATTCGTTAAACCATTATGATGGGTCATTTAATTATTGCAAAGGTATAATTTTTTATTAGCAAAGATAAAATCAAAAGTTTGAGTGTTTAAGTACAACAATGCAAACTGGCTCCTTCAGTTATACTCCTGTTCTATGACATCTCACTGTGTCAGATCACACATCACTGGGCCCTTCTGTTACGAGAAATGGTGGAGCCTGCTTCCTCTTTGCATTGCAACCCTACAGGTTGTGTCTCCTTCACAGCCTGTATAGAAGGTGGAGGTGGACTTTTATCTTTGCATTTCCATGCTTTTGATTAGTTGTAATGTATACTTGGTCGTGAAAGATAAACTCTCAGGTACATAGCCCAGGTGAAATTTTAGTTTTTCTTGATGCTCCATCTTGCTCATTCTATAGTTCAGAGAAGATGCCTGATCAACTGAGAAATACCCGACTTAACAGGTCCATGCACTGAGAACATGCTCTTATGCGCTTCATTCAGATAGACAGTTGGGTTCCATCAATATTCAGGCTGAATAACAGGTCCTTGGTGCTTGTTAATTCCTGTATAGAACAACAGATCTGAAGTGGTCACATTGAAAAACCCTCACCACTTTCCCTACACTTCAACGCAATCAAGAGACTTGAACTCACATTAGATTCTTACTGAAAGCTCTTTATAACATCACTTCACGTCTACTTTTAACAGCTTGCCACTCTGGCCAGGAGATAATTATTCTCGGCCTCGCTCTGGCTGAAGGACTGCATGGTGATATTGTTTGATATTGGTGATATTGATTATCACTCTCATCTGTTTCTGCCATTCTGTAGGTCGTCACTTGTTTTCGGGATCCCAACCATTCGCTCTGTTTTTGCAGGTCTGTTTCTTACTAACATAGCAGTCACTGTTTGCTTAACAAGCTCCTACCCATGTAGGGCGTTCTTGTTGGTCCTGGAAACACATTTCTATAAAACAATTGCATTTGAGGGTTAGGTTTAACAAGTCAAAATGAAACAGCATTTGCAACCCATTTTACTTCAGTAATGTGACATCTTTTCTGGTGAAACAGAATACTCATAGAGAAGAAATAAAGATGAGACTTGATTATATCCATTTGGAATTGCATGGATCATGAAAACTGGTTAGTTAGAGAACAGGAATTGAAAAATAGGGCTTGGTGACATCAGCAGAAAATGAAAGTTGTTAAAAATTGAACTCTGGTTAATTATTCCCGATAAAACCAGGAACTTGCATTAAGAAAGTAAATGGATAATTTTGATTTCACTGTATGCTTATAATACATTTTAGGGTTGGGGTTAGGGTTAGGTTTAAGCTTAAAGGAATATTCCAGGTTCAATACAAGTTAAGCTCAATTGATAGCATTTGGAGCATAATGTTGATTACCACAAAAATGAATTTTGGCTTGTCCCACATTTCTTAAAAAAAAAAAAGCAATAATCTGGGATAAGTGAGGCACTTACATTGGAAGTGAAAGGGCCATTCCGTAAACATAATTAAAAAAGTATAGCCATAAGAAGTAAACAATATGCTTGTGAACATGGTTTGTTTGTGATAAAATTACTTACTTACCTTTTCTATGTAAAGTTTTATCTAATTTTACAACTTTGTTTTCCATGACAATGTAACCCTAAGCCCTAAAATCCTAAAATGACAGCAAAAAGTCTTATCAACCTATCATTCCCCTCTGATTTTAAGGGTAGCCTATGGTTAGGGCAAGGTGCAGAGTTATGGCAATGAGTGGTTGATAGGAATATTTTTTTATGACCAAAATGATCATTATTTTGTAATAGATCAGACATAGACCCAGCATGTCCCTAGCTTAACATGTCCCCAACATGTCCCTAAAAATGTCTTTTTTCAGGACTTGAGAATATTAGTCTTTCACCAGAGCTGTTTTGCCAGCTGGTCTCGGAGTGCGTGTGTCCACTAGAGTGAGATTCATATGTCTCCTCATATCTTTTCATTGTGAAGATTTTGATGGACTGTGATGTTCTATTCTGACAGCATGATATGACTCTGAGATGCTGTCTCAGGAACGCCGTGACCTGCATATATTTGTGGAGATCTTCAATGTTTCTCTGGATAAATTAGTGTGTTGACGATAATAAAGATACTCGGATCGTCTGCAAGCTTTGCACCAGAGGGTGCCTGTACTGGGAGACTGGTCAGCTGTTTAAGAACCTCATCAGTCTGGGTCCCCCCCCCCGCAGTGATGTTTGAGTTTTGCTGTGCATTTGTGTCGTTTGCTGTCGTGGCTGTGGCTATATTTAGATGTCTTCCTCCCTACGCGTTTTCAGGGTTGGTTGTTAAATAAGAAAATAATGACGTGAAGAGCATGAGCAGAGGGGAGAGGGGACGGAAGAGGAGAGGGAGAGTGCCAGCCAATCATCTTGCGTCTGTTTGACGGCTCCCAATAGACTGGAGCTGGGGAGGGGGGTGACAGATTCAGCCAAGCAGAGCAGGTAAGAGATGTTCCATCATTACTCGTTGGCTGTCTTAGTGCGGTACTCTTTCCTAGATGTTCAGCAGCACATCAGAGCTGTGTCACAATGCCCTGAGGAGGAACCGTCATCATGGCAATCATAAAATATCCAATAGATGATAAGATAATGTTTATGTTATGTTTAGTCAAATAACGTTCCTTGATGGCCAAGTTATCAGTTCTTCACACTTTGCTGTCATATACATTCACTGAGCACTTTATTAGGAACACTATGGTCCTAATAAAGTGCCCAACATGGTCTTCTGCTTTTCTAGCCAATCTGCCTCAATGTTCAAAGTGTTTTGCATTCTGAGATTCTATTCTGCTCACTACAATTGTACAAAGTGGTTACTGTAGCCTTTCTCTCAGCTCGAACCAGTCTGGCCATTCTCAGTTGGCCTCTCTCATCAACAAGGTATTTTTATCTGCAGAACTGCCGCTCGCTGGATGTTTTTTGTTTTTGGCACCATTCTGAGTAAACTGTGTGAAAATCCCAGGAGATCAGCAGATGCAGAAATATTAAACCAGCCCATTTGGCAGCAGCAATCATGCCACAGTCAAAATCACTGATCCCATTTTTTCCCCATTCTGATGGTTGATGTGAACATTAACTGAAGATGCTGACCCATATCTGCTTGATTTTATGCGTTGCACTGATTAGATAATCGCATGAATAAACAAGTGTACCTAATAAAGTGCTCAGTGAGCGGATAGTCATTGTATACTGTATAATATATAAAATAATTAAAAGTATAAATAGGGCTGCACATTTACGATGAAAATCATAATTGACAGAAAGTGTGCAACACAACAATTGTAGAATCCTAGGTTGTCGTTTCTGATATGCTAATAGAGTAATTTAAACAGATTTTCTGATCGTCTATATTGTGTGTGTATATATATATATATATATATATATATATATATATATATATATATATATATATATATTTATTTATTTATTTATTTATTTTATCCCTGTTCTCCCAATTTGGAATGCCCAATTCCCACTACTTAGTAGGTCATCATGGTGGCATGGTTGCTCACCTCAATCCTGGTAGCGGAGGACAAATCTCAGTTGCCAACGCTTCTGAGACAGTCAATCTGTGCATCTTATCACGTGGCTCGTTGTGCTTGAGACCACGGAGACTCACAGCACGGGAGGCTCATGCTACTCTCCGCGATCCACGCACAACTTACCACACACCCCAATGAGAGCTAGAACCACTAATTGCGACCACGAGGAGGTTACCCCATGTAACTCTACCCTCCCTAGCAACCGGGCAAATTTGGTTGCTTTGGATACCTGGTTGGAGTCACTCAGCACACCCTGGATTCAAACTCGCAACTCCAGGGGTGGTTGTCAGCGTCAATATGCCCCAGGCTCCCTTGTTCATTATATATATTGAAATGTTAGAACATTGCTGAAATCTTGGGGAGTACTTTAAGTAAGTAATTTAGGTTATAGGGGTTCCGTTGACAAAAAAAGTAGTGCTGGTGTTTGTATGAGGTCAGAATTAAACTGTGCGTCCTGCAGGAAGTTGATGCCTGTGGGCAGCTCATAAGAAGAGCTGAGGAGATTGGTGTTAAGCACATTACAGCAGGCTAACAGGTGAAATTGCATGGAGAAATGCTAATTGATGTTGATCATGAGCATTACTTCATAGCTAATATTTGTGGACTTGAATTGGGGTCTTGATTTACACCAATAAATATGGTGTCTCTGGGTAGCTGGGTGTTATCCTGCCCTTTGGCTGCCAATCACACATGCTGACCTCACTGAGCTGTTGTCATGACAGCCATGTTCCCATGTTTACCCTGATCTGTAGTCAAGCAGGTGTGACACCCTCCTAAATTACCACCAGTGTTACCATAACAATTAAATCATTAAAGAAAGATGTTTTGGTTGACTTGTGAAAAGGCTGCACACTGTTTTTATTTACATATGTAGTGACTTTGAAGTGATTTTGTCTTGAGCAAGATTTGTTTGTCTGCATTTTAGTGTGTTTCTGGGAATGTGTTACAGTGTGGGAACAGGCTGCCTTAGATATTCTTCAATAAGATTCTTAGAGTTATTGTAACTCTTCTGGATGCAGATGTTGTATAGTTTACATCTACAGACTGCTGTGCCATCATGCCGTGTAAAGATGTCTAGTTTTCACCATGTTTTGTTTTCTGTCTGTGGGAAAATCCCATTCTGAAAAAAAAAAAAGAAAACATGTTGCTGACGACCCAGGAGTGTAGTTGCTAGGAAACCAGACGTCATTTTCACCAGTGTATTGTTATCTGTGATGTTTGTGCATGTGTGTGTTTGCCGTGTGCTTGCAGCGACAGCAGCTCTAGCTCAGGACCTGGATCAGTCAGAAATAGAAAAGAGCTTTCCCAAAACGTTTAACCAGAGATATATTGTCCTATTGCTGATTTTAAATAAACTGCAGTAGCTGCATTAGGTCGGGGTCAATGGTAATTATGAAAGACAAAGACTTTGAACCTTAGGAATATTGCACCCCAAAAAAAGATTCTGCCAATATTTACTGATCCACATGTCATTCCAAACCCGCATGACTTCAGGGTTCCACGATCATGGAAAACCTGTAAATGTTAGGAAATATAATATTCTAAACTGATGATTTACAGGCCCGGAATGGTCATGGAAATTAATAAAATCTTAAAAAGGTAGTGAATATCCTCAGCTCAGCTATTTTTTTTTTTTTACATGCAATTGCTTATTGTAAGTGCATTCTATGTCAAATATTTACATTGAAAAGTATAGTATAGAGTATAGTAGGGTATATTTTGCAGAATGTCCAAGCTGCTCTTCCATACAATGGAAGTGAAAGGGGACTAGAGCAGTTGAGCTCCTAAAGTGATCATATGAAATTTAAATATCACCATAAATTTACCATGTAAGTGGCCCATATGTTGTGTGTGCCATATTTTCAGAATGACATGAAGGTGAGTAATTAATGACAGAATTTAAATTTTTGGCTCAACTATTCCTTTAAATTCCTTAAGCGTTTTACAGCTCTGATTTTCATAAAGAATCCAAATAAAGCATCTAGCAGGGTTAGGGTCTTCTAGGTAAAGATGAGAAGTTGGTGTGAGTATAACAGGCTGTTGATGTGGAGTTGGTGTGTCTCTGCAGGCTTTACGCTATTGCTGCCTGCCTTCACTTTCACACCAACAGCAGAGAATCATCCTGTTCATCTCTGTCTTGCTTTGGGTGAGCCTTAAAATCAATTTTCACAGTGACAAACCAACAAAATAACATGAAAGTGGGTGTTTTATCTGCTTTTGATCTGTGAGACTAGATAACCAGGATCCAAGCCAGTATGGTGGTCATCATGGTGGACACGAACAATCAGTCAGTTTTTATAGAGCTCTTATGAGTAGCCTACATGTATGGAAAATGGTCAGTCTTCTCTTGTGGTACCATGATTACCTTTTAAACATTTTGAAAATGTACCACAGTTCCTGCATTTTAACCATAGTTACATTAATCTAACTATGGTAATGAGGAATCATCCACGGTTTTATCTGATCCAGCTAACATCCTGTTAAAACCAGTTGAACAGTATCTGTTTTACATATAGTTTGTTTTACATACATAGTAGATGGTCCATGCTGTTGGAGATGGATAATCAGCTGATCTGCCAGCTAGTGGACCTGGTTTCGGCCTGATGGACCATCTTAGCCAAGCTGGTTAGAGCTGGTAGATCACTTTGGACCAGCAACAAACCAGTTACTTTGTTCTGAAAACCACCTTGTGAATTGTTTTTTCCACCAGGGTTAACTGTGATTTTTGTTTATGATTATAAAAAAAACATTAAAAATACTGTTTAAATTCTCATTTGATTGTCATGAAAAAACACCTTGCAACATTCTGCAAATGTAGTTTATGGTTGTAACAACTAAACACACAAAATAATGATCCTTGATTGTTAAAAATTGGTTCCGAAAAAATAGAATAAAAAAATAAGCAAACAAGTCCATGCACTTGAAGATTCCCTGTTTACTGGGAACACGTAATTTCCACCAAAATACCATAGTTTCTTTTGTTTGTGTTACTATTAGAAGTAAAAAGTGGAACTGTGGTTTTAAACTGTTGCAAGTACCCAATAACATTATGTTCAAGCTGTTCAGAAGCACCTTGATAATGGTTGTAAAATCAATCTTTGGATTAGTGGAGTGGTTCAGGTCCTTCTAATGAGAATGAATGTGCAGTGTGTGAGCAGTGAATGAGACCTTGTATGCTTGTGTGAAGCTTTTTTGTTATGCTGAAATCTGAGAGCTGTTTAAAAAACCACAGACCTCAAGCACTTGACACAAATTTTCATATTGACTGCGATGGATAAAAGCTTTTGAATGGCAGTTGAGCTTTATTGAGTGGAGTACTCCGTGTCCTCTGTGCAATTAGCATTTAGCTGTTAGCAACAGAGCTTTAATTGGTTGTTTATCACCTCCGACCTGCTGCAAGGTGCTTTCTATTATTGTCCTCCTACGCACTTGACCTCCGACCCCAGCTGGTGTTTGTTCTGCTGTCTGCTATGAGATGCTCACTGCAGTGCTCAAGTTTTTTGTTAGCTTCAGCCACGACAGCATACCCAAGGTCTTTTCCTTTCTTACTGAAGTGTGGGTTTGTGTTTATGTGTAGAAAATAAATAGACAGTGTGTGTGAGCTGATGGCTCTTGAGAGGTTTTTGTTAAATCTCTGATCCACCTGTTCAGGTGGCTCACATAATGGAGATGAAGACAGATGCTAAGTTCAACCAGAAATTCCCCAATGTAATAATGTTTATTTCAATAATGCAAGGAAAATATGACTCTCTGTGGGGATAGTTTGAGGAAACAGTTTGAGAATGTAGTGATCATTTTGAATATGTGAGCGGGATCGGTTTAAATATTTAGGGATCTTGTTAAAAATAAGGAGATTGGTTTGAGAATGCAGTATTTGGGATCAGTTTGACAATGGAAGGATGAGTTAAGTATATTAGTCTGAGATTGTGGACATCAATTTGAATATGTGGAGATCAGAATATGTGGATTTTTGGAATATATTCTGATCATTTAGAGTTTGAGTTTGTTGGGATCAGACTGTGCCTTTGTGGGGAACAGTTTGAGATTTACCACGATTCACCAGTTCATTTACGTCATCATGTAATAACGTCACTATATATAATGCTAAAACGCCTGTGCCGTAGAATACATGCACAAACACATTTAATAAAGCCATATTTAAGGGTATATTGCTGATTATAACTTTTTATTTAAGTTGTTTTGCCCCTAAAGTACCCAGTACTGACACTGGTATACAAGCGTGGATGTTCAACACATGTTTAAAGCATAAAAGGTGATTAAACTAGTCTTAATCAACTCACCCTTTTTTACAGAAACCATGACCCAGCTCATCACAACTTCAGATATAATCTGCATGCACAATAGTAAAAATTTGTTTACATCTCTCGATAGAAACGTTTCACATCCTCATTCAAGTCTTCGGTTCATGCATGCTCATCAGCTGTTCACTGATCAGCAATTCTCAGTGTTATGTGCCCGAAAGAGGTGATTCTCAGTTCAGTATACTGGTGACTCGCAAACTACTGTGATCGGATCAGTGTACCATTGACTCGAGAACTGCTGTCCTCAGTGTACCGTCTCAGTGTTATGTGCCCGAAAGAGGTGATTCTCAGTTCAGTATACTGGTGACTCGCAAACTACTGTGATCGGATCAGTGTACCGTTGACTCGAGAACTGCTGTCCTCGGATCAGTGTACCGTTGACTCTAGAACTGCTGTCCTCGGATCGGTGTACCGTTGACTCGAGAACTGCTGTCCTCGGATCGGTGTACCGTTGACTCGAGAACTGCTGTCCTCGGATCGGTGTACCGTTGACTCGAGAACTGCTGTCCTCGGATCGGTGTACCGTTGACTCGAGAACTGCTGTCCTCGGATCGGTGTACCGTTGACTCGAGAACTGCTGTCCTCGGATCGGTGTACCGTTGACTCGAGAACTGCTGTCCTCGGATCGGTGTACCGTTGACTCGAGAACTGCTGTCCTCGGATCGGTGTACCGTTGACTCGAGAACTGCTGTCCTCGGATCGGTGTACCGTTGACTCGAGAACTGCTGTCCTCGGATCGGTGTACCGTTGACTGGAGAACTGCTGTCCTCGGATCGGTGTACCGTTGACTGGAGAACTGCTGTCCTCGGATCGGTGTACCGTTGACTCGAGAACTGCTGTGCTCGGATCAGTGTACCGTTGACTCGAGAACTGCTGTGCTCGGATCAGTGTACCGTTGACTCGAGAACTGCTGTCCTCGGATCAGTGTACCATTGACTGGAGAACTGCTGTCCTCAGATCAGTGTACTGTTGACTGGAGAATTGTAGACTGGATCATCTTCATACATTGATAAAACAGTAATACAATCAAGTCTTAAACATATTTCAAGTATGTTTTATTTGTTACACACTCTGTTATTCAGCAAAATACCCCTGAAACATACATTTCATCCCTTAATCACACACATGGTCAATGTCAGCAGCTCATTGGTTCTCATTATGTCTGACACCTCCGAAAGAGTTGTTCAGTTCAGTGTACTGTTGACTCGAGAACTTCTGCGAGCAACTCGTACTGTTGAATCGAGAGCTGTTGCGACCCGAGCATTCAGTCCGATTTGTGAACTAGATTTAAAACTCATTTAAAATTTGTAGGGATCAGTCAGAGTTAGAGGTTAACCGATATATCCATTATACTGACAGTTTCTTTGAACTATCGTTATCTGCAAAATATCTATGCCGATAGTTTTATTATACCTCCTTGTTGCTCTGTGGATGGCACTATTTTGATTAGAAAATCAAGTAATCTAAATTGAAGCGAGGGCATGCAAAGAAATATGTGATTATATGAAAATGTGTCCAATCAGCACTAGTGCTACAACTAATGATTATTTTGATAATCGACTAATCTAACGATTATTAGAATGATTATTCGACTATTGAGGCGATTATTGCAACAGTTAATCATTAGCTCTTAATCAACTATTCAGCTTGTGCCTTGACTTAAAAGGTTGTATTAAACATGCCTACTAAGAATAAAGAGGATAAAATAATCTTTTAAAAATATCTCTAAATGACATTCACTGAATTAAAGGAAAAAATACATTTTATTAAGTTTAATTCAGTAAAATATCATTCTCTGAATGCAAGTCTAAATATCTTATGTTGCTTTTAAGATGCTTTTTTTTCTGCAGTATAGCTCGTCATATAGTAAATGTACATTGTTTTAAAGGAGTTTTATATATTTATATTGGAAAACAATCCAAAACAGCAACAAATCAAAAACATATTGTGTTGCACTATATTATGGGCGAAGACTATCCATTCTTGTTCGATCCATCTTTAACTTAAAAAAAAACCTCCCTCTTCTTAGTAGAGCTTGCGTATCACCAGTTTTCTTCATTATAAAATACACACCGCAGAACAAATATTATGATTCAATACATCGCGACTGATTTCTTTCATGATAAGATACACACCGCAACACACACACACATATATATATATATATATATTTTTTTTTTGATTCAATATGTCACGAGCCTCTCACGCCAGATTGTTTATCAGCCAGGTGAAGTTTCAATCTCTCCCCCTTAGATCGGGACACTTCACACACGACTCATAGAAGAGGCGCTGACCACACAGAAAAGCCAGTTTTGGAGTTTGTACTTTTTGCATGAGCAACTTTAATAAAGGATACATTTAAGATATAACGCCGAGCATATAATACGGAATGGGCCCAGGGGCCCCACAGCTGTCAGCTTATACAAGACCCCCTCAATAGGCCCTGTGACTATTAGGGCCCCCAGCCCACTTACAGGAGGACTGGGGGCCCTTTTGCCTTCCTGTTTATAAATAAAAGGAATTGAGCATCTTTTAAAAATTTGAAATTAGAATTTTCTGATTATTATTTCATACTTTAGGCTTTATAGCTTCATGCTTTGTATGAAAAGTGCTGTTGAACAAAAACATTTATTATACTGTTCATTGCTATAAGCACTTCTCCCCAATATTACAAAAAATAACTGGGCTTAGGTGGCTGGGAAAAAGAAGATATTGATATTTTATATTGTTTGGTACAAAAATACTGACCTAAAAATTTTAAGTTTATGAAGACACACTATAATGTTGGGTTGACTAAACCTTGTCTGAATGTTTAAAGTAGTTTTAAATGCTTGAAGTTTTTACAGGTCTTACAGTAAAGGAAAGAAAGAACGAAAGCAAGCACACAAGAAACAGTGCATCTTAAAGCAGATTAAAGGGCTTGTGTGTAAGTTTTGACCAATTAAGTTTTTAAGGAAATAGGTAATAGGGATGATCACTTCTGAATGGAACGCACCCCATAATTCAGATGAGTTATAAAATATATAGCAACGCAAACCAGAACTGCCCAAACTCTCAGCCAAGTTTCACCAAACCCATATGTACATGCTGTAGGAGTCTGTGTTAAATTCTTTATATTTATTATGTTTGATGAAGTTAATATATCTCATAATGTATTATTTCCCCTTTAAATATATGCAAGTTGACATATTTATTACACATTTTTTTACATTCTTGTATACATTGAGTTTACATTATGTATAACAAACACCATGCTGTATGCTTGAGTTAATCTGACTGTAAATTAATGAACGGCTATTAAAAGAGACTTAAATCAATGAAAATGTATTGCATGGATCTCAACTTTTAAAGATAATTGGACCATTTTGTATTTTTGTATAATTCTTTATACTTTGCGATCAATATCACCTTAAGCTGTCTGGAAAGTTTGGTTTGCATCTGTGAACTGTGTGTTCTTCCTCTCCTCAATTAGGCACAAGCTGCGGCGCTCCTCTCGCACACATCATTAGAATTTAATGTGATCACGTTACATTAAATGAGATCAAACGACTATTCTACAATGAACATTTTTGTCTACAACATAATTTTATTGCCAATGTTGTCGATAATGTCGACTAATCATTTCAGCCCTAAGCACATACCGTACATTGTGTCTCCAACTTCATATCTTGTGAATTATAATAAACCTTATTACTCATTAAACCTCAACTGGTGAAATATACAGTAAATACAAACTCTTCATCTGGTAAATATATATATATATATATATATATATATATATATATATATATATATATATATATATATATATATATACATGCTATAAAATGCTTAATTTGGTAAATACTTAAATATAGAAAATTTAAACGAGCTATATAAGTCTCTGTCATTTCAAAATAAGAGTCCATTATGTATTTTGAGCTTGTTTACAGTTAAAGTCCCACATATTGCACCAAATTGTCCGCTTTTTTTTGGTTATTAATGGGATTTTGGTTGAAAAGGAAACTAATTCTGGAATTTTATTCATTTTGCACTCTAGTAGTCTCTAAGTCTGTGACCATTATAATTTAGTAATTTTTTTTTACATTCAATCGACTTTAAAAACTATCAGCTGATTAATTGGTTATCGGCCTTATCCACCAATTTAGTTATCATTATAAGTAAAATCTATCGGCCTACCTCTTTTCCGAGGATGTGCCCACACATTTTGGGTATGTGAGAATTGGTGTTCATCAACAGGGTATGTGGGAATCAGTTTGAGTATGCTGTGATACCTTTAAGTATTTAGGGATCATATCAGATGGGTATATCGGGATCAATTTCATAATTTTAGGATCAACATGTGAACATATCAGCTTGAGTATTTTTGGTTTAGTTTGATTATGTAAAGATCAGCTTGGCAATGCAGGGATCACTTTGGGAATATAGAAATCACTTATATATTCTTTGTTCATATTTTGAGGTAACTGTGGCTCTTGTAAAGAAGATAAGAGGGATGAAGTGTGTCTGGCTGCTGCTGTTCACGTGTATAAGTGTGATGTTCTCATTAAAGCAGTGATTGCAGGCGGCAGCAGTGGGATGGGGCATGGCTTGGGGGTCTTGTGAAAGGATGACTTGTTTTATGGCCATCGGCCTCATGGTAATGGTCCTCTTCTGTGCGTCAGTGAGCCACTGCCCTGAACTGTCACAGCAGGTGAGCCCTCCTCTCACCCGACCCCCTCTTTCTTTCTCGCCCTCTCTCGTTCTCCCCCTTCTCCTCCCTTCTTTCTGTCTCTTTGCGTCATCAGTGATTCTGTTCTGCTGAGGTGTCTGTGCAGCATGAAAAAAACCTGTATGACATTAGGCAGAATGACAGCCTCAGTCACCATACACTTTCATTGTATGGAAAACAGATGAAATAAAAGTGAATGGTTACTGAAGCAAACATCTGCTCAACATCTCCTTTTGTGTTCCATGGTAGAAATAAAGTCATTGCTGTCATATTTTAACGTATTGGTGAATTTGAGGCGGGTCTTTCACATGATGCTTTGGTCAGCATTCTGCACCAACCTGTAAAATTCCTCCTGCGTTAGCTAGTGCAGTTTGTTTATTAAAGGGTTAGGGCTATACCTTAAGGATTTGGGAATGTTTCCCACTATGTTTATTATTCAAAACTATACCTACAGTGTGGATTGGGAAATATCTTTCAGTCCTGGGAGAACTCTGCAATGGTGTTAGCCGCCACAAGCAGCAGGGAACAGACGCAATGGCCATTTGACGAGATGGACTGCCGTCGTAGCCTCGGTGTGAACTCTGAGTCTCGCGAAGCTGTGATGTCAGAACGCTCCCACCGTCAACACAATGTTCCGATGACACTCCGTTGCCATGCCAGCAGTGAAGTCGCCCCCATGAGAAGGTCTGCAGCTTCCTTCCATATAATAACAGTTATTTATAGGTGACAGCCCTGTTTGCTGAAGGGGAGCACAAAAAGAGAGTGGGAGAGAGACAAAATGCAACGATTTCAACATGTTAGTGACTTTGATTTGTTTACCTACTGTAAAGACATGCATTCTGCATTACATCCAGAGAGAACATGCCTCCTTTGAGATTTCACACATACATATATTTAGGGGGATTGTCTCTTTTGGCTTGCAATTAAATCTAAATTGAATACAGTGTGTGTGTGTGTGTGTGTGTATGTGTGTGTGTTTTCAGATTGTGCCTACACTGTGCAGACATGGTAAAATCTAAAATCACCTACATTGTGAGGCCCAGCCAACGGTCCCCTTGAGGAAAATAGCCTAATAAACATATTAAATAGTACCATAATAAAAAGTGAAAAGGCAGAAAGGTTTCTGAGAGGGTTCGTTTTATGGGTAGGGGACAGAAAATATAATTAGCACAGAATAAAAACAATAGAAGTCAATATAAAAAGTCCACACCATCATAGACAACCAAACGCGAGTGTGTGTTTGTTTATGTCTGCTTTAATAACATTGATGCTAATAACACCAAGTTCGTGGGTTCGATTCCCAGGGAATGCACTTACTGATAAAAATGTACAGTATACCTTGAATGCACTGTCGATTTGCATCGTCTACAGAAATCATCATGTTCATGTAACATTTTTGTGCCTTGTTCTTTATAAATCCTTGTTCAAACAGCTGTTTGTGTTGTCCCGAAACCTGCTGAGGCCACTCTCAAGCTCTGCACCCTCTGACGCCCCTCCCTCATGTGCTGTGTGCTCTGCTTCCCCCTGCAGGTGAAGCTCATGAAGTACATCTGTAAACAATTGCAGTGTAAGCAGAAGGTGCCAGACACAGAGCGGCCAGCTTCCCTGGACAGTTACCCACGGCTGGAGGACTGGTTACGCATTATCAGCATCAGACCTGAGCTCATAGAGGTAATGTTTGTATGCGTGTGTGTTTGGAAGAGAGAGAATCATAATGCTGTGTATCTTTTCAGTTAAATTAATTTCAGTTTGAATACATATCCACTTGAATGTAACACATTGATCTGCCTGTAAATATCCAGGACAGGATAATTACACCTGATGTATGTAAGCCTTATTATCATGGGTCATGTTGTCTAGGTCATATTTCACTCCACAATCAAAAGGAGAAAATAATGAAATTCCATTTTGTATAAAGAAAATGAATCCTGTTTTTACAGTTGTTCTCAATCGCTTTGGCTCATTTTTTTAAACGGTCTTAACATTCTCTAAATTGTAAGTGCAACTGTCACAAATGTTCTATGGGACATGATCTCAACTCTATTGCATGTCTGCAAAATGTGGTAACTCACCCATTACTTTGAATTATTGCTTCAAAACCTAGTTGTTGTGTCAGTAAATTGGCAATGCTGTTTTGTTTTTTGTATCCTGTGAGCCGTACTGTTCAAAATGTTTAGATGTTTGTCAACCCTGGAAATGTTTGTTATATACAAATTTCATTTTTGTTCTACTTTTATGTTGACACTGACTGTTTTCTGTACTATACAAGAATGTCAGTTTTGTCTTGCTGGGAAAAGTCAATATGTACAATACTGTAGTACACATAAAAAGAATATGTACATTTGTATGTATACAGTGAATGTATTTTTGTAGCAATGCGTTACATGTAAACAGAAAATTCACATTTGCATGTACATTTTTACACATTTCTTACATGTAAATTCAAATGTAGTGAACAGAAAATTGCCACAAAATGACAAAAATGACAAAAAAACGCAACAATGAAAAAACATTCCATACCATAGATATTTATGTACAGTACGTCTGACAGATTTTGATAATTGAACGGATAATTTTGCATGTGACGGCTCACATGATGAAAGGGTGTGTAGAAGTTGTGAAGAATATGACAGTTTCACTGAGAATCAACTCATCAGTTTTGATCCGCAAGCCATGTGCGTTTAGTTATTGTGCAAATTGTAGACAATTGTACTTACTTTTCTGCACACATGTGCCAAAACACATGCAATTTTGCTTAAATGAATAAGAAATTCAAATTTGGTTTGAACAAGAAACAAATTATTCAGATATTTGAACTTAATGTTTTAAAAAAAATTGTTCTCATTCGAGAATTGAGCCAAATTGATTGAGAAAAACTCTAAAGCACCATAATTTTTTTTTTTGTTGCATTGAGACATTATTTACATGACAATTAAGCTATACTTAGCATGACCCCATACTCATTTCTGTAGTGAAAAAATATACGTTATTATTTATCTTTTTAAATAATGAGAATTAAAAAAAAATTATTAAGAACAACGTCCAGATGGATTGCACTAATGACAATTGAACTTTTTCACATTTCCAGATTTGAGAAGTGGAAGTAAACTATAGCTAGTTAAACATCTGTAGAGGAACATGGAAGACCTCAGCAAATTCTTTTGCGTTCCCTTTTATTCCAACAGCAAAGTAAAAAATCCACTATTACGTTTCCATGACTTTCCAAAAGAGGAAAATAAATATTGTAATATATGTTTTATACTGCCAGGGTAATATAGCACAATTAATAAGATTATAAATTCACATTTAAAAAAATTATAACATTTAAAAGTTTATTAGTTTTACGATGCTAAATTAAGGCTTAAATGTGTCATCACAGTCTGCAAAAAGGTTTAATTCAGCAAGAGAATCTTTTAATTGTCTTAAAAATAGACTATATTTTCTTTCGGCAAAAACAAATAATGATAATAATAATAATATTTTTGGGGTAAATATTACTTGGACATGTTGAGATTGACCCATCGTCATGTTTAATTGCCCAAACTGATTTTGTCCTTACAAAAATCGAGAGTTCTGGCAACCTACTATAAATTTGCAGCAAATTCAACACTCATTATTTTCACATGCAAATTAGTTTTGTGGCAAACTCTTCATTATTGCTGCAGGTTCACCAGTACTGGTGACGAATCGCAAGCTCATTTGCATGTGAAAATATTGAGCGGGAAATTTGCGGCAAGTTTGTCAGTTTGTTAGTTTATGCCCTGGCTGTTTAAATTATACAAAAATGTGTTTATGAACAATTTCATAAAACCAAGATAATCCTTGCATCTCTTTACATATTTAATAAGGACAACAGACAACACATCACACCAGGAGTCTAAATAAACAATGTCAGCAACATGATCAGTAGACTGTTAGTGTTTATGTGCATATAAGTGTTGTATAAGAGTGTGTTTGTGCATGATGCAGTTCAATATCCTTGAATAGAGCTGAGGAAGTAGAAAATCTGCTGTGTTTTGACAGTTAGGCCACAGCTACATTCCCAGCAGACCTGAGACACACCAACTCTAATCAGCCAACATGCTGAGTCAGTCTCTCTCTCTCTCTCTCTCTCTCTGTCTCTCTCTCTCTCTCTCAGCTTTCAATATTTTCTGATACTGTTCCTCCATCATATCCTGTCTCATCTCTACTGTCTTTATAATAAAAGTATCTGAAAAACATACAAACTCAGGATCAGGTCGTTAGTGTAGTCCAAGAACACGACTTCCAGGATAAGACTTGAACCCCTGTTCAATGTGATTGAGAAGTTTATGGGATTCAACATCATTTTGTGATCATGTGGAAGAGAGAGAGAGGGTGAGAGGAGGAATTCTGGGCTAATATAATACTTATATCACTCCAGCGTCAGGAGCCTCTTTCCTCAGTCAGTCAGACTGGTTAGTAATTAGAAAATCGGATTAATTAGTCTAAAGGGTCACATGTCTAGGGAATTTGGAGAGAGGCAGTGAGAGAGAGAGGCAAACTTTAATCACAGTGAGTCACCATACGGCATAATCATCTGCCGTATGGTGCCCCAACAAAACCCTATAAATCTATGAAAACCTGCTGAATAACCTTCTAACTGCCTGTTAAGAATATGTGCACGTCTACTGACATGTTTAAATGTGCTAAATATGTATAAAAGTGGTAAATTTATTTCAATAAACACATAGACATATAGTTGAAGTCCGAAATTTACATCCACCTTAGCCAAATACATTCAAACTCAGTTTTTCACAATACCTGACATTTAATCGTAGAAAACATTCCCTGTCTTAGGTCAGTTAGGATCACTACTTTATTATAAGAATGTGAAATGTCAAAAGAATAGTAGAGATAATTATTTATTTCAGCTTTTATTTCTTCCATCAAATTCCCAGTGGGTCAGAAGTTTACATACACTTTGTTAGTATTTGGTAGCATTGTCTTTACATTGTTTAACTTGGGTCAAATGTTTTGGGTAGACTTCCACAAGCTTTTCACAATAAGTTGCTGGAATTTTGGCACATTCCTCCAGACAGAACTGGTCAAGTTTGTAGGCCTCCTTGCTCAAACACGCTTTTTGGGTCAGGGAAATTGGACGTAAACTCTTACACTCGCTTGGATGATTGTCCTTTTTAAGAATCAATCTGATCTGGGCTTGTGTCATGGTTGGCGGAAGCAAAAGTGAAGCCAGTTCTGTAGCATAAGATCTACTTTAAAAATTAAGTGGCAAAGCCATTTTGCACCAGGGTCTTGCCTGTAGGCAAGGCTTTAATTACCTCGCCAAGCTCCTCCAAGGTTACCTCAGAATCAAGAGAATTTTTTCGTCAGTTTAGGAAGTTCTAATGGTTCCACAAAGTTTCTAATATCTTCATTAGTAGATGAAGATGTGGAACTATAAAGATCAAGATAGAATTCTTTAAAATCATCTTTAATATCAATGGCCCAGGTAAATATTTCACCACCAGCAGATTTCACTGAGGGAATGGTAGAAAGAGGCATACTGTATGATTCAGCCCCTAAGAAATGCCTTAAGTGCCTCCCAAGCCACGCCCACAGAGGATAATGAGGACCAGTTGGTCTCCATTGATTTCAGCCTTTAGCATTTATTGGAATTCAGGATTTTGCAAAAGGGATACATTAAAGCAGCAACTATATGATTTTTTTTTCAACATAGAGGCAACACCTCTATATTCATCGACTTCAATATGATTTACGACCATCCTTAGCATCTATTCTCAGTTTGACTGGGAATATCAGTGCAAAAGCGACCTTCTGTTGGTGTAAAAGATTCTTGCATTCCTTGAATCGATCACATTTCTCTCCATCGTTGGATGTCCTCCAACTTCTCCCAGACATGCTCCAAATCCACCTTGGTTGCTAGCGGATTAGCAGATAATTCCCTCTCTGATTGACAGCAGGTAACCGATCCATTCCTCGACATCAGTAACCACATCAGTAAACTTTGCCTCCATGGCAGTGATAGATCGACATATCACAGCAAGAACCTCCAAGTCAGCAACGACCTACATTAGCATTGCCGATATGTTCAGAATCGCGGTAACATTTCCCGCATCTCTCCAGCCAAATCGACTCCCAGGCCCATGGCCTGCTCGTTGGTGTCAGCTTTAGCACGCAAGTGTCTTTTAATGTCTCCAGAGCCCAAGGATTTTGAATTCTTTGACATATTGTCCTCCTAGAACAGCTATGGAACAGAGTGTATCGAATCTCACCGGTTTATGTCATAAAAAGTATTAACACTAGCAAAGTGCGCTGAGGTCGCCATTCACACATCCGATCCACGCATGGCATCACGGGACTCCCAGCCTCACCCTTTTTCCTCCAAAAATAACAATGATCATTATGTCCAAACAGTTCAATTTGTTTCATTAGACCAGAGGACATTTCTCCAAAAAGATCTTTGTCCCCATGTGCACTTGCAAACTGTTGTCTGGCTTTTTTATGGCAGTTTTGGAGCAGTGGCTTCTTCCTTGCTGAGGATGTAGATATTTGTCTACCTGCTTCATCCAGCATATTCACAAGGTCCTTTGCTGTTGTCCTGGGATTGATTTGCACTTTTTGCACCAAACTACGTTCATTTCTAGGAGACAGAATGTGCCTCCTTCCTGAGTGATATGATGGCTGCGTGGTCCCTTAGTGTTTATACTTGCGTACAGAAGAATGTGGTACATTCAGGCATTTGGAAATTGCTCCCAATGATGAACCAGACTTGTGGAGGCTTTTGATTTTCCCATGATGTCAAGCACCTCCAGTTCAGTACACCTCCTATCAGAAGCTAATTGTCTAAAGGCTTGACATAATTTTCTGTAATTATCCAAACTGCTTAAAGGCACAGATAACTTACGTGTATGTAAACTTCTGACCACTGGAATTATGATATAGGCAATTAAAAGTGAAACAATCTGTCTGTAAAAAATTGTTGGAAATATTACTCATGTCATGCACAAAGTAGATGACCTAAACGACTTGCCAAATCTATTGATTGCTAAAATGAAATCTGTGGAGTGGTTAAAAAATTTGTTTTAATGACTTCAACCTAAGTATATGTAAACTTCTGACTTCAACTGTACTACACAGTATTTTCTGTTGGTGAAACAAAGACCATGCAGGCAGGGAAAAATAATATTAACCAATAATATCATAGCCAGGCCCAGACAGAATCTGTGCACTCAGAACTCTGCAGAAAACTCAGCAGATTTCCTGCCGAATTGCGACATCTGTTATTCACAAATATTCTACACATCCCCCATCCCTTGCATGTTTGTTTATTAAAGGGGTCACAAAGTGCTATTTTTTATAATTGTATTATCTTCCCTGAGGTCCAGAAATAATGTTATAAAAAATGTGCACCAAAACAGTCACAATTAGTAATGTATGATCATTTCCACCCTGTTTTTGGCCCTCTGTCAGAAACGCTTGGTTTTTGCACAAGTGCCTCCTTAAAACTTCAATGTAAATGCCCACTCTTGTGATAGGCTAACATCAGTCAGCCCCACAGATTCAGCAAACTCAATAGGAATAACATTGTAAAACTACATTTCAGGGTTTACACACAATGCACATCCAACACTGAATATACACTGCCTGGACAAAAAAGTTGCAGTTTGTGTTTAAAAAAGCGGATCCTTAAGAGCCTATGATTGGATCATTATTGCTGTTATTAATATTTCTGCTGTCAACAATTCTTTTAACCCTAACTGATTAACCCCATTGAAAGTCTTTGGGGTGTGCTGGAGAAGACTTTACGGAGTGGTTAGACTCTACCGTAATCAAAACAAGATCTTGGGCAAAAATGAATGCAAATCTAGACAGAAGTAAATGTTGTGACATTGCATAAGGTTGTCGAAACAATACCACAACAAATGCGTGCCTTAATCAAAGCTAAACACATTCCAATGAAATATTAGAGTATGTAACTTTTATTTTGGCCAGGCAGTGTATTAAACTGTTCATCTCAAGCACAACTGTTATCACTCAGCACCATAAACTATCAAACAGTCATGACATTTTAAATATTCATAAATGAAATGGTTTACTTACATTTTTGACGTGCTTTAACTGCCCCATACTTCAGTAACAGTTCCTTTGCAAAGCTGGAATCGTATTATGATGGTTCACTAACAATCAACACTGACATGTGCATTGGGGCCTGGGTAGCTTAGCAAGTAAAGATGCTGACTACCACACCTGGAGTCACAAGTTCAAATCCAGGGCATGCTGAGTGACTCTAGTCAGGCTTCCTAAGCAACCAATTGGCTTGGTTGCTAGGGTGGGAAGAGTCACGTTGGGTTAACCTATCGTGGTCGCTATAATGTGGTTGTCGATCTCGGTGGGGTGCATTGTGAGTTGTGCGTGGATGACGCAGAGAATAGCGTGAAGCCTCCACATGCGCTAGATCTCCACGGTAACGTGCTCAACAAGCTACGTGATTGTGTAGATTGATGGTCTCAGACGTGGAGGCAAATGAGATTTGTTCTCTGCCACCCGGATTGAGGCAAGCTATTATGCCACCATGGGGACTTAGAGCACATTGGGAATTGGGCATGCCAAATAAAAAAAAATTAAAAAAAAACACTGACATGAGCTTAAATAAACTAACACATCATAGTTTAAAGATTGGTGAAATTGTGCACACACATACTGAAGATGCATTGAGGTGCACATCACCAGAAACTATGCCATATATAACTATATGGTGTATGTCCTCAAAGCAACACAGGCAGCAGCTGAATGAAAGAGAATTGCTTCTCCCTTTCAGAGTTGTAACTTGACACCATGTCTCTTAAAAGTGACGAGTGTAACAGGGTAAGGTGTGCAAGCAGGAGGCGGGAACCGGCTGTCAACGTAAGTTTCAAAAACATAAACCTAAACCTCCGGCTCGTCTTTATCCCCCTCCCGGCTGATTAGCCCGAATCATGGCTGGGCGTGTGTCTACACAGCCTGACTCCGCCCTCCTCCTCGTCATAGTGAGATTTATGGCTGCGGTCAAAGAGTCAGTGTAGTTCATGTTCATTTCCAAAAATAATCCAAAATAGTCCAGATGGGTCCCCTTAGGTGTTTTGTTAGAAATATTTAGCCTCGGAAGGCCTATTCTCTTTCACTGCTTGAACTGCCCACCAATGGGTGGTGCCAAGGTTGCGATGATGAATGTTGTGGGATGTGTAAATACAAATGAGCAATGTGTCATGATGTCACAGACAGATTTCAAAATCAGACATTTCAGCAGGGTGGCAACTATAAGTACTCTTTTTAGACTGAGGAGGAAGATTTGAGTTGAAATGTAATGTTTTTATAGTACAGTTACCTCTTATATGTCTAAATATAAAGGAATATTTGATTCTCAGTGTAATGACCCCCTTTACATTTTTGGGGTAATTTTATGTGGATTTTAGCTACAAATTAGAGTGTAATACTCCAAGCCCCATTTAACACATTTTACTATGTTTAAATCCCTTCTGCAGAGTTCCACATATTTTTCCTTAAAATCAGAGCAGGAAAATGCTTGTTTCCAACTTGATCTGGGCCTGATGTTTCACGTTTCAGCCAATCAAAGCTGGATGGTTGAAATCAAGCCTGCCCTTCATTATTTCCCCTTGAAAATTCTGTTTCTCTTGGACATAGTGCAGTTCGTCATATTACAGAAGTTGAATTATTGTGAATGCCGTGTCGTGTTGTCTTCAGCACAAACATTTCACCCAATTTCACTGGTCCAGATACGTAAGAGCTGTACTTGCGTGTGTTTGAAATGAGGTATTTTGTGTTTGTGAGTTTAATAGTGTGTACAGTATACTGCTGTACCATACTCAAGAGGTTTGTTATTACAGATGACACCTGCAGAATACGTGGTTGTCAGACCACATTATAAAAGCAGAGGTATCTTAGAATAGGCTGAATGTCATTCTCTCTTTCTCTCTTCAGGCAGTGAACGTGAAGCTGTCATTGGACTCTCTGCTGCACATGCCCAGCAGTCAGGTGCAGGAAACCATGAGAAGGCTGGGCTCAAGTTCAGATGAGTGTACCAGGCTGTGTGCTGCTCTGAACTGTTTAAAAAGTGCCTCTGAGTCAGGTGAGTAGCCGACACACTCTCCTTGACTTGTCCTAAAGCTGCAGTGTGTCGTT
Organism: Xyrauchen texanus; assembly: GCF_025860055.1. Taxonomy (NCBI): domain Eukaryota; kingdom Metazoa; phylum Chordata; class Actinopteri; order Cypriniformes; family Catostomidae; genus Xyrauchen; species Xyrauchen texanus. The sequence continues at coordinate 8,828,471 of NC_068319.1, read as the reverse complement.
TTTAGCGGCACTAAACAAAATGGCAAAAAAAAAAAAAAAGATTTTTCTAAGCAGTTGCTTCCCAAACTATAGAGCCCCTTAGAGGACAGGGTGGGATTTTTTTCTGAAATAGTTTTGTGTTCCTTTATCACGTAATTATATCAAAACCTTTTATGACTGACGGTGGTGCTTTTTTCCCCACCGTGATATCAAATCATTTAAATTTATATTTGTGGTAGGATTTTTTTTACTATAAACAGAAAAGCACATCTGGGCAGTGGTGGCTCAGCGGTTGAGGCTCAGGGTTACTGACCAGAAGGTTGGGGGTTCAAGCCACAACACCACCAAGATGCCTCTGTTGGGCCCTTGAACAAGGCCCTTAACCCTATCTGCTCCAGGGGCGCTGTATCATGGCTACCCCAGCTTAGCTGGGATATGTGAAAACTAATACATTTCACTGTATATATGCAAAAAACTGTGTTTATAATATGTGACCAAAATAAAGGATTCTATTCTAAGTACACATCTAAAACAAATAACCATGAATACTTATGTAGGCTATATATGGTAATACAAGATAATGTGTTAACATGATCATTAATACACTCATATGAGCTATACAACAGGTTATTGCGTTTTATGTATGGATTAGTTTAGTACTTATATAGTATTTTCATAGAAGCCTTGTGAAATCAACGGTTAATGAGACCTATTCATTTAAATGCATATTTAACATCAAGTTACCATACCATGGTTTGTAGTAGTGTATTGTACACCATGCTAGCAAGAAACTTACCTTGATATACATTTTGTAAGTTCATGTGTGACTACGATTACTACAGCCAATATTTTCTCTTTTATAATTATAAAATTATATACTAGGCACTGAAACGTCAAGTTCTGAGAAGTAATTTTACTGTCCTTAACGAAAGCGATATGCTGTGTGAAGCGACAAAATAAAAGCCAGTCAGAACAAATCTGTGCTTTAAAATACAGCTATTTGGAACGGGAAATTGGACCAATAAGATTTTACTGTAGGTGGAGCGACCCACCATTAACAATGAAAAAATTCAGACAAAAACAATGACGAGAAATAATTTACGGCTTTATTTTGTCACGACTTTTAGAATCCTTTTTTGGGCTGTTTTAACCTGCCTTTATATTTTGTGTAGATATTTTTTTTATTTAGATGCTTCCCTGTTTGTGATCTCCTAGCACTTTTCCAGTAAAATTTAGTTTACGTCCATATTAATCCTGATAAATTTGAAAAGTTCCTTTTATTTTTATTTTTTTAACTCTCCATATTCGTTGTTTTCAAACGTTTTCCAAAAGTTGCTCATCCACACTGAATTGTATGAAAATGCTTAAATTCATTCACTGCACCTGCATGAATCCATGTGTGGTCTGAAACTCAATTTTCCTAGTGTTCTGCCACCTGACACCAATTCCGAGTAAACTTCCTGTCGCCTTTGAAGGAATGTAATGTGAACATTGTACAAAATAACATTTATCTTTAACAATGCTATCAAAGTGGATAGCTGGCATGACAATGCCGCTACAACATAGGACGTCATCATGATTGTTTTAGGCTGAATGGATTTGATGACTGTATATCACATGACAACAAATACGTCATAGTTTTCGAATATATCCATTTTCCCTGTCCTCACTACTATGGCATTTTCAAATGTATTCACTGGGGCCATGTCCACACTAATACACTTCTATTTGAAAATGCATCTTTTTCTCTACATTTTGGCCTTCGTCCACACTGAGACAGCCTATTTGACAGCGAAAACGGAGCCTTTCGAAAACGCTCTCCCAAGTGGATACATTTGAAAACGCAGTTTTTGAGTTGTAGTGTGGACAGGGAAAACAGAGATATCTGAAAACAATGACGTATTTGTCGTAAAAGCTTTGTTAAAGATAAATGTTACTTTGTACAACCTTTACACTGCATTCCATCAATGGGACGTTTACTCAAAATTGCTGTCCATCAACATCTAGCATGTGCAGTAAGCGGATTTAAGAGTTTAATATGTTTCAGTGTGGACAAGCAACTTTTGGAAAATGCTCGAAAACGGCAGTGTGGATGGAGAGCGTTTCAGAAATGGCATTTTATAATGTGTCCGGATTAATGTGGATGTGGCCTGGGAGAGCATTTTTGAAAAGCTTTGTTTTCACTAGACAAAAATCACCTCAGTGTGGACGGAAGGCCAACAGGTTGTGAAATTAATGCATTTGCAAATGAAAACTTATTAGCGTAGACGTGGCCTCAGTCATTATATTTGAGATGTTATTGTTTAGTTTTTTTCAAGCTTCCTATTTGATCTAATAAGAGTGTGTTTATTGTCTATAGGGGAGTTTAAAGAGGACAGCGGTTGTTGGTTCTCTGAGCCTACGAGACGAGACAGTGGCGGCTTGACTCCAGTGGATCAGATTCCCTTACTGGGAGGTTCTTTGCGACCACACAGTCCTTCTCCTCTGGTCCGGCCCCCGACCATGCCCTCCACACCCCTCACCACCTGCCTGTATCCCCGCTACATCCTGTCACCCGGCGAGATTCATATCTCCCACGGTTACGCAGAGAGTCTCACCGACCCCAGCCCGTACTACACGTCTCGGCCTGTTCGACTTCATGGACACACCTCGACTCCACCCATTACTCCACCCTCTAGGAGGAGACACCGCCTCAAGCCTCCCTGCACCCCTCCTCCACCCTCCCGCAAAGTTCTACTTCTTCTTCCCAACATCACGATGACCCGCAGCAAGAGCCACGAGAGCCAGCTTGGCAACCGCATTGAGGACACACCCACAAACAAGTAAATCATGACAGGGCTCACACCCGGGCTCAGTTTGAGAGAGGCCACATCCACATTAATCTGTTTTCAGTTTCCTAACATCACCGTTTTCCAATGTATGCAGCAATAGAGGATTTTCGAGTTAATAGTGTCACTCTAGGTGAATTTAGGGGACCAGGTTCCAACACAGACTAGATGGAAGCATGATGCTTATGTAATTACATTTAAAGAACTTAAATGTTTTTTTGTTTTTGTTTTCTCGAGCAAGCTCAATCGCAAAAACTGAATTGGAGTCCACCTGCAGGGAATACATAACGTTATCTAGCTGGCAGTCATAGATGTGATTTTTTACTATTTTCCATTGTTTTCCAGCAAAAGTGTGTTTTACAGAACAATACTTTTACAGAACTAATTCATCTTGGTTTATGTTAGTTTCAAAATATACTAATACATTTTTTAAATACAGTGGAGTTGTCAATATGCAATCTGAGTTGTTCTCATTGTCCGAATAATTTAAGTGAAAAAGATGTATTGCTAAATTAACATGAATTTCAGAATTACTTGCATGCATTTATACTTTTCAGTGGAAGCAATAAAATCTGACCTTTTGTAAGAAACAGCTAACATGGTCAGTATCACAAATTTGCTTATTTGATTTGTGACCAAAAATAATGCAAAATCCTAAATATTTGTTTATTTTATTTCAATGTAGACTTTTGAACCCCATTGTAAAAGTAAATGTAGATTATGTACTATATATATTAGATTATATACTGTATAAAGAGATTTATAAAATGCAATATATTTGCATGATATGTACGTAAAATTGACAATTAAATTAACGTTTTACCAATAGTTTCTCTCAATTCACTCAATAATATTTTAAAATATCTGTGACTTCAATTATTCGTCCAAGCATTTATCTTCACTGTTATCTTCTTTAATGTTGACAATCCCAAGATTCTAAATATTGCCCTATTAATCCACCTAACCTGTCACTAATGGTTGTGATCTTGGTCTTATTTTCTCAAATTACGCTGACTGTCTTTCATTGTCCTCAGGTGTGTGAAAAAGAACAAGCTGTTCCTGAACGTCCAGATTAATGGAAATGGCTGTGAGGACTCTCTGTCACGCTCTCCCACTCTCTCTGCACGAACCCCTGGGCCGGCACCCGCCACAGCCCCTTACACCCTGCCGGGCACCCCTACATTTCAGGAGGAGCACAGCGGACTGAGGAGTGAGTTCATACTCACACAGTTCTTGACTCTGAAGATCTTTAGTTCAGGTAGAACAGACTGCAGTAAAGTGCTTGCTGAATGCAGTTTGGGTTCAGAGTTCAGCCTCTCAGTTTGAAGAGGAAGCTCTCACCTGCACTCTACTCAGTCAAATACTCCTGTTATGACTGGTGGTTTTTATGGGAACAGAGTAAATGATTCACACTCCTGTGTCAACACAGCTTTGATACAATGATGTGTTTGAGTCTGAGTATATTTGTGAAAGCACAACGGTTTTCTGTGTGGTAACAAGTGATTGTTGTGTTGTAAAAGTTCCAATGTGTCTGGTGGTTTTGTTTTGGATGAGACCAAGTTATTTAGAAATTCTTAGAATCAAATGAAAGCTTGAATCCTTTGAAGATATTAGATAATATCTTTATCTTTATAATATCTAATAATATTTTTGAATTTTAGATAATGTTACAATCCACCGCAGTTCACCTCAGGCTCTGCGGAGAGACATCGGTCTGGCTGTCACTCACAGGTAATCCTGCCTATTTGAGTCCAAATTGCTATGCTGTGTGGCAGGTGCTATTTACACCTAGTGCAAATAGTCACCCCTGAAAAATATAGACTTGTATATTTAAAAAATAACAATAAATCGAGGACACAGTAAGGCACTTACAATGGAAGTGAATGGGACCATTCCATAAGCATTAATATACACATTGTTTCACAAGTATAACCACAGGACATAAACATTATGCGTTTTTGGGCCTTGTGTGCTCAGATAGGAGACAATGGCAGGCATACACACAGTCATAAAGGCTGACTGAGGCCTGTAGGAACACTCAAAGCCTGATAATACAAAATTGGCACCAAAATCAAACAAAGGGAGTCCAAACAGACAGTAGATCCCATCAAGCCTTGCTCACTTTACACCTAGGTGTGAAATTCTGAAGGATCAAACTCTCAACCGCTATTGGATGAAATGCACAACAAAACACATCCCTCAATCATGATGTCATCAAGAGTATAAAACCCCAGAGATTCCTCCTCAGCCTTGCTTCCAGCGACAGTATTTGATCTAGTTGCAGCCTTGCTGCTCCCAGGTGTAGCCTCGCTGCCCAAGGAAGTAACATACGTACCTGAACTTTGGCCATACAATCTCGCTGGACGAGCTGAGATTCTCCGTGTTCTATCTAGCACACTAACGGATCCAAAGGGGACCGCTGAGCAATCCGCGTCTCACCCATTTGCCTGCAGAAGTGAAGAAAGAAGATTTATCTTCCTTCTTCAACCAAGTAGACTTAACTGATTTCTCCACATGACGCACTCTTCATGAGAGCCACGCCCGTCATTTTGTGCACTCCTTCTCTCCTTAAGCTGCGTACACACTGCCAGCGACTTTGTCGCTGCAGGTTGCCAGTGGCTGGCGGTGAAGTCGCTAGTGGGTGTTCCCATTACTGGTAACGTTTATAAATAACATTCACTGATGTCATTCCATTGCTGTTGACAGCGAATCTCTTTTCTTGCCGCTAAAAACAAACATTTTGGAGGGAAAAGACTAAATATAAATGGAATCAGTACATAAAATACTTTATATCAAAGATGAATGAGAAACAAGGCGTGCTGTTTGCCATAGCGGCTGTTTATCTGCGGTGAAAATGCAAATGCCGGTCTGTCTATTGTACTTTTTTATATTAATTTATATTATATTGTTCTGCATGCACCTGTGCCCAGGGCTGGCAGGGGATGTCAGTGCTCGGATTCAAGACTTCATTGTTCCCCTTTGGAATGTCAATGTTCTCTGCACATCAACTTTCCTAAGGGAACAATCCTATATTGAGACTGCTATACTGTCTGGTTTTTAGTCCCTGATTTTGAAAATGTATAGTTATCTTTGATGATAGTTGATTTGAAGAATTAATAAGCTAATGTTGATTCTTATCAATGTTCTATTGATTTTAATAATTAATAATTATCCTTGATTATTATTAGTTATTGCTAATAACTGCTCCTGAACGAAGCCCAAACAGCGTGCCAGCTATTCAAGAGAGATAAAATCGCTTTCTAACCCTATCTGTGTAAAGGTAAATCCAATATTACAAATTTGATGCCATGACTATGCAAGGCTGGTTAACCCTGTATGCTATTTTATCACACTAAAATGATGTTTACATGTGTAATGTTTATGTTTTGTGGCTATAATTGTGAAACAGTGTATATTTAAATGTTAATGCCCTGACCCCATTCACTTTCATTGTATTTTCATTACTTTAACTGCTTTTTATTTGTGTGTGTGTGTGTGTGTGTGTGTGTGTGTGTGTGTGTGTGTGTGTGTGTGTGTATGTTTACAGGTTCTCCACAAAGTCATGGCTCTCCCAGACATGTCAGGTGTGCCAGAAAAACATGATCTTTGGGGTGAAATGTAAACACTGCAGGTGGGTTACTACAGGTGTTTAGGAGACCACACCCACTAACTGCTGATATCTCCTCAAAGTCATCTATGTAAAAATCAAACACTCAGCAGCATCTTTTGCTACTTTAGGTTAAAGTGTCATAACAAATGCACTAAAGAAGCTCCCTCCTGCAGAATCTCATTCCTGCCAAGTAAGTTCCTCTCATCAAATTGCTCAGAGTATAAAATCTCATGTCTTCACCAAACAGATGCAATGTTATAATGTTTTTCATTTGCATCTCACAGTCACAAAAATTCGTAGGACTGAGTCTGTACCCTCGGACATCAACAATCCTGTGGACCATCCACCAGAGGCGCCGCAGTTTGGAACGCTACCAAAGGCATTAACAAAGAAGGTAATTATTCATATATTTTTAGAATTGTATACAACAATAGATCTTGTACTATTTTTGCAGTATGTATTTCCTGTGTGTCAAATTAAACTGAAGGAATATTTTCTATGATTTTCAACATCTCTTGCTTGACTTATTATTTTATTGGACTGAGAAAACTTGAGATATTTTTAACAAAACTGGATTAAAAATGCAAAAATGATAACTCATCTTGGGCATAGTGAGATCATGTGACAACCATGTAGCATACGCTAGTTTAAAATATTTCCATACTGCATATTTTTTACATACTGTTTATGCATGCTGTATATAGTATATACTCTAGTATTCCATTCTGAACATAGCAAAAGTCTTAATAGAATATTCAAGACTAACAGACCACTAAAAGCATCAATCTTATTTTTTTTCTGGCAGGATCAACCACCAGCACTGAATCAACTGGACTCCAGCAGTAATCCATCCTCCACCACATCCTCTACACCTTCCTCTCCCGCCCCTTTCCAGCAGAGTAACCCCCCTAGTGTAACTCCGCCCCCAAACCCCTCCCCAAAGGGACACCGTGACAACCGTTTCCACTTTCCAGGTAAGAACCTGAACACACACATATTGAGTGAACAAATACTACACTGATTAACATGCTTAAATAACATGCACACCTGCACTCATCCTGGGTAAAATAACACAAATAAGCTGTGTTTCAATACCTAGTGAGATACCTTGCTGTCTTATTACCTACATAGGGAGCTGCCTTCCAATAAAGATGAGCCCTTCAGTCAAAGAAGCTATCTTAGAAGGTAGCATAATTATGAGTTCAATATAATAATCAGCCTTCCTTTTGGAATAGCTTTTGCTTCAGAAGTACATACATGATGCATTAAAATATAGTATTGCTAGGCAGCTCACTTGGATTTTAAACATACAGCTATAGGCAGATAGCTATAGACACTTTATCGCTACATCTGCTTGTACACTGACTCAGTATAAATCATGTATATCAGCAAAGTGTCATTAAGACCTCACCTCTAACTCAAGACTGTCTCTCTTTCTGCTTCCTGCTTGTCTTCCTCTTTTTCTGTCTACCTTCACAAAGCTGCCTGTTATTTCCAGCACAGACAGCAGTTTATCTTCCCTGGTGAGTTAAACTCAAAATGCTGAATTTTATTTAGTCATTGCAATGATCTCTAGGTCCAGCAACAGATAACATTTCCTAAAGTACACCCTGACAGGTCCTTACGCAAATAGATTTGGATTTGCTTTAGCGTTTATATGCCTCCTGCTGGTGATTTGTGACACTGCATATTGCTATTGGTTGAACATTAGAAATTCTTTATCAGTTCATCAGGTAGTAGACCAAAAAGCTGTTACCTTTGACTTTACCAAATGATAATTGGAAATGTGATTTGAACATCTTTTTCACAGATGTGTGCAGTTCAAGCCTCCTTCATTCTGATGGACTCCCAGACACAGTGTAAGTAACAACTGTTCAGCTCTGAAAATGGGTAGTTGACAGGAAGTTGACATGCTCATGGTGTTTTCATGACCTCATATTTATTGAAAGACTTCTGAAGGAATATTTTTACCTTCAAATATGTATTTGTCACACTGCTGGGCCATTTAAAATGAACAAAGACGATTGAAAATGGTGAAAAACTTTACTGGGGGGTTCTCAACTTTTGTCCCCAATTTGGCATGCCCAATTCCCAATGCGCTCTAAGTCCTCGTGGTGGCGTAGTTACCCCTCTCAGTCCAGGTGGCAGAGAACAAATCTCAGTTGCCTCCGCGTCTGAGACATCAATTCACATATCTTATTACGTGGCTTGTTGAGCGCGTTACCGCAGAGACGTAGTGCGTGTGGAGGCTGCACGCTATTCTCTGTGGCATCCACACGCAACTCACCACATGACCCACCAAGAGCAAGAACCACATTATAGCAATCACGAGGAGGTTAACCTAACATGACTCTACCCACCCTAGCAACCAGGCCAATTGGTTGCTTAGATAGCATGACTGGAGTCACTCAGCACACTCTGGATTCGAACTTGCGACTCCAGGTGTGGTAATCAGCGCCTTTACTCGCTGAGCTACACAGGCCCCCAATAGTGACCTAATATAAAAGTTTTCCCCTTATACATTCATACAAATTCTGACTTAAAATGTAATAAAAGTTATGGACTTGTTACGTGTCACTTCCGAAAAAATGCATACTTCTTCTGTGATCTGTTGTGAGAGTGATTTGGTTGAATTTTTCTGTCTTTGTACAGCAATGAGATCGACCCATCTGTGGAGGAAATGCATGCAGAACAGGATGTGGAAGAAGATAGAGAGGTGAGATGTGGGTGGAAAAAATGAGTGTCTGATTTAATAATAATAAAAAACAAAAGCTAAAGGCACTTTACAGATTAAAATCAAAATACAGCAACACATGATAGAACTATAAAATTTATATAAAGTTTTCAGCTGCATTTAAGTTGACATAGCGACCTAAAAACGCTGTGTTTATGATGTGACGCAAACAAAAGCCTAACACATTCTTAGAAAAGCCCTTGTAATAAATCTGTCTCGGACAGATTGATGAATTCAATTGCAAATGGATTGCTGTGGATTACTGTAGATTTATGTTCAATTATATAGAACTAAACAGTATATTGCATTCTAAAGCCAATTTTCATCTGATCAATGCTTTAAACATCTGCTACAATAATGTAATGCATTTAATTATCAAAATATATTTTTTATAATTATATATATATATATATATATATATATATATATATATATATATATAATCATTATATATTAAATGGTTATTTTATGGGCTTTCTCATATTTATATGTGATTAATTTGATTATTTTGATTACTGTATTGGCATATCATGTAATTAATTAGATTTTATTATACATGTTTAAATAATTAAATGTTTATAACTTTTTCTAGATGTTTGTATATTTGTTACAGTTTGACAAGTTTTTATAATTTGCACATTATCATCAACTAAAATATGTTATTCTCATCAACTTGATCAGAGTCAAATTGACTTGAATATGACATGATGAAATATACATTTAAAGGACATATTTATTAAAAGATATAAACTATTAAAACATTTTTTTTTACAAATGAACACTGACTCTCTCTGGTAGGAGCTAGAGGAGGAGGAAGAGGAGGAAATAGAGGCAGAAGAGGAAGAAGACGTAGCAGTGGATGAGGAAGATGAAGAGGAAGATCTTGAGGAGGAAGAGGATATAGAAGAACTGAATGCCAGCTCAGAGGGAGAATGTGAAGGAGATGAGCTAGATGATCTGCCCAGCACGCGTGGAGGTTCCCATTGGAAAGGACCGATCTCCCGTAAGGCCAGTCAGACCAGCGTGTACCTGCAGGAGTGGGACATTCCCTTCGAGCAACTTGACCTGGGAGAACTTATCGGTAAGGGCCGCTGGGGTCGGGTTCATCGTGGCCGCTGGCACGGAGAGGTGGCCATCCGACTATTGGAGATTGATGGAAACAATCAGGACCATCTGAAGCTTTTTAAGAAGGAGGTTATGAACTACAGACAGACACGTCATGAGAATGTCGTCCTCTTCATGGGAGCATGCATGGCTCCTCCTCATCTCGCCATCATCACTAGGTAACATGTTAAACATCTTCACCTGTGTTTGAAGTAGTGGTCAAATGAGATGGGTTATCAATCACCAATGCAGATGCCACAATCTACAGAGCAGTGTTGGATGATGGCTAATATAAATGAGATAATACAAGATGATGATATCTAATGAGGCATACACAAAGCAAACAGTTGACTAATAAGGGTTTCAATATCTAGACACCAATGTTCCTGATGCCCAATGTAATGATGATATTCACTGATCAGCCACAACATTAAAATCACCTGCCTAATATCATGTAGGTCCCCCTCGTGCTGCCAAAAGAGCTCTGACCCAACGAGGCATGGACTCCACAAGACCTCTGAAGATGTCCTGTGGTATCTGGCACAAAGATGTTAGCAGCAGATCCTTTAATTCCTTTAAGTTGCAAGGTGGGGCCTCCATGGATCAGCCATGTTGGTGAAGCACATCCCACAGATGCTCAATCAGATTGAGATCTGGGGAATTTGGAGGCCAAGTCGACACCTTGAACTCTTTGTCATGTTCCTCAAACCATTCCTGAACAATTTTTGCAATGTGGCAGGGCGCATTATCCTGCTGAAAAGGCCTCTGCCATCAGGGAATACCATTGCCATGAAGTGGTGTACGTGGTCTGCAACAATCATTAGGTAGGTGGTTTGTTTTAAAGTAACATCCACATGAATGCCAGGACCCAAGGTTTCCCAGCAGAACATTGCCCAGAGTATCACACTGTCTCCACCGGCCTGCCTTCTTCCCATAGTGCATCCTTCTGCCATCTCTTCCCCAGGTAAACTATGCACATTCACCTGGCCATTCACATGATCTAAAAGAAAACGTGATTCCACCTTTTTCCATTGCTCTATGGTCCAGTTCTGATGCTCATGTGCCCATTGTAGGCGTTTTCGGAGGTGGACAGTGGTCAGCATGGGCACTCTGACCAGTCTGTGCCTACACAGCCCCATACGCAGCAAGCTGCGATGCACTGTGTGTTCTGACAACTTTCTATCATGGCCAGCATTACGTTTTTCAGCTATTTCTGCTATAATAGCTCTTCTGTGGGATCAGACCAGACGAGCTGGCCTTTGCTCCCCACACACATCAATGAGCCTTGGGCACCCATGACCCTGCCGCCGGTTCAACAGTTTCCCTTCCTTGGACCACTTTTGGTAGGTACTAACCACTGCATACCGGGAACACCCCACAAGACCTGCCGTTTTGGAGATGCTCTGACCCAGTCGTCTAACCATCACAATTTGGCCCATGTCAAAGTCACTCAGATCCTTATGCTTGCCATTTTACCTGCTTCCAACACATGATCTGTTCACTTGCTGCCTAATATATCCCATCCCTCAATCCCATCCAATCACTGCCAACCATGTTAAAAAAAAATAATACATTATCAATTCTGAATCTATGTACTGATTACCATTGTTCCATGTCTTCCAAACATATTGAGTAGTCCAAACATCATCTGCTGCCTGAAACAAAACTTTTGATAGGAAGTTTGGATTGAATGAACATATCTGCATAGAGAGCTGTAGGATGCTCCCTTGCTCCCTATTTAGTGAATAGCTTTACCTCAAGTGTGCTGTCTGTCTGCACTGGTTTCAGAACAGTTTAAAATGCACCTTATTTTCATCCCAACTTCATATAAAGCTTCTGAAAGCAACATTTCAGCTTTTAGACGAACCCATTGATTCTCAATGTGATAATGCACAGTAAATAGAGGATTTCTAAGGAACAAATGTGATAAAGTACACATTAGTGTACATTGTGTTGAACGCCGTGGCGTTTCACGATTAATCACTCAAATTTTTAAAAATGAATATCGGAATTTATTTAGGCTTCTTACCAGATGTAGTTTTGTTGACGTTTCTCCCAAAGACAAACTCCACTGTTCTCGGCACTATGTTATTTGATCACATGTCTCTGTGTGACGAAAGTTTAACTCTTTTCTGACAGCACAGAGTCTCCTGAACTGAGATCAGTTAGTTTAAATTCATTTAAATTATGCAGTTGTGTACAGCAAAGCCAAAATACAATATTCATGCATGTGGATGCAGGGTCAAATGAGGAATTGTAATTACTTGGCAAGTTATTGGCCTAGACGAGATATCCATTGACCAATAGCCTGTACTAGTCTGTTTCGATTGTTCCACAGTTTTGAAATCTTTCAGCTGCCCATTGTCAACAAGTGGTCTTTGAAAAGCACATCTATAATATATAAACTCTATTCCCCACAGTTTCTGCAAAGGCCGGACATTGTACTCTGTTGTCAGGGACACAAAAAACACACTGGACATCAATAAGACTCGACAGATCGCACAGGAGATTGTTAAGGTAATGATTTTGTGTTTAAAGTTTGTGTTTTATGTCTGTGCAGTTGCCAATAACTGAAGCACTTCTTCTGTTCTCTGGGTTGCTCAGGGTATGGGCTACCTTCATGCTAAGGGCATTGTTCACAAGGACCTGAAGTCTAAAAATGTCTTTCATGACACAAACAAAGTAGTCATCACGGATTTTGGCCTGTTTGGAATCTCTGGAGTGGTTCAGGAGGGAAGGTAATTTACTGCGTTGGTCTTGGAGATGTTTCTGTAGCTGTATGTCAATCAATTAACTGTATGTGTATATCAATCTAATAACTGTGTCTCTCTTCAGACGAGAAAATGAACTGAAACTTCCTCATGGGTGGATCTGTTATCTGGCTCCAGAAATCGTACGCAAGATGAGTCCTGGAAACAACGAGGACCAACTTCCGTTTTCTAATGCTGCTGATGTTTATGCCTTTGGGTAAGTAGCAAAATAATCCTGTAATCTTTACATTATCTATAAATAAAATGTCTATTAGCCCAAAGAGTATGTATATAATACATGTATATACACAAATCCCATTGAACAGAAGGGTCTTGACCCCGCTGCCTTTCGCTCATCTCTTTTAGCACCATCTGGTATGAGCTGCAGGCACGAGACTGGCCCATCACCAGTCAGCCTGTAGAGGCTACCATCTGGCAGGTGGGCAGTGGAGAGGGCATCAGGAGGGTGCTGGAAGAGATCAACCTGGGTAAAGAGGTCACGGTGAGTGCCTTTTAAGTCTATTTATTACTTGTCATCTGCTCAATGGGGTGGGAGACTGATGACAAGTAATAAAGTGGAAATGCGCACATGCACATGCTTCATTCCCCATCCCGACTCCTCCCTCATCTGCATATAATTACCATATGTATGTTGCTATAATACCACATTTAATGGTACAAGAAACTATAGAAGATAATACACACACACTGAAGCCTACATGTTGCATGTAAATAGACGCTACTGCTAATAATCATTTCTTAATCTTTGTCTTATTATGGGAAGCTTGTTTACAGAGCATATATCTTATGTCTTATTGAAGTGTCTTATTCTCATACCATTGGAAAATAATTTTTGATTGTATTAAGTATAATCCTAACTTATGCCATTTTTGCTTTTCAGGTAATCAGCGTTTTATTATGTATTTATAGACCCTTAAATTTAATTTTTCATGATGTTTTTCAGTACCTGTTATGGGGTTGTCATTGCATTTTGCTTTGGGTTTACCAGTTAATGGGGCAAGTGGGACATTTTATGCTTATGTTGTGCAGTGCTGCACCTTTGTGCGGCTGTACTGCACTGTGTTTCTGATAAGACCTATCCAGACAGCTGACAGCAATGGTTCATTCTGTTATGTAATGCGTCTGTTTACCAGGCCATTCCACATCAGTTCAAGTGTGAATCACAGATTACCTTTATTTGAATAAATCTTTATTTACCTCAGAACGTGATTTCTGTAATAGAACACAATTCCAATTGGGAACTGAATATACTGTCTCACGAGACAAGAAATCATCATTAGCATTAAAAGTACATGGGAAAGTCTTTCAAAAGCAGTGCATCCTTTCCAATATTTCTGTTTATAGCTTATATTTTAATGCATTTTCAGGTAATTACGTGGAATCAAAATAGTCTAATATCGGCTTTAGATTAGAGTGCTTAACTTCATACTTTTTTATTCTAAGTGTGGGTTATTACATAAAAAGTGTTTGTTAAGATCATTACTTGTCCAGTTGGAGTCGGCAATTCACACACACCAGTAAAAGAGTGCGTACACACAGTCAAGAGTTAGTTTTTTTATAAATCCTGATGTACAGTATACGTGGGAAATTGTGTATGCACCATTTGATGCCAGTTTTGTGCATACGCAACGTTTATACATCAGGCCCCAGGTATATGAAAAAGACACCTAAAACATTGAATTATTGAGTAATAATTGGAAGGTAATCAATCCCTGTTTGTCTATAATCTTGTGTTTGTGTTGACTGCTAGTCTTCTGTTTGTGCCACAGGAGATTCTGTCTGCCTGCTGGTCATATGAAGCCCACAATCGACCCACTTTCACCCAGGTGGCTGACATGCTGGAGAAACTGCCCAAACTCAACCGACGACTGTCTCACCCTGGGCACTTCTGGAAGTCTGCAGAGTATGTATCCTAGAACCCGACATAGTTTACAAAGCTTTACATGCTGAAGAAATGACAGAAGAGATGACCTCAGAGACACCACTGTGTATTACACACCATCTTCAGTCATTCAGTTCATTATCTATATTAGCAGTACCTGTCTGATGTGTACATGAGCACTGTGCTTTCTGCCAGTGATGAGCTTTTGAAAAGGAAAAAATCATTCCAAACTTATCTGTGACGTTTTAAGGTTTTACTATTATTGTTTCAAGAAGTTTCCCTTTGTCTGAGTTGTACTAGTTGATCTTCTCACAATTCCATTTTTAGTTTAGTTGTTAAAGGAATATTTCACCCAAAAAAGGGTGTCTTCATTTACTTACCATCATGTCATTCCAAACCTGAATGTCTTTCTTTTTTACATTGTACTCAAGAAGGCAGAATGTTGGATACTGACAGCCTCAGTCACCATTCACTTTCATTGTAGAGATAAAAGATGCTAAGTCAATGGTGACTGAGGCTATCATTCTGCATAACATCTCCTTTTGTGTTTGATGGAAGAAATAAAGTCAGACTGGTTTGAAACCATATGAGTGGAAGTAAATGATTTTTTTTGGGGTAAACATTTCCTTTAAATTATACAGTAGATATTTATGATGTCTTTGATGCCTGTTTGCTTAGTTTTCTCTTAAAGGAATGTTCTAGATTCAATGTAGTTAGTTAAACTTTGACTCATCCCTCCTTTTGTAAAAATAAACCAAAATTGTGTTTACAGTAATGCACCTTCAATGAAAGTCTATGGGGCAAGACATTCCGGAGCATTTAGAGCACATCTGTACACATATGCTAGTTATTTTAGTTGTAAAGTTTGTCCTTTTTGGCGGTGGTTACGTGTTACAGACTTACTGTGGTGGTAACAATCCTCAGTACTGATGAGGGTGATAGAGTTACCTTCAAACATTTGTTATTTTTCAGGTAAATTTCTATAAATATTTTGACTTAACTTATTTGTTCAGAAATATTCTCTTCAATCTCTTCTGCCATGACAGTAGTTGACATGAAAGAAAAAAATCACAGTTTAAATGGACAGTTCACACTAATGTCTGCTATAGCACCCCTTGTGGTAACATTGAGAATGCTACGCATACTTGTGTTTTGTTATGAATTGCATTCTGACACATTTCGGAATGCAACAATGTGCAAAATCGAGCTTGTGACCCTTGAAACATCTGTGTTCACATACTTGCGTAGAGTATGTTTTGACCTTAACTTGGTTCCTGTTCACAAGGTTCCCGTAGCTCAACTGGTATATCATGCCGCTAGCAACGGCAAAATCATGGGTTTGATTCCCAGGGAACACAAAAACGTATAATATGTATTCCTTGAATGCACCGTAAGTCACTTTGGATAAAAGCTTCTGCCTAATGCAGAAATGTAAATGTAACTTTTGAACCTGGAACATTCCTTTTAGCCTCCTTTTCAAACATTTACTGCTAATTGTAACAGATTCTTTCTTACTACTTACTACTTACTTTTATTCCTTGTGTCAGAACTAAGCATTAGCAACCTAATCCCTCCTTTTTCTCTTGCTCTCTTCTGTCTATCTTTTATTTTTTATTTTTGTAGGTTGTAGCTGTGTGCCTGAAACATGTGCAGTGCAAAACATACAAACCCTGGCTCTGCCTTGCATGCCTGCCCTCCTCTGGACTTACAAACTAACCATCACCTGCTCTTCCATCTCTGACTTTCTATGGGTCTCTGGGGGGTGGTGGTGGTGGTGGGGTGGGGGACTATTGTGGTGATGCGTTAAATAAAACGCTTTGCCTTGATTATTCTTTAATGATTTCCTTTACTGGAGTGTGCGGCTGGTTCTCTCTTCCCCTCCTGCTCCATTTTGTGCGGTCACATGATGCATTTCCTGTTGGATTCGCAGGATTCAATGACACTAAGGTGAAGATGTATGCCAAGCTCCTCTGCTTTTCCTCTTTTTCTCCTTTTCTCTCCCTCTTTCGTGGTCTTGGTGCCTCTTAGTCTTGCGTGACATAAGCTGATTCTGTCTCTGACTGGACCGTCCGGTTCATGCTGACACACCTATGGTTGTCACTTCCTCCACAGTGTCCGATAGTAGATGTTTTCATTTCACAAATGATAATGTTCTCAATGGAGATTTATTTAGCTGTGAGGGTCTTTTTAATATGGTCAGCCCTTAAAACAGAAAGCTTTCTGAACATTTAAGGGAGTTTACTCAAAAATGAAAATTCAGTCATCATATACTCAGCCTTGGAAGGAAGAAATTCATACAGGTTTGGAATGAGGGTGAGGAAAATCATGACAGAATGTTCATTTCTGGGTGTACTTTGGACAACTTTGCCCTTTTAGGGTTATAATATCTGATACAGACTGCAAATATGAGTCAAAGAGAAGTATGTGTCTTCTCACCTGACTATAGGTCCTTTTTATATCAAGGATGTTAAAAGCAGATCGCTTTGCACGAATTATATAGAGCGCTAGATGAACTCAGCAGAGCATTGTTCCATAAGTTGTGTAAACACGAACTCTTATGTGTGTTTGTGCGTAATGTTTGTAATGTTTTGTATGTGGACGGGTGTGTGTTTGTTCTGTGAAAGACTGGATTTTGTGGTTTGGAAATATCTATGACAAGTACATTTTTTATGTATAAATATGGTTTATTTATTGTACAGTCAATGAACAGAATTCTTTTAATATTTATATGGACATTTTATATATATCTATATGTATATATATAATGTATATCATGACATTTTTTTAATAGGTATTGCTGTCCTATCCCAGATGTAAATATTCTTTATATTTTTTCATGTAACCAAAAAGAAAAAACTGTAAAAAGAATGGGTCGATACATGTTCTGTACAGTCATATTTTTGTATTGCATGTGGCTACTGTACACATTGTCTGTTCTCATTCTTGAAAGACAATAAAACCAAGCTTGTCACGTGACTGTTGTTAGATTCATACATGCTAGTCATTTTTTTACAAGAACTCAAATATTGAGATTTGCAGAGACATGTGATGTCAGAGGTGATCTTTGGAAGTTTCTTTCTTTTGTTCATTCTGTCTGTCTATCAGGCACGTTTTCCTATCTATCTATCCATCCATTCATCCATCCATCTCTGTCTGTCCTGTTATATACAGTTGAAGTCAGAAGTTTACATACACTTAGAAACTCATAGAAAACGAATTTAACGAATTTATTTCATATTACCAAACTATAGTTTTGCTTAATATTTAGGACATCAACTTTATGCATGACACAAGTCACCCAGCAATTTGTTTTACTTTTAATTGACTATATCACAATTTCAGTGGGTCAGAAGTTTACATACACTAAGTTAACTGTGTCTTTAAGCAGCTTGGAAAATTCAGAAAATTATGTCAAGCCTTTAGGCAATTTGCCAATTAGCTTCTGATAGTACATCTGAAAATTATGTGGATGTACTTGTAGGGAGGATGTTATAATGCTTCCACCCTCTAGGGGGAGCTGTAATTTATTTTGTTCCAAATTGTGTTACTGAGCCTTTCATTAGAGTGTTGAAGCTGATTTGTGTTCCCTCGAGACATATCCAGCTGCAGACCCGCAGCACCAGAACCTGAAGTGAGGGGCGGAGTTAATTGACAATGAGACAAGCATGGCGGAGAGCATGGTGAGTTGTGTAACGGTTTTGACATCATGTTGTGAAAAATTATCGCATATATTAAGTTCAGCGTTTATCTGCTAAATATTTAATTTGTGCATAACTTTATCATCTTAATGAAGCTTGAATATGTTGTCATACTTTACTGTATTAAAAAAAAAAATCTACGGATGGTTCGATACATTTTTGCGTGTTGTAAATGAGCCTTGCGGTGACGTTTTGAAGACATCTTGTGAAGGTGTTAAAGTGTTTGTTCCACGTTCCTCTGTTATATGCATTGTTTGTGAGTTAATGTTACCTTACAGTTGAGGGGTTTTTTTTACGTTGAGATTATTGTGTGGCGCTTTCATCTCTTGTAGAGACATTTCGAATGAATGAAGACCACAAGGAAAAGGCCCGCAACAATCTCCTGGAACAGTCAGAAGCTTCCAGAGAGCCCTTTCTATTTCATTTTGTGTTCAGGGATGACATGGAGTTATTTTAGCAAGAATGTAAGGACAAAATGGGCCTGAGAGTGAATTCCTCATTTGATACATTTTAAGTTTAATTTATACAGGATTGTCATGATAAAATGGGCCTAGGGGTGAATTCTTCATTTGTTGTATATATTTTTATTGTTTCTTTTAAAATTATGCTGAATTTTCTCTCTTTTTAAGTTTTTTGACATGTTTTATTTTACATAAAGAAAAATGCATGCTGCACATGTTCTTGTGAAATAAAGTATATTTTATATAAAATGCCCATAAGTTTCAAGCATTTTTTTTCACCATCATGATCAGGAAGTAACTCTCATAATACAACGAAACGGATAACTATATACAATTATATTACACAAGATCAATGTTTTAAAATGCTTATTGTACTGTACCTTAAAGAATCATTATAACATACGTATAAAGTATGATGTTTCGTTTGTAATAAAAGCAAAGTACTCTTCAAAACGTTAGGTGGCGCTACTCGGTTTCGAACGTAAGCTCCGCCCCTCACTTCAGGTTCTGAAACTGGTGGTGCTGCGGGTCTGCAGCTGGATACTATTGTGGTTCCCTCTGGGAAGGTAAGAAGGGTTAATCTAATTAATTTCTTTATCAATATTGCCCATCCATGTTCTTGCAGTACAATTATTCACTTGTTAAAATGTTTGTAGAAAGGATGTTATTTGTGGCAGATGGGTGTTCAAATTATTAAGTAATTCCATGTGGCTGATTGCATTTAGGCTCATTTAACAATTACATCTGTGTTTATTTTTGTATGTAAGACTATTTATCTTTGTTTGGTTTACTTTTATGTATTTTAATAGTTTTTGTGAACCATATTTAATTGTAACATACTACCATTTTTTATTTGAATTGTTTTATTGGGGGTTGTTTATTTGTGCTGTTACAATTAATATGTGAACTAAACCGATTTGTGTTCCCTCTGGGAAGCCTGTTGTTTCCCTTATGCCTGATGTAGAAAGAGGGAAAATAATAAAAGAGAGCTGCCCTGCTTCAAACACAGCAACGCCTGGTGTCCCCTCCCCTTTCTCACTCACACCTAAACACAACGCAGAGATAAATTAGTGAAGAAGAGGGGGCCTAAGGTGCAGACATTGCCAAACAAGGGTTACATACTGAAGCAACATCAGCCACGAAGTTAAAGCTTGGTCGCAAATGGGTCATCCAAATTGACAATGACCCCAAGTATACCTCCAAAGATGTGGCAAAATGTAAAGGCAATGCTACCAAATACTAACAAAGTGTATGTAAAGTTCTGACCCACTGGGAATGTGATGGAAGAAATGAAAGCTGAAATAAATAATTCTATATTATTATTCTGACATTTCACATTCTTAAAATAAAGTAGTGATCCTAACTGACCTAAGACAGGAAATGTTATCTACGATTAAATGTCAGGTATTGTGGAAAAACTGAGTTTTAATGTATTTGGCTATGGTGTATGTAAACCTCTATCTGTTTGTCTTCCAGTCAATTTGGTCTCTCTCATTGGTTATTACTGTAATGAACTGTAGGGGGCAGTGTTAATCTGTAACGCTGCAGGAAGCCCATTAAATGTTGGATAAGGTGTCAGGTGTACCAGAACATAGGTCACATATGTCACTGTGAACATCTGTAGCAAAATTAAGCCCTTAAACCCATGTATTCCTTTTAAAGGTAGTTTTTGAGACTTTCAAAAACCAAAGCATTTTATTTCATAAGACTAAACAAATTGGGCCAAACCAAATTTAATAGTCTAAAAATCAGCCACTGAAAAACCCATATTGGTTTTGGGGGGGGAAGTAATCATAAAACGTTGCTAACCCACATATTGTTTTACATCTTGTGGCTATACTTATTTGAATGTTTATGGATTGGCCCCATTCACTTTCACTGTAAGTGCCTCACTGTAACTTCAATTTTTGCTTTTGTTTAAAGAAAAGGAGCTGCAAGTCAAATTTGTTTTCTGTGGTAATCAACATTATGCCACATATGCTGTCGACTGAGCTCAATTTATATTGAACCCAGAATAATCCTTTAAAGTCTATGGTTGTCACAAACCTGCTGTTTTTATAAACCGAAAACAATACTCAGTAAAAAAAAGTTTTTATAAAGCTCATCATTAAATCCTTGTAACACAGTAAATAAAAAGCTGAAACAAATCTGTAATTTCAGCAGTTTGAGGACAGTAGGCCGTATTTTAATGAATAACATCTCCTTAGTCTCTTGAGAAACTTTCCAGTCCGTGTTTCCAAAGCACAGTTTTGAGTTGAAGAGTTGACCACAAAGGTTTGCTTTGTGTCTCAGAGGCAGCTTCTAATTTCTCTGTGTCTGAGAGCATTCACTGTTCTGCCTGAACCATGCTGTTTCCGGCATCTCTTTGAATTTTACCCCAACAGCGCCTCACTCTGCCTGCAACAAGCTGTTCTTTTCTGTTCTCTCTCTCTCTCTCTCTCTCTCTCTCTCTCTCTCTCTCACCAGATTAATGAATCTGTTTCTCTTACAGAATGTGACTGGAAAATGAGTAAATGGTCAAGACACTTATCAACAGAAGAGTGCATGAGCTATTGGACAGAGGGTTGATCATCTGCACAGTGCAAAATGTTATTTCCTATAAAATGATTTTGTTTTAGATTATTTAACTATTAAAATACTGCACATGAACAGTGTGTAAATTATAAAGATTTTTGGGAAAATTGTAAATTAAACGAGAGATGTTTTATACATAATTTCTTCAATGAAGTTTGTATACTATAGATCAGTGAATACATGAAGTGTTCGCAAATAATCTAAAAATCACTGGTCTGGTTGTTTTCAACTTGAATATGAGTGCATGTGTACTATTCTCATTTGTGTTCAGTTACAAATTTTTGTCTATTTTAGATCAGATTACAAATAAAGACTTATAATAAGACTTAATAATTATAACAGCAGATAAGTTTGATTACAGAAATACAAATAGATCATTTTAAACATACATATATGTATAAAAAAAAAATAATAATTTAATAAAAAATGTAAACAAATCTGAAAAGGTTTAAGAGGCTTTATTGGCATGTTAAAAAGCATTTAACATGGCGAAAGCTATAATATTATATAAAAAACACAATATGTTGCATATAGAATTTAGTTTAAATGAATAAAATAATAACAAAAAAATAATAATATTAAAAAGATTAAATTAGTTTGCAGCTTTTATACTATTGGAAGACAAATTTTCAACTCTCTGCCTCTGTGTCTCTATTTCAGTTTCAGAATACGTTATTGGGAACACTTTTTACATGCAATATTACCAAA
Organism: Xyrauchen texanus; assembly: GCF_025860055.1. NCBI lineage: Eukaryota > Metazoa > Chordata > Actinopteri > Cypriniformes > Catostomidae > Xyrauchen > Xyrauchen texanus. The sequence continues at coordinate 8,806,122 of NC_068319.1, read as the reverse complement.
GCATCCATACAAATAACAAAAACATTGACCGAAAAAAGGTCAGTAATCGTAAAATAAATAAATAATAAAAATATGAACAATAATATGGGCTACAATATAGAATAAAATAGAAAAACATTTCAATTAAATTGAATAAAATAAACAATTATAATAGTATTAATAATTATAGTAATATTAATATAGGAATACAATATAGAATAAAATGGAATGAAAAAACATTCATATTAATAATAATATAAGCTGCAATATAGAATAAAATAAAAACATTGAAATTAAACTTAATACAGTATTGAAACTGAAAACATTATTATTAATAATAATAATAAATAATGATAATTTAGGGCTATAGGCCTATTATAGACAACAAAAAATAAAATAAACATTAATAGTAATAAAATAAAAACATTGAAATTAAATTGAATACAATAAACATTATTAGTAATAATACATTATTATTATTATTATTTAGGGTTCTATTATAGAGTACAATAAAATAAATTGAAATAAAATTTAATAATATAAACATTAAATCTCTAATTATCTTTCTCTTTCCTCACTCGCTGTGTGTGCGCACTCGTGCTCTCATCTCCTCGCCCATAATATGAACTGCTGCTGTGCTGTTGCTGCTGCTTCGGTGGATCGGAGGATTCAAACTTCCGGTTCTGTCATGCTGGCTACGAAAAAATACCTAGCCGCCAGTCGGTTGGCCCTCAGCGCGGCACGTATCGAGGGTCGCAGACGGCGGTAAAGACATCCTCTCCTGCTTCATCATCATCGTCAGGCGGAGGAGGAGCAGGCATGAGCGGTCATGGCGGCGCAGAAGCCCGTGGGGTCCAGGTCAGGCCATCATCAGCCGATTCGACGAGCAGGTCAGAGCACATCTAAACATCTCCGAACATCTTGTCTGCACCGATGCGCTCTGACCTGCGCAGAAACCCAGCGGCTGCGCACAGGGCATCCGTGCAACAGCTGCGCTAACTCTTTTGGTTCTGTCTTATTTATGTCCAAAACAATATTACATGCACAACAGCAATGAAAGCTACCCAAGTAGGAGATGTTCCTTTATAGATTTTAAAACAACGTTTATATCAAACAGCCAGTGCCCTTTCACCTTAGGGGTAGGGTTAGGGTAAGAGCTAGTGGTGAAATATTCATGGTTAATATGATTCTACCCAAGGACATCAACATTCATTGTTGGTCCCAGGACCACATTCTTAGCAACCAGTCTGTGTTCTTTTATTAACTAGGCAATTCTGTCATCATGTTGGCCTCCATCACCATCACGCATCTTTTTTTTTTTTTTACAATATAAGTGAATGGTGACTGAGATTGAACATTCTGGCTAAAATTGCCTTTTTTGTTCCATGGAAGAAAGTAAGTCATATGGGCTTGGAACAACATGAGGGTGAGTATGAAAACTCATGACAGGATATTCATTTTTGGGCAAACTATCCCTTTAAATACCCTTTAAGGTTCATGCAATTTTGGAAAATCTCAGCAGATTCTGTCTTGGCCTGTAACCCATTGTTAACACCTCACAGGGGAGTGGTGGTGGCATAGTGGGCTAAAGCACTGAGCTGGTAAGCAGAAGGTTGTTGGTTCCATACCCACAGCCACCACAGGGTGTCCTTGACCAAGGCACTTAACTCCAGGTTGCTCCAGGGGGATTGTCCCTGTAATAAGGGCACTATATTGCTTTGGATAAAAAGTGTCTGCCAAATGCATAAATGTAAATCATTCTTCTGAGTTTCACATAATGGTCACCAGGATCTTCTGCATCAGTAAAGTGTGTTTCTGTGTGTGTGAACGGTCAAACTAGTCCATCCTCTTTAAGTTGTTTGTCCACTTCATACAAAGTTTTAAATGCAAAAACATGTATGGTTTTTTTTGTTTTGTTTTTTCAAAAACAATTCTGGTAGAATTTCAATCACAGGTTTGGAGACCTTAAACTAAAGTTATACCGGAAAACTGAAGAAACATTGACAGAAATAGCATCCAGATGTCAGTGACACTGTGGTTTTGATATCACGTTTGACTGGGTTTAACAGCAGAAATCTGAGTATCAGGAGGAAGATGAACAAGTTTAAACTGGTCACATTTAACATGTGAGTGTGAGTTTTGCTTGGGACTAGTGTGACTCCTAATTTTCTCTCTATTTTCAGGTTTAGGCCTCATTTAAAGGGACAGTTCAACCAAAAATTAAAAATCTTTCAACATTTATTCCCCCTCATGTCTTTCCAAACCTGCATTACGTCTGTGGAATACAAAAGGAGATGTTTGGCAGAGTGTTAAAGAAATGGTTCACACAAAAATAAAAATTCTCTCATCATTTACTCCCCCTCATGCCATCCCAGATATGTATGACTTTTTCTGCTAAACACAAACAAAGATTTATTGAAGAATATTTCAGCTGTGTAGGTCCATGCAATGCAATTGAGTGGCGGCCAGAACTTGGAAGGTCCAAAAGCACAAACAAGGCAGCATCAAAGTAATCCATAACACTTCAGTTGTTAACTTCATTAACAATGAAGTGACTTCATTTGGTACTCCATGTCTTTAGAAGCGATATGATTGAGTGGGTGAGAAACATAAATATTGAAGTCCTTAATTACTATCAATCTCCACTTTCACTTCCACATTCTTCTTCTGTTGTTTTTGGCGATTCGCATTCTTAGTGCATATCGCCACCTACTGTACAGGGAGGAGAATTTATAATAAAAGGGACTTAAATATTGATCTGTTTCTCACCCACACCTATCTTATAGCTTCTGAAGACATGGATTATTTGTGGCATTTGTTTGCTTTTTGGAGCTTTAAAACTTTGGTTCCCATTTGGTACACTTGCATTGTATGGACCTGCATAAGTGAGATATTCTTCTTAAAAATTTAATTTGTGTTTCAGTAGAAGAAAGTCATACAAATCTGGCTTGGCATCAGGGTAAGAACTGTATCAGGATGCAGTATCAGTGGGTGAACTTTCCCTTTAAGCGCTGACAGCCTTAGTCACCATTTACTTTCATTGTGTCTTTTTTCCATACAATAAAAGTTGTGACTAACACAATCTCATATTCCACAGAAGAAAGAAAGTCAAATGGGTTTAGAGCAACACGAGGGTGAGTAAATGATGACAGAATGTTCATTGTTTGGTGAACTATTCCTTTAACTGAGATGTAATTTCTGCCCCTCAAAGGTTTCAACAGGTACTAAAACAAGAAATTCTTTAGAAACGCATAACTGGTCCTCCCACGTTGAGTCTTCAGCCTGAGGTCCTGTTCTCATGTAACACCAAACCTTTTTTAACCGACCAGCATCATTCTTAGAGGCTTAGTCAACAGCTTGGTGGAGGGGGCCATTATGTGGGGTCTGGTTGAGGATGGCTTATGGGCCGTGTCGGGATCATTACTCTTTCATTGAAGTTTAGTAAAGATTAGGGTTGTTTTCTGATGCTAAGCCTTGCTTAAACTCAGGATAATCCCAAATGGGAATATGTATTGTCGATTGACTTCAGCAGTTTTCAGACAAGCTCTTTAAATCCAAAGTTTTTGCTATTGTTTACTTGTTTGTTGGCATGTAAAGCAACATCCTCTTGGTCTTCCGTTTTGTAGCAAGTTTGTCAGAGTTGTCAAGTTTTTACCAAGACAAGTCTTGGTTTTCAAATTTGACAACATACATTTTCAGTAAATTAAATGTTCATTTTTGCATCACACAAAGATAAAATAATGACCTTGAGGGTCACATGTTATCCTCTCATCCAGTGTGTGGATATGTTTGTCTGTGTGTTAAAGTCTTGGAGATGGTAGTTATATTTGGTTAGGGTGACCATATTGTGGTTGTCCATAAAGAGGACTTCTCTGTGTATTCTCTGAGGACTGTGTATTAATGTTACATTTAATGAATTGTAACATTAATATATTTAATAATGGCTATAAAGTAAAATATAACATTAAAGGGATAGTTCACCCAAAAAATTTAAATTCACTCTCATGCCATCCCAGATGTGTATGACTTTCTGTCTTCTGCTGAACACAAATCACTAACGACTTTTAGAAGATCATCTCAGCTCTGTAGCTCCATACAATGCAAGTGAATGGTGGCAAGAACTTTGAAGTTCCAAATAGCATATAAAGGCAGCATAAAGTAAAATCCATAAGACTCCAGTGGTTAATTCCATGTCTTCAGAAGAGATATGATAGGTGTGGGTGATAAACAGATAAATATTTAAGAGCATTTTTACCTTACATTCTCCTCCCTGCCCAGACTGTGGCGATATGCATGAAGAAAATGAATCACCAAAAACAAAAGAAGAATGTTAAAGTGAAAGTGGATATTGATAGTAAAAAATGGGCTTAAATTTGAAGGGAAGTGACCCAATTAAGCTCACCCAAATCTAAGTTTGACATGTTTTCTTATATAAATGTTAACAGCCTTCCAATAAAATGAGTAATTTACTCATGAATAATCTCTCATCTAAACACTTATGTTATGTTTTGTGATAAACTGACAAGTTAATTTATTTAACTGCAAATGTGAAAAGTCTGGAGTTGGCTTATAAGGAACACGTGTACCATTTAAGCCCACATGTGTTCTCAATAAGCCCACTATGCTTTTAAAAAATGCAAATGCATCACATTTGACTAAATAAACACCTACATTTTGTATTATTTTTGTGGACTTAGACCTCAAACATCATAACCAGTATATTAAATCTTTAATTTCTGAATCTGGCAGTCATCATAATCTTGTTCTCTGTCTTTTCATTTTTCTCCCTGCAATGAAAACAGATTCAGTTTGTTGCATTGTCAATGGTTATTTGCTCAGTGGACTTATTAGCAACAATAGGGATGTACATAATAGTTCTTAAATGTATTAATAAAAAACACTATATCTTACAATACAGAGCATGTTTGTTATTGTTGTTTAAACAAATAAAATAATGATTCCGCTATTAAGCTTTGAGGAAATAGGCTTTTCAAAGGCACTGTTCTTTTTTTAACTTATTAACCTACATGAAAACAAAGTTATATTTCTGGATTATAATTACAGACAGAGTTTCAAGTCTTGTTTGAAGGTTTTTTTGTGTGTGGATTTTCTCCCCAATATGGAATGCCCAATTCCCAATGCGCTCTAAGTCCTCTTGGTGGCATAGTGACTCGCCTCAATTCGGGTTGTGGTGGACGAATCTCCGTTGCCTCTGTGTCTGAGGCCTCAGTCCACGCATCTTATCACGTGGCTTGTTGAGCGTGTTACTGCGGAGATATGGCGCGTGTGGAGGCTTCACGCTATTCTCCGCGGCATCCACGCACAACTCACCACGCGCACCACCTAGAGTGAACCACATTATAGGGACCACGAGGAGGTTACCCCATGTGACTCTACCCTCCCTAGCAACTGAGCCAATTTGGTTGCTTAGGAGACCTGGCTGGAGTCACTCAGCATGCCCTAGATTCGAACTAGGGAACTCCAGGGGTGGTAGTAAGCATCTTTACTTGCTGAGCTACCCAGGCTCCCTCATAATGTGATTATTATGGTTGTTTTGCATTTTTCATCCAATTTTATGTATAAATGTCAGTCGGCAGTCTAATCAACAAAAAAGATAAAGTCAACAAAGAGATCATTGTGGGATACAGATTTTATAGTGCACATTTTGGTAAATGCAGTAGGTCACCCCGGTATTTGCATGACCGTATGCATAGAGAATATTGTGCAGCCACTGACTTGTCTTTGGTGAAACTCATCCATGCAGATCCCAAACTGATGTTACATGTGAGTGAAGAGGTTTCACTTTTTCTTTCTTGGGTTAAACAACATCATGATCATTATGAAGGTATGGTGCTGAATATTTATGTCCTGTGTGTCATACACACATCTACTTGCACTCTAGTGGCCAAACATCAGAAATACGTAAGACAAGTGGGTAAGTAGGTAAGAACAAAACCGCAAGTGGGGCTATTGGGACAGGGCCATACTGTGCGGTAATGTGCTTGTGTGAACACTCCTTTTTCATTTATTTTTATACAGGAATGTGCCTCTGCAGGCAGCAACATCGCCATCTGCAGGCAGGCCTAGACCAAGCTGGATGTGTGTCTCATGTGGCCATGAGACACACATCCAGCTAACACAGAGGTTAGAGGTCACACATTTACACCTCTCCTACCATTAGACAGTTGTAGAGTCATCTGTGCTGCTCTTTCTGTCTTTATTTGAACTCACTTCCTCCCTGCCTTTAGAATAGATATGTTCTACCATTGTATTATTTAACATCACTGTTTTGAATCAGGTACTTTAAGCCACTGAATATGCAAAACTTGATTTGTTTTACAGTCGTCATGGTTGGATTACAGTTTAAAATTTGTGTGCTGTTTACATCAGGTATGAGTAAAAATGAACATTATTTTGCTGTGTAATGTAATGAAAATGCATGTATGATGGCATTTAACTGCTCTGTGTTGTCTTTCAAGGCCTGGGAGGACACGCGTGCTAAATGGGAACATGCAACCAAATTAGTCACCCGAAAACTAAACTGGAGGATGGTCAGGTCAGAACCAGCTACTCTTACCACCTGTAATGGGACACATATATTAATCATTAAAAAGAATGTCATATGTTAGAATGTCTTGGACATACATACACAACCTATCAAAATTTTGGAAACACATACTCCACATTTTAGAAATGTTTATGTAACTTGATCCATCAGGTTAGATGCGTGCTATTTTGCGTAACCTTTATATTTCCTTGAGCAAATACAATTAATGGTGACTATTCAGATGGAAAGCCCTGTTATTATCAGGCATTATCATTTAAAATGTATATACATTTTTTTTCTGTCAATTAAAATATGTTTTGCTATGGACACGTTAAACAAACACTTTTGTCCCAGTGCGGACATGTTGATGACCCTTAAGCATAAACCTATAGATCAAAAGGATTTTAAGATCAAAAATCTTCAATTTAGTCAAGTGCGTCCAAATTGTTGATTGGTGGTGTATAAACATCTGAGAAAATATTTTCTGTTTGCATTTATAAACGCATAATGGGATAGGTCAATATGTGCGCTGGTTGGCATGTGTTTGCAGCAGGGGAACGTGTCTGCTCTTGCAAAATACAGTCCTCCCATGGGGACCTTGAATGATTGTAAGTGTCCATGGTGTCCATGGCCTCGTGTGAGGGGAACCCTGGTTCCTGGACCATTTGTTGTCACTGATGGTGTGCAGTCACAAGAAACGGCATCAGATCCACACTAACATCAAAGACTTGGTCGGGCTGGAGCTCAGTCCAGCACTCTTCCCAATTCTTTTCAACAAACTTAAGAACAGCATCAGCAGATTCTTTGATGCCCAGGGACTGGTGAGTCAGCCCTTTAAAATGTATTCATACAGTATATTTAAACCAGAGTTAAAGAAATAATTCACCCAAAATTTTAAGTGAATTACAAATAATTTACTAACACTCATTTCGTTTCTAACCCATATGACAAATGGTGAATTTTTGAAGAATATTCTGGTTGCTCTTTTCCTTGGAATGTAGGTGAATGGAGACTAAGTCTGTCAAGCTCCAAAATGACTAAAAGCACCATAAAAGTATCTTAATATTGGTCCATACGACTTGTTTGCTGGTCTTCTAAGTCATCTGAAGACATTCTATAGTTTTGTATGAGGTAAGTGAAGTCGTTATTTTTAGGTGAATTATTTTTTTTTAAAGGAATATTCTGGGTTAAGCTCAATTGGCAGCATTTGTGGCATAATACTGATTACCACAAAAATAATTTTGTCTATAATTTTCTTTAAAACAAGCAAAAATCTTGAGTTCCAGTACGGCAGTTAACCTTTTCTGCGTAAAGTTATATAAAATGTTACATCTTTGTTTCCATGACGACCCAACAATGTAACCCTAAAACAAACGGAAAAGCAATGCTTTAAACAACTTTACAGCTCAAATTACAGTATACACAAGTTTTAACAGAAGAATTCATATAAGTACTTCTATAAAATTAAAAGCTTCAAATTTCTGCCTTTTTAAACCCTCCAAAAATTGGGCCGCATTCACTTCCATTGTAAGTGCCTCACTGCAAGCTCGATTGTTGCTTCTTTTAAAGAAAGATTGATTTAAAGAAGATTGTTGCTTCTTTCCAAATTAATTTTTGTGGTACATTTACATTTATTCATTTGGCAGACTCTTATATCCAAAAGTTGCAAAAGAGGAATAATACAACATAAGCGATTCATCCTAAGGAGACAGTAGTACAAAAAGTGCTGCATTTGCATCTGAATAAAATTATCCAAGACGGATTAGAGTACAACAACAACAACAACAATAATATATATATATATTAAATATAATGTATATGTCAAATACACAAATTTGTACGGTTTAGTCACTGCCGGCTTCTGTGCATTGTGAATCAACACAACGGTTGACTGTCATGAATGAAGCCCTGTCACGTACATTCATTGATGATTTAGAAGTAAATATATATGAGGACATACTGTGTGTGTGTGTGTGTGTGTGTGTGTGTGTGTGTGTGTGTGTGTGTGTGTGTGTGTGTGTGTGTGTGAGCGTGTATTTATCACTTTGTGGGGACCAAATGTCCCCATAAGGATAGTAAAACCTGAAATTTTTGACCTTGTGGGGACATTTTGTCGGTCCCCATGAGGAAAACAGCTTATAAATCATACTAAATTATGTTTTTTGAAAATGTAAAAATGCAGAAAGTTTTCTGTGAGGGTTAGGTTTAGGGGTAGGGTTAGGTTTAGGGGATAGAATATAAAGTTTGTACAGTATAAAAACCATTATGTCTATGGAAAGTCCCCATAAAACATGGAAACACAACATGTGTGTGTGTGTGTGTGTGTGTGTGTGTGTGTGTGTGTGTGTGTGTGTGTGTGTGTGTGTGTGTGTGTGTGTGTGTGTGGGCATACACATTAGCTTGTGCTGTGACTTGTTTATGCTCATATCTGTCCTGTAGGCTACTTGTCACTCTCTCCTGTCTAAAACATCTGCCAAAGAGAGAAAGGAAATGAAAAAAGCAGTAAGTGTGAATGACAGGAGAATCTGTTTCCTGTCCCGAATCACTTCATTAATCTGAGGCTCCTGTGCATCTCTGGCCTTCGTTACTATCATCACATCAAATGATATCTACAAATTTTCTGACTTTTGGTAAGGTAAAGCTTTATCTGAATGCCCGTTTTAGCATCAGCACCTGGAAAAAGACAATCAATTTGCTCCAAACACCATCTTTGCATGAGCCCTCGTTTCAGGATCGAAGGTTGTTTATGGAGGCAATGATTGCAGTGGTAAATTGTGAGTAATGCAGACTTCCCCCAACTTTCTAAGTGCTAGAAAGTTTTCATGCCTAATGTTATCTAAAACTTTATTCTGAATAAAATACATTTCTCAGAATATAAGTTTTGATGCTTTTTCTTTTCCATCTTCTTCTCTAACACACTTTAAGGTTGCTATGGTTGGACCTCTGCCATCATTAAACTGTTTAGCTGCTTAAACCAGCTGTCAACACTTCTATTCTTAAACCTCTAATGCCATTTCATTCAGATAGTTCCCTCACAGAACTTCAGATTATGTTAGTATTCTGTAACTTTGGTTAGTGTTTTTTAGAAGCTAACCTCTAGTATGGTTTAGTTGGTGAACATAGTTTTAAGGACAGTTATTTCAATCAGCAGGCAAGAGAGATTTTATTTCTCATGGGGAACTATCCTAATGAAATGGTACCATGTTACTTCAGCCATAAACCCCCTCTTAGTCCTGCTTCTGTGTATGTGTGTGTCTTGGTTTCAGGTGGTGAGTCAACGTTTCCCTCAGAACAGTATTGGAGCTGTAGGAAGTGTCACGTTCATGCATTTTGTGAACCCGACTATAGTGTCTCCATATGAAGCTGGAATTCTCAACAAAAAGCCTCCACCCAAGATAGAAAGAGGCCTCAAACTCATGTCAAAGATGAGCTCATAACATGTCTGGGAGAAGATAATATTTTGCATAAAGGAAATGAAGCCATTTTCGGATCATTAGGATTTTTTTGCATTGTGACATTATTTCCATGTCAATGAAGCACTTCCGCCCAATTCTTGTTGCTGTAATCAATCTGAGAGGTTTACTTGAGTTTTGTCATTCTCATTATGTTGAATGATGAGTCTCATTACTGTAATACAGTAATTTCTTGTCATAGTACAGTGTAAATTACTGTAATTCTTTGTTTGTTATTTGTTAAAAAATCAGCATACACTTTAAGACAAGAATTGCTATCATGATATATAAACACTTCCCAATTTGAGATGTTATTTACTTCCCATTAGGGTATTAGTGAGATTTTTCTGCATTTCAATAGTGAGAATTTAGGGGGGAAATTTGCTTTTTTGTCATTAAAATAAATGTCACAATTCAAAAATAGGCCTAGTTTTCTTTAGGCAAAATCATATTTCTTTATTTATCTTATTTTTTACTTTTTCCACATAATGACTGTACATAGAACCTCCTAAAACCATGTAAAATCTGCAGAGTATTGCAAATCATGTTTTGTTCAGAAAAGAAGAGCATATGACTAACGACTTTGTGAAGGGTGATTTTGATGCAGCTAGAAAGTTAGAAATCAGTCTTGTGCATCATATTTTCAGGAATTGGATCCTGTCACCAGCTAATCAGAGCCTTGGGTTTCCTTCTAGATTTTTTCTGGACATCGCCTCTGACACCCCAGCGAGCGACTCTCTTAACCACAAATATATGTATCACAAATGGATCTACAAAATGCCCAGATAGTGTAACGTTTTCAAGACGCTTAGAAATAATAGAATAACATTTTATTTTTCATTTGTCAAAGAGAAAATTCAACAAAATGTAGAACAGGATTCAATACTTTCACACTGAAATTTCATAAGAAACAACTGGCCGTCAAAAACATATTGAGCTACACATAAGTTGTTTCTCAGGCACTTATTGAGTCTAGAGAGATGCACAACTTGCATAATTTCAGTAGTACACTCCAATGACAATAGTCATATCACACTGCTCGTGTGTTGTACTTCCATGTTCTTCATCAAAGAACATATGATGTGCACCACATATGATGCAGGTTCATTCTTCATTATGTATATTGACTGCCATGTCGATAGAAAAACAAATCATGCATATTCATGTTATCGATTCTTTATTATAAATATGACGTGAAGCGCTACTTTCTGTTTTTGTCTTATCTGTTTGTTTAGTATGTTGTATGAGTGTTGTGCAGTAGCTAGCGTGACCTGTAATATCTCTTGTATGCAATGCATGGCTTATTTGAATGGAATGCATAGCACAAGAGAAAGTGTTTGTTAGAAAAAACTAACGCAAAGGTAACAGAAAAGTAAAGTAATGCTTTACTTTCTATAAAAATATATATTTTTTATTAAGTTACTTTTTTATGGAGACATAGGGTCTGTAATGATCCTATACAATTTTGGTACTTAAACCATTATAAAACATTTTTTTTTTTTTTTTTTCTTCGTGTGTGGATGTAACACTTATTATAAGAAAGAGATTAAGGAATACTAAAGAGGTGTGGGCACAACTCCAAAAAAGGATGATTTACAGGGGGTCAAATCAGGTATCAGTAACCTAATGTATTAAGGTTGATTTAGTGATGTTAAATAATATTTTTGACTTGAATCAAACCAGTTATTTTAGATGTTACCACATGAAGCACATTTCTTTGGTTACATTTTATGTGTGTGTCTGTGTAGCACTTATATTCTGTTGTCCATAGCGATTCATTTGATATTGTAGTTGTTATACCATCCTCTTCAAATGTGTAGATTATTTATGTATAGTATCTTAGGATGTCAGGAAAAAGGTGCAGAGCTATTGTTGTTTGTCTTTAGACACCAGGTGCATGAAAAAGAAGAATTTAAACTGCTGAAGACCTTCAATATCTTTTACCAGGCTGGAACCTTCAAGAACGGAAATCCTATGTTGTACTCTATGACTCGCAGGTAAAGCATCCCAACACCTGACCAACTGGCACTAACTGACTGCTGTATGTCTGTAGCAAAAGAGTTTGAAAAACACACAGGAGTTCTTCTTTTCCAGAGTTTCCTTTTTACTCCAGACAACAACAAAATACATATCCATAGATTTACCTTCAAGTATGTTTATTATATTTTACAAGTTTGGCAATAAATTAAATGTACCCGAATGCCTTTTTTTAAATGTGTTTCTAACGTGAACTTTTCAGGGGTGTTGAACTACAAATGGCTTACCAATATACTATAAATATTAAGATGGTTTAGGAGAAACTTTTTAACATCACTAAAATGACATCACCTTTAAGCAAAAGGCGTTATACATCATAAACTCAACCCAAACCAAAAATCTATAACATTTTAAAGCATTTCTAAAAGAGTCTCTGAAGAGGAGCCTGACTTGCTTTCTGAAGAATCTTGCATGCCCATGATTGTCTACTCTACGCACAAAGCAAAGGGGGTCCAAAAGGTGACCGAATTGCTGCTAGGTCACTGTATCATCTGTAGTAAGCCTAAGGGCATGAACAGGGACAGAAGTTTAAAACCGCCATTGATGGAGGAAGTGGAGCTGTTGTTGAAGATGACGATGAAGTGATACTTGTGCTCTGTTGTGCTGTTGGTGTAGTTGGATGAAGTGGTGTTGTTCATGTTCTGGGTTGCGCTATAAGTCGAATTGAATGACATGGTACTGTTAATTTGTTGAATAATTCTGTCGGTGTCATTGAATAACACGTCACTGCTCATGTTCACGATTGTGCTGTTGATGGAGTTCAAAGTAGTTTTGTTCAGCTGCATAATGTTTGATGAGGATTCATCCACATTTCTCAACATTTGAACTGGAATCCAACTGGACATCAAAATCAGCAGCAACACATTGTGGTCCACTCTTAGAGCCATTTCTCTGATCTGAGAAAAATTCAAACTAAAATCATGTTAATACAGAAGTACAAGAGATCTTTAGGTCTATATTTTGTAGCCAGCTACACTAGGGATGGGTCACTAGTTAGGATGAGTAGTTTATAATTTTTCTTTCTTTTAGATATTTATAGCAGTGGTGCTTTAGTTAGCATTTTGACAGCATGCTGTTCTTGTGATAAACGGTTTGTATGATAAAACCCTCTCGAAAGCATTTTTAACTTCATCCCCTTTAAAGCACCACTGCTACAGCCTTGGCTGTTTAGCCGAATACGCTCTTGAGCTAAAAAACGAGATGAGCCACAGTAAAACTTGTGTACTTACAAAAACATCTAGAAACAGATGTAAAGTGCAAAAATGGCCCATACATTTTTAGACAGATGTCTTTTAAAAAAAAAATGTCTGAAGACCCTTGCTTTCTGTTCCATTTCATTGCGGTCCATCTAACTGATTTTCATCGCAAAATCACGCACCCTATCGAGAGTCAGGTGTAAAAACCAGCTTCATTTTTCAAGGTTTTCTTAATACCCATTAGTCAAATAGTTGATTTTGAAATCATGTACATTAATTTTGAACATCCATAAGTTCCGCAGTGGTATCTAACACATGTAGGAAGAAAATCACCAAACATTATTTTGAGGAGTTTGCATTAAAGACCAACTCATAAAATTCTCTAGATCAGTGGTTTCCAAAAACAAATTTGTCCACTGAACCCTTGTGAACCCCTTTAAGTTAAGTAACATTTTCAAAAGTATTCCACAGGTACTCACTTTCAGTGTTCCCAGTAACTGATGCTGTTTGTTTAACCTCTGTGAGTGGTGATGTGCAGTCTCTCAACACATGCTGATGCTTTTAATAATGACACTTGCGTAAAAAGTCACATGATTTGGACTTTTTGGAAAAGGAGGATCAATGGAAAGATCATGCTGAAAATGTATTTTGTTTAACAAATGTTTTCTTTTGTTTTGCATGATGTTTAATGATACCATTGGAAAGACTGACTTGAGTTTGAGGCATTCAGTAATTTTTTGCAACACACTGGACCTCTCTTGACTCCTCATTTGGTAGCGGAGATATTTGTCCTTAAAAGAGTGTGAAATTAAAGTTGAGCCGAATTATATAAACTTTTGTTCACTTTTATTTTAGTTATTAACATTCATTTACATCATACAGACTCATGCATTTAAATTAATTTAATCGTTTTCAAAAAAACTGCATTTGTTTACCTGAAATGCTGTGTCACTCATTTAACATATAGGCCTATTAACCTACTTGCACTGTGAAACTATTGTGTTGAGTTTTTTTTTGTACATTTTATGTACTAAACATTTTATGATGTTACTGAGACTAAAGGCTGAGTGTGAGAAGCTTGTTTTCGTTTCGGCGGCCATATTAACAGATTACAGCCTTCACATTGCGAGCGGCAGCCGCGAGCTGTAGCATCCCAATCACAAGGCAGTTTACTGATGGTTTCTGCAGTCAGCCTATTTTTACTGTTCGGCTCATCCTGAACTCAGCTGCTCTGAGTGTAGTTGAAAACTTAAATAATAAGGATAATAGAAAACATGCAAAAGCAAATTAAATATATTTGAACCAAACCTACAATGCATTACAATTTATACTTCTGCATACAAACAAACACAAAATAATTAAACTTAGGAATTAATAAATAAATAAATTGCAATGTATACTGTATATACAGAAACAGACCAATGGTATTAAAATGAATGGGAGAAATTTAAACGCTGTAGTGAAGGAAGTCCCATCTTAAATGTAAAAGTGCCAATTACCTTTTCAATCAACTATAGTGCGCACATGCGCATTAGTTGAACCAGCTTGAAAAATAGTGTTTATTTGAGCATGTTCTGAGCTAAAGAAACCCAATTTATGATACTATTATTTTCAGACTTTACTGCTGATTTTAAATATGTTCTTTGATTGTAATCTTGGCCTGTACTTTTGTTTACATAGAAATGGCTGTCTAGCCAGTGGAGCGTTCTAAAAATGGCCGCTGAGTGGACTGACTTGCCTTAAAAGGGGCTTTGAATATAGGCTTTAAATTATTACAAGTACACTGATAAACAAGTGCATGTGACTGCCCGCCGCTGCCGTAGGAATTTAGAGAAAACATTTTAATCTAAGCACAGCTGAGCTGAGACGTGTCCACTTTAAAAGAGACGTGTCCACTTTCAAAGCCCAATGGGACAGTGTTGCTCACGCCCCGCTCATTGAGTATGTGTGAATTAGCCATAATTAAGGGTTCCCACTTTCCTGGAAAAGTCAGAAAGTAGTATCATGAAAAAAGTAATGTAAAAGCAATGGAAAATTCTGTAGTGAGTATGTCTACCCAATAAAAAAATTATTTTAAATGGCTCTTTTGAGTGCAATCTCTATAAAATTATTAAAAAAATATCCTTATCCAGTAATCACAAATTAATTAATAAAAGCTATGGGAACCCTGCTAATGCTTAACAGAATATGCAGAACATGTTATCCTTTTGTTAGTGTCTTTGAAAAGTTTGATGAAGCAGTTTTGTAGAAGGACCCCTTGACTTTCTTGGACCCCTCAGAAGCCTTGCGTCATGGCTATTAGGAGGAGCATACAGGACGTTGTGTAGAATGAGCTTAAAACTCTGCCTGAGCTTGTGTTTGTACCAAGGTTTTGATTGGCCCTCTTCACGCTACGGGTTCGGAGAGTGGTGGTCCTGCGAGTGGTGGAGATCATGATCTCACTGCTGGTGAAGAAGTTGCCTGTCGTGACTGGGACATCTCTATTTGCATGGATGTTTGGATAAGGAACCCTTGAAGTCAAGGTAAGGAAGAGATTGTGCCTGAAAGACTCTTGCTCTTCTGGGCTATGGGAGGCTGTTTGGTCAATCTCAGTGTGATGTGTATTTAAGAGCGACGGATCTGACCAGAAGTGTGTGGTGACTGCTTGTATGGAGGGATAGCTTTGCTCCTCAGTTCCAAAGACATATGGGGATAATGTGTAGGTGCCAAAGTCCCAGCTCTCCTTCCTGGAGAGGTGAGCTTCACCACAGGTGTGCCATGTGTGGCAAGGGCAGCCCAACACTCGGGCGGAAGTGTGTTTGGTCCATTCCAAAAGGTGGCTGACATTGGCCGTTTCTTCGCAAGCCCAGGGGTTGTCTCCTAGAGAGATAAGCTTCAGACCTTGGAGATGCTCGAATGCCCCTTCGATGACAGTGGTGAAACGGTTTGCATGCAGGTAGAATCGAACCAACCTGGCTAGCCGGATCAATGACCCTGGCAGAATTTTAACTAGAGTATTGTGAGAGAGATCCACCACCTCCAGGTTTTGGGGCATGTTGGTTGGTACAGTCCAGAACTTGTTGTGACTGAGATTGAGAGCCTTCAGGTTGGGCAGCGTGTTGTTGATGAAGACTACACGCTCCAGTTTGTTGACGGAGAGGTCCAGCACTCTGAGGTTCCAATGGTATGCTGTGTCATCCTTGTTTAATACATGCAGACGGTTCCCAGAGACATTGATTTCCCACAGTGCCCGAGGCAGTGAGGCTGGGAAGTAAAGCAGTCGGTTGTAGGAGATGTCCAGGATACGCAGGTGTGTAAAGGAGCTTAGGAGGTGGTCCAGGTCAGATAGCCGATTATGAGTCAAGTTGAGGGACTGAATGTTTCTTTGCAGGCCCACAGGCAGGTGTCGAAGTCCCCTCCAGGAACAGTCAACTGTCCGATGGCTCTCACTACAGGAACAAACAGTGGGACATTCTGTGTATACTTCTGTACACATAAACTGCATTAAGAGTAGGCAGGGCAATACAGCAGACAAATGCATCTTCAGGGTGTTCCTGTGGACAACAGCGAGGCAGAAGTAATTTTTGAATAACTTGTGTCTCTAATAGCATTACAAGACTCAACACAGTTCATTCACACACAAGTGAGTCTGAAAGTTAGTGGGTCTGATTATAGCAAGTAATGAGTCTGAACTATAGTGAATCAAATTATAGAGGGAGTGGATGAGTCTGGATTATAATGATGATGAAAGTGAGTCTGATGACACAAGGTCTGATAACTTTGGCAAATCTGAGGCTGTATTCACAAAGAGTTTTATCTTACAACTAGGAGTTCTCCAAAGAGTTCCTAGCTAGGAGTGTTTGCTTAAAACCTATTCACAAAACACAAAACTATTCACTATTCAAGCAATACCTTTTTTAAAGGTCAATGTTAACATTATAATATTTATGATATTACATTATTAAAATACATAGACTCAGTTGTAATTCAGGCAATACCTCTTTAAACGGTCATTGTCATAATCATTTTCTAATCAGTTGTTTTTAATGTGGATTGACAACAGCAGACATGCTTTGGATCATTGGTGAGTCACTCATAGGGAGTCCTCAGGACAACTTCTAAGCTGTCATGGGTTTAGGAGCTACTTTTAGCGTTAAAATGCTTCATTAATTACTCTTATATGAAGATGTTATGAGTCCTAAAATTAGGAGTGTCATGACCCTAATTTTTAAGAGTTTGTAACAGGTAAAGGATGGGCAAGGAGTAGGCGGAAACCGGCCGAAAAATCAACATAAACATTTAATGCATAAGTGAATGTGCAAAAGTGAAGGACACAGACACGCATGCAATGCGGCCACGTGCCCTCTCTCTCTCTCTCTCTCTCTCTCTCTCTCTCTCTCTCTCTCTCAATTTTCAATTTAAAAGTACTTTATTGGCATGATTGTGTTTACATACAATATTGCCAAAGCATTAATACACAAAACAGATAATGACAAGACAAATAATAATGATAACATAGAATTAAAATAAGGTGCCAGGTAATGAATCGAATAAAATAAAAACTATAATAACAATATATACTATACAATATAAAATAAAATATGCATTTAACACAACATTATAAACATAAGAGAATAAAAGTACTGTGAATGAAGTACATTAAAGCAGTAATTGGTTTCTGAGGGTGTGCAGCTCAAAAATGGATGTAGCTGCAACTGATTCATGATGGTCCTCCCCCAGTAACACCAGCATCTGATCGGTTTCTGCCAAACTGGAAAACTGTGGCATGAGGTTTGAGAGTTTGTGAAGGTATCTCTCTCTCAACTTTGTAAATTTCTCACAGTGAAGGAGAAAGTGTGGCTCTGTCTCGACCTGACCCCTGTCACAGTGAGCACAGACTCGTTCCTCCTTTGGAAGCCATGTTTGTCTGTTTCGGCCTTTTTCAATGGCCAGACTGTGATCACTGAGTCTGTATTTGGTGAGGATCCGTCTCTGTTTTGGATCTCTTACAGTGTGCAGATATTCTGCCAGATTAAATGTTCTATTTAGGGCCTGATAACATTCCAATTTGCTTTGGTTTTTACTTTCATTTTCCCAATGGTCCAAATCTCTCTCTCTCTCTCTCTCTCTCTCTCTCTCTCACACTGCTGTCTCCAGCTGCCCTTTATCTAACTTTCCCGCTGATTCGGTGCTGGCCCTGCTCCATTACGGCCCGGCCACGCCCTCCTCCTCATCACAGAGTTGCTCCTAAATATCAGCGTTAGCAGCTAATTTTAGCCTTAACATTTTTTGTAAATATGAGCCCTGGTTATTGAAAGTGAGTGAGTCTGTTTGTAATGATTATGATAGTGTTGACAGTGGTTATAGTGTTGATGTCACCTAGTCTGATTATAGTAGGTGATAGATTTGCAGTGTGCCTTCATTTATTTATTATGCAGAATCTCTGCAGATCAGCATGCACCTAATTATGCAGGACTTTATTCTCTAAGCATGTGTTTAGAAAAAAACACACTTGTGCTAAATCATATGCTTGTGTGTCATGCCACAGAACAAGAAGATGTATCTATGTGAATGTTTGTGCTTTTCTCAGGTAAGCCATGCTGCATTGTGAATTACTTACCTTTTCCTTAGCATGACTCTGTGCTCTTTTTTGTCCTGGCTTCTTTGTTGATTAATTTATCTCCATTTCTCCTTTCTTTCTCTTTAGTATGCAGATCAGTGCAGTTCTGATCTAGTTTTCTGTGGTTCTGTTTCCTGACATTTACTGCAGTATTATCCAGATCTCTTCTCTCTCTGTGCAGGTGCCTCACTGGGATCACTCTGATAGTGGAGGTGGAGGGAGGGGGAGTGTAGTAGAGTTAATTCTGCCCTTGTATAGAGAGAGAGAGAGCGAGCGAGCGATAGGATGTGCTGACTCTTCGGTTTCCTCTTTAGGATTTCCTCATTCAGCATCCATTTCCTCTTTTTTCATCCCTCTTTTTCTTTCTTTATTTCTTTATTTCTATAGCCTTTAGGCAACACAACGTGCATTGTAAAAAAAATTACTAGTAAGATTTAAGTCATTTTTATTTTGCACGTTTTTGCACACCACTTTTCTATGTAAATCTTAATGGTATAAAATGAAGTAAAATCTATTTAACTTCATTGCATAATGTTAATTAAAGTGAGTTAATTTAGCTTAAACATGTTAGTGAACACAGTAACATTACTTATAAATATGATATACATTGTATATCATGAAAATATTATTAGAACATGTCACATTTAGAATTTTTCATCATGAAATACAAGTTTCATCATGTACCACATGACATATCAAAACTTTCCACTGGAGAGCTTAATGCATCCTATATAGTCTATGAGACATCATTACCTTGCATTATTGGCAATAGATGTATGTTTCTTTTGCCAATAATGCAAGGTAATGATGTCTCATAGACTATATAGGATGTGGAATGAAAGTGACTTAAACAATTGGTGAACAAAACATGATGACGGTGATGATAAACAGAATTTTTTTAATGTTATTTTCTGATAGTGAACTGGTAATTTTGAGTAGAAATTTTACTTCAGACTGCACAAAGTAGGAAGTTACCAAACATAAAACATTTACAATAAAAATTGTGTAAATAAACCTGAAAACAGTGAAACTATGCAAACTCATTAATTATTCAAGCCCAGTGCATGCTGGGAACACCAGCTTCAAAAAGTAAAATTGAGTTATTCTATTTACCAGTCAAATTTACTCAAATTAGCAAATAAACATGACATGGTTTTCTACTTTAGGATTGATAAATGATGACACATTTTCTAGATATAGATCAATCATAAATAATATTTACTTATAAGCTAGAGCAGTGCTTCCTATCCCTGATCCTGGAGGCTCCCCACCACTGCACATTTTGTATATCTCCCTATTTGACACCCAATTCAGGTTTTGGAGTCTCCACTAATGAGCTGATGGGTTGAATCGGGTGTGTTTGATAAGGGAGATATCCACAATGTGTAGTGTTGGGGGGCCTCCAGGAACACGGTGGAAACCACTGAGCTAGAGCATAAATTTTTACATTTGAATGTACAATTTACTTAATATTATCATGTTCTTGCTTTAACTAACTTAGTCAATTTAGAAAGTACTTGATCTTTTCTGCTGTTTACTTCACCACAATTTATTTTTCTTGTGTGTTGTTTATATTTGTAGCTTTTGTATTTGTGGATGCCTCTGATGGACATGTGATAAAGAATATAAATTCCAGCTGCGAGGTATTTATGTCCACAGAACTGCTGCTTATTGGATGTTTTTTGTTTTTGGCACCTTGCTGAGTAAATTCTAGAGACTTATGTGGTGAAAATCCCAGAAGATCAGCTGTTACAGTAATACTCTTACCAGCCCATCTGGCACCAACAATCATGCCATGGTCCAAATCACTGAGATCACATTATTCCCCATTCTAATGGTGGTGTGAACATTAACCTGAAGCTCCTGACCCGTATCTGCAAGATTTTATGCAGTGCACTGCTACCACACAACTGGGTGATTCGATAATCGCATGGATGATTGTTGGTGCCAGACGGGTTGGTTTGAGTATTAACTGCCATGAATGAAGTCTAATTGGCGAAACATCTAATTCTTGAGGCGTTGTTGACTGTGTCTTTCCTGTTAAACTCAAGACAATAGGTATTGCTGTGAGTGGCTTGCTGGTTATTGCGTTTTAAGGCTCTTCTGATGCTGGCATTGTCAACAGCTTGGTCGAGAAGTCTCCAAAAAACATATAGTGCCAAGGTTTTAAAAGTAAGTGTCCTACATTTGCATCCGTGTGGTTTTGAGTTGGTGAGATGCTCAACGACAGTTAAATGGCCAGCAAACAAATTAACAAACAAGGTCTGAACATCTCCATGTTGTGTATTTAGTCTTGTTTTATCACTGTAGAGAGAGTAAAAGTAATACAATCTAAACTTGTACAGTAGATATACAGTATGGAAGGGCTCATATTTCATAAGGAAGGGTTGGCACTAATTCTCAGGACTTTTAATAAAAGTCGCTGCTAAATGTATACTTAGTAATAATTATTTTAGTCTTATTATAAGATTTATTGTTCAATCATAATTTTAAAAAGATATAATTTTATATTTCAATGCATTTATATTTAATATGTTTGATTAATTTTATTTAAAAAACATCACATTGATCAATGTTGAAAATCCTACAGGGAAGCATCTTAAATTCTCTTCGTTCATCATGTAAACTTGGTAGTTTCTTTTGCAAGCATTACATTTTTTATCCTTTTCACAAAAAGTTATTTTAGTGCCCATCAGAAATTTACACCCAGACATTAGAGTTTATGTGTGTCTTCCCAGAGTTTGTGTATCATACCACAGTAAAACTCCAGTTGTTTATCTGCTCACCAGAATAAAGATCAGAATCAAGGTATCAGATAAGATAGTCCATTCATAACCTGATTTGAATTTGCTTGTCTGTGTATAACAGGCTGAGAATATATTGTGCTTGATCATGTGACTTTGTTGAAGTGTGAGTTAAAACCTAAAATGTTAGGTGTGGCTGTAAAATGTGAGAACTGATGTAAGCCTATTGATTTATTATAAATATTTTATGAGAAATACCAAACCTGTAAGTTCCCAGGTTTAAAAGGATACAACTTAAGACACCTTAAAACATTTTATTCTCAAATATAAAAGAATAAAGATTTAAAATACAGAAGACAGCATAAATGCACAATTTTGGCTCCAGAAACAGTCAAACAGAAACTTTTTATAGCTCTTAACAAAGAAAATTTATGTTGAAAGCAACAGCTGCTTATTTTCAATACTTTCAGTTCTAACAGTTGGTCTTCGTGTCATTTTTCATGACATATCACTGCAGTCTTTGAACCATACTCGTAGATTAGAAACCTTCCTCTTGCGTCCTGTACAGAAGACTTGCAAAGCTTTAACATTTAAATAATTTTTACACAAAAATAATTCTGTCATCATTTACTTAGCCTCATATTGTTCCAAACCTGTCGAACACAAAGGAGAGGCCTGGCAGAATGACAACTTTAGTCACCTTTAATTTTCAATGTACAGAAGAAAAAAACAATTGCAATGAAAGTGAATAGTGACTAAGACTAACAAACTGCCTAACATCTGTTTTTATGTTCTATGGAAGATCGAAACTCAGTCGTTTATTTTAACAACATGAAGTTTAGTAAATTATCTTTAGGTGAACTATCCCTTAAATAAAGCAGGTGAAGACTTTAAATGCCACTAAGTGGAGCTGTGTGACAACAGATTGTGGTCCTGATCACACTGTGCCTTTGCTCTCTGGTGCTACTTCATCTTTAATCTCGACTCCAGCGCTGTTCTCCTGGGTGACGTTACCGTTTGGGCCCTTTGCAAATGGCTCAGAACTGGGCTGCTCGGTTTCTCCTTTTTCCTCCGTCTTGTCCTCCAGAACTCTGTCCTCATCCTCTCTTCTCTCCTCTTGTGCTGTGGTGACCTCTGATAACATGATGCAGGTCTCAGTTGGCTGCCCTTGTTCTTTGTTCTTGCTTAGTGATTCTCTCCTCTCTCTGAAGGTATGCAGGTCTACATTGCTACGATGAGGCTCGAGCCTGGAGATTATTCCTCTCAGGTTGCAAATCTGGCAGGCACACATCAGTGTGGTCAGCAGCAGTACAAAGCAAGCCACTGTGATGGCAACTAGAACCAGTACCAGCATGTCCTCTGGCAGAGCGAAAATGCACTTTCCTTTATAGTTTTCATTAGGGTTTGATGTACTGTTATTTTTATTTGATGATGTTCCAGATCCTTGAGATGTGGTGTTTGTAGTTTGGTTTGATATTGGTTTGGTGGAAGTACTTCCATTTGTTTTATTGATTGTTTCATTACCAGTTTTTGGCATGTCAGCATTCGAGTTAGCACATGCCAAGAATAAGGCAAAGCACATGAAAAAAACTGTTCTGGGAGTTATCATTGTCCTGCAAGACATCTATAGAGAGGAAAAGATTTGTTCTATTATGTTAATTGAATCCTACAATTACAGTACAAGTTCTCATTTTGTACATTTGTGGATTTTCCTTTTAATTTAACAGTTCCTGAGAAATTTAGGATTTCAGGGGAAAATTATGTAAAACAATTGTATGAATGTGTTTACATGTATTTAGACGAGGTTAGTAGAAGGCTTGCATATTATATTGCAGACATTTTTTTTTCCAATAACTTCTAATAATTCAAAACTGGCAATTACCCATTCAATAATTGTTCCCAGTGGAAGAACAGATGTTTGCGTCTAGAACGCGTAAGCTATATTACATTTTTCTGTATTCGTTTAAAGGAATACAATTTTAGGTTCTGCCCATAACCATTAATTCACAGGTCTTTTTTTATTTTTATTTAAAAACACATTGACACATTATCAATGTGTTTATTTCCTCCTCATTTGACTCCATTGCAGATGAACTGACTCAAAACTGAGGTGCATTTATAGCTAAATCTGCTCCTGTTCTAATTCATTCTTGTTGCGTTTAATGACTCCTTTATTAAAATGTATTTACTGAAACGGACTAGCTTGACCCTGGTAAATAAAATACAAAGCAAATGGTTCCTTACCTTTTCAGAATGTTACTGGTTTGTTCCGAGATTGTTATATGAAGAGGCTTGTATGGCTCAGTGTGACTGTGGATGCTTTAAAATGCAGTATAAGCCTTAGAGCAGTTTTTAAGAAGTGGTAATTTTACTGCCACACATTAACCAGCTATGAGTTTCCTGCCTGCTTTTTCACTTCTGCTTGGTCTCTTATATTAGACATGCACATCAACCGCTGTGTGGCTAGTCATCTTGTGGCATATGTCAGAATATTCTTGGCTAGAAATGTGTGAAGTGACCTTATTAGACAGGGCTTTTTTAGAATCTTTGCATATGTTTTCAGTCAATTTTGTTTTCTAGGCTCACTAGAGAAACAAGTTATCTGTTCAGGAACTGTAGCTGTTGAACTTCATAAATTAGGGAATGCTTCAATACTGCAGTTTAACATCAACACTCTGAGATGAATTATCAATCTAAAAGTGACTGCAAAGAAAGTGTTCATTGTGTTCATTTTTATAAACACATAGATATATATATATATATATATATATATATATATATGGGGCTGCTGGAATTCTGTTAAATGGATTTATACATAGCAAAATGTGTTAATCAGAGCTGAGAGTACTACATTGAGTCATTGATGGATTAAAGCATAATCAAATGATCCCAAATATTGAATAAACAAACATGCAACTTTGTGAATACTGTGGAAATATGTAATAATTTCCTCAATCAACTGCAATTTGGTATGTTTTGTTCCTTGTTAACTTTCCCAGGCCTTGTATTCTGTCTCCCTGACCCATCTGTTCACCTCTCCTCCACAGGTTCAAAATGGACCAGATAAACAGGCATTTACTCATATACCACGTCCTTCTCACCCTCAAAACCGTACCACGCCAAGCTCTGTGAAATAGTGGTGGACTTGACACATGCTGGCCCTAGCAACTGCTTCAAAGACTTCCTCTTCAAATGGTTTGTTGTGAGGATTTGCTTATAAGAATGTGGTTGCCATATTCATCGATAACTGTAACACATGGGTACGGGAATACACAAAATACCATGAGAGACTGTTGACAGGGCTCAAGGGCAGTAAGAAGTTACTCTTCATTGACTCGCCTGCACAGTTGCTTAGTATGTGGAACTGAGTATGGCTTCAGCTCTTGCACTGGAGGAATACCTGAATGTCCTTCATAATGCCCTGAAACTGGCCCACAAAGACACCAAAGTGTCCATTAACGTGTGTGTGGAAAACCTGCAGCAGAAAAACAAATTCTATTTATAGCTCGGCTTCCTATTGTGAATTTTGAGAGTGTTAGCATAATGTTGACTGGTGTTGAATGAAATCTGAACTCATTTGTTTTGTCCATATATTTTTTTTTATTGTCCCTCTCTTTACCACGCCCCTCTTTAGGTGGGCATTACAACAGTGCAGGTGACCTCAGCTGAGCATACTAATGTCTTGAGCCAGTCTTCCTCAACGACATCTACTACACCTCAGCTTAAATATACATTTCAAAATGTCACTATAGCTTTCGCCAAGATGATATCATGATTTTAAATGTTCATTTTCCTCTAATGCCTTGCATACAACAGCTTTTTACTGTTAAACTAGTTAGTTAACAGTGACCCTGCTCTCGATCTCCCAGAATGTAACATTTTTAACAGCAAACTATTGTATTTAAGAATCACAGTAGATTGCTGTATGAATTTGGCCGTAAATTTTCAGCAATTTTTCCATCTCTTAGTTTTGTTTAAAGGTCTGCAGTTTATAACCTTATAGCCTTAACTTGCACCTTCAACCTTAAGATTGAAGGCCAACCTCCGGCCTCTGCATCCCTGCCAATAATACCCTCTTCATTGTGTCCATCAGCAAAACCTGCAGCCAGTGAACCTCACCTGACTCAGGAGTTCTGGGAGGAGTGTATCTCTGGTTTCAGCAAGTCCAGTAAGTGCTTCATTATGTCCTCAGTTAAACACTCAACACACCCTTGACATCCTGGAGCACTTTCAGATCATTTCTTGTGTTCTGTATGCTGCCTTCAAGTCCTCCCGGGAAGTTCCTACCTACTTAGAGCAAAGAATGCACATTAGATCTTTAAATGCTTGCACTTTAGGGCCTTGGGCCTTTATCTAGGTATTTTATCATACCATTTATTCTTGTCACCCCAGTGGTGGGAAATGTATTTGTGCTACACATGCCCATAGGTTCATAAACCTGCTAAATGAAACTGAATTTTTGGTAAGATTTATAGCTAATCCTACAAACAAAACTGCACAGCCAACATTCACAATTAAAACACAATTATGACCAATACATTTACATTTATGCGTTTGGCAGACGCTTTTATCAAAAGCGACTTACAGAGCCCTTATTACAGGGACAATCCCCCCGGAACAACCTGGAGTTAAGTGCCTTGCTCAAGGACACAATGGTGGTGGCTGTGGGGCTTGAACTAGTGTCCTTTTGATTACCAGATTACCAGTTATGTGCTTAGACCACTACACCACCACCACTCCAATACCAATGTGCTTCCGCCATGATTCTTTGATTGACCCATTTCCGACTTGGGGCTCAGAGATAATCAGTAATTATTACTTAGTGGTGGCGTTCATGTGCGCTCTATATACAGTACAATCATTCTGACATCAATTTAAGCATTTGGGGCAGCATTTGGGATAGTTCTCTGCATTCTTTCTTATATATATATATATGAAGCGCAGTGAATGGAACAGATTTAGAGGTGTCTTGAGACATGTTTTTAAAAGTTTAAATTCTTTTAAATTGACACTGCATCTAAACATTTCACAAGATGCTGAAAAAGCAGTAATATGCTTTGCAAGGTTCAAATACATCCATCTAGTGCATGTTTACTAAGAAAAATTACAAATAGTGCAGATGGATGCAAATACGCATCTCTTGGTCCGCACACACTGTATGTTCATACTGATTGTGTCTGTTTGCAAGAATGCTGGTTTCTCTGGTGATAAGTATGTGAAATATTTAGTTTGACAGGGCCCAGGAAAACTCGAGTAAAGATGATTAACTGATGACTGCCCTA
Source organism: Xyrauchen texanus (assembly GCF_025860055.1). Classification (NCBI taxonomy): domain Eukaryota; kingdom Metazoa; phylum Chordata; class Actinopteri; order Cypriniformes; family Catostomidae; genus Xyrauchen; species Xyrauchen texanus. Next base: position 8,779,286 of record NC_068319.1, on the reverse strand, counting down.
AAGCAGCTCTGTTTGGAGTATATGACTCCCTGGCTGCTGAACCTAGTGCGCCTCTGTAAGCACAGCGACGATGCTAAGCGCCAACGGGTCACTGCCATTCTAGACAAACTCTAGATAACTATGACGATTAACAAGAAGCAAATGTATCCGTCACTCTAGGCCAAGATCCGGGGCAATTTGGGACAGGTATCAGAACTAATCTGAGATTGTATTCCCATTGAGCAGGTGGCACATGTAGCCTGAAGGCATTGCAGTAGTATGTTGACTATGTGGGGTTTTGCGAGGGAAGTGATGACGCAAGAAATGCAGTCAGGTCCATAAATATTGGGACATCGACACAATTCTAATCTTTTTGGCTCTATACACCACCACAATGGATTTGAAATGAAACGAACAAGATGTGCTTTAACTGCAGACTTTCAGCTTTAATTTGAGTGTATTTACATCCAAATCAGGTGAACGGTGTAGAAATTACAACAGTTTGTATATGTGCCTCCCACTTTTTAAGGGACCAAAAGTAATGGGACAATTGGCTGCTCAGCTGTTCCATGGCCAGGTGTGTGTTATTCCCTCATTATCCCATTTACAAGGAGCAGATAAAAGGTCCAGAGTTCATTTCAAGTGTGCTATTTGCACTTGAAATCGGTTGCTGTCAACTCTCAATATGAGATCCAAAGAGCTGTCACTATCAGTGAAGCAAGCCATCATTAGGCTGAAAAATCAAAACAAACCCATCAGAGAGATGGCAAAAACATTAGGTGTGGCCAAATCAACTGTTTGGAACATTCTTAAAAGAAAGAAAGCACCGGTGAGCTCAGCAACACCAAAAGACCCGGAAGACCACGGAAAACAACTGTGATGGATGACTGAAGAATTCTTTCCCTGGTGAAGAAAACACCCTTCACAACAGTTGGCCAGATCAAGAACACTCTCCAGGAGGTAGGTTGTATGTGTGTCAAAGTCAACAATCAAGAGAAGACTTCACCAGAGTGAATACAGAGGGTTCACCACAAGATGTAAACCATTGGTGAGCCTCAAAAACAGGAAGGCCAGATTAGAGTTTGCCAAACGACATCTAAAAAAGCCTTCACAGTTCTGGAACAACATCCTATGGACAGATGAGACAAAGATCAACTTGTACCAGAGTGATGGGAAGAGAAGAGTATGGAGAAGGAAAGGAACTGCTCATGATCCAAAGCATACCACCTCATCAGTGAAGCATGGTGGTGGTAGTGTCATGGTGTGGGCATGTATGGCTGCCAATGGAACTGGTTCTCTTGTATGTATTGATGATGTGACTGCTGACAAAAGCAGCAGGATGAATTCTGAAGTGTTTCGGGCAATATTATCTGCTCATATTCAGCCATATGCTTCAGAACTCATTGGACGGTGCTTCACAGTACAGATGGACAATGTCCCGAAGCATACTGCAAAAGCAACCAAAGAGTTTAAGGGAAAGTAGTGGAATGTTATGCAATGGCCAAGTCAATCACCTGACCTGAATCCGATTGAGCATGCATTTCACTTGCTGAAGACAAAACTGAAGGGAAAATGCCCCAAGAACAAGCAGGAACTGAAGACAGTTGCAGTAGAGGCCTGGCAGAGCATCACCAGGGATGAAACCCAGCGTCTGGTGATGTCTATGCGTTCCAGACTTCAGGCTGTAATTGACTGCAAAGAATTTGCAACCAAGTATTAAAAAGTGAAAGTTTGATTTATGATTGTTAATCTGTCCCATTACTTTTGGTCCCTTAAAAAGTGGGAGGCACATATACAAACTGTTGTAATTCCTACACCGTTCACCTGATTTGGATGTAAATACCCTCAAATTAAAGCTGAAAGTCTGCAGTTAAAGCACATCTTGTTAGTTTCATTTCAAATCCATTGTGGTGGTGTATAGAGCCAAAACGATTAGAATTGTGTCGATGTCCCAATATTTATGGACCTGACTGTATGTGACAACTACATGTTTTAAGATTCAATATGTTCCAGTTGTATCTTCCTTATCATGGTTCTACTAAATCATATTTAAATAAAGATTTCAATATGACACAGGATTATTTCAGGCTGTCTGCAGCTGTAGGCACTGACTTAATTAAAAAGTTACACCCTCAGTGTTTTGATTTTACGATTAAGTATATGCATTTACTCAAATCCACATTAAGCTGATTGCAGCTTCATCTCTTTGCAGATAACGGATCTACTCAATGTAATTCTGGAAGTGATGACCGACACCACATTGGCTTTGGCCTCGGCAATGTCAAGTTGGTATCCAGCAAGGTGATGCATCAAACACACAATTTATAAGAATAAATATACATTTTGATTTATGCAAGAAGTTTACCTTTTGAAGTCAGTAATTTAGTTAATGTTTTAGAATTGCAGACCTGGGATATGAAGGAATGATATTTCTTAACATTTTTAAGGAAAACTTGTCCTAGATAAGACCCAGTTGTAAATAATGTTTCTGAGCTTGTAAAGTTGAAAAAAAACAGCATGAAACTTGTAGCATGATGTGACAACATAACAATAACTCTATAAGAACAGTGAGTGACTCATATATGTCGCTTTGTTGGTTTCTTTCTCTCTCATTATTGTTTTCTCTCCCTTTAACCACTCTGGTCTCTCCGTCTCACTTTGTTGTGAGAGGTACTAGAGATGGAGCTCAGGTCATGGGTTGTGTGATTGATTCACCGAGCTCAGCTGGGTTCTGTGATCCCAACAGACTTCACATCTGAATAGTTCATTCAAACAACTTCCTAATTCTCTGGTCTCTCAGCAGTTCATTTGTAAAAACAGTTTCTGCAAGTGTTCAAGCAGAACGATTTCCTGACTGATGGCCTTTTCCGGTTAATGGGTAGTTTAGTTGTTAAATAAGATCATAATTATTCTTCTTGAATGAGCTCTTTTGTGCAGTTCAAAATTTTTGGCTGGTATTAAGATCTGTCTGGATGGTCTGATCACAAGTGGTAAGCACTAATGCCGCATTCCAGACAAGAGGTTAATAATATCCAAGTTGAAATGACCAACTTCCTACCTCAAAGCGTTCCAGTCAATCATACATGTACACATACCGAGATGGCATGATGACTCGATAAGAAAACTGTGTGTTCTTATACCAATTACAGCAAAAACATAAAAGTAATGGACACAAAATGCCTGCGTTTTCTTTAAAACAGTAAATGAAAAGCAAATATACATATTATAATGACATATTACTTTATATTAAACTTGCTGGTGCAATAAAGCACCAGGCTATAAATATAAGTGGTTCCATGTTTACCTTTTTTTATCTCTATTTTTGTCTTCCTAACCAAATGTGATGAGCAACATTTTGTTGGTTGCTTGATTTTTTTTTTTTTTTTGTCACTATGTACAAGGTAGCCCTGCACACAATTCAATTGTTCTGAAATTCTGCTCTGCAATGTTGTAAATTAAACCTCAGATATATTCTGATTGGATCTGATTTTGTCACTTTGCACAGCATTTCACATTTAGTGTGAACAGAAAAAGTACACAGCATTACAGCATTGTTCACAACATCTGAATGCGCTAGCAGTAAAAACGTGACATTTATTCATGCTGTAAGCAATAACTGCGGTGTGCTTAATGGGAAATGGTGGTTATAGATGTAGCTTCTGAGTACATATTTTTATTTATATACTCTGACCAGAAATAAAGATTAAACACTGTGCATCTGTCAGTTTCATTTCCCTATATGACACTGTGTTCACTGTTAAGTGTTTAGTGCCTTTTAGAAGTGTTTTACTGGGTCTTCCCCTTTCCATTTCAGGCACGTATGAGGGACATTCTGGGCTTTAAATGGCTGGATCAGTGAACCGATGTAGTGCAAAATTATGTCAGTCATGCTGTTTAATTTGGTAACATTAATAAATTACATTTTAAAATCATGATGAATATGTGTGTGTACAGGTTTGCGTTTCAGTATAATCCATCTCTACAGTCACGGGTCTCACACACACGCTCCGATCAAACAAATTATATGTATTTTGAGCAAGGCCAGCCCTCTTCTCAGCATTGACTGGGTCAGAACCTGTCCATACTGTCTCTCACATACATATAGTCACTAGACCCTTCTCTCAAGCATGACCTTGGTTGTAACTTCGGATATAACTGAGATTGTTGTATAAATTCAGAAAGTAGTGAACTTGGAGGCCCTTTGCTGATAGACTAATCATATCTGGTGTTTTTTTCTCTTGTGTTCTGTTATTTTAAATGAACAGTGTTTCTCACAGGGTTTGGAGAGCTGCCTGAAGGGTCATGATAACTGTAACAGCCAGGTGCTAATTGAAGCTACAGTCATCGCCCTCACTAAACCACAGCCTTTGCTCAACAAGGTATTACATTACAGCTTTCTTCTTGGAACATGTGTGTGTTAGACTTGTTTAAACTCTTTCGAAGATATGTGTGGTGCCTACCAGGACTCACCGATGTACAGAGCTCTGTTTTGTGTCGCTGTTACTGTGATGCAGTTGGATGATGTGAATCTGTACTAGGCTGAAACTGCTCTGCTGGAAAAGAACCTGCATACACTCGAGAGTAGAGGTCTTCACGGGTGCAAAGATGTGTGCCTATGTGAAAATGTGCTATCCGAAACTGACTCTGATCCGTACAGCCGTAAATATCCTACCCGGAACCCACTCGGACCAATCTATTATTTGAAATCTGGACCCTTATCTGGCCAGGACACACAGACCCCATGGGCACAGATCCCACAGCTGATTGCTATTAACAAGTTAATTTACAAGTTGTGAAAATAAACCTTTGTGTCTTACCTTATGTAATGTTAGCCTTCTCTCTGACTGACTGTGACGCATACATACAATCCATCCTCCTTGCCAAGAAAGGCATAATAACATCCATGTTGTTCCTCCCTTGCTGATTGAAAGAGCATGTATAATCCACTCATTATTTCAGTTTCAAAAGTCCAATTGCGGTCACGGTGGTGGATGACAAACATGACTTTGCAGCTTTTTTGTATCTTGCATAATAAGATAACTTCCACTGTTTGCCCTTTTGAACTATAACAGGGGTCAGGAACCTTTTTACACTAAGGAGACAATTTTTTGTTGATGCATTTTTCGAAAGAGCCAGACCACAAATGAATAATTTACTTTTTAAAGTTTTTCAATAAAATGTTTATATTGCTTGTAGACTACTCAAATACAAACATATATGCAAATATTAATAGGTAACATGTTGCAATATGGAATTGAGTAGGCCTACATTGAGTACAGTGTTATGCAGGTCTCCATAAAATTACTTTTAACATTTTACTTCCCTTTTGGGCTGGTCGATATGTAAAAAAACATTTGAATTATAGTTGCATTTAAAATATCAATATCCGATTATATGGTCAATCCCCAAGGTCGGTGAAAATTTTTGGTTTATTGATTTTGCTTAAACGTTTTTTTTTTTATTATTATTTATTGAAATACGAAAAACTTGAACAAAAGACATTTCTAAATTAAAATAATGAAGTGATAAAAAAAAAAATCTTATATAACCACCTCCCCAAATCCAAACATTTACCAGCTCCATTTGCCATCACGCAAGTATCAGTCATCAGCAACAGGTGAAAATTACTAGAATACAACTTAAGAACTAAAGACAATTATAAATGTAAAGATAATTATAATAATCATCGTAATAAATAAAAAAAAATACTCTGTTCCCAAAAAATGCTGCCAAGTCTTCTTATCGAATGTGTTTGTATTCCATTTTGGTCATATTTATGCTGCCTAAAGATAAAAAATAGAACAAAATTTTAGGTTCAAGATGAACATGTCTTGTTTTATGATTTAATAATTTTTGTCTTTGTTTCTTTAAGACAAAGATACCCCATACATTTCTGAACCTGCAGAGTTGTGTTCACAATGTGTAAGAGTGAACTAAACACGCAGTAGGCTACCTCACGAGATTATCGGAGATCATTTGCAGCATTCTCATAGATTGCATTATTCTTGCAAACAGTTTTCAGTTGATAACTCTTTACATGTGCTTGTTTCACGAGACAGGGTCCCGTTACACGCCTCTGAACAAACAGTGAATTTTGCGGGTGATATATCAAACCCTGGTTGCAGATAAAAATAACGAACGTTCATCAAATGAGCATTGACGTTTTTTTTTTTTTTTTTGTCTGTTCTTAAAAATATAATAAAGTGTGTTTCTTCAAACACGTCAGCATTTCTTGTCATGTGTCACTCCGAGACACCATTTGCAGGTAGATGGGCAAAATTACTTTGCGTCTACTTTGTTGTTATATATCTCTCCGACAAGTCTTTCAGGTCGCCTTCCACAGTGGCTGGTACATCAGCAAAATACTCGGCATGAAAACTCCGCATTTGGCGGGTGTTCATTTCAAACCGTGTTCACCAGAAGCAGGCTGTAAAATTTGGGAGAAAGGAAACCAAAACAGTGTCATTGACTAAGCTTTGCAATCGCACCCCCACACTTTGGAAAAGTATCTCTAGAAAGTTTTAAACAATCATGTGTTTTTTTTAACAAAGAGCCACATGTTCTCAATGCCTGAAATATAACAACAATTGCTCATTCAGTGCCATGGCTGGACTTAAGCATCCCTAATTTGCAGTCATCTGTGCTCTCTCAGAAATGTCTGATCATAGATGTTAGATATACAAAGCGAAAGAACGAAAGACCAACCACAATATCTTAAAAAAAAAAAAAAATCGCTCCAATGACAATAATGCACTTCAGTTTATGTCATCTTTCAAATGACATTGCGGAAGTCCTGCCTTCTAAATAAAAGAGCCAATTGTCAATTGGTAAAGTCATCATGTCACTGCAGATGTTAAACAGACCTGGACCCGAAGTACAAGAATGGGACCCGACCCCACTGACCGTTTAAAATATGGACCCGAACCTGTAAGAGGCCAGGTCCTGGGTCCTCGGTGGACCCGTGAAGGACCTCTACTCGACATTCTACAAGTCTTCAACGACAAGGTTTTTGCACACTAAACATCATACATACTGTACAAGTGGTCAAGTATGTAAAATAAATATGTAGGCCCTCACAGAATCTTCACTTTCCAATTTCTGTACAGATTGTAGGGGAAAATCTGAGGAATTCTGTAGAATAGACTTAAACTAGAGCTGACAGAATTGACGCACTCACCAGCATCCACCATTCACAGCATCAGGCCCTCCTCGAGCTGCGCTCCGAGCAGGAGCAGCGGTTCATCGTGCTCCTCCAGGCCCAAGTGGAGAACCCAATCACAAACATGATTTGTAATTTGTGCATGAAGATGCCTAGAATTGGGATAAGTGGCTTGAACCCCTGTTATTCACAGTTCAAAAGGTCCTGCAAGCCTCCACTGGGTTGCAGGACCTGGGTTGCAGGACCTTTGTGAGGGAAAACTGGGAGGAGGGACCTTCATACACTAAATTCAATATGTTCTTGACCTGAGAGCAAAACTCCACACATACGTAGGGGCAGATATCACATGAGAATTTGCTACAGGCTCAAGAACGTCAGTCACGGCTGTATAATGGGGAGCTCGGCTACGGGTATTTTCACAGGGAGACAAAGTCCTTTTATTACTACCCACATCAAGCTCTAAATTACTCGCAATGTGGCAAGGGTCCTTTGAGGTCACACGGTGAGTTCGGGAAGTTGATTATCTGTGTTGTTTTTGCAGGGTTCAGGCACCCCTCCCCCACCACAGTGGAACGGACAATCCATATCCTGCACATTTGGTAGGAGAACACCTGAATTGCGATAAGTTTGAGGTGAATTAGCAGTGTGTGGCATATCTAGCGTGTGAGGAAACCTGGTTCTGCTTTCCTTCTCAATTAAATTGAGATATGGTGGTTTTTGAGCAGTCTATCTAGTCTGTGCATCTGTTGTTTTTATACATTTGAACATAACACGTTCATGGTTGGTTAACTTTGGTTATTTGTTTGTTCTCTATGGTACGTAATGTTTGTGTATGAGCACGTGTGCATCTCTCCTCCCAACGTCAGAGGAAGTGCAGAGTCACAGTTGCCTAAAACACAGGAAGTTGTTGCTCTTTGCTGATGTTACAATGAAGAATGTTCTCCATACATTATGAGGATCCCAGCTGCAGGTGCTAACAGTCTTAGAATCATCAAGTAGTTATTATTTGTATTATAACTCATTAAGACTTATCTTTGTCTTCCAGGACACTGCAGGCCAGCCATGAGCATCCCCAAAAGTCTCAGAGTGGTACCTTGTGGCGGAATACCCTATAGTGGGGCAGATTTGCCCACAAAATCAATGAGTTTGGACATGGGGCTGCCCTCTCATGTCAACAGCAAGAAGCTACTGGGTAACTCCATGTCTTATTCCTAAACCTAGCCCTAGATGTTGACCTAACCTTGAACCCTTATACTTGATTACTAATTACTGACCGCTCACATGGGGTAATCTTATTCAAACAGACTTTAAAATTGACCATTATCAGCATGCCTGACAACCACAACCACTAATGCCTCAACCTAACCAATTTGCTCAGTTAAAAATCTTCCTGGTTAAAATGTTAGTGGTTTTAATGTCTTCATCTTAGAAATGTAAATTTTTGTCTGTAAGGTACCTGAAAAAACGTGGACCATCTGATATCAGACACATCAGGCATCAGAGGCCTGAAATGTTATCGGGCATCACAACGCCACCCAAAATGAGAAGAGTGGCTGAAAATGAGTACGAAAGTGGCGTAGAGTTCTTCTACAGTCACAGAGAAGTCAAATGGCTCTGTGTTTGGATTCATATAAAACTTTTTCTTTCCTGTTGAAAGAAACCCAAAGAATCTCCCAGCATCACCACCTGCAGAAGGTCTCTGTGTCTGAATGTAATGTTCTGCTTAACAAGGAGGTTCTTACAGATCCCAAAATCCAGGTGCTACCTTTTACTCTACTGGTAAGATCAGACAACCAATACTCAACAAATCTCTCCATCTTTCTCTCTCTTTCACAATGAATAGGGAAGTCGGTTCTGTATTTATGATGGGAATTTGCTTTACTTTTTCTGTTCCTCCAAAGTCTTGTGTGTCATTTTCTTCATACAACTCCAGCTGTCCTCTGACTTTTCTTTTTCTGACTTGAAAAACACATCTGATGAATTTGAAAGAGGATCCTGTACGAGTTTCTAGCTAAGGCCAGTGTCATCTTCCCAAAGGTCTTTCCAGTTATGCAAGTCCAATTACAATACCTTTTCCTTATTGGCACAGAAAAACAGAATAAAATCCTAAAAAAAGTTTCTTTTTGTATTTTGTATCACCTCCTAGATTTGATCTGGATACTTTGTTGTTACTGTGTCAGGACCCAAATCTTCTGAATCCAGTTCATGGAATTGTTTGGAGTGTGTAGTTTATCATGAGGAGTCTACGCCTCAGTACCAGACATCCTATTTGCAGAGTAAAGCAGCTCACCTCTCTCACATGCACACACTGCTCTGCAGACCTGCTCTAAGACTGTTTGGAGACTCAAAACACTTTTCATCTTTTATCTGATGATCGAGGTGATCCTCACAGTAGGACCACTGCAGGATCAGTGGTTGTTAGAGTCTGATCAGAAAAGTGTCAGTCTGATCTGTGAATGCCAGGGTGTGTGTGTGTGTGTGTGTGCGTGCGTGCACAAGTCTAATCCGTGAGTGTGACTAGAGTGAAATTTGGAATAGTGTCTGGATGTGAGAGTCTGACCAAGGAACGTGTAAGCACTTTAACTTTCATTCTTATGTCTAAATCATTTTATTTACCCCTTTAGCTTTTGGTTTAAAACTGTTTGGAAGGACTCTGGAAGTTTGCTGGTCCTTTCTCTAAGATATATGGCTTTATTTATTTTGTATCATTTTAAAGTTTACTTCTAGTATATTTGCTAACTAACACTAAAATCTCCTTTAAATGCCACAAAATTAAAATTATACATTGACCTTTATCAGTCTAAACATCGATTCTGCTTAAAGGGGTCATGACATGAGAAACCAAATTTGCCTTGATCTTTTGGTATATAAGAGGTCTTTGTATCATTAAAACGTCCTGCAAGTTTAATATTTTAAGACGTCCTCCCCATTCTAAACGAATCATTTATTTAATCAAGCTCAAAATACAGCTCGTTCTGGATTCATGGTTAGAAGTGACGTGTCGGTTAGAAGTGACGTAACAGCGTTTACATATGACCGCCTCCAGCACAAGATAACTACGCTTTAAGCGCAAGACAACTACGCTCATTTCAGTATCGCCGTCGCCTCACAAGTGTTCAGTCGATGGACTGCGAGCTCTGACAGAGACTACTTGTGCACAGGAAAATTACGATGCCACACAGATGTGCTGTTCCTGGCTGTGGTCAAACAAAACCTCTGAATAAGCTGCCGAAAGATCCAGACGTCAGGGAAAAATGGATGCAGTTTATTTTTTGAGGACGTCCCAGTCACGGCAGTGTTAACTTAAGCGTTTGTTCTGTACATTTTAAGGATGACTGTTTTGAGAACAAATCTCAATATGATGCTGGCTTTGCCAGAAAACTGTTGCTCAAAGATAAGTCCGTGCCGACTATTCTGGGAACAACGACGACGCAAACTGTAAGTAATCTATTTTAAACTTTAAACTACTTTTTAAAGCGCAATTTCATTCATTATGAATAATCACAGTGTTTTTACTTAGTTTACTTGCATATTGTTCTGGCTGGGGGCGTCAATAATTGATACATAGGCACTGACGTTAGCCAATCATAACAGTGGGCGTTAACACTGAAGTCTTAAATGGAAAACGCCCCAAAACAGACTGTTTGAATCAGAGGATGAGAAACAGGGTGGGAAAAGGTCATAAATCACTAGATTTTAAAAGTTTTTCTTAAAAAAAAATATATTAATACTATAATTGCACCTAAGGGAACATAATAATACAATAAAAAAAACCATGTCATGACCCCTTTAATTTATGTTTTGAAAAATATTTTTTTCAATATTATTGTTTCTCTTTATTCTTCACAGCAAACTCCGTTCCAAGACTACGTGGAGTTGATTGGGAAGTTCCTGGTTGCGCTGATTGATACCTGTATGCCCGGCATCAATGAAGAAATGAGCGAGGAGGGTCTGAGGTTACCCACCTCACCGTATCCACCACCTATCCAGAGCCAGCTCAGTATTACTGCCAACCTCAACCTCTCGAATTCAATGACCTCACTGGCCAACTCCCAGCATGCACCAGGTCTTTCTTAGAATTCAACAGACTAGGACTGTGCATTGCAGTAATGGTTGAAAGCTGCTTCTCAGTACTCAGTCTGTCAATGCTTTAAGTTTGCTGTTCACAGATGGTTTCTCAAGGCAACCATAATGTCACGTTTTCACAGTTCACAATGCCTCAGCAGCACTTTTCCTCTGCTATTTTTTAACTGCATGCCACTTCCTGCTTTGTTTCACCCTCTCTCTCTGCACTGCTTAATGTTGTGTGCTGACGAACCCTTACTTTGAGGCAGATGAACGCTAGACCAGCGCTAGAACTAGAATAGATTCTGTAGGTGATGGGTGTCTCTGCACAAAGTTTTTCATTTTGTATGCATTACTTATCTTTTTGTTGTATTATGCATTTGGTTAATGTTTTCTTTTCCAGAAAAAATCCTTTTCCTTTTTTTCTTTTAAATTGTCTGGCCTCTCTGGTTAATTTTTCCATTGTCTGTGGATGCATCTGGTTGTTTGCCCTGGTTTGTATGAAAGAATGCTTCCTGTTTTGAGAGTTCAAGAGACAGAGGTCAGCATTCCTTTTTGGTATAACTACTACACTCAGTATGACCTAAGGAAAATAATCTTTGAATGAATGCTTCTAAAGAGGCTATATATACACTCATTGAGCAATTTATTATGTACACCTGTACACCTACTGATTCATGCAGTTATCTAATCAGCCAATAGGGTAGCAGCAGTGCAATGCATAAAAACGGGCAGATATGGGTCAGGAGCTTCAGTTAATGTACACGTCAACCATCAGAATGGGGGGAAAGAAATTTGATCTCAGTGATTTTGACCGTGGCATGATTGTTGGTGCCAGACAGGCTGGTTCGAGTATTTCTGTAACCGCTGCTCTGCTGGGATTTTCATGCACAACAATCTCTAGTGTTTACTCTGAATGGTGCCAAACAACATCCTGTAAGCAGCAGTTCTGCAGACGGAAATGGCTTGTTGATGAGAGAGGTCAACGGAGAATGGCCAAACTGGTTTGAGCTGACAGAAAGGCTACGGTAACTCAGATAACTGCTCTGTACAATTCTAGCGAGCAGAACAGCATCTCAGAATGCATAACACGTCGAACCTCGAGGCGGATGTGCTACAACAGCAGAAAAACACGTCGGGAACTTAATTAGGACCATTGTGTTCCTGATTAAGTGCTCCGTGAGTGTGTACTCTTTGATTTTGCATGTCAGTCTTGTTTGATACGTTTAATCATGTGGATCTGTTTTAGCAGGAATCAATAGAGAATGTGAACCTCTCCCCCATGACAGGTCTGTCCACCAGTGGACATACACAACATGGTTCGACCAACCAGGTCCAGAAGCAACCCAGCATCAAAAAAATTGTATGAGAACTGCAGCACAGCAGGGTTTAGCATCCTGTGTACATTTTAAAGCACTAATTTACTTAAATTTAACAAATTAAAGTATTAACCAAGTGGCATTCCTTTGTTTAATTGTGTTTGATTTTATTTACTTTGTCTGTGTTTGCAAGTTTTGTGTGTTTTTGTGTCTTTGGAAGGTTGGAGCCAATGAGGAAATATTTGTGAATGTTTCCTAAAAGACGTCAAATGTACAACCGCTCGTGTATTGCTGCAGGAATTTACCCTTTGTACCCTGTGTAAGATTTAAGAGAAATTTGTCTTGTCTAAAGAGATGTTAGGAAATCTTGGTGTCACTAACTGAACATCTTTGTTTTGAGTTTCCACCAACCCAACATGTAGTTTATACACGTCATCTTATCCTTGCCTTACTTTTTGTCAAACACGGCACTCTTTCACACAAATCAAAAGTAGCAGATTAACTGCATGAAAAGCTTCATTAAAATTCCTTTTAAGTCTCTAAGATGAGTGTTTTAGTTCTTAAACACTGTTTCAGGAGTTCTGTACTGATGATATTATTGACTGACTAACCATGAACCCTCTCTTATGGTCCTTTCATTATCCAATGGCCAAATGGCAAATACATTTTTCACATGGAATTTCCTTAAACAGAACAGCTGAAGATGCTTTGAAAAGAACTTGACAATTATTCCCCCTCAAACCTTGATATCTTGCAGCTCAAGGCTTACAGAATTCAAAGTTCACTTTAAACTACCACTTCAGATTCAAATGGATTCAAACTGAATTCATAATTTCTTGATGTGTTTTTAATGTTACAATTTGGTGAGTAAATTGTAATATTATGGGCTCCTCCAGACTGCAACCAAGTCATGTAAATGTTATGCCCGGTGTGCTGATGTGTTTGTTTCATGTTCTCTTAATGAAATCCAAACTTGAAATCTAACTTTTGTCCCTACACCATATACAACAGTGCCATTTTGACTCATGGATAAATTGAAATGTGTATATGGGGGACAATATTTATTTTTTCATGTCTTCTAACCATAAAAAGTAAACTGCTTCATGAGAAACGGTCTTCTCATTATTGGTTCGTGTTCATGTAAGGTTCAGTGTTGTAATGGGACAGTAAGTGGATCTGGTCTCAGTAGGAACTTAATGTCGGTTTAGCAATGGCCGAGATTGTTAAAAGATTCAAACACTAGTGACTTTTTTCAGCTCTTGAGGTTTATGCAAACATTTTACAGAATTGTTATTTTGTTTCTTAAGCATATAGCTTCACCTCTGTAAACATTTGTAGGTGAGAAATAGAAAAAAGAAATATATATATTTACTCCCTAAATACAAGTGACTATGACATTGTATTATTTTGCTTTTGTAAAGCAGTTAATAGCTGAATCTGTATAACATAAAACATGTATTGTTGTCTAGCCATCATGTTCACTGCATTATTTCAGTTAATGAACTGGGGGTTAAAAAGTACATAAACTTTTGTTTCCTCCATAATTTATATAAATACATTGCTATCTGATTATTTTTACAGATGTACATTGGATGTAAAAAGTCAACACCCCTGTTAAAACAGCAGGTTTTTGTGATGCAAAAAAAAAAAAACACCATCATATCAGTAATGTTGCACCTTTAAATGTAAAAATTACAACCTTTGCAATGCCACTGAAAACCAAAGTGACACATTTCAGATAACAAAAAAAAAATAAAAAAATAAAAAAAATAAAAAAAAATGCATAATTGTGCACCCTTTGATTTTTATTACAGCACTCAAGTCTGTTTGGATGGGTCTATATTAGCTTTCAACATCTTGACTCGGGAATATTTTCGCACTCTTTGCAAAAATATTCCAGATCTGTCAAATTGCGAGGGCATCACCTGTATACGGCCCTCTTCATTTCCCCACACAGGTTTTCTATAGGATTCAGGCTGGGCCATTCCAAAACATTCATCTTTTTTTGCTGAAGCCATTCTTTTGTTGATTTGGATGTGTGCTTTGGATCATCATCAAGCTTAAAGATGTCTTTATTTTCAGCTTTCTAGCAGAAGCTGTACTGTGCCAAAACATACTGGTACTTAGAGCCATTCATAATTCCCTCCACCTTCACTAAAGCCCCAGTTCCAGCTGAAGAAAAGCAGCCCCAAAGCATGATGCTGCCACCACTATGCTTCACTGTGGGTATGGTGTTAATTTACTGATGTGCTGTTGTTTTTGCGCCAAACATACCATTTACAATTTTGGGCAAAAAGTTCAATCTTGGTCTCAGACAATAACACCTTTTCCCACGTGGTTTTGAGAGACTGGATATAGGCTTTTACCAGGCTTGGATTTTTAATTATTTTTTTTTCATCAGAAAAGGCTTGGTCTTGCCCAGACAGATAAAGAATGCAGGAGATAGTTGCCACATGTAAGGAGCAACCAGTACTTGCCAAAATAGCTGCAGCTCCTTTAATGTTGCTGTAGGCCTCTTGACAGCCTTCCTGACCAGTCTTCTCATTGTCTTGGAGGGATGTCCTGTTCTTGATAAGGTCACTGTTGTGCCATACTTTCTCCACTTGTTGATGACTGTCTTCACTGTGCCCACGGTATATCTAATGCCTTGGAAAAAAAAAAAAATTGTAGTCCTCACCTGAGAGATACCTTTCAACAATGGGATCCTGTTGATGCTTTGTAGGCTCTTTTTGGCCAATGGCTCTTGTAGTAGCATGCAACTAAGATGTCAGGAAATTCCTACAAGAACAGCTGAGATTTATTTGGAGTTAATCAGTCACAGGTGAAGACAGGTGTGTACTATTTCACATGAGCTTGATGATTGGTTGATTCTGAACACAGACACATACCCAATTATAAAAGAGTGTGCACTTTTATGCAGTTAAGTTTTGTATTTTTTATTTTGTCTCTGAAATATATAACTTTGGTTTTCAGTGGCATTGCATAGGTTGTAATTTTTACATTAAAGGTGCAAAAAGTCTGATATGATTTATATTTGTTGAATATTTTACATCACAAAAAGCTGCTGCTGTGTAACAGGGGTGTGTTTTTATAACCACTGTAACTCTAATAAAGTTCATAAACTAATTTATGTCCAGTTTGTTCATCATTGTGTTTTTTTATGTCTGAGCCTTTACCTGGTTTTAAAGGAATATTCCGGGTTCAATACAAGTTAAGCTCAATCGAAAGCATCTGTGGCATAATATTGTTTACAACAATTAAATTTCGACTCGTCCCTCCTTTTCTTTAAAAAAGGCAAAAATGATATATTTATAGCCAATTTTAAATCTTTGTTGCCATAACGATGTAATGTCAACAAACCCTAACACAGCTGTAAAAAAAAATACAATTTAAACAACTTGACAGCTCAAATAATATGAGTTTTAACAAAATAATTAATGTAAGTGCTTAAAAGTTTCCCGCCTGACAGCTTGAGGGCCAGATCTCTTGACAAAAGGCCACACCCTTTCAAATAACTTCCGACCAATCAAAACACTTCTACACATGTTGATTTGCGTTGCAGAAGTTCAGCCAATTCTGTGATTGGTTTTTGTAATTTACAGAGCATTTTAACAGAATTTGTGAACAATAAAATAACTTATTTATATATATATAAGAATGAAAAGCTTAATCTCTGAGATGATCACTGTTCTCCGATTAGCAGCTATTTGATTATTCCGACACACCTACGCTCCAGTGATGTCACACACTCACTTAATCTGCTGAATCTCACGGTGAGCTGGAAAGTTCCCAAACTGCAGCTTCTGCTATTATATGTTGCAAGATATAGATTTACAATTGTTCTTATTCCTTAGCGCGGTTGAGCATCTATGGATGATGTAAATATCTGAATTTGATACTGGTATGTTAGTTTATGCATCATTGTTTGCTGCTGGAACTTTTTTAAGACAAAACTTTAAAGGAAAATTCCGGGTTCAATACAAGTTAAGCTTAATCGACAGCCTCTGTGGCATAATGTTGATTGCCACAAAAAAAAAAAAAAAAAAAAAATCTGGGTAACAGTGAGACACTTACAATGGAACTGAATGGGACCAATCGTAAACGTTAAAATATTAACTGATTCAAAAATGTAGCCACAAGTCTTAAACAATATGTGTTTTAACATGAATTAAGTGTCATAAAATTGCTTACTAACCTATTCTGTTTAAAGTTGTATCCAATATTACAACTTCGTTGCCATGACGACAAAACGTTGTACACCTTAAAACTTAGTACCTACTCTTAGACAACTTACAGATCAAATAATACAAAAGTTTAAACCAAAGAATTAATGTAAGTGCTTTTATAAAATAATAAACTTCACATTTCTGCCTTTAAACCTTCTGAAAATTGGCGACAATGAAGATGTCATTGTTAATGCTTCACTATAACCTCCAGTTTTGCTTTTTTTGTTGTTGTTGTTATCAACATTATGCAACAAATGCTGTTGATTGAGCTTAACTTGCACTGAACCTGGAGTATTACTTTAACTTGCAACTTTGCAACCATCCCCTTTACTTTTCATGTGGAATTTAGACATTTCTTACCCCTCTTATCCCTCCGTCATAAACAGATAAAACCAAGAACAGAGCCAAAAACCTTGCGGATGTGATGGATGAATGTGATCCTGGTGACAGTAAGCATGTGTTGCTTAGGTGTTGTTGGGTGGGATATTTGAGCTGATAATGAGATTGCTCTACTTCTTTTATTGCAGAAGTATTGGTGTCAAGACTCACTCCCCCTCTGAACTCAAATGTCTCTCCTTACAGTCAAGTGCCGCCTTGTCTAGAAAGGGACTTATTAGATACAACTGACCTCTTTCTCTCTGTCTATCCAGTGGGATCAGTAGAAAGAGAATGCTGCTGTCATTTAGGCCCCTGGTATCTGTCTCTGTTTTAACTCTACTGGGCTGGTGCTGGTACAGCTTTAGAAGGAGGAGGAGGAGGAGGAGGAGGAGGACAGCTGAGCTCCTGACTAAAGAGGAGGTGTCTTTTCCGGATGGAAGGAGCCATGTACACTGCTCCCCTGCTGACACCTGTTCTTTGGAGGAAAGGCAAGTAGTTAAGAGCGATGTGTTTGCAGCAAAAACAGGTCCACAGTTGTCCTGTTTTCAAGGTGACTTAGTAAAATCCGTTTTGGGATTACTTGGCGTAAACCTTGGGTATCTATTGAAATAGTGTACCAGCAAGTAGGCTGCGATGTGACAAGTTACATCTGTTCATGCTTAAAGCAAGAGTCCTGTGTAGTAGGAAAAAGTCAGTCAATCAGAACATTCTTCATGTTTATATAAAGTTATGTAGAGTTGGATTTTGGACCAATGAGATTTCACTGTGGGTTGGTCTTCCTTGTGTGATGCGACAGTAACTGAAACTAAAAGACCAAGTGTGAACCAAGTAACTTTGAACAGATTGGATTTATTGTTGTCACTTTATATTTAAGCACATTAAACACTTATACAGCTACCTAAAATTCCATTCAATGAATGGACACTGAAATTTATTTGCCCTTTCTAGAGTTAAGACAGATGCAAAATATTTTTGTTTATTTTCTCTCATAGTAACCTGAAGATGGACCACAGCATCTCAGGATCCCCTGACATGAGTAACTCCACAGATGCGTTGACTGCAAAACCAGACATGGACTTGCAGAACCTTACCAGCACTTCTCCAGTGATGGGCCTCACCAAGGGAGTTCGACCTGAACCTGAAGGAGAGGTATCCTTTCGTTTTCCTGAGAATCTCCGAACCCAGCAAGAAAATGACCAAGATGACTCCAGGCTGGAGTCAGATCCACTTTGTCTGTCTTCAAGCTGCTTTTCCACCAACTCTCACATCTCACCAGGGCAACAACCAGGTTCTGTCCATTTGGACAGTCATGATTGCAGCAGCCTGTCTGATCTCTCCCCTAACAGAGGCCTGAACCAAGAGGACATGGAAAAGTTCAGTTCTGGTCTGGTCCAACAGGTCGTAAACGCAGCTGCAGAGGAATGGAAAACCAGGGACCCAGGGACCCAGGGATCCATGTGAGCTTGCTGGTGTATTAAGACCTCTGGAAGATGGTGTTCAGTTTGATGTTCGTGTCCAATTTCAGCAGCATGACATCAGTGAACACAGTAGTGATGGCAGCAGCAGGGACCCTCATCAGGACAACAACTCCTTCAGGAGAAAAATACTCAGCCATTTGGGATCTTCTGTTGGAGAAGACTCTGGATGCTGTTCCTGCTTCTCAGAGGATGCATCTGGTGCAGAGGGGCTCACCAGTGATCTGTCTGAAGAGGGTCAAGGGATTTTGATTACCCCCACATGGCCAGACACTGTTGAAACAACAGCGATTCCTAGCATCCATGGAGTGGATGAGGCCTGGAGAGGTAAGTCAGATCAGAATTTTATTTTTAAACATGCTAAAATTCTGTTTCTGTGTGACCGAATAATTTTTAAGCTTTAATGTTTCATATTCAATTAAAGAAATCAGTTTGCCATTTTGTGTATTAAAAGTTTGACATGATCAAAATATGATAAATGTCTGTTTGGCTTTATAGTGTTTCATCATGTAGGCTTGATTTTCTTTCTCTGTGTATTTTAAAAACCACAGTATAGTATATGTTGTTCACGAGCAGCTTTTACATGTGTTTATATAATCTAGATAGAATTAACCCATTTAATCCAGAGCCTCTTTTCTGAACAGGCAACTGACTGATTGATAGCAAAAAATATGCTGTTCTCTTTTCCCCCACAATTAGAAGCACATTTTTTTTTCTTTTTGCAATTTCCTGTTGGGTTCTACTATGATTTGACTCCCAAAATTTGATGGTGAGTTTCCTACTGGTTACGCATTTGACCAAGAATAAAGCACTAAAACAGAAACATTTAAAATAGTAAAGCCATGAAGCTTGTTTGATTGGGCAAAAATACATGTCTTCGATTAGCTGGGATAACTTTGTGATTTAATTAGATAATTTACATCCAGGATTAAAATTTAAAGTTTAAAGTTGCTTAAAGTGTTTAATTTTTGCTGGTGTTAGTTTAAATGAGATTCTTCTTTTTTATAAAACAAACAAAAAAACAAAAAAATCCTCACCTCATGTGTGGCCTTCACATGGATCTCGTCTCCAGGTTCGGCTGTTAAAAGTTTAAGCTGCATAAGTGCTGATACCCAGGTTAGCAGTGCTGCCTTAACTCCACATCCAGCCCCGCCCATCATTCTCTGGGATATAGAGGTGCCTGCGGTAAGCCCCGTATGCAAATGTTTGTGAATGTACTTGTAGGTATGTGACTGTACTGTACACCAGAGGTGCCTAAGCGGGAAACGATACGTGATCTTGAATTATTACTCATTACATAAAGCTCAGGTTACAGGGCATATAGAGGCCTTTATAGTGTGTGTTTCGGTTAATGAGTTACTGAAGGTCTATTTAGCTAGAGCTGAAGACATCAGTTTCAGTTTTTCAGTTTTATGGCCTTATATATAATTTGCATGCTGTGTACAATAAAAAAATGAATCTTAAATGAAGTAGAAACAACAGAATACAAAAGACATACATGTCTTTTATTAGGTAAAGCATTGTTTATGATCATACTTCCATCAGTGACTGCCTCTGTTATTTAAGTCCTTTTTATTATCTATCTCCACTTTCACATTCTTTTGTTTTTTTTTATTGGTGATTCACATTCTTTGTGCATATCGCCACCTACTTGGTAGGGAGGAGAATTTATAGGAAAAAAGGACTTAAATATTGACCTGTTCCTCACCCACACATATCTTATCACTTCTAGAGATGCAGATTTAACCAATGGAGTTTTCTGGATTACTTTTATGCTGGCTATATGTGCTTTTGGAGGTCCAAAATGTTGGTACTGATTTGCTTGCATTGTGAGGGCCTATAGACCTGAAATATTTGTCTAAAAAGAACATCACTCTGTTTGTTGGTCCTTTCAATGCAAGTGAGTGGTGGCCAGAAATGTCAAGGTCCAAAAAGCAGATAAAAGTGGTTCATATCTGAGATGGCATGAGGGTGAGTAAATCATGAAGGAATTTTTATAACCTTGCATATATCCCTTAATTGCTTTTTCTGCATGCTAAAGTGATGATTCAGATGTCTGGATCACAGTACTTGAGTGATTATGTACAGTCCTGACAGAGTGAGCCAGATCAAGGTGATCTGCTACACTCTCTGCTATATAGCACTGTGAACCGACTCAATTTGAAATGCCCAATTCCCAATGTGCTCTAAGTCCTCGTGGTGGCGTAGTGACTCACCTCAATCCGGGTGGCGGAAGACGAATCTCAGATGCCTCCACATCTGAGACCATCAATCCACATGTCTTATCATGTGGTTTGTTGAGACATAGTTCGTGTGTAGGCTTCACGGCATTCTCCCTGGCATCCATGCACTACTCACCACGCGCCCCACCGAGAGCGAACCACATTATAGGGACCACGAGGAGGTTACCCCATGTGACTCTACCCTCCTTAGTAACCAGGACTATTTGGTTGCTTAGGAAACCTGGCTGGAGTCACTCAGCTCGTCCTAGATTTGAACTTGTGACTCCAGGGGTGGTAGTCAGTGTCTTTACTCGCTGAGCTGTCCAGGCCCCCCAGCAACTTCTTGATTATAAATACACTGTGTGTCTTCTTTGTTTTGGCAGCATCTGGTTGGTCGATTGATCGGGAAGCAGGGCAAGTTTGTAAACTTTCTGAAGCAGAGCTCTGGAGCAAATATCTATGTCTCTACCCTACCCTTCACTCAGGACATTCAGATCTGCCACATTCAGGGTGAGTTTGACACACAAACTCTCAGACCACCATGCAAGGCAAGCGCTGACTTCCTGGCTGTCTTTTCGTTCTTACAGGCTCCAAGCAACAGGTGAATGATGGTCTCTCACTCATCAGGAAGAAATTTAAAGATCTGGCCCTTAGAAACTGTGTCCCTCTGCCCTGCCTGAACATCACAACCTGGGTCAGGCTTCTTAAAGACAAACCCAAATTGTCCATGAGAGTGAAAATTGTGTCATTTTATATGAGGAATATGTTCATTGTAAATATGTATTGTCCTGTTCTCTCTTCAGATGGTGCTGCCTCAGGATGTGTTTGTGGAGGTGATCGTGTTACTGGTGGAAGGGGGTCATCATTTGTTTGTTTTGCAGCACAAGCATCCGTCTTATCAGGCGTTGCCCACTCTTTCACAGAACATGCAGCTCTGCTACTCTCAGCCTGGATGCCCCAGCCTGCCTACCCCTGTGGAGGGTAAATAGAGAGTGTATTTGGTTTCTCTTCCACTTTCATTCTCTTTTATTTATACTTCATAACATAGTAGAGTACAGTAAAGTCTAAATGTAAACACCAATACAGCTGTTCAGCTTGTAGTCCACAAACCCGGAAGATAATTCGCCATGGTTCACTCTGCATTTTCCTAAGGGTTTTTATAATGGGGTTTTTGAACTTATGTGTAAAATAACATCTGTGGTAAACATTGCTTGGTGATACGTGGACATTTTGTTCTACAACATAAATTACACACAGTCATACCTCAAATGTGAATTTTGAAGCTGCAGTGTTTTTTTTTTTATGTATGTAATTCAGCACTGCTTCAAAATTCACATTTGAGGTATGACTGTGTGTAATTTATGTTGTAGAACAAAATGTCCACGTATCGCTAAGCAATGTTTACCACTTTTTGAAGTTCAAAAACCCCATTTTATATTGATAAATCCAGAAGGAACCCATGTTGAATTAAACTTCCGAGTTTGCCTACAAATTGACGTCATGGCTGAACAGATCTATAGACATGCTGATATGCCGTGTGGTGTGTGCATAAACTGGTCCTGCATACTGAATTATAGTAGTGTGACCATCTCTTAACAAATTAAGGATAGCTGTCTATTTTCTGTCTCTCTGTTTGTAAGTTGGGGTGGTCTGTGCTGCTCCAATAGCAGGATGTGGCTGGCAGAGAGCCCAGGTCATGTTCGGAACAGCTCAGATCAGATATGTCGATAAGGGAGGTTATGACACTGTTAACAGTGCCACCCTCAGGCAGATCAGGTCAGATGCCTCAGTTTTGGTTTGTTCCTTGTAACAGAATTTTAAGTTATGGAGTGAGTTCAGTCTCATATTTGATTATTATTTTCCATGTTGCCATTCCAGACAGCAGAGGTATTGTTGGATAATATAATGCCTTTGCCAGGTAAAATATAGGCCTCCCTGTTAAATATATATGTCAAAGCTCATATATCTTAAACTAATAATCTGTCTGTTTGCTGTGAAAGGAGAGGTGGAGTTTTCTCCAGAGACCAAAGCAGTACTGAAAGAGTTAACTGAAAATGTGGCCTTAATACTGAAGGTTATAGCAAACAAACACAGTCTCTCTATATATAATTTCTGTATTTTCTGTAAATAAAATCTTATTTCCATACTATTGCATTATGTTACTTGATCAAAAACAGTTTAACTTAATGTTTTCAGAAGCTTTACTACTGTATAAGAATTCTGAATTTGAAGGATGTTGTTTCTATGATCAGGTGACAGGCAGTCAGGATGGCTTTCCACTGGTGCATATATGGAAACAGACAGGAGACGAGGTGCATATGAATCATATACTCATAGATGTTTCGATTTCTTGATCTTTACATTTCTCAGCTGCCTGCTAATGGACCTTAGTCAGGCTAGAAATTGCATATTTAATTTTATATGAATGAAAACAAGGCTGTGAGGGATAGAAATATGGTCTGTTTAATGAGTGGTACACTGAAAAAATTGGCCATTAGTAAATTGTACGTGTGGTTGTTTCAGTTGAGCCGTGTTTGGGGGAGTGGCCATAGGCTCTTGCACCCAAATATTTAATTATTTAGGCCCAGGCAATGTATGGGCACTTGTGTGGAGCGTTAATATTTGTTAGTAATTAATAAGGGTTGTGATTTTATTAAAGTTCTGTTTAATTTCTGTTTACCCATGCTGTTTTGTTTTAAATTATGGTGTTTTTATTTGAATTCACCGTAATTGAGATTGTTTTTTTTAAATAATTTTAATTAAGATATACCATGTTCACACTTATTTAAACCTGAAGTATTTTACTTTTTCCAGTGTTAAAATACTTTCTTCTATCCCATCCTATTATGCAGAGACAACTATAAGTAAGTCAATCATAGATTAATTTTTTTGAAAACTGTAAATGGGGTTGTGATATTACAAGACCAAGAAACTTAGGATGGTACAGCCTATTAAATGGACTTTTATACTTCCCCTCACAGCCTCATTTTTATTTGTGTCAAATTAAATAACGTATCTACCCTGACTAAAGTTAACTTAAAGTTTATCTGATGTATGATATTAGCCTTCGAATGGTTTTATTTTGTGCTGATATATGCTTTACAGATTATATTTGTGACATATTTACTGATATATGTATGATTTAGGATGTTTTTGTCTGCAGATGGTTCTGCTGAACAGCTTACTGGCTGAACGTGGGCTTTGTTCCTGGTTTGACACACAGTGATGTCAACGCTTTTTTTTTTTTTTTTTGCTCTGATGTTATTTATATACATTTTAATGTTACTTTCTCAAATGCTGCTTTACATAATATGTCTGGGATGTTAAACAAGCTTATTTACTGTATATTTGAACAGTTCAGAAATTAGACATGGTTGCTAATCTTTATATGAATTTGATAATTGTTTTTCTCGCAGGTGTACTGTATGTTTGAATGTCGGGTATATGTTCCAGATTGGTTGATTGTCGGGTATATGTCGGGTATATGTTCGAGAATGTCGGGTATGTGTTCCAGATTGGCTGATTAATTACCAATATTTGTTCTCACTTGGTCTTTGTATTTTAAAGAAATAAAATAAAGAACTCCAGCAGTGAAGAGCTCTTCTGCCAGAGCACCATCATGAACTCATGATTCACTGCTCTGTACTCTCACACTGATGCTGTCAAATAACTCACTGCTGTTGAAGTAAAAGCTCTGTGGATATCAAGAACCCACTGTGGTTTTCTGTTATGTGCTTATGTTGATTTTAAGGTATAATTAATAGGGATGTTTCAGATTGGTTGATTAATCGACTAGTCGTCTAACAACTGACTGGTTGATTAGTGGGTTCGACTACCAACAATAATATTTTTAGTGGTGGTGGTTTTAATAGGGGAAAAAAACTCAATATAATTGAGAGATGCAACATTTTTGTGTTTTTGCA
Source organism: Xyrauchen texanus (assembly GCF_025860055.1). Lineage (NCBI taxonomy): Eukaryota > Metazoa > Chordata > Actinopteri > Cypriniformes > Catostomidae > Xyrauchen > Xyrauchen texanus. Next base: position 8,754,540 of record NC_068319.1, on the reverse strand, counting down.
TGATAAATGTAAATTATGATAAATTGCTGTGAATAACAGTTAGTCAGCACAGTAAACCCTTCTGCAGGAAGATTCCTCTTTTCATTATTGTCTTAAATTCTTTACTGGATTAGGTGCTGTGGAGAAATTACAATATTTTGCTGATTCTGGCTAACACTGTTTAAATAAATAGTGGATGTGTGAATAAAAGGGATGGTTCACCCAATAATGAAAATTTGATCATTTACTCACCCTCATGCCATCTCAGTTGTGTATGACTTTCATCTGCAAAGCAAAGATTTTTAGAAGAATAATTCAGCTTTGTAGGTCCAGACAATGTAAGTGAATGGTGGCCAGATCTTTCATGCTCCAAAAAATGCATACAGGCAGCATAAAGGTAATCCATAAGACTCCAGTGGTTAAATACTTGTCTTCAGGCATGATAGGTGTGGTTGAGAAACAGTGTAAGCAGCCTTTATGTGCTTTTTTTTAGCTTCAAAGTTCTGGCTACTAACTTGCATTGAAAGGATCTACAGAGCTGAAGTATTTATTTAAAAACCTTTGTTTGTATTCTGCAGAAAAAAAGAAAAGCTTACGCATCTGGGATGGCATGAGAGTGAGTAAATGATGTGAGAATTAAAAATTTTGGGTGAACTATTCCTTTAAATGTGTATCCTTATCTTGCAGTTCTGCGCTTTTGAATGAGCAGAGAGCTCACCCTGAAGCACTTAGATGGCACTAAAGCACGTCATACTGCATTCAGGATGCGCTTAAAGGGTTTTGTATTGGAGCCTTTCTTATTTCTTACTTTGATAGTTTTGTGCAATAAGATTTTATATTTATTTAGCCTATTTACTTGTTAAATATCCATTAGTCAGCATGTTGTAGTGCTGCACTTAAGAGGGATATACGGAAGTGACACTCGATGACGCACGATGACGCTCCCGCTCCTTGGCAGACGGCATACCACACATACTACACGTACAATTTCTCCCATATGTGTCAATGGCAGAAATAGTATTAGTATAGTAGTACGCCATTCCGCACCAATACAAATTAGTTATCAACAACGAGCTGAAAGAAATCGATCAATTTCTGCGTGCAACAAGTGAAAATGTTAACAAGGTGATTTTGCGGTCACTGTGAATGTTCATTTCCCCACGACCGCGAGGTAAATCAAACAACGTCACATTCAGACTTTTTATTTATTTTTTTACATCGTATAAGCAGTGAAATGTTGAGAAGTGGGAATAGGCTGCATGGAATCTGTTCATAAAAATAAAGCGGACCTGATTAATTCTAGAAAATAAAAATATACATTTTCACAAACTATATATACACATTTAAGTGCAGAAGTTTGCATGCCCCTTTAAGAATGAATACAAATGCAGCGCTTCACTTTTTGTTATGTTACAGCCTTATTCCAAAATTGATTAAATTCATTATTTTCCTCAATTCTACAAACAATACTCCATAATGACAACGTGAAAGATGTTTGTTTGAAATCTTTGGCAATTTATTAAAAAATAATAATAAAAATCACATGTACATTAGTATTTACAGCCTTTGCTCAATACTTTGTTGAAGCACCTTTGGCACCAATTACAGCCTCAAGTCTTTTTGTGTATGATGATACAAGCTTGGCACACCTATTTTTGGGCAGTTTCTCCCATTCTTTGCAGGATCTCTCAAGCTCCATCAGGTTGGATCTCTCAAAGATGTTCAATTGGGTTCAAGTCTGGGCTCTGGCTGGGCCACTCAAGGACATTCACAGAGTTGTCCCATAGCCACTCCTTTGTTATCTTGGCTGTGTACTTGGGGTCATTGTCCTGTTGGAAGATGAACCTTCACCCCAGTCTGAGGTCCAGAGCGCTCTGGAGCAGGTTTTCATCAAGGAAGTCTCTGTACATTGCTGCTTTCATCTTTCCCTTGATCCTGACTAGTCTCACAGTTCCTGCCGCTGAAAAACATCCCCACAGCATGACGCTGCCACCACCATGCTTCACTGTAGGGTTGGTATTGGCCAGGTGAGTATTCCTCCAATCATGACGCTTGCCATTCAGGCCAAAAAGACCTTATCTTGGTTTCATCAGACCAGAGAATTTTGTTTCTCATGGTCAGAGTCCTTCAGGTGCCTTTTGGCAAACTGCAGGCGGGCTGTCATGTGCCTTTTACTGAGGAGTGGCTTCTGTCTGGCCACTCTGCCATACAGGCCTGATTGGTGGAGTGTTGCAGAGATGGTTGTTCTTCTGGAAGGTTCCCCTCTCTCCACAGAGAAATGCTGGAGCTCGGGTTCTTGGTCACCTGCCTGACTAAGGCCCTTCTCCCCCGATCGCTCAGTTTGGCCAGGCGGCCAGCTCTAGGAAGAGTCCTGGTGGTTCCAAACTTCTTCCATTTACGGATGATGGAGGCCACTGTGCTCATTGGGACCTTCAATTCTGCAGAAATGTTTCTGTACCCTTCCCCAGTGCCTCAATACAATCCTGTCTCAGAGGTCTACAGATAATTCCTTGGACTTTATGGCTTGGTTTATGCTCTGACATGCACTGTTAACTGTGGGACCTTATATATACAGGTGTGTGCCTTTCCAAATCAACTGAATTTACCACAGGTGGACTCCAATCATGTTGTAGAAACATCTCAAGGATGATCAGTGGAAACAGGATACACCTGAGCTCAATTTTGAGTGTCATGCAAAGGCTGTGAATACTTATGTACATGCGACGTTTTTATTTGTAATAATTTTGCAAAGATTTCAAACAAACTTCTTTCACGTTGTCATTATGGGGTATTGTTTACAGAATTTTGAAGAAAATTATGAATTTAATCCATTTTGGAACAAGGCTGTAACATAACAAAATGTGGAAAAAGTGAAGAGCTGTGAATTTCCGGATGCATTGTAAAAGTTCATAGCATATCACCTTTCGAAAGCCACACACCACAACATTTACTGGAATTTACACAAATCATCCTGTTTAAAAGTTTGCACCACCTGGGTCCTACTTGTGTTGCCTTCTTGAGGTCAATGAATGTTTGGACCTTTTGTAATAGTTCTGTATTAGTCCCTCAATTGTCCAAAGTGTGAAAAGCTGTATCTCATATATAGCCACCGTTGGGAAGAACTAAAATGTGCAGAAGATGCTGGGAAACCATTACAAATAATGTACAGTAATTGGAGAAATTTCTTAAAAAAAAAATAAAAAGTAGACAGCTTCACTGCTCAGAACAAAGCAGGGACTCATGAACAGTTATTACACAAACAATCACTGATCATCGAGAAAGCAACACAGCCATCATATATTAAGAACCAAGGGAATGTAAACTTTTGAACAGGATCATTTGTGTAAATTCAGTGGAATATATGTGAGTATCTGTCAAATAGCTTCTTCAGGGTTGTACTACATTAAAAAAGTGAATTTTTCATAATATATATATGCAAATATCCCCCGTGTTTGTTATTAGGTGTTTTGTCTCTCGTTTTTGAATATTGAAATATTCAACATTTCCAATATTCCCTGACACACGTTCTTTTAGACCGTTTGAAAAAAAGAAAAGAAAAAGAAAACATGCACTAACCACTTCTGGCCAACAGATGTCACTCAGCGTAAAGCATTTGTGCAGGTTCCATTAAAGCTAAACACAGTATGTTGTGCGTGTGATGTCCAAAATTAAGTAAGGCTATGTAAAACAAAACAAAAAACACAGTCAGTCTCCATTATCCCTGGCCCTGAAGTATCAAGTTCCAGACATGAAACATTTGGGTTTTCTTTCTTTATCTGTTTAGTTATTAATTTAGTTTTGTAGGTTTTAGTTGTGAGATAGAAAAATAGATGGTTTATGTATGATGTCATGATAGTGTTGGATTCTTAGGTGTCAGCATGTTAAATAATAATCATATTTTTCTGCAACGCATATATACTATAACATAATCTCACCCTAATTTTGTTCTGTCGTCATTAAACTAGGCAAAGGACGCTGAAGGACGTGTTTGATCTTCTCTAGCAGTGCAAAAAATGCAGAAAACTGGTCTTGTATAACATGCCCAATAATTATGTATATTTACCTGTAAAGCTGTGTAATGCTTATTGTTAAACAGAGAAAACATCCAGTTGACCAGAATGGTTGTAACCAGTCAAGGGTCACACTCACACACGATTACAGCAAAGCCCTTTGTATGGAATGTGGATTAAACTTGGTTGCATGAAAGATAATGGAAATGTATTTCAAAAGAGGGTGAATATTTCAAGTGAGTGGGGACATTCTTCAAAAAACATGCAGAAAAGACCATCTATTTGCCCCTGCCAGGATATTTGAGCACTGCAGGAGGTCTGATTGGTTTGGTCTGTGGAAGCTGAATATCACAGATGATTTTGTTTCATGTGTAGTCTCATATTCTCCATGTGATTTTGAGATTTCTATTTTCCTGACCAGAAAATCCTCCCGTTTCCAGAGTGTCCTGATGAATGTGTATAATCCTGAAGAGGCTGAATTGATCTGTTAGGTAGCTAACAGATGCACAGCATTAAAAAATGAGACTTTCAGTAAGTAGAATATCCACTCATTTATCAAACAGATGCCGCTGTGACTGTGGGTCTCTCTCACAGATCGGGCTCATGCGATGTAGTTTTCTGCTTTCGATATATGGAACACTACTACATATCCAAACATCTTAAAGTCTATGCAGTGTCATATTCGATTCAGGTCAAAGTTTATTTATGATGTGCAAAACAACATATCATGCAGCAAATTGCAAACAGCCATCCAATACTGTTATTGATGCACACAAGGGCATAGATTTGGCTTGAACATTGGTTGGGTTACAGTGTGAAAAATGTACGTTTCCATTGATAATCGTATAAATATTGGGAGGGTTTTACGTGCTTATTTTTATTATTGGATATGCCCCTTGATGCACATCTGGACTGGTTTGTTTTCGAGAGAGTTTATTAAAACATTTGCAGCACTGATCTCTGAATGGCATAAGTATTACACAAGTGAGGTGAGAAATGATGACATATTATTGGGTGATTTTTGAGTCGCTTTCTATGTTTCATAAAGATCTAGTCATGTGAAAGCAGTGCTGCAGTCACTTCTTTCTTTGAGAATTTTCATATCAATAAAGTCAGCAGATGTCACACTTACACAGATCTATCCATTCTGTCTGCTCACTCAGCAAAGCATGGAAAGACACTGACATACATCGTCTCTCCACATGCACGTGTGTGTGTGTGTGTGTGTGTGCATGTGTGCATGTGGATTGTGCATTATAAGATGTTTTGTTCACACCACAATGTGGATAATTTGTGGGATGTACATGCAAGGATTTTCAACCCTTTAAGACATACAGTAAAGCTAAACAAAAATGGCCAATTAATTTACCAATGAATCCTAATTTTTGCAGGGATTTAGCAATCAATACATTTTATATGTTTCACCCAAAACATTTATCATATTGTCATTAACCCTCTGATGTCATCCAATGTGTTCACCACAGTGGAAAAAAGCTATTTTTAACTACTCAGGGTGTGATCATACATCCAAACCACCATGGGCGATTACACTTGACTAATAATTCCATTTGATTGTGCTTTTTATTTTCCCCTGTGTGTTTTATATTTATGGCAACATAAACTCAACATGACTGATGAAAGCAGTGCTGCACCGAATACCTCTGATATATATTATCTTCTATTGTAATGGACAGATGTATAACTCCCTCAAAGTACATCATTATGAAATAAATAAAAAAGATTAGATTGAAAAGATTAAGTTAGTATTCCTGTGTTGAAGTAAAAAGAAACATTAAGATGTTGTTTTCCTTTGTTATTTAATAATTAACATGGTTAATGAAAGCTTTTCAAACTTAGTAGTACTTAATTTTTAACATTGCGTTTGTTCATTGAGCCTCTAGGTTTTAATAGAAGGTGGCATATGTGTATACAAGGTGTATTAAAGACCAGGATGATCTTTTGAGGTTTCTGCCAAACACAAATGCTGCAGACCAACAGGGGGCGTGGTTTTACGTGTTTGGTAGGCGGGGATCCCTGAATTGCCCCACTCGGATTGGTTGGGTGACGCACTCCGCCCGCCTCCTCCTCTCCTCGGGGCTTGAGCCGCGCGCTGATCCCACGTGTGACGATCGCACTCCCGGTTCGGTAATATTCCTTGAGCTGGGGCTGCAGTGCGCGCGCGTGTGTGTGTATGCGTGTGTCCGGAGTTGGTTTGGCTTGGAGCTATGGAAGCGGACGCGAGTCAAGTCACCTCTGGAAGCCCCAATGATTCGCAACACGACCCGGGGTAAGAAAACAGGATGAGTGCGCTCGCGCTCGTGTGTTAGGAGTTTGATTCTGTTTCAGCGCGAGCGAGTGTTATTCATTGTGCAGTTCTGCTGATGTTTGATTGACAGGTCATTTCTAACGGCTCATTTCAGCTCGAGTTGTTCCTAGGTCGTGTTTCTGCATTCACGCGGAAAAATGGCCGTTTTGACATCTGGACTCACTTATACATTGTTTTTTCCCTACAGTAAAATGTTTATCGGTGGCCTCAGCTGGCAAACCTCACCAGGTAAGGAGAATTTATTACGTTTTTTTTAGTTGTTTGTCTCATTTTTATCCACTGCACGCGAGGAGAGTTGTATGGTGTAGTGTCTGTTTGGAAGTGTATGTCACTCTGTGTACAAGGTTATTGTTATTTCCAGGCATCTGACATTGTGAGCGAGCGAAAACTTAAACGCCCTCATAACAATCAACGAAGATGTTCAAGTAGCAGTCGCGCGACCTTCGTTGATTTTAATGACTGCGTTCAAGTTTTTCCGCGTCGCTTGCGGATGAGACGCGATGTAACCCCCTTGTGTCCTTGTGTTTGTGTTCAGACAGCCTTCGAGACTATTTCAGTAAATTCGGGGAGATCAGAGAATGTATGGTGATGCGCGACCCCACCACCAAACGCTCCAGGTAAACACACCTGCTTTACTGCCACTGTGTTCAGCTGTAAATACATTCTGTGCTGCTGTTGTGTTGAGGGCAGGTCAAGAAGAGCAGGATAGAAAGCTGATCCGTAATGGAATTTGACATTGAGTTAGGACTGTACAGCAGAGAGAGAGAGAGAGAGAGAGAGAGAGAATCTTCTTCAAACATGCAATATAATCTGAACAGATTTGCACATTATGAAAGATGGAGTAGATTTTCAAATATATAAGACAATGTAGAGCTGTACCATACATACATACATTGTGGTATATTATATGCACTACAACGATCAGCCACAACATTAAAACCACTAATATTGTGTAGGTCCCCTGAGTGCCGCCAAAACACCACCAACCAGTATCACAGAATAGCATTTACAGAAATTACAGTAATACTCAAACCAGCCCATCTGGCACCAACAATCTTGCCACGGTCCAAATCACTGAGATGACATTTTTTCCACAGTTCTGATGGTTGATGTGAACATTAACCAAAGCTCCTGACCCATATCTGCATGATTTTAGGCACTTCTGCCACATGATTGGCTGATTACATAATCACATGGAGGATTGTTGGTGCCAGATGAGATGGATTGAGTATTTCTGTAACTGCTGATTTCCTGGGATTTACTCCGAATGGTGCCAAAAACAAAAAAACTCCAGTGAGTGGCAGTTCTGTGGACGGAAATGCCTTGTTGACTAGAGAGTTCAACAGAGAATGGCCAGACTGGTTCGAACTGACAAAGTCTACAGTAACTCAAGAGAACCGCTCTGTACAATTGTGTCTGATAGTGGGTGCTGATTTGGTGGCATGAGGGGGACCTACACAATATTTGGCAGGTCATTTTAATGTTGTGGCTGATCTGTGTATTTGTGTTTTTTATATGTGTGCCATAAATGACTGGGCAGATTAGGAAATGTACAAACTTTATATGCATAAGCCCATGAGCATATATGTGTACTTTGCACACACATTACGTATTTGTACATTATATGTGCACTATTGTGCATTTGATAAGTGCACTATATATAGATAAGATGGGGGTTTATTAATCCTCTTTAGGAAATTAATAAATATATATTTATACTTTGTGTTCTTTATGTCAGGGGTGTAGAGATATTTTAAAAGTGTGTTTCGGGGGAGGGGGTTATGGCTGCCACAATTTCACACGAGTCCTTGAATAGCACTGATTCACCTCTTAAAAGGTGTGTGGGTCAAATGTTAACATTTCTAAAAGTAGATATAATGATCTATACATGTAATATAAATTACTGAGCAGATTTACAAATATGCATAATGCGCTTTGCATAATGCAATTGTTTTTTTGTCTCTTTATGGAGTTTTCTCCTGACTTTCAGTGTGTTTTGTGTTTTGTTCCTCAGAGGGTTTGGCTTCATCACGTTTGCAGATGTTTCCAGTGTAGATAAAGTCTTGGCTCAACCACACCACGAATTAGACTCCAAGACGGTATGTGCCACTTTATAGCGTAAATATGTATAGTATAACAATAGCTTGATCTGTTCATGTGTCTAAATGCGTAATATTTAATCGTGCTGGAAATCCACAGCTGCTTATGTAGATATTAAATCCAGTTATTGCAGTGAAACATATGCCATTCAGATGTATTTCTTTCCCTCAGAGTTTTTCATTTCCTTTCTCATCTCTGTTTATTTCTGTATTCTTTATTGAAAAGTTAATTTTTTCATGGATTTGAGTGGACTGTGAGTTTTCCTACTTGCACAGGCAGCAAATGAAGTCAGCCGTTAAACTAAACGTTTTGCAGTATGAATTTGGCACCTGTGCAGATGGTGTTTAGACTGACATTCACTCAAGGACTCTGAGCTGAAATGTGTTCTTTCCTTGATTATCAGAGAAATCACCCAAGAGAACCGCTATTAACCCAGGTGATCTCATTCTGAATGGACATCTCTGGGTTTCTCCTTCTATTTCTTTTCACTGTCACCTAAGACTAACATGGACACACTTTTCCACCCACATGGATTTTGATATTTTGTTGTGTATGTCTTCATATAATACATTTGCACACCTATTGTGCATTTCTTTTTTTTGTTCGTCTGTATTTTAACCAGGGTATGAAATTAGCACCTGTCAAATGCGGGTATCTCATGGGCATTGGCGGGTAATTTTGGTCATCTACCCACTACTGTGGTGGGTCACCTATAAGATGTCTTTGAGTGACATATGACAAGAAATGCCATTAGACACAAAGATGTACACTTGAAGAAACACACTTGATGATATTTTGATGAACAGATGAAAGAAACCCTGTTGATACACAAGTCTAATTTACTGTGTATTCAGAGGGTCGTTGGCACTTTGGCGCTGCAAGCATGTCTCACGGAACACGTGAGTTCTCAGTCAGTCATCTCGCAACAGTTAGCAAGAATAGTGTCATCTGTGAGTGCTGTATATGATCTCAGACCATCTCAGGATACATATGGATATGACATGCAACAATATTGGGACTACAGGTGAATTGACATATGTGTCATCATAATTCACAGCCTCAGAAATGTTTTTTGAACAAAATGTTTCTCTTCTGTATTTGTCAAGTTTTTATCCTGTATGTGGCAAAATTTCCATTTTGATATTAATAGCCTATGGTGTTGAATGTTATATTGTTACATGTTATGTTTTATATTCTAAAATGAAAAATGTCATATATAAAAGTGGCTGGTAGGCAAAAAAAATAATAATCATGTCATACTCTGATTTTAACAAATTAGCCAGATAAAACTTCTGTCAAACAGTTTGAAATAATATATATTTTTAAAAACCTGCGCATTCTCACTTCATATGTCAACAGATTCAAAAAATGTATCTTCTTAAAAAAATGACCCCCAGAGTGTTGGAAAATGTGAATTTATAATGGAAATGTAGTGTTATATCAGTCAGTTTGCTGACATTCCTCTCCGCTGTGCGTTGATTTCTTTAGTTTGTTTATAGGAAAAAAAAACTTAAATGTCACACAAACTGACACATGAACACCTGGAGTGACTACACCACATGCTGCTTTCACTCTCCATGTCTCCTGTGCCAGATAAATGCTTGCATATCTGGTGCTGTCTGTAAATCTAACGGTAATGAATAATTATGACTGGCAGTAAGGTTTTAGGGCTGTGCTGTGTATCACTCATATTCGGCTGAAATCAGATTTCTTTGAGCTTTTTATCTCAGCATGGTGTTTTTGTCTGAGTTTTTTTTTTTGTCTCAGCTGAGATTTGTGCAGTGTAGGGGAACAGTAAACATTTTGAGTGATGTCTTCTTGAAGAGGAAAAAAATTTAATGAATAGTGCAGGACCGATAGAGCAACCCTAATAGCCTGTTCTAAATTAAATTCACCAAAAGTTGCTTAACATATTAACAGCCAAGTCAAATCTATGACAGAAAAAAATGCGCTGAAAAGTAAAGCTTATTTCATGACGTGCATTGCCTATGGTCTAGTATGGTTAAGAACATTAACCAATAACAGTTACTCTGCTTAGTTATATCTGCTCCAGATATTATTATTATAATTTTTTTTTTCTTCAAGTAATTGTATTATTATTACTAGTCTTTAAAATGTAACATCAACATGCTTCCTTTGTAAAAATATTAAGCCCAACATAAATGTGTAAAAATGTTGAACAGTTCAATGGAGAAAAATATTAAACGACAAGTAATTCCAGTGTCGATTAGCTGCATCAGTACTGTTTAGTCGACTAGTCGTGCACATTCCTACTACCTAGCCAGCATTTTTGCACCTACCAGGTGCATTTGTTTTCTAGGTAGGCAGCTCACTGCCTTTGACTTTTCCTAAGACATTTCTAAAAGAGACCGGCTGAAAGCTGGTCTGGTCTTTGAATCTTTTCCACCATCGGACTGAATGGTTCTTGTTGCGAAACTGGAATGTTAAGGTTTCTTTTTCCACTGTGGTGCTTGAATGTATATAACAAATATGTCAGATAGCAACGGCCTGAGAGGTACATTGGAGCGAGTGCGCTGTGGAGGATGATTTCAGTTTTTAGGACTCCCGTTGTTTTTACCTTGCTAAAGCACAGGATATATATGTCACATGTCAAAAAAAGGAAAGCAAAGAGATAAAGACGACAGGTTTACGGTTCCATTATTGGTGGTAGTGCATGCCACCGGACACTAGTCTGGTAAAAGTTACCAGGCTAGCTAAAAACAAAATATTTTATTGACAAAATATTAAACGAGTAATATAATGAAATATTATATGGTTTTTAATGAGGTAGCTAAACCATCATCATAAATCATGATGATACACCAAACATACATAATATTTTTTTATACAATATGTTTTACTTCACCATAACGACTTTTGCTAGCTACCTAGAAACAAATGAGATACTTTAGCGTTGGCAAATGTACAATCGTGAGTCACCACGTACTAAAGCCATTCCACCAGCGAGAAATCCGTGCAGAGAACGGTTTGTAATCACGCTGTGCCGACTAAACCAGAAATGCTACTGGAACCATTCCTCACCGTGCCAAGAACTGTTTGGCCTGGTTGTGGAAAAGCGGCTTTTTTATCCTTCTAAGGAATGGATCTGACTATATTCCGAACTCAATAAAAGGCAACTAACACATTAAACTATTAGTGCTGAGCTGGAATAGACTCAGAAAATACTTCTGAAAAAAACACACTCAAAAGACTTTATTTACACAACTTGTCTTCTAGTATAAATTCAATGTTGCCCTAATAACAGTTGTCTGAAGTTTGTTTCAGATTGTTATTGCTTGCTGTGAAGATTGTCATTATACTTTTTGAAATGGCTGTAATTAGGTCATCTAACTGAATGGCCTGGACTGAACCGTGCTCTTCCTAGTAAAATAGAAGTCTTCTCTTATACAGCACCAGTAGTCCTAGACAAATAAAACTTTCTGTAAAAAAGATTCTTGTGGTGTCTTCACAGGGCCAGGCCAGCATACACAGTGTTGTCATTTTGTCCGTTCATTCATTGGAACGGGATGCTTGCAGGCTGTACAGAAAAAAATACTCCTAATTTTTACTGATTGAAATTCAAAGCATAATGTTGTTTCTGCTCACACAGGTTTGTTTCTATGGAGTAATTGAGGTTGAATTGGTTAAGCCTCAGGCTAATTGCTAAAACGAATCGTCACAGAGAGGGTTTCCATACCCAGGTGTTACAAAAACAATCTCTCTAATTGACCTGATTTAGGGAGATAACAATCATGGCCCAGTCAAATGGAATTACGAGGAAAAAGGTTTAGTTCATCAGACAAAAGTGTCTCATCTCTGTGAATAATCACACTCTACGTTGTCATGTTCACTGATCTTTGTGATCTCCATATGACCATTTACTTTTGCCAACACCGAAAACACAGGAAAATTTACGGGTGTTGATATTTTTGATGAGCTGATGAGGTTGAAGGGAAAATAGAAGTTGACATAAAAGGCTATAATGCAGTATGTCCAGGGTGTTTCCGTGTGTGTGTGTTTTGTTCAGAAAGGCTCTGGGTCTTTAATGATACACACTTACATGCAGCAGAGTCCTCAGGCAAACGTTAAAATCTATGCTGGGAGTTTTTGCTACAATCGAAAGACTTTGCCTTGCTGAACATGGACAAGTAATTTCCTGCAAGAGCCCAATTTCGATCTGTTTATGTTTTTCCTCTTGACTACATCTGCCTGGATGAGATTGTTTGAAACTCCTTTATAAGAGGCTGTATTAAGGCTGAGGCAAGACAGTGTGACATTGAAGCATGAAATAGTTTCTCTAATAATACTTTCTCTGTATACCTCAACACAAGTTCAACAGTAAGATGGAACAAAAACTGAAATTTGCAAAATTACAAGCTAAAGATGGGAACTATGTGTATCTTATTAACCCTTACAGTTAATATCATTGTTCCAGTATGACCCATCCATGCTCATAATTTTTCATTCTAAAGCTTGATGGTGTTGATGATTTATTGAAGTATGAAAGAGCATATTGATTAATGTGCATTAAAGAAATGTTCTGAGTTTGATACAAACTAAGCTCTTAACAGAATTTGTGGCAAGGCATCTACACAGAAATAAGTTTTGACAATCATAAGTCATTTAGTGAGTAATGCCCTTTCTGTGGAAGTCTATGGGGCAAGGAATTGCACTGAGATGTATGTTTTTAAAACGTAAAACCTCTTAAACATGACAAGACTTAAGCATTTTATGTGTTATCTTAAAGGAATATTCCGGGTTCAATACAAGTTAAGCTGAATCGATAGCATTTGTTGCATAATATAGATTTCCACAAAAATTTATTTTGAATTGCCCTCCTTTCCTTAAATAAAAAATATGGTTACAAATTGACGCACTTACTATGGGAGTGAGTGGGATCAATTTATAATCTTAAAACAATCATTATTTCAAAAGTATAGCCACAAGACAAACATTATGCATGTTAATATGATTTTAGTCTGATGAAGTCACTTACAAACCTTTTCGGTGTAAAGTTATAGCCAGTTTTTGATGTAATGTTAATAAAAACATCATACAAATTTCTCTTTCTCTTTTTCTGCACAGATTGATCCTAAGGTCGCCTTTCCTCGACGCGCTCAACCTAAGGTCAGTTTTGAGAAAATGTAGCTTGATGCCGTCATCACTGTCTTGTTTGCACTGCATAAAAATGTAATTTTAGCTCTTGTGGTGCAGACTTGTGGCTTTTAAGGTTTGATCCTGGACAGAAATTATGATTACATAGTGGGATACCTACAGTATTATGTGTTTGCGGTCAGTGATGCCTGTGTCCATCATAAGTTATTTGCAAGGATTTGAAGATCTTGTCCCTATCTTCTGTGCTAAGGCAGTTCTTCCTCTAAATCTCACAGCATCCGCCCAAGTGCCGTCCACTCTGGCAAGTTCTTTGGTCCCAAAACAAGCTAAGATTGATAATAGATTTTTCCTGGTTTGAGTGACTTGCAGAAGGGTTTTTGTTGTTGTTGAATGGCTCAGGCTTCAGACAGAGGATAAACATGTCAGATCCATGTCTTCAAAGACTATTGGCATACATTTCCTAAATTTCCAGACAGCCTTTTTTTCTTTATTTGCCAGTTTTGGTCTCCTAACCTTTTCTGTTGGAATTTCAAAAACAGCTCAAACATTTTCCCCACCGCAGGTCCCTAGATTCCTGCTGAAACAAAGAAAATACATATTTGCTCTAAGGCAGTGCTGTTATTATATTTTGTTTTCTGTACCTCCTAAAACAATATGACCCCCCCCAGCAGACGACAGGTTATGAGAACTGAATTGTCAATTTCAGGGTGACACATACAGGTTTCTCTTTGTTGTACCTTGCCATCATTTCTGTTGGTTTCATTTATACCACATAGATAGAAAAAAAATTATGTATACTACTGTTGTTTTTAAGAGTAAATGGTTGGGCTGTGTATTGATGAAGATGTCCCGATTCATGAGCTCTCTATTCAATCTGATTTCGATTCATATGGGTATATTCGGAGACTACTTATCAGAGACTGGCCACTTCTATTAAAATGAATGGGAGAAATTAGAACACCCAATGATCAACAGATTTGGAAAGGAAGTCCTGCCTTACAGGTAAAAGAGCAAATCTCCTTTTAGGTACAGATATCGCCTGTGAATCAACACGAGTACGCACATGTGCATTAGCTATGCAAGCCAGGAAAAATTATTTGAGGTAACGAAGCACAATTTATTATTCCAGTGTTGTCATATTTTATTGCTGATTACAAATATGTTCTTTGATCATAATCTTGACCAACCGTTTATGAGATTCTGGTGTCTCCCCATTCAGATAGATAGGAGCTACACTGTCTTGAATGGAAATAGCCTCCTGAGTGTTCCAAAGATTTCAGTTATAATGTCCAATTTGCTTACATATGGAAGAAAGTCTCTTTCAGATAATGTTGTTTATTATACAGGGGACCTTTTGAATAGGTAGCCTACATGACGAAAAAATGAATTGGATATTTTACTTGTTTTTCATTGTTTGTCACGTTTCTGCTTTTTAAAAATTAAAAAATCCATTTATTCCATCAATTAATATGACATTATATTGCATATATTATATTTTGTTACATATTTATAGTTTATACTATTTGCAAGTATTTACATTATTTTGTAGAACATGTGTGAAAAATTGGTACCGTCTCTTTAAGAAAACCGGCAGTTCTGTAGAGGGCATATGTAAATGAGCGCATATTAATGAGAGAGGACTCGAATGGCTTATTTAGCTCATCTGTGCTGTTCATGATTAGAATTAAATGTTTGTTTTGTTTGTATATATGGAACGGATCTAAAAAGAGATATTCCATGACCGATGGATTGCGTGGATCTCAACTTTACATGGAACAAGTTACTCTCAGCACGCAGTGAAAGGACATACTTCTCCACAATATTACTCAAAACCAGCCAGTGGCTAATCACAGACTTTTTTTAATCCCATAACATGAAATTTGGTCTCGTATGCAAGTGATTTACTGAAATTGTAGAGAGTTGCGCATATAGTCAAATATTGATCATGGGATATAAGAATCAATATCATGATTGTTCGAATGAAGATCGAGATGCATCGGAAAATCAATATTTGTACCCAGTCCTAGTAAACGGAAACTGAATCTCATCAGTGCAGAAGGAGCTGTATTTATTTTAGTGTGAAGCAGAGAATGTGGATTTGAAAGGATCTTAAGGCAATATGATTAAGGGATATCTATTGGCATGGCACAGGATTTTTGGTGTACATGTAATATTGATTTTAGCCCGTAAGCAGCCAGCTAATCATTCTTGTCACGCACCTTGACTACACGCTGACTGAACTGTGGTACTCATGTTTATTTCTCTGTGTGAGGTCTGTAAGAGTGAGATGGTGAGAAATCTATGTTGTGTTTACATTGAGAGTTAAGAATGGATGTGGTGACTTAAGAACTTTGAGCAACTGAATTGGTTCCCTAATGATGTCACCAGTGATATCATTTACACTACACTAATGTGTTTACCAGCTACTGTGTCTCATCTCCTCTTGGAGAGTCTTAGAAATTAGCTTGTCATTGGTGGCCAAAGTGACCATTGCTGCTGACGTCTTCCAAGATGGTTTCCCATCCAATATTTGTTGCTGCTGTTGTGTTGTGCTGTGATATCACAACAGATCCTGGCATGTCTCGACATGATTTTAATTGCCACTGGGACTGCAGCCTCTTGTGTCATTAAAAGAGCATTGAAAGCTTGCTATGGAAATGGAAGCTAGTCACAAGTCTCTTCAGAAGAGGTGACCAGCATGATTAATGTTTTCCTGCTTCATTAGCATATACTCACTGAGAACGGCCATTCTGTTTTGAGACATCCCTGAATGCCAGAGCTTATATGAGACAGCCATCCAATTCCGAGCAGATATGTCCCAAACTATGAGAAAAGATTCTAGCTTTGCCATTGATTTGAGTCCAGTTAATGGTGCAACAATCAGGAAATTTGAGGTCAATATGATCACTGATATTTGAACACCGAGATCGGCTGATACCACTGAAATGTTTCTCATGATCTTAAAAAACGTTTGATCTGAAGGTGTATGCTTAAATTTTTGAAATTAGTTTTGGAGACAAAATAAAATTGTGCCACCATATGAATTTATTTAATTATAAAACTAAAATGTAATAATAAAAACGTTTTTGAAATTGATGACTTGGACCAAATAATAAAGAAAAGCAGCCAATAAGTGCCCAACATAGATGGGAACTCCTTCAGTACTGTTTAAAAAGCATCCCAGGTTGATACCTGTTGATACAAGAAGTTGGTGGAGAAAATGTCAAGAGTACATGTCTGCAAATTCTAGGCAACGGGTGACTACTTTGAAGATGCAAAAATATAACACTGTTTTGATTTATGTTGGATTTTGTTTAGTCACAACATAATTCCTATTGTTCCATTTATGTTATTCCATAGTTTTGATGACGTTACTATTATTCTAAAATGTGAAAAATAACTTATAATAAAGAATGAGTAAGTGTTTCAAAACTTTTGACCCGTAGTGTGTGTGTGTGCGTGTATATACATATATGCTACTCTGGAAAAAATTAAGAGACCACTGCAAAATTATCAATTCTTTGGATCTACTGGTATGTGTTTGAGTAAAATGAAAATGTTCATTTTATTCTATTAAGTACTGACAACATTTCTTACAGATTCCAAATAAAAATATTGTCATTTATTTGCAGAAAATTACAACTGGTCAAAATAACTAAAAAGATTCTGTTTTCAGACATCAAATAATGCAAAGAAAACAAGTTAATATTCATTATAAACAACACAATACTAATGTTTTAACTTGGGAAGAGTTCAGAAATCAGTATTTGGTGGAATAACCCTGATTTTCAATTACAGCTTTCATGCATCTTGGCGTGCTCTCTACCAGTCTTTCACATTGCTGTTGGGTGACTTTATGCCACTCCTGTTGTAAAAATTCAAGCAGCTCGGCTTTGTTTGATGGCTTTTGGCCATCCATCTTCCTCTTGATCACATTTCAGAGGTTTTCAGTGGGGCTTAAGTCTGGAAATTGGGCTGGCCATGACAGGGATTTGATCTGGTGCTCCTCCATCCACTCCTTGATTGACCTGGCTGTGTGGCATGGAGCATTGTCCAGCTGGAAAAACCAATCCTCAGAGTTTGGGAACATTGTCAGAGCAGAAGAAAGCAAGTTTTCTTCCAGGATAAACTTGTACGTGGCTTGATTCTTGCGTCCTTCAAAAGACGAATCTGCCCGATTCCAGCCTCGCTGAAGCACCAGATCATCACCGATCCTCCACCTGGTCATCTAATGGTTAGACGGAGACCTGGAGAGGCCTACAAGTCACAGGGTCTCACACCCACTGTGAAATCTGGGGGTGCTTCAGCAAGGCTGGAATCATTCAGCTTGGAATGGTCCAAGCAGTCAGACTGTTGAACACTTGATCTATCACGATCAATAATTAGCACTGCACTTTATTCATCTTATATCTCACACTGGACTGTCAACATATTCTCCTCAATATACTACTTTATATATATATATATATATATATATATATATATATATATATATATATATATTTCATATACTCCTTATTGTATTGTATATTGTGTGTATTGTTTACTGTACATTGTATATAATTATTGTGTTGTGTAAGTATGTGTACATTTGATTTGTAAATTGTTTTGTGTAAGTATGTTGTTTATTGTAATTGGTATATGTCTCGTCACTGTCATGACTGCTATGTTGCTCGGAACTGCACACAAGAATTTCACCTACTGTTGCACTTGTGTACATGGTAGTGTGACAATAAAGTGATTTGATTTGATTTGATTTGATCAAGATCAAGCGGAAGATGGAAGATGGATGACCACAAGCCATCAAACAAAGCCGAGCTACTTGAATTTTGTGTCAGGAGTGGCATAATATCACCCAACAGCAATGCAAAAGACTGGTAGAGAGCATACTAAGACACATGAACGCAGTGATTGAAAATTAGGGTTATTCCACCAAAAATGTATTTCTGTACTCTTCCTAAGTTAAAACATTAGTATTGTGTTGTTTAAAAATTATGAACTTTGTATTATTCAAGGTCTGAAAACACTGCATCTTTTTTTTTATTTTGATCCGTTGTCATTTTCTGCAAATAAATCCGTGGTATTGGCTGATCACAGTGTTCAAATATCGGTGATCATACGACCTCAAATATATACATAAATACACTGATCATCCACAACATTGAAACCACTGACAGGTGATGTGTATAACATTGATTATCTCATTACATTTGCTCCTTACAAGGGGTGGGATATATTAGACAGCAAGTGGAACAGTCAGTTCTTGATTTTCATGTGTTGGAAGAAGGAAAGATGGGAAGCTTAAGGATCTGAGTGACTTTGACAAGTGCCAAATTGTGATTGCTAAATGACTGGGTTAGAGCATTTCCAATACGGTAGGTCTTGTGGGGTGTTCCTGGTATGCAGTGATTAGTACCTACCAAAATTGGTCCAAGGAAGGACAACCGGCGAACCGGCGACGGGGTCATGTGCGCCCAAGGCTCATTGATGTGCGTGGGGAGCGAATGCTGTCTGGTCCCATCCCACAGAACAGCTACTGTAGCACAAATTTCTGAAAAATGTCAGAACACATAGTTAATTGCAGACGGAGACCGGTCAGAGTGCCCATGCTGACACCTGTCCACCGCCGAAAGTGCCTAAAATTGGCTTGTGAGCGTCAGAACTGGACCATGGTGCAATGGAAGAATGTGTCCTGGTCTGATGAATCACGTTTTCTTTTAGATCATGTGGACAGCCTGGTGAGTGTGCATCGTTTAACTGGGGAAAAGATGGCAGCAGGATGCACTATGGGAAGTAGGCTGGCGGAGGCAGTGTGATGCTCTGGACAATGTTCTGCTGGGAAACCTTGGGTCCTGGCATTCATATGGATGTTACTTTGACAAGATTGTTGCAGACCACGTACACACCTTTCTGGTTTTAGCTGACAGAAAGGCTCATATAACTCCGATATCCACTCTGTACAATTGTAGTGAGCAGAATAGCATCTCCGAAGGCATAACACATTTAAACTTGAAGTGGATTGGCTACAACAGCAGAAGACCATGACGGGTTCCACTTCTTGGAGCCAAGAACAGAAAGCTAAAGCTGCAGTGGGCCTACAATCTGTGTACCTTTTTCATTTCTTTTTATTTCCCAGTTCCCAATCTTTCTGTCTCATCACGTGCAGTTAGACAGCAACCTCACAACTGTGCTGTGGCACTGTAGGCTTTATTCAGCAATGGCACAGAATCTTTGATCTGCTTTAAGTAGTACATTCATAGGCATTTATCAAGCACTTTTATCCAAATTAACTTATATGCGCATGATGGGGAACGTCCTGCTGGAGTAACTTGAGTGTCTTGCAAAACCTGTATGACCTCCTTTCTTCTGTGGAACTCACAAGGTCACAAATCACTTTTATTGCATCTGTTTTCCATACAATGACAGTGAATGGTGTCTGAAGCTATCATTCTGCATCTCCTTGTTTTTACATGGATGAAAAAGGTCTTACAGATTTGTAACCCCATAAGGGAGAGTAAATGATGATCAAATAATTTTTTTAGATGGACAATCTCTTTAAGCATGGAGTGGTGGTGGCGTAGTGGGCTAATGCACGTAACTGTTAATCAGAAGGTCACTGGTTCGATCCCCACAGCCACTACCATTGTGTCCTTGAGCAAGACACTTAACTCCAGGTTGCTCCGGGGGATTGTCCCTGTAATAAGTGCACTGTAAGTCGCTTTGGATAAAAGCGTCTGCCAAATGCATAAATGTAAATGGAATACAACAATGCAATATTTAACTAAAGACTAAAGGAACGCCACCACTATGCCTTCAGTCATGACACACATAGACACGCACTCTGCCAGACAGTGAATGTGCTCACACAGACGTCTATACCTAAGTGAATGGACAAAGTTTTTCAGCAACTTTCCTGTTTTTTGACGTTTTCCTCTTATAAGTCTGCCATCAAAGGCACCAGGAAAGGACTGCTCAGGTCTATTTCTCTCATTAACTCTCTCTTTCTGAGTAATCATTTGGTTAACCCTGTCTCTGAATGGAACGGGACTTCTGGAGCTGTAGTTGTACAATTGTGATGTTGCAGTTTCTCAACCCAACTGAAGCTCTCAGATTTGTTCCAATCTTAAAAGCAGAAAATAACCTAAAGTGTAAACGGTGAGTGTCTGCCATGTGTGGATTTAAGTTAAGAAAAAAAAAAATGCACTTTTAAAATGGCCCTGCAAAGCAGACAGGACACCCATCGACTTTTCACAGAAAACAAGAAACAATCCAATATCTGTCAGCCAGGATCATCGGGAGGGAAAAGTCAATCAGTCAGCGCTGAGCTGATGATCACAGTATCGGCATACCTCACTCTCAATTCATAGTGAAAAAGTTTGTAACGGACACAATCAAGTAGGGCTGGAACAAAATAATCTATTCTGTTACAAATCTAGATTCTTGAGCCAAACGGTTTTAAAATCGTCTCCCTGATGAATTTTGTAAAAAAAAAAAAATACAATTTAATAAAATAATTAAATACAGTATATGTTTATCTTTAAGAGTTCCATGTAACAGCAGTGGTTCTCAACCTTTTTTGAACAAACGCCCCCTGACCTCTTCATGATCCTCTTAACGCCCCCTAAAAAAACAAAAAAAACCAAAAACACTTCAGAAATACTATTACAGCCAAACAATTGCAACACTGATACCTGAAGTCTGAGTTTTTGGTAAAAAAAAAAAAAACTGAAACAGAAGTTTCTTATTGTATTTAAACTACATGTAAAAGCCTCAAGTTGAGTAATATTGTGTTTGGAAAAACATGCAAAAACACATGGATTGTTTGAAAGGTGTTGCAAATGTATTTAGAAATTCAAACAAATTCAGGCTCACACACACATTTTTTTAAGATGAACCAATCACGTGAACAATAACGTAACTAACCTAAATGGCCAATGAAAAAGCAGCGGTCGTTCGCGCACTCAATTAGGCAATATATACTAGTCTTCAAATTTGAATAGCCTACAAACGGTCATTTGATTTCAAATGACGAACAAAGACGACAACAGCTCGGCCACCTGAACTGAACCGAAGAAAAAACGACGTCAAAAACAGCCACTTTTTTAAAATTAATTACGGTCAGTGTGAGCCCTGAGCACTAATTATGCGCTAATTATGTATTCCGCGTTATGTACAGAAAAAGCCGGTGAAAGCGCGCCTCTATTTTGCGCTGAAAAGTCTCCGCCTCTTAAAGCATGTGTAACTTAGGAAGCGGCTCTCCTGGCATATCCTCCTGGTGAAGTGGCAGCAGTAATCCGAGCAAGACGAAGACATAGGCTAAGGAGAAGAGCTGAAAAGATTTTTGCGCAGGCCGCCTGTTGAGTACCTCTGAGTAACGCCCCCCATTTGTGCCTGAGCGCCCCCCTCTCTGCTGCCTCGTTCACACCGCCCCCCAACACTGTCCAAACGCCCCCTAGGGGGCGGTACCGCCCCCGTTGAGAAACGCTGATGTAACAGGCTTTCTCTCTGAGAAGTTTTGTCTCTTTAATTCTTTACATTCATTCCTTTAATGCACCGCTGCTACAGGCATCAAAGCGCCATTTGTGCACTGTCCGATGTGAAAATCCTCTGCTGCGATCAATGTTCCTGTTATTATACATAATCCAAAAGTTTATTTGAGAGGTGTTGTGGAGAATATTTGTCATAAGTTATTCTGCAGATTCTGTCTGACATTGCTTAATAAATCGTTTAGCTATAAAAAGGTATTTACTGCTGTAAAGTACATGTCGTGCCCCTGCAATATTTATAATCTAACAGCCAGAGTATTTGTGCACTGTGGCGGGTGATTTTGCACATTTACCCACCACTGTCGACAAGAAATGCCGCTAGACAAAAAGACACGTGTTTGCGGAATCACACCCGATTTTATTTTGAAGAAAAGACTAAAGGAATGTCAGTGACACGCATGTCTGATTTGCTTTTGTACTCAGAAGTTCATTTGCACTTTGTCGCCAACGTGCACAATGGAATAGTGTCTTGTGGAATATGGGCAAATTGTGAGTTCTCACTTTTTTTTCTCTGTCAGTCATCTGGGAGAAGTTTGCAAGAATAGTCTTATCTATGAGAATGCTGCATAGGATCTCAGACTATCTCAGGATGCATATGCAAATAACATGCAATGACATTGGGACTACAGGTGAATTGTCATGTGTGTCATAATTCAGTAGAGCCCCAGAAATGGTTCTTGAACAAGCTTACTCTTTAGCCTCCATTTGTTTGTTGCAAAATTATCATTATGATAATAGTAATAGCCTGTGGAAATACTGTATACGTTATATTCTAAAAATATATATATATATATATTTTTTTTTTTGATAAGTTAAAATGATATATTGTATAGATATATTGTATTTGTTGAATACAAATGGATGTAATGCTGCCTTATACATGGGTTCCTTGGCACAAACTAGTCACCTAGCTCAGACAATGCACTGACTGGTCAATTGGTATTTTTAAAGGGGTCAAGAATTATTATTTTTTCTATTTTTTTCGTAATCTTCCCTGAGGACCACTGATAATGTTAGTAAAGTTTTTTCTTCTTCACCAAAACGGTCAGAATTTTTAATATATGATAATTTTCCACTCTTTCTCTGACCATCTTTTTGAAGTTTTGCCTCAGCTCCTCCTTTAAACTTCAGTGTTAACGCCCTCTGTTATGATTGGCTAAAAGCGTGCAGCCCCTCAAATTCAGCCATTTTTGAAAATCAATCGTAAGAGAATAAACTGGCACCAAAACACTACAGATGTGCATTTCACTGTTTACACAACACACATCCGAGTATATTACTCTATTCATCTCAGGCATATCTGTTAACACCCTGTCTACACCGGACGCTATAATTACTGATCCTGTCTACTATGGAAGCGTCTGCTGCGGCGCAAAACAAGCAATAAGCATCTTCTCTAGAGTTGAAACTTGACACCGCGTCTTTTAAAAGCATGTTGGAGAGATCACAACAGTCAAAGAATCTGTGTAGTACATGTTTGTTTACAAAAATAATACAAAATAGTCCAGACGAGCCCCCTTTCGTGTTCATGAGTAGTGAGTTTGTCTCTGTTTACGAGCACAATGAGCACCAGTGGGCGGGGACATGGGTGCAATGATTTTAAAATAGGTGGTGATGTTGTTGCTGTATAGGCCGTCTTGAATTAACGAGTACCCCAAGTGACATAGACTTGTCATGGAAGTAGAGAACGGGGTGTGTTGGCTGCTTGCTTTCAATAAATGCTTTTATTGGATTGGGGATTAAGTTTTGAGTTTTGGATTTTACAGTATTTTTTTTTATAGTAGAATTACCTCTTATATTTCAAAATATAATGGAAAATATGATTCCTCATTACATGCCCCTTTACATTAGTAGTTTTGCACATCCTACATTTGGCCACATCCCTACCTTTTACCTCCAAATTATAGCCCATAATTTAAAGCGTGAAAACAAATGTAATTTCAGACACAACTGTTCATCATTTCTTTCTAAGAAAAAGAAATGAACAACTTACAAAAACTTTATCAAAACATCAAATTGCAAAACTTGCAGAATCGCAATAGCAAAATACATATCGAATTTGCTAGGAAATATTGTCGTAATATCAAATTGGGAGGTATTTGGTCATTCCCAGACATTCGAGTGGTGGAGGTCAGGGTGAAGTGTGTGTGGTAGTCTCTGATGTAAAATGAGGATTATGGAAGAGTGACTGTAGTGCTATTCCAAATTTTTTATTTATTTATTTTTTTTATCATAGCCCTACAGTCACTCACTTTTCAACAGTAAAATGTGTCCTGTGGAGGCGCAGATTTAAGATTTAAGTTAGACTGTATTTCTAAGTTTAGCAGAATGACCAGTGTTGAATTATTTAGCAACTATCTCTTGGGCTTCTTCCTGAGAGTCCGCAGTGATTCTCACAGCTGTGCTTTTGTGGACTTTAAATGTGTGCTGTTATTTTTCTTTTACCTGATTTTCACTTAGTAGGAAAATCCTGCCTGCAAGCACTCGAAGCTCTGAAAACAGAACACCCTACAATTATTAGCATAATAGGAAAAGTGGACTCTTTAAAAAAACTTGATTTCAATATTGTCTTCTGTTGGATACCAGGTCATATGGGATTGGCTGGCAATGAACAAGCAGATAAAGCAGCTAAGGAAGCACTTCAGTTGGACATGACAGTAGGGCTGGGTGATATGGCAAAAAATATTATCACAATATTCTTTTTCATATCATTCGATATCAATATTTATCACGATATTCAATCACATTTGCACAAAAGAAGAGAAAACAAAATCCTAAATAGTCTTTACAAAACTGTGTTGGGGGCCCAGACACAGCCAATGCATGGTGTCTGAGGGATCTTCTATGAAAATATTACAATATTTTATAGAGTTTATCAATTGAGTGCAGTTGGATAGGTCTAAAGGCACTCTGGAGACACGCACCTCATGTTTACTCATATGTGGGAAAAAGAGGAAGCGGTGCGGACAGGGCATCAGTGAAGTGTTTCAATGCTAAAGAAAAATATTCAAGAATACAGCACAGAAAGATCAGATGTGATGTAACCGGCACTGTTGTTTTGTCGCGCTGCTCACTAGAGACGATGAGAGGGCGTAACCATCGTCATGATATCTTGCAGTCAAGATGGAATCAATCTGGGGTCCGGAACGTGGTGACCTGCGTAGCAGGGGCTATAGCAACTGCATACAGTCTGAGGCTGCGTTTCCACTGACGCGGAAGAAACCGGCACAAAGCCACTCCCAACGCTAGGTAACCGCTTGCCCTACACTGCTGTTAATTTTACAATCCACCTCGCAAGCTTGACGCTCGTCTTCCATAGGAAGGAATTGAAAGCGCTCACTCACTATGCGTCAGTGGAAACGTATGATAAGAAAGTCAAAATGCTAGCGTTTTTAGCAACTTGTATGTCTAGATGTAGAACACAGGCTAATATCGTAAATTACTCTAAAGCTTATCGTCGATATCTTGGAGTTTTTTATCGCGATATATATATATTGATATTGTTTTATCGCTGAATCTGGGCCTTCAACGTCAACTTGTGGTGAAAGTTTGTCATCCTATTTTAGCAATATCACAAGAGGCCTTTTTAAATGGTTTAAATGTACATGCTGCTCTAATAAGACGCTACCGCTCAGTCCTGGCTGTATTTGAAAGATAAAGGCCTGTCCTCTGATGCCGAGTGTGATACAGGTGTGTACTGAATCTAGAGGAGATAAACATGAAGGACAGTAATGACTTTTCACTCTCATTCAGGCATGTAATACTACTGCTGTAATGGAGAGAGAGAGAGAGAAAGAGAGAGATAGATATTTGCCTGTATGGTTACGGAGTATCCCTCTCCTGTCTCTCTCTTGCTCCAACTCTGTTTTTTCTCTTGTTTTATTTCAGTAATCATCTTCTCATCTGCTGTGATCTTGCTGGGGGCCTTTTCATCTGGTCTGTGTGTGTCAGTGTGTTGTGCTATTTTAGTGGAGATGTATTTTAAGGCTGTCTGAATGTGACTCATGATGTACATGATTCCATCTCTCTCTGTCTCTCATTTGTGAAGTGACTGTAAGTGTATATTATATGAAGGTAAATCTGTTGCAAATCTCGAGAGCTTGTAGATTTAAAGTTGAGGACTTGTACAATAAATATTTGTACATGTAAGATAAAATATTCACTCAAAGCCCCGATGTGAATACATTCTGAAGTTGAATGCGGCAATCTAATGTTTAACCTGTATTTTGAATTAAGAGTTGCAGACAAATAGTCATAAATGTATAACCTTACATTCATATAAACCCAGTGACAGACACAAACTTGTATTACATATTTACTTTAGTACTTCAATCACTTTCGCAGTACAACCACATATAGGCAGTTACAACCTCTGCCACTTCAACTTCAAATCTTCCTACCTTGACTTCTGCAACTACTTTTGCAATGAACCTATAGCAATACTCGCTTGTAAACTTATAAATCAAGATGTGAGAGAACTGAATACCGGTGTTGAGTGGGGCCAATGAAGTTGTGACCAATCACAAGAGCTGGAACAACTGAGGCCAGACCAAGTACAAATAAGTACAAGTACAAATATTTATTGTACAAGATCTCAACTTCAAATCTACAAGCTCTCTAGTTTTGCAACAGATTTACCTTCATAGTAGTAGCTCTTCTGATGCAAGTGATCTTAAAGGGATAGTTCACCCCAAGTCACTATTCACCATTTATTTTACAATGTATGGAAAAAATTAGAATGACAGTAAATTGAACACTTTGTTAAATATAGAGTTGGGAGATAAGATGAAGTAATCTGATATTTAGGATATCTGACAAATATCCAATGCTGATTGCAACAATATCAGGAAGTGACAAAACCATGGGGCGGGAAAGACTCCATGACTCACCAAATATATTAAATAGTAGCCCAGTAGTTATCACGCATTTACATTTTTATATACTTTGCAAAATATTAAAACGTTAAAGCATTACAGGTTTAAAGAGGCCAGTTGTGTGCATTTTCACTGCTGACATGTTCTCTGAATAGCATGAAACATTTTCCAGTTATAAACTACTCTTTAGACTCAGACATGACTTGGAACAAATACACTATGGCTTACTGTACTACTAGATAAAAACATACATATTAGAAATTTCATTATTAAGAGAATGCAGCCTGTTGGGGAAAAAACATTATGAAATGTAATTAAAGAAAACATAATGGGAGTGACAAAACATGACAGCTTTTATGAAATTATTTTGTTCAAAATTTACTCAAAATTCACTCATTGTTTTGTGACATCAACTTGAATTCATGGAATTAAATTAAAGTTTTCTTTTAAAATAAAATGATGGCATTATAGGCCTTATTAAACAACCTTTCGATTTGCTTAGGGAAAGCATGGTTTAAGAAACCAAGATGAAGGCGATTAACTCCTAAAATAATACAAAACTACATCAAAAACTTTGTTTTGACGCTAATAAAGAGGTATTTCTCTCAAGGTTGAGCGTTCAGTTGTTGTTTGCTCAATTTCATGTTGTTCAGAACCCGTATGACCTGTGTGGCTTCCATGGAATACAAAAGTTCTTAAGATATTTAGAAACTTCAGTATGCCCCATACCACATGGAAAGAGGAAGTGCATCCAAACAGCAGAGTTTTAGAGCAATTACACCTTGATCAATACAGAGATAGAGAAGCAGTAACAGGACATTTCCACAGCAGCAGGAGAGCACACAGAGAGAGGCTGATATCCGGCTGCAGGATTTAGCTTTATTAGTTGGAGACGGGGGGTTTAAGCCAAGATTTTGTCCAGTACACAGCTGTGCGATCAGCCCAGATAAAGGCGATAGACTGAACAAACAAAGGCAGTCTCTCTCTTCTCTCTCTCTCTTTCTCTCTCTCTCTCTGTGTGTGTGTGTGTGTGTGTGTGTGTGTGAGTGTGTGTGAGTGTGTGTGAGTGTGTGTGAGTGTGTGTGAGTGTGTGTGAGTGTGTGTGTGTGTGTGTGTGTGTGTGTGTTTGAGAATATATATATTAGGGCTGTCAATCGATAATTTTTTTTAATCAAATTAATTACATTGTGTCTTGATTAATTAATCGCATATACAAATATTTGCTGAGAAGCCCCTCATATAACAATAATTCAATATATAATGATTAAATAATTATACATAGTTATCTTTAAATATTAAATTAGATATATATATATATATACACACACTCACCTAAAGGATTATTAGGAACACCTGTTCAATTTCTCATTAATGCAATTATCTAATCAACCAATCACATGGCAGTTGCTTCAATGCATTTAGGGGTGTGGTCCTGGTCAAGACAATCTCCTGAACTCCAAACTGAATGTTAGAATGGGAAAGAAAGGTGATTTAAGCAATTTTGAGCGTGGCATGGTTGTTGGTGCCAGACGGGCCGGTCTGAGTATTTCACAATCTGCTCAGTTACTGGGATTTTCACACACAACCATTTCTAGGGTTTACAAAGAATGGTGTGAAAAGGGAAAACCATCCAGTATGCGGCAGTCCTGTGGGCAAAAATGCTTTGTTGATGCTAGTGGTCAGAGGAGAATGGGCTGACTGATTCAAGCTGATAGAAGAGCAACTTTACCTGAAATAACCACTCGTTACAACCGAGGTATGCAGCAAAGCATTTGTGAAGCCACAACACGTACAACCTTGAGGCGGATGGGCTACAACAGCAGAAGACCCCACCGGGTACCACTCATCTCCACTACAAATAGGAAGAGCAAATAGCAAGAGCTCATCAAAATTGGACAGATGAAGACTGGAAAAATGTTGCCTGGTCTGATGAGTCTCGATTTCTGATGAGACATTCAGATGGTAGAGTCAGAATTTGGCGTAAACAGAATGAGAACATGGATCCATCTTGCCTTGTTACCACTGTGCAGGCTGGTGGTGGTGGTGTAATGGTGTGGGGGATGTTTTCTTGGCACACTTTAGGCCCCTTAGTGCCAATTGGGCATCGTTTAAATGCCACGGCCTACCTGAGCATTGTTTCTGACCATGTCCATCTCTTTATGGCCACCATGTACCCATCCTCTGATGGCTACTTCCAGCAGGATAATGCACCACGTCACAAAGCTCGAATCATTTCAAATTGGTTTCTTGAACATGACAATGAGTTCACTGTACTAAAATGGCCCCCACAGTCACCAGATCTCAACCCAATAGAGCATCTTTGGGATGTGGTGGAACGGAGCTACGTGCCCTGGATGTGCATCCCACAAATCTCCATCAACTGCAAGATGCTATCCTATCAATATGGGCCAACATTTCTAAAGAATGCTTTCAGCACCTTGTTGAATAAATGCCACGTAGAATTAAGGCAGTTCTGAAGGCTGAAAGGGGTCAAACACAGTATTAGTATGGTGTTCCTAATAATCCTTTAGGTGAGTGTGTATATATATATATATATATATATATATATATATATACAGTGAGGAAAATAAGTATTTGAACACCCTGCTATTTTGCAAGTTCTCCCACTTAGAAATCATGGAGGGATCTGAAATTGTCATCGTAGGTGCATGTCCACTGTGAGAGACATAATCTAAAAAAAAATCCAGAAATCACACTGTATGATTTTTTATCTATTTATTTGTATGATACAGCTGCAAATAAGTATTTGAACACCTGAGAAAATCAATGTTAATATTTGGTACAGTAGCCTTTGTTTGCAATTAAACGTTTCCTGTAGTTTTTCACCAGGTTTGCACACACTGCAGGAGGGATTTTGGCCCACTCCTCCACACAGATCTTCTCTAGATCAGTCAGGTTTCTGGGCTGTTGCTGAGAAACACGGAGTTTGTGCTCCCTCCAAAGATTCTCTATTGGGTTTTAGGTCTGGAGACTGGCTAGGCCACGCCAGAACCTTGATATGCTTCTTACAGAGCCACTCCTTGGTTATCCTGGCTGTGTGCTTCGGGTCATTGTCATGTTGGAAGACCCAGCCTCGACCCATCTTCAGTGCACTAACTGAGGGAAGGAGGTTGTTCCCCAAAATCTCGCAATACATGGCCCCGGTCATCCTCTCCTTAATACAGTGCAGTCAACCTGTCCCATGTGCAGAAAAACACCCCCAAAGCATGATGCTACCACCCCCATGCTTCACAGTAGGGATGGTGTTCTTGGGATGGTACTCCTCATTCTTCTTCCTCCAAACACGGTTAGTGGAATTATGACCAAAAAGTTCTATTTTGGTCTCATCTGACCACATGACTTTCTCCCATGACTCCTCTGGATCATCCAAATGGTCATTGGCAAACTTAAGACGAGCCTTGACATGTGCTCGGGAACCTTCCGTGCCATGCATGATTTCAAACCATGACGTCTTAGTGTATTACCAACAGTAACCTTGGAAACGGTGGTCCCAGCTCTTTTCAGGTCATTGACCAGCTCCTCCAGTGTAGTTCTGGGCTGATTTCTCACCTTTCTTAGGATCATTGAGACCCCACGAGGTGAGATCTTGCATGGAGCCCCAGTCCGAGGGAGATTGACAGTCATGTTTAGCTTCTTCCATTTTCTAATGATTGCTCCAACAGTGGACCTTTTTTCACCAAGCTGCTTGGCAATTTCCCGTAGCCCTTTCCAGCCTTGTGGAGGTGTACAATTTTGTCTCTAGTGTCTTTGGACAGCTCTTTGGTCTTGGCCATGTTAGTAGTTGGATTCTTACTGATTGTATGGGGTGGACAGGTGTCTTTATGCAGCTATCGACCTCAAACAGGTGCATCTAATTTAGGATAATAAATGGAGTGGAGGTGGACATTTTAAAGGCAGACTAACAGGTCTTTGAGGGTCAGAATTCTATCTGATAGACAGGTGTTCAAATACTTATTTGCAGCTGTATCATACAAATAAATAGATAAAAAATCATACATTGTGATTTCTGGATTTTTTTTTTTTGATTATGTCTCTCACAGTGGACATGCACCTACGATGACAATTTCAGACCCCTCCATGATTTCTAAGTGGGAGAACTTGCAAAATAGCAGGGTGTTCAAATACTTATTTTCCTCACTGTATATATATATATATATATATATATATATATATATATATATATTATAAAATAAAAAATATTCTGATAAATAAAATGCTTTACATTCTTGTGGCAGAAGAGTTAATCATTGATAAGACCATTCAAAAAGCGGCTTTAGAATACAATGTATTGTTTACTACCATATTATTGATCATAAGTCAATCATTGTCATACAGTTCACAGCAATCCATTTCACAAGTGAATTTGTCAATCGGTTGGAGATTTATTATGAGGGCTTGTTTAAGGACCTGTAAATGTACACCTGCATCAGACCTTTTTTTTAGTTTTTTTTTTTTTTTAGAAACAAGCCAGGGGTATACATAGTACACAATACTACAGATATATTTTACAATAATGCCAAGACATTATATTCCTTACACAGTGCAATGGTTTTACATGCTTTGGAGTTGTTGGAGGTACAAAGAGTATTTAAATAATATTTCAAGTCTTCACAAAAAAGTGCATATAGAGGCTTTATAGACATAAATTTACACATATGTATAAAAAAACAAAATTTGGCAAGAAAAATAAACCGATTAATCAGAAAATATTTACTTGTTATCAAAATTGTGAAAACCAAATAAAACGTCTTTATAAAGCGAAGAAAAACTAGTTAAAATAGAGGTACGTACAAACAAACAACATTTTCTCCAAAATACTACAGCGTTCCCAAAAAAGGTGTGGGGCAGTTTCATCTACAGCATTACAGAAAGAGCAAAGTGGATCTATTTCAGGGAGCATGTTTCTTAAATAAAGATTGACTGGGTTAAAAACGGTGTAACAGTTTAAAGGACACCTCCTTAACCTTGTTGGTAATTAAATATTTGTGAGGTAAAGACCATACGACCTGCGTCAGACATGCTTGTGTTGCGTCATTTTTTGTTAAATTAATCGCACGTTATTAACGTGTTAAATTGACAGCCCTTATATCTATATCTATATCTATATCTATAACATACATACATACATACATATACACATACACACAATGCCTTGCAGAAGTATTCAGATCCCTGACAAATTCTCTCATATTACAGAATGAATTGATATTTTATATTAAAACTGAAAATTAACACAAACTCAAAATCAATTATTGTAAGGTGACGTCTATTTAAAAAAAATTATACATTGAATTGCACCATTTGTAATTCAGTAATTTGAGATAATTGGTCAGGGGTCTGAATATTTTTACAAGGGTGTGTGTGTGTGTGTGTATATATATATATATATATATATATATGTATATGTGTACAGTATCTCACAAAAGTGAGTACACCCCTCACATTTTTGTAAATATTTGATTTATATCTTTTCATATGACAACACTGAAGAAATGACACTTTGCTACAATGTAAAGTAGTGGAGTGTACAGCTTGTATAACAGTGTAAATTTGCTGTCCCCTCAAAATAACTCAACACACAGCCATTAATGTCTAAACCGCTGGCAACAAAAGTGAGTACACTTTGAAAAAGGGAGTCCAAATTTGGCCCAATTAGTCATTTTCCCTCCCTGGTGTCATTTGACTCATTAGTGTTACAAGGTCTCAGGTGTGAATGAAGATCAGGTGTGTTAAATTTGGTGTCATCGCTCTCATACTCCCTCAAACTGGTCATTGGAAGTTCAACATGGCACCTCATGGCAAAGAACTCTCTGAGGATCTGAAAAAAAAAATTGTTGCTCTACATAAAGATGGCATAGGCTATAAGAAGATTGCCAACACCCTGACACTGAGCTGCAGCATGGTGGCCAAGACCATACAGCGGTTTAACAGGATAGGTTCCACTCTGAACAGGCCTCGCCATGGTTGACCAAAAAAGTTGAGTGCACGTGCGCCGCGTCATATCCAGAGGATGTCTTTGGGAAATGGACATATGAGTGCTGCCAGGATTGCTGCAGAGTGCTGCAGACATACGTCCAACGATGTGAATGTTTTCATCCCAAAACAACTTACAATGCAAATACAAATGAAAAATTTGGACCTAGCTTCTGAATAGTAAAATAAAGTTGCATATTTTGAGCTCTATGTTCTGTCAAAAAGTTCATATAAAGGCTTTGTTAGTTTGAATCTCTTGTGTATTTTTTCTCACTGAACGTTCTGACTTGTGAATTGTCATTAGGCCTTTAATTAGATGTTAAAACGAATGACTGTTATTGGTATGGGTTTGGTAAAAATATGCAAAGTGACGTTCGTGGTTTGGTTTCAGGTAATACATATGTAACTGGTAAAGGACGGACAAGAAGGAGGCTGGAACTGGCTGAACAGTCAACAAAGTTTAATGAGAAACTCAACATAAAACAAACACACGCACATGAAGTGAGGCCGCATGCGTCTCTCTCTCTCTCTCTCTCTCTCTCTCTTTCAAACTGGCATCTCTGTCCTCCTCTTATCTCTCTCTCCATCTGATTTAGCACCGGCTGTGCACTCTCACGGCCCGGCCATGCCCTCCTCCTAGTCACAAATTATTACTGAGTTTTCCTCTACCTACCTGAGATTCAGTTTTCTCTCGCCCTTTGCTGCTCAGGCACAAGTGCTACCTTAATATTTTTTTTTTCTCTTCCCTTTTTCACCACAATTTGGAAGGTCCAATTTCTAGTGTTCTCCAAGTCCTCGTGGTGGCGTAGTGACTCGCCTCAATCCAGGTGGCGGATGACAAATCTCAGTTGCCTCCAAGTCTGAGACAGTCAATCCATGCATCTTATCACGTGGCTTGTTGAGCGTGGTACCGCAGAGATATGTGAAGGCCCACGCTGTTCTCTATGGCATCTACACGCAACTCACCACGTGCCCCACTGAGAGCTGGAACCACACATTATTGTGACCATGAGGAGGTTACCCCATGTGACTCTTCCCTCCCTAGCAACCAGGCCAATTCGGTTGCTTAGGAGACCTGGCTAGAGTCACTCAGCATGCCCTAGATTCGAACTCGTGACTCTTGGGTGGTAGTCGGCGTAAATACTCGCTGAGCTACCCAGGCCAGTGCTGCCTGAATTTAATCTCTTGAACTAATGGATTAATTATACTGGCTGGACATATTCTCAATCGGTCCTGGGAGAATTGGAGAACTATGACCGTGATTGATGGGGATTCAGGTCATCTCCAGCCCTTAATAATCTCTTCAAAGATCATTCACTTGTACTTTTTCAGTCTGAGTTTTTAACCAGTTTTGGCTGCAAATCAATGCAAATCTCTGAATCGCAATATTTGTTGAATGTCATGAATGCAATTTTGGCTGTTTTCTGCTATTGAAGCTAGTTAAGCTTTATTAAGGGTTTCAGTGGGGATTATTGAGGTACACTGTCAGTATCGCTGGGTTACAGTGTAGGCACCTTCATTGATTAAAGCCTTCTAATTTTGTCTCACCAGTGTAGGCACAATAGGAGCTTTTCAACCATCAGGTGGAACGGTTCTGAGCACAACGAGTAATGGTTCCAGTAGCATTTGCTTTTGAACATGGTTTGGTATAGGGCTGGCTATTGATCTAGATTTCAAGATTTGATTAAACTATGATTCACAAGCTCTTGATTTGATTTCGATTCAATATCGTCTCATATCAGTATATTTCAGATATAATGTCCATTTGCTTGCATATGAAAGAAATTCTGTACCAGCTAATGCTGTTAATTATACAGGGGACATTGTAACTCGGTACATTTTGAAAGTATAAATTAAAAATATATATTTGATTTGTCTTTCATCCTTTTGGTCACATTTTAGCTTTTTAAAAATGGACAAATCCATGTATTCCATCAATAAAAATAAGGTTTGCGATCAATGCCTTTTGCACACATAGATAATCCACAAATTTTCCTGATGATTATCGATATATATCTGCATTTAATCAGATATAAAAAGGGCTGATCGATGTATAATAGTCTCTTCAAAAAATGTTCTCAACTCTGGTAAAGCATGAGCATAAGGGCAAATTAGAAGGGGTCTCACACAAACGCGCATGATGGATGACATGACACGTTCTAAAATTCAAAACAATTATTTTTTATGAATGTATACACATGCAGCTGCTGGCCATCTCCAGAGGCTGCTCAAACTTCTGCAGCACCACAGAGATTAACTTGCATAGTTTTCCATTAAATTCGACCCAAATCATTATCAATGGACAAAGATTATTTACTCTAGCCATCAGTGAATGATATAAGCATGTCTTTTTGTGATTTGACAGCTTGAATAAAACCTCTTCAAGGCTACATACTGCAAAATTGCATATTCATTTCTAATCGAGCAGATTGCAATTTTAAACCAGTTTTATACACTAACATGCAAACTCATCAACATCACTTTGCTCATTATTGAAAAAGTTAAAAAAATATGTAACATTTGTGTGAATGGTGACTAGATTCACAACTTCGTTTTGGACTGTTAGTCCTACCCTCGACCAGTGTAAATGTTTTATCAACCTTTTGTGGTCTCTCAATGCTATTATGCCAGACTATTAAATGGAAGGCCAGCTGACAGTGAATTGGAAAGCATGCAAATTAGTCCTCTAATTTAAATGTCAGTTTGTGTTAATATATCAATGCCTCAAAACATATCAATATATCAATATTTTATGCATATAATAAATATGACATTATATTGCATTATAATAACCTATAAGCCTGTAATGGATTGTGTGGATCACGTATTTGGACATAACATTATACGGAACGAGTTAAATGAATTATAATTTTTTTAAATGTAGTGAAAGCTTGCTGATCTTCTTCGCCAATATACTACTCAATCACTGGTGAGTGAAATCTGAACATTTATCAGCCATTGGCTAATCATCATGACATTTTTAGTCACATAGCACAAAATTTGGTCTCGTATGCAAGTGATTTACTTGTGTTGTAGAGAGTTATGCATATATTAAAATATCGATGTTGGGATTGAAGTATCAATGTCGAAATTGTTCAAATGAAGATTACGATGCATTGAAAAATCTATATTTTTTACCCTTTCCTAGTTCGGTATGGTATGATTACAAACTGTTCCCGGCCCAAATTTCTCAGAATGGTTGACTAAACTTACTCCGGTCTGAGAACCGTGTAGAACGTATTTACTGATGTGGTGATTCACAATTAGTCACTTGTTTAGTCATATCATCTAAATGAGCTCTGAACAACTCCTTTGTCTTTGAAAGGACAGAGAAATGAGGTCTATGGAGAAAGAAAGTGAGACCGAAAGAGACCAACTGAGTTCTTTGTTCCAGCAATGAGAACTGTCAATCAGAGGGTTTATTTAGTCACAGGAAACATCTGTGTCCTCAGGTAGATGTGCTCAGGAGTAAACTTGTGCAGAACACACACTTAAAATACAAAATGCTACTGCATATTACATCAGAGGTTGAAGGTTTTGAAATTTGGAGAGTTAATGGAGAGTTATTCTTCATCTTTCAGCTTATTATAAAAATATTGGTTAATAATTGAAATGCTTTCCATATCTTTGACATTATGGTTTTTCATTAATTAAAATGTTTCTGCTTCCAAAGCTAAATTTTGGTTTGCTGAAGCAAATTTAATGATATGCATCTCGCATTCAGTGCTTTGTAATTGCTAAAATATTCTTCTCTTCTGAAACTTGAGTCAAGCCTGGTTTCATGTGAGCCACCTAGTGATTAGAAAACAGGAGAGAGAATCAAGTGAGTAGGGATTTGAGGAGAGAGATAAGATTTTCCAAATGTATTCCAGTGGAATAATTCATGGGATTTTGTTCATTGTTTGGTTGACAAGTTTGCAAGACAGCAGTGTCTGTTGTGTTCTTCATATTGCAATGGCGGAATTGAAAAAGAAACAGAAAAAGGCAAGAAACAGCAATGCAGTACTTTAACAACAGATGACTGTAGCGTAACCTCAACACATAATAATTACTTGCGTAGTTGTATCCGGATAACGAAAATGCATTTGCACCTCCGAATGTGGTTTCAGTGAACCGATCACAATGCGTTTTGGGTGCATTTACACTTGTCAATTAATGTGGTCAAGTGCTATCCCATAGTGATCCGCATATTAATGAAAGGTGTAAATGGGGCCATAGTTAGATAGACATACATCTGTTTCTGCCTAACAGAGTTGGAATTCATTTCATTCTTGGAAGCACTGAGGTTTATCTATAGCTCATGGTATGTGCACTTAATTAAACATGCATACGACCGTCAGAAAGGACGGGCATAAAGAAATTCAGCAGCACAATTAGGGGGGAGATAACTGTTGGTGAGTAAAGATTTTCCCTGCCTATGGTCTCACAAAGACAGACTTTTGACTACTGGCATAAAGTCTGGTTCACATTAGCTGCTTTTCCACAATCGGGCCAGTGCGAGCCAGGACTGTCAATTGGCCAGCTAGGGCCAATAGCCTCGGACCAAAATCGATCTGCGTTCCCACAATTGGGCCAATGGCCCCACAGCGTTGCCCTTAAACGGCTGTACATAAAACTAAATAAATGAGGGTAAATGTGTTGACTTTTAAATCAAAATTCTCAAGTTCTCAACTAACAAACAAAATGGAATATGTTATTCCTTTCGAGGATATATAGTTTACTTGGTACTAAAACAAAACTCTTGTTGCCTAAAACAAAACTCTTAATGTCTTTCAAAGTTTTAATGCCCCTAATCAACACTTTGTTTCTTGGCAGACTGGTAAAAACCTCACACTTTATCTGTATGCGTACAGGAAGTGTTTGTTTGCTCAAATATTTGACAGTATCCTTGGTTTCTTAGTCATTTATATTAATCAAACGATCAATAGAAAAAATAGCCTTTATAAAAAAAGCAATAAAAGAGTAGGAAACCCTGGCAGGGTGAGGTCCAATTCATGTGTGTCCATGAACTATTTGTTTGCTGGTGTGCAGGATGGATGTGAGACGGCACCCTTCTGTGAGGGGATCTATTGATTCTGCTGCCTAGTTCAGTGATAGTCATGTTCAAGCCTCTTGTGTTTTGAACTGATTCTGATAGCTGTCACTGTTTTTTTGTGTGCTCTGTGTAAATGTGTGTGTGCACTGTGTCTATATATTGTCTTTGCTGGCTGCATCGTATTTTTGCCTTTCAGATACTTTCGTCTTTCTCTCTCTCGCACGCACGCACGCACGCACGACGCACGCACGCACGCACGCACACACAGAGTCAACTAAATGTATTGCATGATTGCAAATATTTACAATAGTGCTAATGCGTTTAACATACTTTTAACATACTAGTAAAGAACTGCTGAAACAGTTTCAGATTTCATGTTTTTCTCACAATATTATATTGATACTACTTATGTAACTAAAATAAAATATGTTTAAATGATAATATACAGTAGATAATTTTGTGATCACACTAAGAATACCATAAAATGTATGCTCAACCAACTTTTTAAAATACATTTTTTTTTTTAAATATTGCACAAACCTATAGATGTATATTAGCATAAGCATAATATACATTTATAAATATAAGCATATCTTATTTGAACTTTTATATATATCATGTATCATAAATCAGCCGCTGTTTACATTTAAATTTAATTAAATTTGCACATTGCACATTGCACATAAATCTGCATTGTCTTTGTCAGTGTTTCACACCGGATATTAAAGAAATAATTTCTGTTTAAGTTTTCGATCATGATTTTTCTCTTTCAAACGAAATATTTAACATTTTCTGCCGAAATTTTGCATCACTATATTTTAATTATTATGTCCATTTTGCTTGCATATGAAAGAAATATTCTTGCTGTAAATTATACAGGAAACCTTCTAACTTGGCAAGTTACAATAATATTAATTAAAAAAGTTAGCAAAATATTTTAATGTTTACTGATTGGCCCCATTCACACCCATTGTACTGTAAGTGCCTCACTGTAACCTAGATTTTTGATCTTTTAAAGAAAATGAGAGACGAGTTTATATTTTTTTTTAAAAAACTTTTGTGGCAATCATTTTTCAGACGAGTTTATATTTTTTTTTAAAAACTTTTGTGTCGATTGAGCTTAACTTGTACTGAACCTGGACTAGTCCTATAATAATTCAAATCGGGGGCGTACAAATGAAGATTGCGATTAATTGAAAAATCGCTATTTTCACCCAGACCTAGTACTAGACAAAAGCGAAGAGGACCACTGGAGATAGATTGAAGCTGATTCCTGCTGATTCACTCCCTCTTGCGGTCCCTTTTATGTATTTGGCTCTATTTCAGTCATGATCCATTTATATCATAATGCATCACATTATGTTGAACGATGTATTGTGATGTATATTGTATTGTGAGGTAGTTAACGATACTCAGCCCTAATATTAAATACATTAAAGTGATGTAAATTAAATAAAGGGGGTAAATAAAAGGGATAAAGTTAAAAACAGGAACAGGGCAAAAATAGAGCACAATGAAAATTAATTTAAATACAAAATGTCTATCTCACTCTGTCTGTATCTCTCTGTCTTTTATATATAATGCTGATATCAGGCTGCTGTGGTTGGTGGAATTATAGCAGGTCTGACTTTAATCTGGTATGAACTTTGCAGGTACTGAGACATCACTTTAGCCTGAGCCTGCCTTGTGCTTCTTTCTGGGAACACACACACACACACACACACAATGTTGTTGTGCTCAGTGGAAAACAGGACAGTTTTGTTAGTAGACAAGTCTACATATGCGCTTGTCAGCTGTGTATGTGTGTTTGTGGTGAGGCATCTGCACAAGTAATTACACCAGAAAAACGTTGGCTGTACTAGAGAGAGAGAGAGAGAGAGCTTTATCTCCTTTTTCTGTGTCTTGCACAGCAAAAGCTCTTGAGATATAAGCACTTTTTAAACAAGCACTGCCCTAATTTTCAGTCTAATTATTTGTCCGGTTTCATGGTTTATTTTGATAATTTATGTTTCTCTGTTGGAAGGCAAAATCAGCCGCTGTGTTGTGCCTCCTCCTGTGTGATTGAGTTTTCACTCTTTTTTTTTTGTCTTTTTGTCACTCTTTTGTCTGTCCCTCTCTCTCTTTGAGCTGTCAGTCTCACTGCTATTGTCACCTTCTCTCTCTGTCTCTGCCTGTCAGTCCAACCTCCAACTCCACACTCATTCATATCTTTTTGATCAGTTCTTGTGAAAATATGAATTATAAATGTCTCCCACTTTCATTCCCTGACTAAGATTTACCTTTTTCTTCTTTTTTTCTGTCTCTCTGACTATGATTGGATTAGGGTACTAATGCTCTACTTTTACTATACATATTTCTGTAATATGTAGTATATACTATGCAATTATTCTGTGTGCATTCTGTATGCCCTTGACTCAACCTTCCATTTCCAATGTGAAGAGAGCCTTAAGTACAGTAAAATCAGCAGCAATTTTTTTACGTTTCATGTTTGACAAATTTTTTGATTGTACAGGCAGAATATGCAACATAGTGAGGTCAATAGTTTGAGACTACCTTTTGAAATGTTTGTATTTTCATATTGCATACTGTTTCACATATACTATTATTGTGGTGGTTCTCCCACGGTTTACTTTAGCCTTACAATTATTACAAATTGCGAACTTTATCTATTCTTCACTCACAGTGAAGAGCTTCTACGCCAATGACATGTTTACATGCGGCTGTGACGTTATTGCCTGCGCCGCTGGCAACAAAACGGACCGGCTTGGAATCGGAAAGACGCGAGGTGCATCTCTACTTTTTAGCAGATTTATCGATTACTTTATTGCTTAAAATCAAAGTTT
Source organism: Xyrauchen texanus (assembly GCF_025860055.1). NCBI lineage: Eukaryota > Metazoa > Chordata > Actinopteri > Cypriniformes > Catostomidae > Xyrauchen > Xyrauchen texanus. The sequence continues at coordinate 8,713,718 of NC_068319.1, read as the reverse complement.
GTAATGTTGTGATTCACCTCGGAGCTGGTTGGTTTGGTTCATGGTTTAGAACTCTTATTACGTAAAAAAAATTCTGCATATAAATTGTATATAGTGTGTGTTAGATAATAACTGACTGATTAGATTAGATAATCGCATGGATAACTGCTGGTGCTAGATAGGCTGGTTTGAGTATTTCTGTAACTGTTTATCTCCTGGGATTTTCACACAACATACATACATATATATACATACATACATACATACACTCGGTGTATGTATGTATGTATGTATGTATGTATGTATGTATGTATATGTATACACACAGAGTGTTCTCTCTGACTAATCAAAGTGTGAGACTCAGATCAGGATTACTAATAATCAACAATTAAAATCTCAAATGTCATCAAATGATTGAAAGAATTATTGGTTATACCTGCCAGTCAAATAAAAACATGGTAATAATTACCCTGGAAATCCATCAGCCTGCTGTTTGTGTTATCAGGGACGTTTAAAGGTCATTGTTTAATTCTATGCATTTGGTCTAATTGGTAGTATTAGCTTTGCTTGGTTCCGCCCAGGGCAACAGACTCTTAAATGCACTAGAAATCTGATGCTTTGATTTTGCACGTTTCTGCAGATATAATGACTGTGATATTTACTTTCAATAATTTATGACTGTCTGCTGACTTGGTGACCTGAGAAGACTTCTGTTGTTTGGTATTTAACTGCATTGTGTTGTCACTGAGAAAATCTGTGATGTATAGTTCTTTAACTAGTTCTCGTGCCATTGAGAAGCCCAACCAGAATTGAACATAATTCAAAGCAGCCCAGAGTGATAGCTCACGGCCAACCGAGTCACTGGAGCTGCTGTAGCTGGATGCATTGTCTGCTGTAACACAGATGTGTCTGTCTCTCCCAGATGCGTGTGTACAGAGGCATGACCCAATATCTTGCAATAAAGCAGTCAGACTCCCTCCTGCACCCTTCTGTATTCAGTTCTTTTATCTTTCTTTTCAGCCCTAATACACAGCATAGGACAATGTCTCTCTCTGCACTGTCTCACTCCCTCTAACTCCTCTCTCTCTCTCTCTCTCCTGCCTCCAGTCCTGTCTTTTTTTAGTTTATGCTTTCAGTACTGCCTCTAGCACTATGTACACCTGGTATTAAGATGCATTTTGGCCAATCCAATAGAGCGTAACCGTGCCCTCCCACTTTTTCAGCCATCTGGGATCCGGAAGTATTTTTTCATTACTTTCTTCTATAGACTTTTCAGAAACTCCTTCAAAAAAGAGTTGTAAACCATGAATTAAACTAACCAGCTCCAAGACAAATCACAACATCACAGACTTAAAATAAGTATTTGAAAATCCGACATAAAGACAAAGGTACAACACTGTACTTACCATTTTTCATGGAGCATTGCGAATAATGTCATTGAATAAAAACTGATGGGAAAATACTGTATAAAATTATTTATTTTAGGTTGTTGATTATAAATAGAGAAACAATACATTTTATGTTTATCTAACAATATTTCAATATGCCCAAATATTTAAGTTGAAATTAAATTAGTCTATGGGATAAATTAATGGGATTTTTACTTTACGGACTGTTGCGCTTTATTGAATCGGAATGATGCTAAAGACTAGTGTAAACAGGGACCGAAATGTGTTAAGATTTGTCCACTTTAACCACATTCAGAGGTGGTCAAAAACGCATCTGACCACACTGGACTTTTAGTGTAAACGCTCATCTGTCTGATAGTGTTTGAACAGACGTGTACGTGTAACCCCTACTTACTGACCTGTCAATCACGTGCTGTGGTAAAACAAGAGTTTAAAAACTTTGACAGTTATGTGCGACATTAAAGAAAACAACAATTCGATTGGAAACGAAAAAAAAAAAAACCGCATGCACAAGATCTTCAAATAACTTTTTCAGTATATTTTCAGATATGTACAGTTAGTTGAATAAATAATCAAGAGCTACCTCAATATGCATATAGTGAAAAATATCAATTATAGCAGTTCATGCAGGTCTATTCATGTTGCGTCCAAAAATGTCCAATTTAGTTTTCTATTTAACATATGTTTTTGCTGTGGCTGTACATTGTAACCAATTACAGACACATTTCTTGCTCGCTTCTGTTTAAAATGAGTTCAAATTCTGAATAACCTCTTTGTTTTTTATGCTTCTAAGAGGGACAATGTAATTTACTGATGTTAAATACAGCAATAAAGTCATTCAGTAGCACAGTTCCCAGCTTATTTTGAATGTGCTTTCGACATAAAGAATATGGTATACAGTTGATTCACCAAAAATCAGTACTTTAATGTAAATTCTATTAGTTGGAATTAATTGCAATTACAATATCAAGGGAAATTATTAACAATAAGTCAAAACCGTGCTGAACTAGCCTATCAACATGCAGTGACACAGATGAGAAGCACACACATTTGAAGCTCAGTTAATATAGGTACTCCAGTAAAACAAAGGAGAATTCTGCTCAAAATGCCATGTTTGTGCTTGGATTAAATGCAAATATAATTGGGAAAAATAGTGCACAGTTTTTGTTTCGCTCTTTTTCTTTTTACTCATGTAGTAATACACTGACGTAGTGATTGATTGCATGTCATCATAAAATCAGAGATCCTACTCTTGAAATCCAAACACAAGTCAAAAGTATTACTACCAGGTGTAAACAGGGCCTCTCTCTTCTGTCCTAGTCCCATCTCTCTCTCCTGATCTCAGTGCTGTATTTCTTCCTGACCTTAGCCCTGTCTCTCAGCACTCTCTCTTTCTCTTTATTTCAGGGCTGTCTCTCACTCCTGCTCTCAGCCCAGTCTTACTTGCTTCCCTTGAGCTCTGTCAGTTTCCTAAAACAACAAGAAAAACAAACCGAAGCGGTTTTCCTGTGGTTTGCTGGCTTCAGTGCTTTCCTTCTGTGAGGAGGAGAGATTCTGTGGAGTGGTGTTTACTCCGAACCTGTTTGCTTTTGTTTGACCTCAATATTAAAATTAAAATCATGTTAGGGAATATAAATGGCTCTCAGCTGGATTGGAGCACCAGGTTTGCTTTCCTTGCAGATTTGTGTCCTAATTTATAGTCTTTCCACACATGTCCTGCGGTAATATAAGACAAAACAATGCAAGCTCTGTTTACACGACTGCACTGTCTGACTGCTGGTCTTCGTTCTGTTTAAATACACACTGCAATGAAATGAGAAGGTCTTTGGATTTGATTGTGCTTCTGTTTCTCTCTCCATTTCAGGACAGGCAGGTTCAAAACTGCAGTTCCTTTTGGCTTCTCTGTTTTTATGGTTTTAAAGCACTGATTTTTATACATTTACATTTATGCATTTGGCAGACGCTTTTATCCAAAGCGACTTACAGTGCACTTATTACAGGGACAATCCCCCCCAGAGCAACCTGGAGTTAAGTGCCTTGCTCAAGGACACAATGGTGGTGGCTGTGGGACTCGAACCAGCATCCTTCTGATTACCAGATTACCAGTTATGTGCTTTAGACCACTACACCACCACCTATAACAGTTTCCAAATTTTAGCCAGCTGTTGTGCGGAGATTTCAAACCACTCCGGATATAAAAGGTGTTTCGAGATTGTAAAGAAATACAACTAGGTGGCCGGAAAATTAGGTACAGTCTGTTTTTTGTTAAATGTAACAGACGGGTCAGTACATTTGCCTGTTGTGAGGAGAGGGAGAGTTGTTGGTCAGCCCAGATGGTGACTTGCTTTCTTCTCTTCACTGGCACTGTGATCCCTTAACAGCCAGTTGTCGTATTTGACTTGATCAAAGTGAAGGCGAGCCCTTGAAGTTGTTCAGGATGCCACAGTGCTGACCGAGCATCTCTCTCTCATACGGATGCTCTTTAAAAAAGATATTTGCTGTTTTCTGTGGAAACGTACTTCTACAGTTGCCTTGGGGGGGTTAGATGGTGGAAAAGTGTGTGTTTGTGATGGCTTTTCATGACTGGTCGGATCAGAGTGACCCAAGCTAATGGAATTCTCCACTTCAAAGCGGAGTCTGACTTTCAATCAGTTCAACATGGCAAGATTAAAGCTGGCCCACATTCATCAGTTCTGATTAGACACCGTGATCCAGATGCTCGTTCTGACAGGACAGCCATGGTGAGTTGTTCAGCGGCCGCCGGAAAGGGCAGAGGTCACCCCAGCCATCTCACTCTCTCTGTTGTTCACATTCGCACATTTTAAATGTCTTTGACATTTTATGGTACCATGCTGGATAATGCAGCCATCTGTAATGCAGAATACAATGATTATATTAACCTTTGTAACACGCTAAGATATCAATATGCTCTCTAAAGTAAAAACAGTTAGACAGAGTCTGCACTTCAATTAGGGAGTGTCCCTATATCTGATCACACCCCCTTTATGTCAGTATTTTGCTCTTCACCTTTAACAATCTGAACTTTGTTCAAGGAAGGTGTGATATCACTTAATTTCAAAGTTATGGGGATTGCAATCACTGCATTAATAGGGGAAAAACCTGGACATATACACTCCATGCACTACGTTGCATGAAGTTAATTAAGAAATAGATTTTATAAGATGTTTCACAAAAGCATTTTTCTTAAGATAGTTATTTATATCTTCAGCTTTAGTGTGTCAATAGGAAATATAAATGTTAGATTCCCAAACATTACTTTTGCAAACAGAAAAGATTAGAATAGAAGAACAGGGAGTCCTGCAACAGATGTCATGGCCCCCACAAAGCCTGAACTTTGTATCAGTCTGAGATTACTAAGCAATTGAGACTGCCTATATCAGGGTTCCTCAATTAGTTCCCTATCGAGAGGTCTCTCCTATTGCATAAGTAGCTTACGCTATGGGAAAACTCAGTTTCTCGAGAAATATTGAAGTCTTTATGTAAAACGCATTGCAGCTGCACAGCAGACAGTAATGAGCAAGGCAGCTCGGTCATTGGCTGTGCTGCAGCAACTGCTCGAACCAATGACGGGGCGACTCTGAATGCGCGACCAATTGGCGCGCGCCTCGCGTTCGCGCGCTCAGAGCCAGGCTATATAATGGGCACCCCGTCATACGAGTTCCTTTAGATTTAATCTCCTTCAGCGAAGACCTCCTCTTCGCTGGATCCTCCGGATTGTTGGAGTCTTTCGCCCGCCGTTGACAAGCCTACAGCAGGACTGCTAAGAGGACGCCGGCGCCTTCAGCCGCCTTCGAAGCCTTCTGCTACGCCATCCGGCGCGCATCACTATATCCTTTTTACTAAGCTACTTTGCAAGTGTTCGTCTTTGCGACACTTTTTGTATTTAGTAAAAGAGCAAATTCGAGGCGTTGTTCCAAATGGAAATGGCGTTGTTCCTTCGACCTGCGCCTCGTGCAGAGGCCTTCTTCCTGACAGGGACCGTCACATTATCTGCACTCGCTGCCTGGGACCTGACCACGCAGAAGCTGCTTTCACTCGAGGCGGATGCCCCGAATGTGACTCCCTGGGCCTCAACGAGCCGCGTGCTCGCTTCGCCGCCTTCGCCGCGAACGAGCCTGCTACCACCGTGCTGCCGTCCCCTCTGTTCGTGCCGCGCAAGAAAAAGCACCGTTCACGGAGGCCGCCAGAGCACGCGGACTTCAGTGACGTCACGCCGGGCCAGTCCCCGCGTGCTTCACCACCACCCGAGAACTCCCCGCCGCCAGTCCAATTCACGCAGACGGACCAGCACCCCTCCAACAGAGCGGTGGGTCTCATCTCGTTCGGCGCGCCAGGGGACGACGGTGAAAAGGATGACAGCCTTTCCAATTGGTGCTGCATCTGACGACTGGCCGGGCTCGGCCTTCGACCCCGCGCCATCGACATTAGCGGACATGAGCACGGGCACCAGCACGGTAAGAGAGTTCGCTGAACGCTTCACTGCAGTGAGGAAAACGTGTAAAACATTACACAGTCCCCTTACAGGCGGCTGGAAATGTCTGTACAGCAGTCAATGGGCCAGTCACAGAACTCGCTCACCTGCAATCAAACGCCGTTTTAACGGCAACACACAGAAATCACGAGTCATTTTCTGCCTGTGTCACTAAGGGGTCATGTGTCCACACTAAAGTGCGCACTCCCACATATCAATACTGTCCAAACAGTGCCGAATACTTTCCCAGCTCGAGCTGGACGCCCCATAAATGTAGATCGTGTGCCTATTGTCATGTATGCACCACTACACACAAGCACTGTTCCCACAGTTATAAACACTTCCCCAGTAAAAGCGGGAAATACTATAAATGTAGCGCGCGTGCCTGCTGTCCTGCACGCACCCCTACACACAAACACTGTATGCATGGCCAAAAACCCGCCGCTAGCGGGAGGCTTTATGAAAGTGGCGGCGTGCCTACCACAGTAGATGCACCCCCACCCATAAGCGCTGCCCATACAGTTCCAAACAGATCTCTGGCTCACGCCGCGAGCATCACAGATGCGACGCGCGAGCCAAGAAACTCCCCGCTAAGAGCGGGAAGCTTTATGGAAGTGGCGCGCGTGCCTATTACAATGTATGCACCCCCACCCTTAAACACTGTCGTTTCAAACATTTCTCCGGCTCTTGCTGCGAGCATTACGGAGATAGCGCGCGTGCCTGTAATCTCACACGCACCCCTACACACAACAAAGCTGCTCAGCGCGCACCCGCACCTCTGAGAGCTGTAAGCTCAGTGTTAGCACATTTTCTGCCTGTGTTACTAAGGGGTCACTTGTCCACACTAAAGTGCGCATTCCCACAGTTACAAACACTGTATGCATGGCCAAAAACACCCCGCCGCGAGCGGGAGGCTTTATGAAAGTGGCGCGCGTGCCTACTACAGTATATGCACCCCCACCCATAAGCGCTGCACATACAGTTTCAAACAGTTCTCTGTCTCATGCCGCAAGCATCACAGATGCGACGCGCGAGCCAAGAAACTCCCCGCTAAGAGCGGGAAGCTTTATGAAAGTGGCGCACGTGCCTATTACAATGTATGCACCCCCACCTGTAAACACTGTCTATACAGTTTCAAACATTTCTCCAGCTCACGATGCGAGCATTACGGAGATAGCATGCGTGCATGTAAGCTCACACGCACCCCTGCACTCGGCACTCAACACGGCTGCTCAGCGCGCACCTGCGCCTGTGGGAACTGTAAACTCAGTGTTAGCACAAGGCAATTTGCCGGTGGGGTCCATACGTCACTGCGACACGCCCCCAGCCAACATTCAGCCCATATCTGTGCGAGCAAAAGCCTGGGAAAAAATCCCCGACATGCCAAAATGGGTTTTGAACATAATAAAACACGGTTACTCACATCAATTCGCTCGCAGACCACCCCGCTTTTCAGCGGTGGTCGAGACGAAAGTGAGGAAAGATGTGTCACATGTTCTACGCACCGAGGTGCTCGAACTGATGGAGAAGGACGCTATAGAAACTGTTCCTCCCTCTATGAGCGAGGCGGGTTTTTACAGCCGCTATTTTCTCCTCCCGAAAAAGGACGGTGGCCTCTGCCCCATCCTAGATCTCAGACATCTGAACAAAGCTTTTATGATTCGCTCGTTCAGAATGTTAACAACCAAACATATCCTCGCGCAAGTTCGCCCTGGGGGTTGGTTTCTATCAGTGGATTTGAAAGACGCTTTCACATTCCGATAGCACCTCATCACAGGCCTTTTCTGAGATTCGCTTTCGAGGGACAGTCATACCAGTACACAGTACTACCATTCGGCCTATCATCAACTTTCCCCTCTCTGAGACAGCGGGGAGTGCGAATACTGAATTACCTCGACGATTGGCTAATCATAGCACAATCAGAGGGTCAGTTAACGACGCACAGATCTTGGATTATCAGCCATCTAGAATGCCTGGGTCTGAGAATCAATTTTGCAAAGAGCGTGCTATCCCCCAGCCAGAATATCTCTTCTGGGAATAGTGCTAGACTCAGTGCAGATGACAGCGCGCCTCTCATCAGAGCGCGCGCTCTCTATTCGACACCTTGCAACATCATTCAGAAAGGGCGCGCGCGCCCCCGTCAAACGATTTCAAAGAATGCTCGGTCTCATGGCCTCGGCATCAGCTGTACTCCAGCTAGGATTTTTGCACATGCGTCCTCTCCAGCGCTGGCTCAAGAGCCGTGTCCCCACTCACGCGTGGCGCTCGGGCCACTTTTTGATCAGAGCGAATCACGGCTGTATAAGAGCCCTGACGCCCTGGAAAGCCATCAACTGGTATCAAACCAGCGTGAGTCTGGGCGTGAACACGCGGAGAAAAATGATCATGACAGATGCCTCCAAAATAGGATGGGGGGCCCTTTATGAGGGCAGGCCTGTCTCCGGCTTTTGGTCAAACCCGGAAAAGCGCCTACATATAAACTGTCTGGAAATGAAGGCGGTCGCCTTGGCTCTCAGAGCCCTGCTTCCGTACCTGAAAAACGGACACGTCCTGGTCCGAACGGACAACATGACGGTAGTTTCGTATATAAATCGCCAGGGTGGACTTAGGTTGAGCTCCCTGCACTCTATGGAGGGCCCTCCATGCATGGGCCCTCAACGGGTTCCCGAGAACCTCCCCAGTGGACTTTTGAGAACCATCACTGAGGCGCGAGCACCCTCTACGAGGCGCTTATATGCCCAAAAGTGGAAAAGTGACTGGTGTGATACCAAGAGCTCGAACCCCAAATCGTGTGATACCAAGTGTACTCGCATTTTTGCAAGAGCTGCTGGATAATTTTACTCGCATTTTGCAAGAGCCGCTGCCATAGCGGCGTCGCACAATCCTGATAAAGGACATTCATTAGGGAAAAACGATCTAATCATTCGTTTCCTAAGAGGCGCTAGGAGGATGAACCCTCCTCGCCCCCCCTCGGTGCCGATCTGGGACCTGGCCATGGTCCTGGATGCACTCAAGAGTGCCCCGTTAGAACCTCTCTGAACCGTGCACCTTAAACAGCAAAACTGCACTCTTGCTGGCGCTCGCTTCAGTCAAGAGAGTGGGCGACCTGCACGCGCTGTCATCAAGCGCTGCTTGCCTGGAATTTGGACCTAACGACTGCAGAGTTGTCCTTAGGCCAAAGCAAGGGTATATTCCTAAAGTGCTCTCCACACCCTGCAGAGCACAGGTGATATCTCTGGCAGCGCTATCGTCCCCAGCAGACGAAAGCGACGCTAATTTACTCTGCCCGGTCAGGGTGCTCAGAGTATATTTGGAACGTTCTGCCCTGTTCAGACAGACGGAACAATTATTCGTATGCTTTGGCGGACACACTAAAGGTCTCACAGTCTCAAAAAAAGAATATCGCGCTGGATAGTGGATGCTATAGCGCTAGCTTATGAAGCCAAGGGCCTTCAATGCCCCTTAGGCGTCAGAGCTCACTCTACGAGGAGCATGGCCTCCTCGTGGGCTTGGTCGAGTGGGATACCCATTGAAGATATTTGTGCGGCGGCGGGCTGGGCCTCGCCTTCGACATTTATCAGGTTTTATAACCTACAGGTCCCCTCATTGCATTCCAACATTCTATAAGCCTGACTGTAGAATGGACTGGAGTATGTATATGCTGAGCATTATCTCCTCCTTTATAAGGTCCGTCTCTGACCGACTTAAAGGATTTTTTTATGCATATCAGCACATAGAAAACTCAGTACATAAGATATGAGCTTGTGTTTGTACTATGAGCGCCCCACCATGGACCACCTTGGAAGGGCGCTCTATACTATCCCATTATGTAGCTCGCCGTTGGCCGGCTCGTGGAATAATCACTTTGCTTTAAGGCTCAGGCATCTGCCTCTGGCTTTATAGAGCAAAGTCAGCACGCACAGCATTTTACATGGTGTTCCCATAGCGTAAGCTACTTACGCAATAGGAGAGACCTCTCGATAGGGAACGACTCGGTTACTAACGTAACCTCGGTTCCCTGAGAGGAGGGAACGAGTATTGCGTAAGCTGCCGTGCTTGTGCTTGGTCAGTTCGCCTTCAGTCGATTGAACCTAAAGGAACTTGTATGACGGGTGCCCATTATATAGCCTGGCTATGCTAATTTCGGCGGGCTCTGAGCGCTGAACGCAGGCGCGCGCCAATTGGTCGCGCGTTCAGAGTCGCCCCGTCATTGGTTCGAGCAGTTGCCGCAGCACAGCCAATGACCGAGCTGCCTCGCTCATTACTGTCTGCTGTGCAGCTGCAATGCGTTTTACATAAAGACTTCAATATTTCTCGAGAAACAGAGTTTTCCCATAGCGCAAGCTACTTACGCAATACTCGTTCCCTCCTCTCAGGGAACCGATGTTACGTTAGTAACTGAGTCGTTTTCACCAATGGCCAAATTCTGCCAACAATACAAAGCCAAGGGCCAATGGCCACAATGTTTGGTCTGCTATTATTATTATTATTATTATTATTGTTGTTGTTGTTGTTGCTGCTGTTGTTTTTGTTGTTGTTTTGTTAAAAGAGTCACAGTATACATATTCTGATAGGTTTTTTTAATATTCAGTAGTCTTTTATTCAACCAATTATGAAAATATTTGTATTCAGATACAGAAAACTAAAGCACTATGCCTGTTGAATATTGAAAACAAATGAACAACCAAAAAATCTGGATCTCCATGTCTGCCATGCGAGTCAACTGCTCCTGCTCATCTCCAGACTGGATCTCTTCTCTTTTCTTTCCCTAATTGAAGATTCAATTATTAGACCTATCAACATTACTATTTCTATTGTTCTTACTTCGATTTTATGGGGATCAAACAATTAACTGACATGCACTCACTATTCAATGCGAGAAGTGACAGCGACAGGCTGAAGCAATACCTCTGATGTTGGGGCTATATTCTGTTGTAGCAATCCTGAGACATTGATCAAGGTGCACACTGGACAGTCTGTTTCTATCCTGGTTCTTGATGATGTTCATAATAGAAAATGATGACTCACAGATGTAAGTGGAGGGGAACATTGATAGTAGGAAAATTGCAATGTTCTTGAATTTAGCTTGATAAACTGCTCTCTGAGAAAATCAGACTTTGACATTTCCAAAATCTCCAGCTGCAAAGATGCTTCATCTAAGGATGAAACCAGGCGTTTGGCCTCAGCAGTCCATTGCCCATCTGCTGGGACTGAAAATGGATGTCTTAGGAAGAGAAGTAGTTCACTTGACAGGTTAAAGCTCTCAAATCGCTCCTTGAAATTATCTGCTAGTCTCGTCACAAAGTCACGCATTAGCGGGTCCTTTCGCATCTGGGGTTTCTCACAATGCTGTTGCAAATGCGGAAAGTGTAGCTTTCTCTCTTGAAGATCCCGTTCAAAAAGTGTCAGCTTTAAACTAAAAACTTCAACAGCATCGTACATGTCTGCAATGGTGCGGTTCTTGCCTTGCAATTGCATATTAAGCTGATTTAAGTGAGACATGATATTGCTCAAAAAATTAACGTGTGCCATCTCTGCGCTGTTGTTCAAAAACATCAGAAAAGTCTCTGCCTTATGGCTTTGAAGGCTGCTTAAAAAAGAACAAAGTTCGATTTTGAAGTTCCAACACTTGCTCAGCCATCGGACATCGTTGTGCAGCAAAAGATCATGCCGTTCTGCTGACATTTCTTCCAGCAAGGCTCGGAAAAGGCGATGTTGCAGACCAGAACTCATACGAATAAAGTTTACCAGCCTCATCACAGTATCCATTGTCTCTTTAATTTTCCCGACAGTTTAGCGCACAACACAGATTTATGAATTATGCAGTGAAATCCTATGAGTGTTGGGCTCACAGCAGCTAGCCTGCTTATCAGGCCTCTGCGATGTCCAACCATTGACAGAGCCCCGTCAGTGACAACTGACACAACTTTGCTTAAATCCAAATCTATTCTTTTAAAAAAACTGCATCAGTTCATTAAAAATGATTTCTCCAGTTGTGCACCCCTGTATTGACCGCAAACAAAGCAGCTCTTCACGGAAAACCTTCCCATCAAAAAATCTGATGAACACTGACAGCTGTTCAATGTTGGTTTGGTCGCAAGACGAGTCTATTGCAAGTGACATGACTTCTGCTTTCTTTATGTCGGATAAAAGATTGACAGACACTCACCCGCCAATGCCTCTACTCTTCTTGTTGCCGAGCAATCGGATAACGACACCTGTTATAGATCCACAACCATTTTCTTTGTTTGTCATCGTGATTTAAAACTTCTCATGTCAATTGCACATGTTTTAATTAATTTGGCACATGTGAACGGCTTTTTGCCTTTGCCAGGTTCCAAGCCAAACGTAAGGATGCTGCAGTGGCATTCTCCTGTATGGATGTGGCTTTGTAAATAACAGCAACTGATTGCTTGTAAGCTGAGACCAATTGTGTTTACCTTCTGTTTGCAGATCTCAGAATGTTCTGGATAATTGCAGTTAAAATTGCTTTAAATGGTGTTTGATGTTATTAGCCTTAAACATTAGTCGCGTTCGACAACCATTATAAATTAGATAAATGACAAATAACTAGATTATTTGTCTTAATAGATTCTCCACCATTGAAATCGTAATACAACGTCTAGTTGTATCAGCTCACAATTTCTACTGTAAGAATTAGCTTTAATAAGTGAATTATGATTAATGGGAAGCTTTATATTCATACACTTTTTTTTTTTCTTAGATGTGTTTTAAAACAAACCAGTATATTCATCTAATTTTAAGCATGTCTGAAAGTTTAAATTCGTGAATGCTTAGAATTGCCCCTAACTCACCCTCTAGTGGCCACACTGTATGCTTCAAGGGCTTATAAAGCGCTCATTCATTAGAGTAACAGTGAATGCGTGCTGCAAGAAGGATCACCCCTGAGTTTAGGCATGATTGGCCGATCACTGAACATTGATTTAAGTCAAAAATCAGCCGATTTAGATCGCTGGCCGATCGATCATTGCTCCCCTATTTTTGAGGACAAAATGGGTTATTATAGCCATTTTTCTTTAAAAAGCATTATTGGTGGTAAAGTGCCTTTTGGTACTCATTTAGTACTAAGCATTAGAAAACCAGATTAATCTAATTGCAGTCGGTTAATGGCTTTCCTGTGCTCTCTTTTTTTAAAGACTGCTTCTTGCTATCCTGACCCTGACCTTTGCATTCAGGTCATGCAGCACTGAGTCATGTTTTCCCTTCCTGTTTGATGGTGGCCTGCAGTGAAGAGGGACTGTTTTAGTCTGAGAGTGTTATGACTAGACTCACTGTGGACCCATAGCATCATGCTAATGATAGATCTGAGCTCTCTTACACATGGCTGTAAGATCATGCATCCTCTGTTGTGATTCATATTAACCCATTGAAAAGGAAAATCTGTAGTAAGGAGTGTCTTAAGACGCTTTGGCTCTAATCAGGACTTTCCAAAATACCTCCAGGTTGTAGTTCCTTGTGTTATTCTGAATGGTAATTTTTCGTAGCAACTGACTAAGGATTCTTGCACACTAGAGAAAGCTCTGATGGAAATGGCACAACTTGACCTGTCTGAAATCCTCAATCAAACTCTGCAAAAATCTAATTTTGCTACAACATTTAAAATTAAATGTAAAACTCTTAGTTATATTACCTGTTATCACTTTTGTGTTTATCCTCTATGTCCTTACGATGCAACATCCCCATTAAAATTTATGAATTCACAGCGTTCTTCAACTTCTTTCTTAGACATTGTTTAAACTATAGTTTGTAAGTGCCCTAATTATCCCACATAAAATTTTTGTGTTTGACACTAAAATATATATATTTGTGTTTCTTTAACTTCAAGCAATTTCATGTCCCAAGTGTTGATTTGTATTAAAATTATTCATTTTTTTTTAATTTTTGTTATGTGAAGGTCACATTAAAACTTTTGAAGAGCCTGTGCTTGAATAATTATTGCAGTGATTAATGTTTCAGTTGGCAAAAATTATTTTGACCCTAACTAATGCAGCTTGTAGCTTCTTATTTTTTTAAACAACCATGTCGGAAGACGTATCCCGTGGTCGTGGAAAATATGTTACTGTGTTTTAGAAGGGGCAAATTATTGGCCTGCATCAAGCAAAGAAAACAGAAGGTGATTGCTGAAATAACTGGAATTAGGTTAAGAACTGTCCAAAGCATTGTTTTTGTTTATTTAATTTTCTCCCCAATTTGGAATGCCCAATTCTCAATGCGCTCTAAGGTTCTCATGGTGGCGTAGTGACTCGCCTCAATCTGGGTGGCGGAGGATGAATCTCAGTTTCCTCCGTGATTGTGACCATCAGTCTGCACATCTTATCACGTGGCTTGTTGAGCGCGGGACATCGTGCGCGTGGGTTACCTCATGTGACTGTACCCTCCCTAGCAACCAGGTCAATTTGGTTGCTTAGGAGACCAGGCTGGAGTCACTCAGCACGCCCAGGATTCGAACTCACGACTCCAGGGGTGGTAGTCAGCGTCTTTACTCACTGAGCTACCCAGGCCCCCCCGTCCAATGCATTATTAAAACCTGGAAGGATAGTGGTGAACCGTCAGCTTCGCGTAAGAAATGTGGTCAGAAAAAAACTTGAATGATTGTGATCGGAGTTCACTAAAAGGCTTGAAGTCACATCATAAAAATTAACAGTAGATCTCATGGCTTTGTTTAATAGTGAAAGTAAGAACATTACCACATGAACAGTGTGACAAGAACTTGCAAGATTTGAACTAAACAGCTGTGTGACCACAAGAAAGCCACTTGTTGAGGCTAATGGGAAAAATTAATTCAGTTTGCTAGGGAGCATAAAGATTGGACTGTGGAGCAATGGAAAAAGGTAATATGGTCTGATGAGTCCAGGTTTGCCCTACTCCAAAATGATGGGCGCGTCAGGGTAAGAAGGGAAGCGCATGAATCGATGCACCCGTCATGAAGTAGTGCCCACTGTACAAGCCTCTGGAGACAGTGTTATGATCTGGGGTTGCTTCAATTGGTCAGTTCTAGGCTCAGTAACATTATGCAGTGATAAAATTAAGTCAGCTGACTACTTGAATGTACTGAAAGACCAGGTTATCCCATCAATGGATTTTTTCCTTCTTGACAGCATGGGCATATTCCAGGAGGACAATGCCAAGATTCATCGGGCTCAAACTGTGAAAGAGTGGGTCAGGAAGCATGTGGAATAATATTCACACATGAATTGGCCACCACAGAGTCCTAACCTTAAACCCATTGTAAGTCTTTGGGATGTGCTGGAGAAGACTTTACGTAGTGGTTTGACTCTCCCTTAGTCAATACAAGATCTCGGCCAATAATGAATGCAACTCTGGATGGAAATAAATGTTGTGACGTTGCATAATGTTGTCAAAACAATGCCACAACAAATGCACACCATAATCAAATTAAAGGCAGTCCAACTAAA
Source organism: Xyrauchen texanus (assembly GCF_025860055.1). NCBI lineage: Eukaryota > Metazoa > Chordata > Actinopteri > Cypriniformes > Catostomidae > Xyrauchen > Xyrauchen texanus. The sequence continues at coordinate 8,698,401 of NC_068319.1, read as the reverse complement.
TAGTAGAGTATGCAACTTCTCATTATGTGTATTTGAGTCAGAGGAGTTGGAATGAATCAGCCTCTATCATTTGGAGGAGAAACTCAGTTTTTGCTCCCACCAAGGTCCTTGGGGAGTGAAACAAAAGGAGAGAAAACACTCTTTGTTGTTGTGCTTTCATTTCTGAGTTTAACACTTTGTCTACACAGTGATTTACTTGAAACAAAATTGCTTCTATGATAATCAATAAAGATGTCTTCACTGGACACGTCCATTCCGGTGTCCACCGTTCTGTTGACAAGTGCCCTGTTTCTATTTTTGATGCGCTGCAGAGCTACTCCAGTCTCTATTTTCCCTCTGAATAAAATAAGATTATTTTACTTGCAAAATAATACAGGGCTCGACATTAAGGCTTGTCCGCTTGTCCGGGACAAGTGGATTTTTTGTAGGACAAGTAGAAGAGAAAATTAGTTGTCCGACCGGACAAGTTAAATTTCAAACAAAATAAAATGCCATGTTACTTCACGTTATGTGCCACTCATTACGCCTATTTTACAGATTTAATTTAATCGATTTGAAACTAACACATTTTTTAATAAACACAAGATTCTGACGCATATCCAAGGGTTTGTGCGGAGTGTGGAGCGCGCACTGCATGGAACAGAGGCGTGGCGCGAACACTTGGGTTTTCCTATCAACAGTGGAAACAACTTAAATACTCTATCATTTCTGGTCATACTGAAAATAATAATACATAATTTGCAACTACTTTTATTTGTGTAAACTCACAATAACAAGAAAACGTGCTTTTGCAAAATAAAATAAAACAATCAGGCGGGCTTTCATGGTCTCCGTGAACTGAAACTGAACTGAAACAAAATATAGTCTATGTAACGTTAGGCTAAAGCTTGAAATGTCCACTTTTAAAGAACCAATTCGAATCGAAAGAAAATAGCCTAACGTTACCGTCTGATTATGCAATCCATATGAATTTCTCTCTAAAAGGCATCCGCTTTACATCGGAGATGGAGGTATATTTCCAGCAAACACCGATTTAGAAAACATTAAAATGCCTCGTTATTTTTCAGGTTATAAACAGAAAAGCTCCAAAAACAAGAAGTCACCTTAAACCAACAACATAGGAATTAAAAGCGGGAACGAAATTTTTTAACCAAATGGAAAGATGAATTCGACTGTGTTATTTATGAAGACGGAGTAATGTTCTGTGGCGTCTGTCGGGCGCAACCCAACCTGGCTGACAAGTGACGTTAGCTAGCTAACTTAAGCGTCGGCAGCTGTGTAGCTACTGTAAGCAAGCATTAAAAGCATTAAAGCATTAGTTCACCTCAAAATGAAAATTCCATCTAATTTTCTCCTCCAACTTCAAAATCGTCCGACATCTTTGTTTTATTTTATAATTATTAATAAAAAATAATATTTCGTGACGTTTCCAACGTCGCAGACCAGCACAAGACCAACAATTGTGGTTATAAAAAGAATAAATATTTTTTTTTTTAGAAAATGAACGATCGTTTCAGCTAGATAAAGACCCAATTCCTCAGCTGGGAACATGCACAGCCCTTTGAAGCACTTCAAAGCCCTTTTAAACTGCATCGATTTGGACTTCAACGTGTTGTTAAACTTAATCATATTTATTTAGGCATATCAGTATCAGTTAATTGCCTAGGCATTGTTTCTAATTTAAAATAATCTATTATTTAGATTTCATTTCAACTTTATTTCAATTGCTGAGCAATGGTTGCGCTTGAAGTCCATTGTGTGGAGAAAAATCCTGAAATGTTTTCCTCAAAAAACTTAATTTCTTTTCCACTGAAGAAAGAAAGACATGAACATCTTGGATGGCATTGGGGTGAGTAAATTATCATAAAATTTTCATTTTGAGGTGAACTAATCCTTTAACAGCATTTGTATTGGTTGTACAATGTACATAGTTAAATATTACTATTAGCCATTTGCCTACTTTAGCAAGTCACAGTATTTCCAAGCCCTGATAATGTACTGAACTGTAACTGAGATGACGCAGTAAATAATTCCTCTTTCAAGTAACTGCACGGTCTGTATGTTACCAAAGGACCTTGGGACGAAGCTGCAAAACAGTACATAACAGAAATTGTGTAAATGTTTTAAATGCTTTCAATGGTTTGTTCGAATTCTGCATTAGCAAAACACAAAAAAAATAAATGAAATTATAAATCTTTACCCGGGCAAGTGACTTTTGTGCAAGGACAAGTGAAACATAAATGTACTTGTCCGAAGGACAAGTGCCTCAAAAAGTTAATGTCAAGCCCTGTAATATATGTAATTTTATTGTTAATATATTTCAATGACCTCTGACTGTTCCATATTTATACACAATTAGCAGGAGCAATAACATTGTGTAAAACTATTTTGCTATCCTACGATAAACCATGCAAAGTCAATTTAGATACCAAAATAAAAAAAAGGATTTTATTTGTTTTTAACAGATTATATTTAAAGTTTTACTATTGCTGAAGTGTAACCTTGAGCTTACAGCTGATTGGTCCATGTTAGTAAACATTGTGAGACACACAACTATGATGCCTTCAGTGCAGACAGCCTCAAGCGTCATCTGTCGCTTCCAGTGTAGACACTGCGTAAAGTCACTGAAGTTGTGTTGATTTTGTATCCATCCCTTGTTAACTGAATGATGTGGTTAATCACAGCTGTCTCACTGCATGTTTAACTGGCGCAATAACATGGCCTTTGTTCAGTGCTGCTTGCCCTCTGAGGGCAGATTCACTTTGTCTGCAAGAAGACTAATCAGAAGATGGCAGAGAAATTGCGTACATTCATGCTGTTTGGGTAGCTGTGTTCAATCTGTCATTCTCATGGGCCAGCACTGAGAAATGCACACAGGAGATGAGCTCTAGTGTGACGTCTGTCTATGTCACAGCCACTGAGATCATTCAATCCAGCGCTATTCTGGGGAATAATGGGAGAGCGAGGGCAGAAGTCGGCTGGGGTAATTAGCTGGGTCGGGCAGAGTGGTTTTAAATGGCCCAGTTAATTATTATTTAAAGGGCTTTTTTTGCCACAAAGTGACTTACTGTGAGCTACATTCAGCACTCTGTGTGTGTGTGATAATAAAGCATTTGTCTACACTCACCATGAGGCCACACTCCTCTTTAACTCACACAAGTGTGACTGTGTTCCAGAATGAAATCATAACATTGTGGTCACAAGCAGTTAACCCTAATTGTATTTCTCTAATTCCGACAAAAGCTGTTCCAAAACCTAGTGAGCTGCCTGGCTGTCTGCTGCCTTTTAAGGGACCGTTTACTCAGAACATGCTTTTGCATCCCTCTGTGTTGTTTTCAATTCTTTTCTACACTGTAAAAAATATTCTGTAAAATATATGGTTAATGGCTACGGCTGCCAAACAAAAACCGTAAAATTAAAGTAAATATTCAAATAAAGTGCAAAAACAAGCAATTTACAGAAATTTTCATTAACAGAGAAACACCGTTTTTCTACAGGTATTTCCTGAATTATTATGATCAAACAGGTTCAGTTAAGAGTTAACACATGTTAAGATTGTCAAATACCAATTTTATCTGTGGTATCTAAATACAATATTTAATGATTCAGTTTTTATAGAATTACAGAACAAACCTTAATGAAATACAACATTTAATTTACTGTACTGATTGACAGTAGAAAGGTTTCTTCAAATTCTCATAAAATATAAGCTTTAAGATTACTGTGAAATATTCACAACTGAAAACATTCTGAAGAAATACAAAATAATTTGATACATCTACAATTAAAGTGGGTTTGGAAACTTAATTACAAATAAAGTACACACCACTATTTATTCTAACACTTTTTTTCTTTTTTTTAATGTATTCAGATGTAAATTTACAATTATTAACAAACCGTTCATCTGAGCCCCCCAAATTGAAAAACTAAAAATTTTATTTCTGTATGTGTCTATCTAGTCTATTAGGGTTACTATCATGATGAGGTCATGATTTCACACTTGAAACCGTTGGAGAAAGCAACAAATTGTGCTGTTGAGCTGAAGGGGTTGTGGTCTATTTTTTAGCTTTTATTATCCAATTCAGTTTTATGTTGTTTTCCACAAAATTCGTATATGTAGTATATGTGGTCAAACATTACAGTGTATTTTAATTCAGAATCCTAACTATACAGTGTATTAATAAGTAAATAAATAAAATTAAAAAAAAATTAATCTGTACCAGAAGTGACAGTGCAACGTAGCAGATAAATAACAATCCTCCTCAAATTGCCAGTAATCAGCTGGATCCTTGGTGCATCTGGGGGGAGGACACAATAAACTTAAAAAGTAGGATTTCATATACTATTCATTTAAACAAGTTTAAACAAACGTTATTTAAATTCATTGGCCATTATGAGACAATCTGGTAATGTGAATACAGAGTACTGTCAGCTTTGAAAGTGGTAGTTATTATATGTTTTCCAATTAAACATGCACCTAGCACCCCCGTCAGAAAAGTTTGAACCACCAAAAGATGATGTGGATTCACAACAATGGACACTTTTCACATATGTATCATAGCAAGGTAAACACAGTTGTAGCTAAAAAAAATGTTGCCAATTGATACACAAAATCAATAGCTTATCTTATATAGTACTGCAGTTGATACTTACTAGTGATGGACTTGTCTATCGGTTGGGTGTCTGTTCTCCCCCATAAACCTAGTTCCAATGCTTGATCTAAAAAATGTAAGCAAGTTTCTTATCATTAGCAGTTATCAGTGTTGGAAATGGGAATGTAAAAATTGCTCAAAGAAACAGGCAGCTACACATACACTACCAGTCAAAAGTTTTGAAACACTTGACTGATATGATTCTCATGATTTTTTATCTGAAGGTATATGCTTAAATGTTTGAAATTAGTTTTGTAGACTAAAAATATAATTGTGCCACCATATATATTTCATTTTAAAACTAAAACTTAATTAAAAAAAGGTTTTTGATATTGATGACTTGGACCAAATAATAAAGAAAAGCAGCCAATAAGTGCCCAACATAGATGGGAACTCCTTCAATACTGTTTAAAAAGCATCCCATGGTGCTGGTGGAGAAAATGTCAAGAGTACATGTCTGCAAATTCTAGGCAAAGGGTGACTACTTTGAAGATGCTAAAATATAACACCATTTTTACTAATTTTGGATTTTGTTTAGTCACAACATAATTCCCATAGTTCCATTTATGTTATTTCATAGTTTTGATGACTTTACTATTTTTCTAAAATGTGAAACAAAAAAAATAGAAGAAAAAAATTATAATAAAGAATGAGTGTTAAAAAACTTTTGACCAGTATTGTACATAACAGATTTGTGCCAAATATAACTTCTCACCAAGGTTTTTACCCAGAATACATATTACAGTTGCCATAGGATTGCAGAGCTATTTCCTGGATAATTTTGTGGGAATGACCAGCCTCCATATCCCATAATGTTAAAGCAAAAAACTGATTTGTGATGACTTTGCAAATGTATTAAAAAGAAAAAAAGGGGCCTTGGTACCTCAGCGAGTATTGACGTTGACTACCACCACCTGGAGTTGTGAGTTTGAATCCAGGGTGTGCTGAGTGACAAGGTCACTTAAGCAACCATATTGGCCCGGTTGCTATGGAGGGTAGTCACATGGGGTAACCTCCTTGTGATCGCTATAATGTGGTTCTCGCTGGGGCTTGTGGTGAGTTGTGTGTGTATGCCGCGGAGAATAGCACGCTATGTCTGCACGTGATTTCTCCACAAGCCATGTGATGAGATGCGCGCATTGACGGTCTCAGACGCGGAGGCAACTGAGATTCGTCCTCCGCCACCCGGATTGAGGCAAGTCACTACACCACCACAAGGACATTTTGGGCATTCCAAATTGGGGAGGAAAAAGTGGACAAAATTAAAAAAAAAATAAATAATTATAGAGGCCACTGTGCTCATGAAAACCTTCAATGCAACAGAATTTTTTGTAGTCTTCCCCAGATCTTGCCTTGACACAATCCTATCTCTGAGCTCTGCAGGCAGTTCTTTAGACCTCATAGCTTATTTTTTGCTCCGATATGCATTTTCAGCTGTTAGACCTTATATAGACAGGTGTGTGTCTTTTCAAATAATGTCCCGTTAATTAAATTTGCCACAGGTGTACTCCAATCAAAGTGTAGAAACATATTAAAGATGATTCAGGGAAATGGGATGCACCCGAGCTAAATTTCAAGTGTTGTAGCAGAGGGCCTGAATACTTATCTCGTGTGATATTTCAGTTTTTTCTTTTTAATAAAGTTGCTACAAATCAGTTTTTTTTCTTAGTCATTATGCGGTATGAAGTATAGACTGATTTGAAAAAAAATTATAATGTAAAAATATTTAGCATAAGGCTGCAATATAATAAATGTGGAAAAAATGAAGGGGTGTGAATACTTTCGTATGCATGCATGTTTCTGTTAATAATTACATTTTTGCTGTTTTACTTTGGTTTTATGTAAAGCACTTTGGACTACTTTTGTATGAGATGGTTATATATAAATGAAAATTAATTGGAACTTGGTTTCATGAAACAAATTAGTAAGAACAAATCCAATCTCTTGCCTCTGTTTGCATACCTGTCCCTGGGTTTATTTCTTTACCCCACCATTCAGTGATGTCTTGTCACATTCTTTGGCCTTCTCATGATCTCACAGGTGATGCACTGCTGTGATAATTTGCTGTGTGAAGTACAGTACAAGTTTGTTTAAACTTTAAAGTAGCTGACAATATTAACACATACTAGCAACACTGGCTACATTGAAATATGTACTAATATCTCAATTAGCAACTCACTTTAACACACGACATCTTGATGAAGAAGTAAATATACACATAAAGTGGTATTTACCTTCTGCAGGTTTCGATATGTCCGTTACCCATTGGTGAAACTCTTAATTGGAAAATTACACTCCGACAGTTTTTACAACTTTCACACGTCTCGTCGGTTTGTCACATTTTTAGCCTGGGCTACATTAATTAAGGGTATGAAAACAAAACACAATGTTACGTTAGGTCATTACAGAAAATCACAGGGAAAATGTTTTCTTACATGATATCGCCACATTTTTTTGTTTTTGTTATTAGTTCACTTAACTTACATGATCAAACCGCTCCGTCTTACTCTGTGACCATATTATTTTTGTTTTGTTCTCAATTGACATCCAACAACTCAAATTCGCTCAAAATAAGAATTTAGCAGGAAGATGTAAAATAATCCAGTGGACCGGGGCGAGTAGCACACATACACAAACGATGTATTTTCAAACAAGACTGGTGAGAGGCGCAAACAATTCTCATTGGCTAGTTTCCTGAATGACAGTCGGATTAACCAATCATTCTCAAAGCAACACGATGAGATGGCCAATAGCAATTGTTTCAGCTTGCTAACATATCAAGGGAAAGACGACTTGTTTTAAAAGAAATAAAATACATTTGTGTAATTACATTTATTTGTAGGCTGTTGTATTTAATTAATTTCTCAAACGGGGTTTTCTTTGAAGGACATGAATGTAATAATGTATGGTAAAGTTATTAATACATACAGTATATGCTTACACGCACGTGCGCACACACAAACGCACAAACACACACTTGTTTCACTGTAATAGTGAGGACATCTCATAGACTTCCATTGATTTCATAGAAGGCAAAATATATTTTATATCACCTAACCCTCGCAGATACCTGTGCATCCTAATCAGGAAATACCTGTAAAATAATGGTGTTTCTATGCAAAACCTTTAATGAAACTTCTGTAAATGTATTGTTTTTGCACTTTATTTGAATAAGGATATTTTAAGGATATGGTTTTTGTTTGGCTGCCACTGCTGCCAGTCATTTGGCTGTTTCTTTTACGTTTTTTTTTTTATACAGTGCATAAATATAAATCTAATAAGATTTACCTTATAATTACAAAGAAATAGGTTAAATTGTTGGTATAGACATAAATCTTTATATAATGAGCTACATATTTAATTACAGATAATTATTGCCATTTTACATAAATTTGTCAGTAATTTTAGAAAACGAAAAAATACAGTAAAATGATTTAAATAATTTAATTTAAATAATACAGTAAGTAATTTATCCATACAAAAAAAGAGAAATACATGTAATTTGTCATTATTGTCATGAACCGTAAAATTCCAGTTGGGTTGTTAATTTACAGATAATGTCTGTAATTTACAGAGTTTTGTATGTAAATTAAAAAAAATGTAAAACTACTGTAAAATTGTTATTTTCTGTAAAATTTGGATTTTTTTTTGACAGTGTAGTGGATCAGAAGTTTACATACACTTTGTTAGTATTTTGTAGCATTGCCTTTTAAATTTTTTAACTTTGAGTTTTGGCCCATTTCTCCAGACAGAACTGGTGTAACCGAGTCAGGTAGGCCTCCTTTTTTGCACACGATTTTGCAGTTCTCCCCACAAATTTTCTATGGCATCGAGGTCAGGGCTTTGTGATGGCCACTCCAATACCTTGACTTTGTTGACCTTAAGCCATTTGCCACAACTTGATGTCATTGTCCATTTGAAAGACCCATTTGTGACTTGGCTTTAGATGTCTTGCTTCAATATATCCACATCATTTTCCGTCCTCATGATGCCATCTATTTTGTGAAGTGCACCAGTCCCTGTGCCATTACAGCATGATGCTGCCACCCCCATGCTTCACGGTTGGGATGGTGTTCTTCGGTTTGCAATCCTCACCCTTTTTCCTCAAAACATAATTATTGTCATGGCCAATCAGTAAAATTTTTGTTCATCAAACCAGAGGACATTTCTTAAAAATTATTTGTCCCCATGTGCACTTGCAAACTGTAGTCTTTTTTTATGGCAGATTTGGAGCTATGGCAACTTCTTTGCTGAGCAGCCTTTCAGGTTATGTAAATCTAGGACTCGTTTTACTGTGGATATAGATACTTGTCTACCTGTTTCCTCTAGCATCTTCACAAGGTCCTTTGCTGTTGTTCTGGGATTGATTTGCACTTTTTGAACCAAACTAAGTTCATCTCTAGGAGACAGAATGTGTCTCCTTCATGAGCAGTATGATGGCTGCGTGGTCCCATGGTGTTTATGCATGCGTACTATTGTTTGTACAGATAAATGTGGTGCCTTTAGGCATTTGTAAATTGCTCCCAAGGATGAACCAGACTTGTGGAGGTCCACAATTTTCTTTCTGATTTCTTGGCTTATCTCTTTTTATCTTCCCATGATGTCAAGCAAAGAGGCACTTAGTTTGAAGGTATCATCCACGGATAAACCTCCAATTGACTCCAATTTGTCAATTAGCATATCAGAAGCTAATTTGCATAAAGGTGTGACATAATTTTCTAATCAACTGTAAATTTTAATGGTTAATTATACTGTAAAATTATACTTTTACATAATTTTACCACAAAATTACTTGTATTGTCTAGTTAAATGTATTATAATTTTTTACCGTATATTTTAAGGTAACTCCACATTACCAATTAACTTTTTTACTTTAGCATTTTTACAGTCTTTTACCGTTAAACATACCGTTGACATTTTTTATAGTGACGTGTAAAATGGATGTCTTTGTCGCACAGTACTGTTTTTTCCAGAGTAGCTCAGCGAGTATTGACTCTGACTACCACCCCTGGAGTCGCTAGTTTGAATCCAGGGTGTGATGAGTGACTCCAGCCAGGTCTCCTAAGCAACTCAATTTACCCGGTTGCAAGGGAGGGTAGAGTCACATGGGGTAACCTTCTCTTGGTCACGATTTGTGGTTCTCGCTCTCAATGGGGCATGTGGTAAATTTTGTGTGGAATGCGGAGAGTAGCATGAGCCTCCATGAGGACCTACAAAGTATTGGGAGTTGGGCATTCCAAATTGGGAGAAAATTGTGGATTAAAAACAAAATCTAATAAAAAATTGAATATATATAATATATATATATATATATATATATATATATATATATATATATATATATATATATATATAAAACATGTCTCGAGACACCCGCATTCTTTTCTGTTTGTTTGTGGTGCTTCTAGTTTTTCTTTTTTTTTGCCCAAGAATGCATTTAATCTGGCCCATAAGGCAGCATCCATACTGAAATGGCACCTTTATAAGTGACTATACAATGCTCTTTATAGACAGAAATACGTGCAAAAACTCATGATAAAGTTTGATGTTAGCATGTTGTTAAGCTAATTTTGTGAGACTCTAATTACTCAACACACTAAATAACACAAATATTAGGGAAAATAGTCAATTTTAATTAGATCTTTTATCAGTACTTTTTATTATTCAGACTCTCTTTTTAGTTTCTCAACTCGCCATCCCGGAAGGTACATGCAAAGCACCCACAGAATTTGGCCAAAACACCTTCTATTTGTTGCCTTTGGAACCACCGTCACATCAGGAGCACACCTCTGATAAGGGAAAGCAGCTCAGTTGGATTTGGAACAAAGCTTATGTCTAGCTCTATTTAAAATTCAGAATGACAATTTTTACAGCTAGAATGCCTTTTAAAGAGGGTGATATTTTGGTCTATGTGTGGAGAATGAGTGTGCAGAGAAAGTTTATCTTCCTATAGATACAGCCCTGAGCGCAACAGTTTTTGTTTATTTCCCATCTGTTATATCGGTACTCATTGCTAATGACTTGTCAATTATGTGTATGACTCAGTAAATGTGTTAAGTAAATCTCTTCACTCTTGTCCTGATGATGTTTCCCCTGATGACATCATCACTCATGCGCTGTGTCACCACAATGCCTCCACCTATAGGCAGAGAGTGCTTTGATTGACAGTTCAGGGGCTTGACTGTTTTTTGGGTTTAGTCCTGTGACAGCAAAGGCAGGTGGATTTCCAAACTGCTGCTGCTGATGGAGATCCTCAGTGTCACCCTGCATGCAGAACACAGTCAGCTCAGGAGAACTGCTCTGTTTTATAAAGTTGGAAGTGTGATTAATTGTGGCACTGGGCAGGTTAGGTCAGGGCAATGACGACTTTCCCTGCGGTTTGTGTTTTTGTTATTTTTAACAAACACAGGGCATTCTTTAGGTGAGAAGAGAGAGAGAGAAGGTTAATGCTAAATAAAAAATTTTTATGTGAGTCTAATTCAGAGCTAAATTGCCCTGTTTTTGGGAAAAACGTCTGTGTATGTGCGTGTGGCTGGTTAGCTGGATCATCTTCAGACAGATACCAGAGTGTGTTAGCTGCAGATTTAAGCTCTGCAAGCCCCTCAGACACATCACATTGTGTGTTTACAGATCGACTTGACCTTTCATCAACAGAGTAGAATTTGATGCTCTGTCCTGAATACATATTTTTAAATGAATGATGAATTGGATTTTTGGAGTCCGTTTACAGGTTAAAGCACAGAATACATTTTTTTTTTCTGAATTGAAGATCCCCTGCAAAAGATTAGTCACAGTTGTTTCACAACGGGTGCTGTAATGTGCTTAGTAAGGATGAACATTTAAAACATCAACACAGTGATCTCAGAACACTCTGACTGTAAGGAATATGAGTTGAAAATGTTAGCCAACAGTCCTGACACTCGCCCGTGCTGCTGATGTTTATCGGTGGCATTTAAACAGGAAGTGTAAATGGGTGCCCACAGCAGGGGAACTGTGCTCTAGTTCATTTGGACACCGCAGGAGCTGCCAGTCACTCTTGCTCTATGGACCTAAAGCAATTCATTACGTTAATATGTAATAAACATTTTCATCAATAAGTCATTAAGATTACATCATGCTTCACAGATTTGTTGTTCATTTACATTTAAATATGAGTGAATCATAGTTTATGAGTGTATGATTTCTTACTATTTAAATGTACATGAAAAAGTTGATTTAACCAAAGTGTGATTACTTAAAGTCTGAATATCCATCCATCCATCCATCCATCCATCGTCAACCGCTTATCCTGTGTACAGGGTCGCGGGGAAGTCTGAATATATGATGTATTATTTAGGTATTCATAATGCCTTTTATAACACATTGTAATGCATTACATTTTTTTTTAAGTAATTTTAACCACAATTCGAATGCATTATAATACTTTTCCTTTCATGGTTTCACCTTTTATACATTTATTATGCATTATAACTTATTTATAGATAGATTAGATTTTAATCATGTCTTTTAATGCATTAGCCTATACATTTTAAACATAGCTATATATATAGCCAATTATTGTAATTCATACAACTGAGAACATACAACTTGATTATAAGCCATTATGAATGCTATATATAGCATTATCAATTATTCCCTTAATGCACTTAATATACTGGCAGGTGAAGTGCAACAGTAAAAGGTATTATAGTGTTATCAGTCTTTCTTATGTTTTTTTTTTTTTGCTCTTAGCAAAGACAAAGGACATAAATGTCTTCTTGGACTTTCTCCTGGTCATGTAGGTTGTATTTACCACATGCCCAGTCAGTGTAGCTGTTGATTAAAGACCGTTTCTGAGTCCATAGCTCCTGCAGAGGTGCGGAGAGCAGCTGGTGAAATGCTGGACGTGTAGCTGTGCCGGAGTCAGGTGGAGAGGGGGCGGAGAAATTAACTGACCTCCAGCTCTCGTTTATTAATAACAGCTGTCAGCTGAAATCCCTCCGAGAGCAAAGCCCAAGAACAGCAGGCTGCAGGCAGCATGGATGCAGCTCACTTAGCTGGCGTCCGCTCTGCTGCCTGCACGCTGGAGGTCTTTAGAGAGAAACGACATGCGTGAGCGGGGACACAAGGCCTTGATCTCAATTTTCTTTCTTGCTGTGTCCTGCTTTTTCTATCTCCTCTCCCTTCTTTCAGGTGCAGCCGAATGTGTTTAGTTCCTGTTTAAAGATAACGTGAAACAGCATCTGCTTTGAGTCTTTTTTTGCAGTGTGGATCACTCTCAATAAATTGACAGTGCACTGTTGATGGAAAATATGAATGTAATTTGAAAAATGTACAAATGAAAAATGTAAACATATTTGTATAGTCTACAGTTTACTTGAAGTTATATGCTTAAACAAACAAATTAAAACAGTCTTTTATACAGTATACTACTATACAGAGAGCAGGTCTAAAGGGTTAACAGCAATGCCCATATCACAGCTGAGTGTGCTGCCAAATGTTAACAACGCCACGTGTGGTTGGTAAATTCAGAACTTACCTCAATCTTTTATTTATAAATGGATGACACAAGATTGATTGTGGAGAAACGAAGTGTTCATGACCATCAACTTGCATATTATAAGGATTAATTAATAAAGGAAAAAGCATAGGATGTAGTTGCTTTGGCTGTAGGTGGCTGTAGGTGATGGTGAGTCACATCTTTTGAAGGGCTTCCTTATTCTTATGGATAAAGTATTCTACAGTTTTGGCTGATGTTTGAACAAAGACATATCACTATTAAATTGTTGTTTACACATATTTTTGACTATAAAGGATTGATCCAAACTGAGTGATCGTGTCCTGTGTTGTACAAACATTCAAAGGCTTGTCACCCTCCCCTTCAGGTGCAAAACTAGTTTCTCCACTGAATTATGATGTTTCTAAGGATCAGATCTTATTGTGTTCACTACCACTAAATGAAATAATTCTTGAAGACTGCATTACCAGTAGGTAACATCAACATCATGTAAATAAGATTTTATGATGATTCATTTTGTAACACTTATTAATCTTGTACCACCGATAAACATTTTATAATTTAGAATCATTAATAAAAAAAATACTCAACGTAGGTACGTAAAAATCACTTTATTTTTCTGTATAGAGCTGCTGCTGTGACAACACAACAACACGTTATCTGTAAAAACACTTCCACTGTGAAGGCACTTACAGGTCTGAAGCTGTAGTTACAATGTAGTTTAAGCTGAAGCTTTGCTCTAGCCTTGATCACATTTATTAAGAAAGTAAATATGGAACTTTGACCTGATAGACTAAAAGTTACTGTATCTTTGATCACGTCAAAACTGTTTGCCTGAGCCTCCCTGTGTACTGTGATTCCAGATGAAGATGTTTATAACACAATTTTGTGTAATTTTACGATGGACGTCCCCTCTCCCTTCATTATTCGGTCGGTGTCAGAAAACAAGTGGAAATCTAAAGACGATATGTTCTGCTCTCTCTGTCAGTGTTGGGGTCTAGAAACCCTCTGAGTACTGACAAACTGTCAGCCAACACAGATGAAACATTATCACAGTGTACTCTGTTAATGTTCCTGTCCTCAGCCGAGAATGACAAAGAAAAAAAAAAGAGTTTGCTGGGTGTTTTATTAAAAAGAAAACGTTTTTTTTTAGGTTTACTCTAGGCCTGCGGTGGCTGCAGCGTGGAGGCGCTGGGTAGATCTTACGAACTTTGATGTCTGCTTTCTGTTTCCTCCTAAACAAAGGAGCGTATTGAAGTTTATGTAAATAAACTCAGGATCCTGTTTTATTGAAGGCCTGAACTGCTCTGATGTGCACAGCGAAGGAGAGAAAGTGAGAGAGAGGAAGACCCAGAGGAAGTGATCCCCTCTTCTTTTGTCTCTCCTCTTATTTATTTTAGACTTTGATTTTACGGTTTAAAACTCTTCCTGGTTTTCTCAGGAAAATTATATATACAAACTCTTCATGAAAAGGCCTTGAAACATGAATAAATAAATCACATTTCCTTGTCTGCCAAACCACCTTCAACATTGATCAATATGTTGATTTTGAGATTGGCACCCAGTACTGTAAGAAATTCAGGGAAGTTTGGCCTCAGAGATGTTTACTGTATTCTGTTTGTCTTAATAGCTATATCAAACATCATGATTTCTTGTCGGTGAGTATTTGGAGTTTGTTTATGTCTGGCTCTAGTAAGTCCAGATAAGCCTGGCAGGAAACAGACTTTTTGCTAATGGTTGTTTACCTCCACAAGTGTGGATATTGTCTGTGTGTATGTCTACTCTAAACATTCCTAAACACAGCCAGGGTTGGGTGTGATTTTGTGTGTGTTTTAGTTACTGGGAGGCCAAGACTGTGTGAAGGCGGAAGAATATATGGTCTCTGTTGCCTGTAAACATGCATGTTCTTCTGTTCATTGAGAGTACGTTGGGGTCCAGGGTGCCGCAAAATTTGACATGATTACAGTTTCATTCTTCTTTTTAAAGACCTTTATAGTGGGTGGAAAAAAGATCTTTTAGATTTTTTAAATAAAATATTTTTACAAACACTGTGTTGTCTTTGATATCACACTTACTATTGTCTCGCCCAGTCTAAATGGGTCTTTATACATGACAATATAAAGCTGCCCTTATTATCAGGAAGGGGGTCCCATGCAAGGGGATTATCATATCTGGGGGTTTTGGCATCAGAAAGTTTGAAAACCCCTAATTTAGCTGACAATTTTATCCTAAGTGACCTACTGTATTTTTAAAAGGACATTCCTTATGTAGTTCCTGGGGTTAAGCATCGTGCTCAAGGGCGCAGTGGTGATAATTCATTCTGTCCCTTGCAAGGTTTGAACTTAAAACCATTTGGCCAAAGATCACCCTTCTTTAATCACCAAATTTAATCACAAAATGTATCTTTTTAATCAATTAAGTCCCTCCGCTTAATAAATATATCTTTGTCTAAATTACCTAAAAGTTAAATGAGCTCAGTGTCTATAACAAACTGGAGTGAATGTATGAATGTAAAATAAAACATCTGTCTTGAGAAGATCTGTGCATACTTCACATAACTTGACAGCTAATCTGAAGAGATGTTTTCCATCTCTCTCAGAGATAAAAAAAAGTGAGACCTCTTTCTTCAGAACTCTAAAACTCTGGCTTGGAAAATGTTTCTGAAAGTTTTCCTGCTGTGCTGGAGTCTGGCAATCAGCACGCTATGTGTGGCGAATAAGCTGTGCCTATTTTAGTCCGATTTGCAGGCTACGAAGAATCCAGTGATTGGTGTTAATGCAGCAAAGAAAAAAATGTCATAGGTTTTTAAGTCATACAGTTCTCTTGTAAGTGCAGGCACATATTTCGAAAGCTAAAACCCCTCAATTATTCAACCTTGAGCTATCAGTTTGGTCCTCACATACCTGCTGCAGTTTTTAACATTGTAATGGACACTATAGTAGCAGAGTAGTTGCGTGTGGCCAGAGACATTTTGAGAGCATGGCTCAAATCTAGTTGAACCGGGCCTTATCGCACTTTTTAAAACATTCTTTCACTTTTCATTTTAGTCCTCATGTCTCAGATGCAACAATTAGGTCAGGCAACTTTTATCATCATTACAAGTAAAATCAAAGTCATTCCACTTCTTGGCAAACCTTTACACGTATCTGTCTGTGTGATTGTTTTTGTGTTTACTGTCCCTTTCAAAGCCTCTGTTGGCTGCTGACTGGAATTAACTTCCACATTTGATTTTTCTGGTCTTTTCTGTGTGAATGTAAAGGTGTGTTTACACTAGCTATGTTTCCATCCAAGTTATAAATGTAATTTATGCGAAAAGCAATTAAATTGCAAAAAAACAAAAAAAAAACAATTGTGAATAAAGCCGCGTTTACACCTCATATGACAAAAAAATACAAAAATCATTACTTCCGGAAATTGAAGGCACTGTTACTCTTAAATAATACGAAAATAATTGCAGTTTAGTGCACGCAGACAATACACTTTAGAAGAACTTGTCTCATGTCTGGGAGCGACAGCACATCACTCCGTTCTGGGAGCACTGTGTGTGTGCGTTCCTCCCTTATGACTTTACCATGTTGATCTACAATATATTTGTCTAAAGTGTCAATTAACTCTATGCAGGATTTAGGTTTTTTAGACATCATTATTTCAGAATGACCAGAGCAACATTTCAGATGTGATGATTGATTGATCCACTGGTTATTCCAGTTGTGAATTTAGTTATTCAGTCACATAAATTATTTGATGCACATCTTGTTTTCCTTATAAATTAAATTGTAGTTTATTCTGTAAATCTTTTTCCATCATAGATTATGCACATTTGTTCTTATCAAATGAAAAATGTATCCACCTCAAGCAAGCGTTTACGTTTTTATGCGATATCCCAAAATGTGCATAACAATACGTGGATGGAAACCCAGCCACTGACAGTGATTAAATTGCAGGACGTCCACATAATTTCCTGTTCTCCACTAGGGCTGTCAATTGGGCAGAGAAACTGAATTGTAATTTTTTCCTTAATTTTCAAAATTCAATTTAAATTCAAATTTTAAAGTCAGCTGATTTTTTTTTAAATGACGTTATTTCCTTAGTCCACAAGATAGCACATTGAATACATATAACCATACAACACCGTGCTATGTTATTGCAAAGAACATTTCTGGCTGTTAAAAAAAACCTTCCATTTTAAACTAAAGTGCATAAAATAAAAATAAAAGTTTTAGTCGGATCATATTTTCAAATTTTAAGTCAAAAGTAAAACAAGGGGGGAAACACTTCAATAGGTGTTAACATGGTGTTACACTTACACTGGTGTCACAGTATATATTACCTCAGACTTCTTACTAACTGCGATTTATAGCAGTTTACAATTAGTGTTTCTGTGTGTATGCACTTGACGAACTTCTGTGTTTTGCTTTTGTTTTTGTTTATTCAGTGTCTTGTGCTGGAGCACTTTTTTAGATGCTGTGTCAAGTTAAAAAACTTTAAAATGCGTCTCGAGAAACCTGGTTTCTGTTAAACTGTATTTTGTTGTGCTTCATCTAGCCTTTTTAAGCACAAGAATGCAATCGGTCTGAAGTCATCACCAGGACTTGGCACACATCCAAAATTTGAATGCGCAGTTGTAGCATTCGAATGTGCGTATTTTTCTTAAATACAACGAATATTAAAATTTTTATTTGAGAGCCATACTCTCCACTATACCTGTCAGTTTCAGTGGCAGACATGCAATTAAAGAGAGAAAGTAAGACCGGACAATCTCCTAACTGCCATCATCTCAGAAATTCGACATGGAGTTTTCAGCTGTTGTAAAAACAATTGAAGTATCAAAATGGAAGCGGAGCAATTTCTACTGTAAACCTGATTTACTCTGGCTACATAAGTCAAGTGTTCTTAATGATGGCATTTCAGTGATGGCTACTTTTACCCGTTTCACTTGTCCGCTAAAGTGCTGCTTCACTGCTGAGTGTTTTAAAAGGCTTATTTTCCTTTACAGAGTTAAAACATCATAATTCCTTCCTTCTAAAAAGAACATACTGTGCACACAACCGTTTTCATCTGTACTGACCTACAATTTTATGAGCCCTGGGGCGTCATTTGGCATGAACCGTGTGTTTTATCACCAATTGGACCTACAGGTTACAGAGAAGAGAATAAAGAAAGGGAAATGAAGAGGTCCTGTGGCTCTGTTGAGGTGTGAGACAGGACAGGGTTTAAGTGATGTGTCTAAACCTTTAAAAGCATAGCAGCAGAGCATGGCTGAGAAAATATGAGATCTGGGAGCAATTACGAAAGATAGAGAATGAAGAGACATAAATGGAGGAGAGATGAGGACGAGAAGCGAATGAGTCAGTGAAAAAGATAATGATGAAGAGATTTGGTTAGTCAGAGAAACTGTGTGCGTGTGTGTGTTGTAATAATTCAGTGGTCCTGACTCCCCAGAGGCTGACCAGATGCTGTGTTTTGTGCTTAGATGAGCAGCTTCTTTTTAGATCGAGAAAGCAAAGAAATACTAAATTTTTACTCAAACACACAATGGGCCTCATTCATGAAACTTTCATGAATATATATTCAGAGTAATTTGCAAGTCAAATTTACAAATGCTTCGTACTCCCCAGAATTGTTAGTAAAAACATGTGTATGTTAGTGAATTACAAAAATTTGTTAAGAGGTGGTGTGTGCACGTTCATTCACAATTATCATAATCCACACCCATGAAAAGCCATATAAGGAAGTCACCTGATCGCTAGTAAATGCTTTTTACATCTCTGCAGAACACTTCATTCATCGTTTTTATGAATGAAGTGCACTCACATCGAAATGTTTTTAATTTAGCAAGCCCAATAGTGTCTCAAAGAAAGTGGCTTGCTGTCATTGCATGTTTATGCTGTCATATGACACTGTTTGTGAATCAAACAGATCAAGATATCAATAAATATGGTTTGACATAGGTGTAAAACATTTTCATAACATGCCGGTAGAGGATGGCCACCACCATTAACCTTTGGTTAATGAGAGAATAGGCTTTTTCAATTTTTTCCCCATTGTATTGTATGTGCACCTTCCTGCGACATGTTTATTTATGGATTCAACAACAGTAGCACTGATCATACATTATCAACTGAACGCAATTTTCTGATGCCTATACTAAATTATTAAACCTAAATTATAGAGCTCATATCAAATAAAACAAACCAGTCATGTCAGATGGCATTTTTTTCTTGACACATGGTCAAGAGCAGGTGTAAATTTTGTTTGTACCAACTAACATTTAAAAAATCCGAAAACATGAATCCGAGAATTTACGTCAGAATGGCTTTACAAAGGATTTATACAAAAAATTAGTTCTGCTTGTGTTTCATGAATTTCTGAGTTGTTATTTATGTGTTGCTATGAGGTTGCTAGTGAGTTATGTGTGTTTGTTAGTAGAAGTCGACCGAAATAGGATTTTGCAGATATCAATAACTAAGTTGGGAAGACAAGCCGATAACCGATTAATTGGCCGGTAGTTTTTAAAATTGATACTGAATGAAAAAACATTTAAAATAGGGATGCACCAATACCAATTTTTCTCTTCCGATACTGGAAATCTCAGTATCGGCCAATACCGATTCCAATACCAGTGTTGATTTTTTGCATAATCAGTTTAGAATATCTTTACGTTATTATGTTGAACTAATTGGGTGTACGGGAGTGGTGGTGGCGTAGTGGGCTAAAGCACTGAGCTGGTAAGCAGAAGGTTGTCGGTTCGATCCCCACAGCCACCACCATTGTTTCCTTGAGCAAGGCACTTAACTCTAGGTTGCTCCAGGGGGATTGTCCCTGTAATAAGGAGCACTGTAAGTTGCTTTGGATAAAAGCGTCTGCCAAATACATAAATGTAAATGTACTCTTTAATATGTAAAGAAACTCAAACCTCTAACTACATATTATTTCAATATAAATGTATTGCTTATTAAGAAAAACTTTATTGTTAACTAGTACACTAGATAATGTAGAAATTAATTACTTTATAATGATATGACAACATACTGTATAATGACAGCGTGCCCTTCCCAGCCGTTCCAGCACTGTACACAGTGGGGGAAATAATCGGTGTGGATTTTTGGCAATAACCAATAGTTCCAGAGATCCATTACATTTTGATAAACCATTATTAAAACATATATTTTTAAATTGTGCAAAATAAAACCAGAGACATTTATTAAGACAGTTTAGATTTCACATTGAGTTGACTGTGCTCGTATTTGTGGTATTTTCTCCAAACACAGACTGTTCTGCTGCTTGTTTAGAATCTTTGCCATGTGATTCAGTCTGCAAGTTCTCATGATCTGATCTGGCAGATTTGGTGGGTTGGTGTCTTTGCTCATTGGCCCCTGTTAAAAGCCTGCTGTGATGAGGCTACAGGAGTCTAGTGGGGTTGCAGTGCAGGAGAAAGCTGATCTGAACCCAGAAGCCGTGAAGGTGCTCTGCAGGGCAAAGCCGCAGGATGGCAGTGCCAGCTTGGTGCCCAGTCATCTGTGAGCCTTATCATCAAGAGGGGAGAGAAGCAACTGTGCCAACTTGCTTTACACATTCCCAGCAAAACATACTCTCTCTCTGTATCTTTCTCTCTCTCTTTCTCTCTCTCTGTATCTGTCTTTTCTCCAGCTGTGGTTTATGATGACTCAACGGGAAGTGTGTGCAGAGAGAGAGAGAGAGAAAGAGAGAGAGAGAGAGAGAGATGGAGGGAGGGAAGAAAAACCTGAGAAAGCAGCAATATTACAGTGGAGGTCATTTTTGTTAAACTGTTACAATTCCCATGCTCAAATAACCTAAATTCAGCTTGAGGCTAGACATTTATAATCATGAAAAGTGTATTTCTGAATGGCTTTAAGAAATCCTTCTGGATTTTGCCAAAGCCTATGTTTCTCTTTAGAATGCATAATAAAGTCAATATTGCTGAGGTAGGTTTTTAAGTGTAAAGACTATATATATATGATTTGATATATGAAAAAAATAACCTCAGAAAGGTGACAGTGTTATTTTATTTTTCATAGAGATAAGTGGGTCTTTTACTAAAATCATTGGACTTCAGCATCCCTTTGTTGTATTATATGCTTGTGGTGTGTGTCAAATAAATGGGAAATAATTGTTTTGTGTGTGTTGTTTTTTCCTAAGTTGGAGTACCCATAACTTATCCTAATATCTTTTGGTATCCTCATATTAAAGGCTGTATATTGTTCAAAGCCAAAGATATGAGGCTCTCAAAGATGCATTGTGTGAAAAATGCTAAATTTTACATTTAATGATTAAACCAAATGTGGGGCACATGGCATAAAGCTAGTTTTTTTTCTTGTCCAACAAAACAATGGTCTGAAGTACAAATAATGTTGAAACAGAAAAGTACCTTTATTCATTCTCAAAAACAAAAATGTAAAAATCACATGTTTGAGAATAGAAAAATGCACTTTTATTTTAAAGGTGGCTCTTCAGTTACTGCAATACCTATATCTAATTTTTAGGTTTCAGGGTGGGAAATTATTATACAAGTATAATACAGAATATGTACACTCACTGAGCACTTAGGGACACCTATTAGGAACACCTGTACTCCTACTTATTAATGCGATAATCTAATCAGCCAATCATGTGGCAGCAGTGCATAAAATGATTCAGATATGGGCCAGGAGCTTCAATTAATGTTCACATCAACCATTAGAATGGGGAAAAATGTGCTCTTAGTGATTTAGACAGTGGCATGATTGTTGGTGCCAGATGGGTTGGTTTGAGTATTTCTTTAACTGCTGATCTCCTGGGATTTTCACACACTCTAGGGTTTACTCTGAATGGTGCCAGAAACAAAAAACATCCAGTGAGTGGTAGTTCTGTGGACGGAAATGTCTTTTTGATGAGAGAGGTCAACGGATAATGGCCAGACTGGTTCAAGCTGAAAGAAAGGTTACGGTAACTCCGATAACCATGCTGTACAATTGTAGTGAGCAGAACAGCATCTCAGAATGCACAACATGTTGAACCTTGAGGCAGATGGGCTACAACAGCAAAAGACCATGTTGGGAACTTTATTAGAACCATAGTGTTCCTTATGAAGTGCTCAGTGAGTGTATGCTGTAACATTAAAGGAGTAGTCTGGGTAATATCAAATTAAGCTTAATCGACAGCTTTTGTGGCACAATGTTGATTACAACAAAAATGTATTTTGACTCATCCCTCGTTTAAGGCACTTACAAAGTGGAAGTGAAAGGGGCCAATCAGTAAATATTAAAATATGCACTGTTTAAAAAGTATTGCCGAAATGTTTTAAACAATATGCACGTTAACATGATTTTAGTGTGATATAATGGCTTACTAACCTTTTCTGTGTAAAGTTATATCCAATATTACAACTTTGTTGCCATGATGACGTAACACAGTAAACACTAAAACTCTAATTTGTTTTGATCAACTTTACAGCTTAAATAACACAAGTTTTAACATAAGAATGAATGTAAGTGCTTGTATAAAATGATGCGGTTCACATTTCTGTTGATAAACTCTCGAATAATTTATAAGTGCCTCACTGAAACCTCCATCTTTCATTTTTGTTGTTGTTGTGGTAATCAACATTGTCACAAATGCTGTCGACCGAGCTTAACCAAAGTTATGTCAGTCCACCGTTGGCCATCATTGTAATGCTCCTGGGAAGCTAATTCCAGTCATGAAAGGACAGCTCCTATCTTCTTGAATGGGGAAAGACAGAATTCTCCAAAACGGTTTGTCAAGATTTAGATCAAAGAACATATTTCAAATCAGCAGTAAAATCTGACAACACTGGTATCATAAATTGTGCTTTTCCACCTCAGATTTCCTGACTTGTATAGCTCAAAACAATTTCCTGGCTTGTATAGCTAATGCGCATGCACATTCTTAAGTTAATTGACAGTGGAAGGTGGGACTTCCTTTCTACATCCGTTGTCTGTTGGGCAATACAATTTCTCCCGTTCATATAAAAAGAAGTGGCCCATCTCTGCTAAATAATCTCTGGCTTAATTTGTATAGAACCCAGAATATTCCTTTTTAAGAATTATCTTTACTGGAATTAAGGGTCGTAGCCAAACTGTTAATAAGAAAGGGGTTCCCTCAGACTTTTGGCCATGCAGTTTATATAAAGAATAAGATTGGTAGCAAAATTTTCTAAAAGATTTTATAAAAAATTATAAATACTATAAAAAAACTAAAATTAAAATAAAGTGGCTGGAGTATCTTACAAAAAATCCTTCCACATAGTGGAAACACTGATGGCTGCACTCCAATATTTCTGTAGATGCCCATTAACTTCAGTTTGGAACTTCAAAGTGTGCTTTACAATAACTTTAAAGTTTACAATTAATAATAGTTACTATGTGTGTCTGAGTGTGTTGCTGCTGATCTGGTATCAGAGACTGGTGGACGTCTAACCCTGTACCGGTAATCACTATTAGGAAAGTGAGAGCGGCTGTGGATCGCTGATAGCTACAGCCACATTCTAATCACTCCTCTTTGAAAATGAACAGAAGGCAGAAAAGCAGAGGGAGAAAGTACTCTGATTGGAAGCTGGACGAGACCTCTTTTCCACACAGGAAAGCGTCTTGACTGGAACGGATCCCTCTGGTTCAAGTGACCTTATTTGAGAGACGAAACCTAAGTCAGACAACTGTAATCAGCTGTCTACAAATACTGTCATTCACTAAATCAGGTGCCATGGAGGATAAGAGTGTGTGTGTGAGAAAGAGAGAGGGTCTCATTCTTGTCATGTCAGATGAGAGTCTGTGAGTGTGTGTGTGTGTGTGTGATCGAGAAGCTCTCAAGTGCCCATTCTCCAGCTCTCACTCTTATGCTGAAGTGATGTATAAGCTCATGATTTGGTTGTATTTTATTGAGCTTTTACTGCTAGCCGATGGGCTCTCTCCGCATGCATGAAGGCTTTCCTGCTTAAATAGAGCTTTCGCCTGGGTTTTTGAAGAGTGATTATATGTGTTATAGATCTGAGCTGGTAACCTAAGGATTGTTGGTCCAAACTCTGATCTATGAACTATCACAAACTGTCACCATTATAGTCAAGGTCTTTTGCACCAAAAACAGTCCACTTTCCAATTTAAAAATGACCTAGAATAGGTATTGATATGTACATTGGCAAGAAAAAGTATGTGAACCCTTTGGAATTACCTGCATTTATCTTAAAATCTGGTTTGATCATTTTTTAAATTTTATTTACAATGATGAACAAACTCAATCTATTTAACTAATAACACACATTTTTTTTATTGTTCTTGTACATATTGAATACATCATTCAAAAATTCACAGTATAGGTTTATAAGTATTTGAACCCCTATGCTAATGACATCAACAAAATCAAATTAGAATCAGGAATTGGCAAACCTGGTATCCAATTAATGGAATGAGATTGAGGTTTGGGTTAGAGCTACTTTGACTTATAAAAAGCACTCAAACATTTTGAGTTTGCTATTCACAAGAAGCATCTGCTGACGTGGACCATGCCTTGCAAAAAAAGAGATCTCAGACCTACGATCAGCAATTGTTGCTTTGTGTGAAGATGGAAAGGGTTACAAGGTTATCTCAAAAAGCTTATATATTCATCTGTCCACAGATAGACAAATTGCCTATAAATGGAAACAATTTAGTACAGTGGCTACTCTGTCATCTTGGCTGGACAGCCACTTCTTGGGAAAGCGTACACTTCAGAATGCTCTTGGAACTGGTTAAAATCACTGTTCATGAGTGTACTATACGGAAAACATTAAACAGTCCATGGCAGGACACCACAAAGGAAGCCACTGCTTTCCAACAAAAACATTGCTGTTGTCTGAAGTTTGCCATAGACCACCTTGACACTCCATAATGCTACTGGAAATTTTTTTTGTAGACTGATGAAACTAATGTTGAATTGTTTGTGAAGAACACGCAGTACTACGTATGATGTAAAAAGGGCACTGCATACTAACATGAAAGCATAATTCCAACGGTGAAGTACGGTGGAGGGAGCATCATGGTTTGGGACTGGTTTGCTGCTTCCTGGACCACTTGCCATCATGAAGGGAAAAATTAATTCCCAAGTTTATCAAGATATCCTACAGGCTAATGTCAGGGTGGTAGGGTTACTGCCAAAAAGAAAGTCCAACTTTTGGGAGTGGCCCAGTCTGAGCCAAGACCTTAACCCAATAGAGATGCTGTGGAATGACCTTTAATAAGCCACTGTTCTGTGCTGATGTTGCATATTGTATTCGCTAAACAAATGTCATTGGCCCTGATAGTGTGTGAAATTAAAAGTTTCTATTTAATTTTATTTTAAACTCTGAGGGCTGTGTCCTTGAGAAACACAAGTGACCCAAATGACAAATCTCTCAAAACCAATTAGAGAGAGGAGACAGTGATCTTCTAGGAAACAGAGAGGTCATTTAATCTCTGAGGGTGTCCTCTCTCATGCTGTTGCATTCTCCTTTAGCTAGTGCTCTAAAACAAAAGCAGGTGTGTGAGCAGATCGGTAGGAAAGTTATTAGTCTCTTTCGTTTCTCTGGCTCCTCCCTGGAGCCCTTTGTCAGTTTTCCTGTCTGTTCGAGGTGGGCTGGGAATACATCTTCATAACTCAGATTCCAATTTATTGAGTGACACAAGCAGATTCTGCACAAATAAAGAGAGATTGGATCATATTAGCACAAACCCTTTCCCGTATGTCATCGAGAGGAACTTGGGCAGGAATGGACTGTCATGGCAGATGCTGATACCTGAGTCCCTGTGTCCAAGTATGCATGCTTCCCTGTTACACAGTATGCAAAATGCAGTTCGTCAAATGTCAGAAAACTCAGTATTCATGACACACTAGGATAACAATACCCAGATATCATTCTTTGTATTATACTACACACCTAAATACTAACAGAATGTGCTTCATCTACAGTCAAGAAGTAAGTTCTACATTGAATTCAATAGATACCATGAAACTCCAAGAATTTGGACACAGTCACTGTCTGTGTTTGTGCAGCATGCGTTTTACTCAGAATAATGCATGTGTATAACATGCAGGCTTTTCTTTCTGTCTGTTTACCGTGCTGTCTCTCTCTCTAAGGACAGACGTGCTTCTTTTCTACAGGAGGACTGAGGTAATCGTGTTGAGTTGTCACCATAGAGAAAGCAGGAGAGAAAGTAATTGTGTTGTTGCAGTGCTTGTAGAAATCCCATCAGCCCTCTGGGCAGGCCTGTCACACAGCATAAAGAGCCGGCTAAAAACATAAGCATCTGCAGACAGGGCAGCGGCTGCGGCAGGTGGGGAAATGCCTCTTGCATAGAGCAGTGGTGTCACAGCAAGCAGATGAAATGGCTGCTGGTAGTGCAGGAACATTAGCCTGATCAGTGCTGATAAAAACATGGATGCTGGTAGATAAATATCCAGGCAGAATAAGGGGGTTAAAACTATCCTGATGGCACCAAATAGCCTGCTGTCTGCCGGGCAGATGTGCATATGTTTTATGCTCTGATTTGCGGCCACTGTAATTGATTTGCATTTGGAATGAGTGTCAAATACAAGCTTGTGGCACTCATGCAAATAGATAGGTAGATGGATAGACAGTCAACTCTCTACTTTGTGCTCCTGTGAGAAATATTAACCTCCTTGTTCACTCATGATTTGTGTGTTGGGTGGTTGATGTACATTCTATGATAGAATACCTATATTTATGAAGCATTTAATCATATTCTTTCTCTCTTTTCCTGCCTCTCACTGATCTCTATACATTTATGTCTGTACCATGACAAATATCAATTAATCACAGAAAACTCTGTGATTAATTAGTTAACATTTTTAAGTGAATCACAGCCCTTTATATTAGGGCTGTCGATTTAACGTGTTATTTCAGTGCGATTAATTTTATAAAAAATAACTCGTTAAAAACATTTACGCAATTAATCGCAATGCCCCCAGATTGTAATGAGTAAGATTCCTGAGAAATGCAAGCTTGTAGTACCACCTGTTTACTCAAGAGGGCAGTAATTGAAATTTCAGCTGTGTTGCAATGTGCAGTTTATACAGTGAAGAAAACAACCAGACAGTACAAAACAGACATTCGTTACGTTCAAAACATTTGATGGAGCGCAAATCCTAACTAAGGGATCTCAAGATGTGTTCTAAGAATTATACTATATTTAACCTGACACAGTGACCTAAACATTTTATGTTTATGACGCAATGCACCCAAGACGCTACTCAAATATGTCTGATGCTTGTTGAAATTGACAGGTCCTTAAACAAGCCCTCATAATAAATCTCGAACTGATTGACAAATTCACTTGTGAAATGGATTGCTGTGAACCGTATGACAATGATTGGATTAAGTTCAATAATAAGGTAGTAAACAATACATTGTATTCTAAAGCCGCTTTTTGTATTGTCTTATCAATGATTAACTCTTCTGCTACAAGAATGTAATGCATATTAATTATCTGAATATATTTTATTATATATATATACAGGGCTTGAATTTCGGTGCAGGAATGCGGGGATTGCGCATAATTTAAGCCATTCCCGCAAGGTTAGCTTTTGTAGTGCGAGAAATTCCCGCACAAATATATTTGCTTCATCTCAGAGCAAATGATTAAAAAATAAATTCACAGATGCGAGAAAAAAGATGTCAAACTGTATTTTATTTTCGAATTTAATACCTCAATCAGCGCTGGACCGGCATTCTCTTCCGCTGAGCCCTGGCTGTTACAAACAGATCATGTTTCATGCTGTCAATGCAGTGGTCTGCGTTGCGCTGATCTTATCCACACTATCGAGTGTAGGTGCAGCATTCTAACATTTTGAGTCATAATGAGCTGTTTGTGAAGAAATTATCCACTTCCAAATAATGTCATTTTAATCATGCAATTGAAACATTAAAAACCATTTTGCTTTTTATGGTGTGCGAGTGATAGAGCGTGGCAGCAACTAAATATGGTTTAAATATGGACCGCTGGCTGAAGCGAAAGACAAGTTCGGATGATGCAGATCACAATCCAAAGAAAAAAGTCTCCGACAACGAAAGGCCGACAAGCAGCCAAACTGAAGATCCACAAAACAATCTCACAGAGGTAAAGCAGTCAAAGGATAAATTAAAGTGACTGAAATTGAACTGAAATGCATTATAAAGACTCTGAAACTGATAGACATAAATACATATAGTTTAAACTGAGTTCTTAATATCAATTTGAAGGAGAGCATGGCGTATTTTGTATGAAGTTTAAAAAAAACAAATGCAAAGAATTGAACTGAACTGAAACACATGAACGACACTGAAATAGAGAGACATTAATATATAGCCTAGGCCTAGTTTAAACTGAGGTCTTAATGTCAATTTGAAGAAGAGCATGGTGTATTTTCTATAAAGTTTTTTTGTTGTTGTTGTTGTTATTAACTGTTTTGAGAACTGGAAATGCACAATTCATGCATACAAATCTGTATAATAAATGAAGATGATGAAATTAGCAATGCATCAAAAGTTATATATATATATATATATATATCATTTTTTGTAAAACTATGTATAATTATTTCATCATATATTGAATTATTGTTATATGAGGGGCTTTCTCAGCAAATATTTGTTTATGCGATTAAATGCGATTTAATTAATTGGGACATCATCAATTTTAATCGATTGACAGTCCTAAAACAAATTAAATAAATATATATACACACACACACATAAAAAAAATAAAAAAATCTGATTATGTTAACTATTTACTATGTTTCTAAGCATTGGTACAGAATAGCCTGGTTAATTTTTATGTCCTGTCCTTCTGGTTGGCCTATTGTAATGATAAAAGTTTTTTTTTATTATGTTCTCAATGTTTCCTCATTCCTTTTGTCTCTCTCTTCTCATGCACTTTAGCTCTACACTCCTGTCGCCTCTCGCTGCATGCTGTAAGAATCCATCATATTTACTCGGCTCAGGAATTAATTGAGGTTTAATGCACCCCCTCCTTCCCCTCCACATCTCTTAATTGTGATTTGAGGGGAAAATAACTTTTTATTTATTTTTTTATTTTTTTGGTCTGTTATTATTTTTAAGTGCAACTGGATCTGAAAAGCATCTGGACGTGTGTCAGAGCAGAAGAAAACATGTCAGGGGTTTAACTGAATGGAAGGCTGCGCTAATGGTGCCAGACGTGTGTGTGTGTGGTATAAGCGAAAGTGATTGTTAACAGCATTATTAGTTGTGAAGTCTTGAGGAGGTACGTCTGTTTAGACGGGAATTACTGCTGCACTAAATCTTTCATTAATACAGTAGTTTGTTAGCAAGGAAGTAGATCTTGAAAAATTAATGTCAAGTTAAGGTCTGACCTTTTGACCGGGGCATGAACCTGAAGTCACACTTTTTGAGCCATTATGAGAGAAAGATCAGTGAAGTGCGCACACATACAGTTCTTATCTCAATGTTTTTGTTTGTTTCTTTCTCATTTTCATTTTCTGAGGCATCTAGATACATTTCTACCTTCTAACTAATGGAAATGATGATCTGAAAGATCTTTTAGTTGTCTGGATATAGATCATTTGGGTCTAAGGTTTATTTGCTCATGTTTTCTCTCTCTTTTGTCTCTTTCTCAACAGATGGTCACAAGAACAAAGAAAATATTTGTGGGTGGATTAGCAGCGAGCACAGTCGTTGAAGATGTGAAACAGTATTTTGAACAGTTTGGAAAGGTAAGACCTGCACATCTTTCTCAGCCTGAGGTTCCAGTGTGAGCATTTTCAGATCTCCATGCCTAGCTGAACACATATAAAACATACAAACACTCATGTCTCCTCTGGATGTGTTTGTTACAGTGCTGGAAATGAGTGCAGACAGTGTGGTTGATTCAATAAACTGTTGCTTCGCTGCAGTGGTGTTTTCAGTGATGTTGAAACTTGCTATGTAAAATTAAACATTTACCGGCAAGTAGCTGACATTGATTAGAACTCTTCTGCACCAAGGAAAATAAATGTAAAACGGATGGGTTGAGGCTGCGGCTAGGACAGGATTGGTTGGGGTGTGATGTTAAACTGTGGGACTAGATAAGGAAGGGATGGGGTTGGTGCTGGGATTGGGCAGGGTTAAATTGTGGGACTGGATTGGGTAAGGATAGTGTTGGGGGTGGGCCTTGATTAGGTTGAGGTTGAGTATGTTGTTGGAGTTGGATTGGGTGTGGTTTAGGTGGGGAGTAGGACTGGATTATGTGGGCATAGTGTTGTAGATAAAACAGAATGGGTGGGGTTAGTTATGGTGGTGGGGCTGGATTGGCTGTTGTTAGGTGAGGTGCTGGGGCTGGATTGGGAGGAGATAAGTATGGTGGTGGAACTGGATTGGGTGGGGTTCGCGATAAGGTGTTGGACTGTTGTAAGGATATCGTCTGCATAATTCTGGAAATTTCAGTTCTGGATGAAAGACTGCATGCTGTTGCTATTATCTGACTGCTTATATAAAAAAAATATAAAACAAATCAGAGTAAATATTCACCAAGTCGGCCGCAATCGTGGAGACTGAGCAGGACTTGATTGACTTGATTATATGAAATGAAGCTTTTTAGCTTCTTGTGGCTCGTTTTAGCTTCTCATGGAAGATTTTAAGAGCACAAACAAATCAATGTGATTGAGCATGTCATCTGAAATCAGAGCCTCTCTCTCTACCTCTTCTGTTCTCTCTCTCTCTCTCTCTCTCTCTCTCTCTCTCTCTCTATCTCAGAGGCGGTGTGTCAGGTGGATTTGTTTTTTTATTAAATAAACTGCCCGTTCGCTGCACCCTGCCATTATCTCTGTGTGTCTGAACTGCACTGAGACTCCTGCAAACGGGAACCCAAACCTTTAGACATGCCTGCAGAGAGAGACAGACAGACAAAGAGAGAAAGAGAGCATGGTCATGCCGTTTAAATGTCTGGATTGGACATGTTTGGAATTTCTTAGTGAGCTGAAATGCCATTACTCGTGTATGTGTGTGTGTGTGTGTGTGTGTGTGAGTGAGCTCTTGTTAAAGTGAAACTGTCTTTGCATAGATGTCCTTGTGTGTATCTGGGTGCATTTTGAGTAGTTGTGTCGGTTGGTTAAGAACTGAAAGGAGGAAACAGGTGGTGAATTCACACATCGCATTTTCCTATCTCTTTCAGAGAAAACACACTATCAGAATGTCTCTCTTGTGTACAGTTGGTTATTTAGCCAGTTGGAGCAAAACCGATGCTAGAGTGTATGTCTTCTGCTTTTTGTGTCATTGATATCTGTAGAAAGTCATATACTGTAATTGGCTGATATATCACATTTTATTGGCTAAATGATCAACAAGGTAAACCTTAAGAGAACATGTTGACTTCTGTCCCTCAAAGCATCATCTTTGTTCATGTCAAATTAAACATTGTGTTTAATGTGAGTTCTATTGGTCTGTACCCTGAACCGGCCCTAGTGTTTTGGGGATTATGCAGATATTCAAAATGGGGCCCCCCTACCTATTGTTATACCCTACCAAACACAACCAACATCAATAACTAAGCAAGCTTAAACTGTAAAAACGATTTATTTTTGAAAGTATAAAGTTTAAAAATGCAAAACTATCCACTGTTGTTTATTAGCACTAGGTATAAAACATTTTATAGTAAAAATAAAATAAAAAATGAAAGAATATAATGATTTAAACTAGGGATGCACCAAAATGAAAATTCTGGGCCGAAACCGAAAATCCAGGATGCACTTGGCCGAAAACCGAAACCGAAATTTTTACCTATTTTAAAAAAAAATGTTGTGTATAATTGTATTAATTTGATACTTTTTCATTAATTTCATGAATTTAACTAATCTGAATTGAAAAACTACAAACCAATAAAATAAATCACACTTTTATTGAAAGTAGCACAACAAAATTGGACAAAAAATATATTAAAACTATATTAAATATTATTCTTCTTTCAGTTCTGTAAAAATCTAATTTTACAGATTTTATTAACAATTATCCAAATAATGTAAAGTTTTAGAAAACTATTATATGCACAACAACAGTCAAGTAATGAACTTAGCTAGCATCTTTCAAAAAGTTTAAATATGCAACAGTAATTTTAATTAAAACAACAGGCAGAACACACAATGGCAGAGGGCCTCTATTCCACTGATCTATAACTATAATATATAATTATATATATAGATCAGTGCTCTATTCTGTTTATGTAAACATATGTACACTTTAAGTGAAAATGATTGTGCAAAACAGCAGTAATTGAACTAAATCCAACCTCAAATGTAAACGACAGATGTATCCTCAAGTGAAGAACAAGTGTAATGTAATTGCTATACACATCATATTGGACCGCTTTCTATTTAACTACAAGTGACAGGTTTCTCTTCAAGAACAAAAGTTGCTAGACAGTCTCTCCTGTCAGAAAGCTCATCAAGAACATGAGATGCTGCACTGAACAGTCTCTCACTCTCTGTGCTGGTGCTTGGGCAGATAAATACCTGTGCGCAATCCGCGCAAGCAAAGGAAAGCGGTCTTTGTTTATGCGACCGTAGTCAAGGGGATTGTCCCTTCTGGCGTAGTTCAGATAAATACGTCTCAAGTTGTGGTGTAGCTGCGCTAGTTGTGACATTTTCCTGTAGAATCTCTTGCTGTATTCTGTATATGTGTATATATATATATATCTTGAAAGTTCTGCTGAATAAACACTGCAGATCGCAAATGTGATGTCCTTATCAGAAACTTTGAAGAATTTCCACACCGCTGACATGATCGCCTTTGTTTGGTAGCGCCGTTGTGGAATTATCTAACAGCTGTGATAAGGGCTACATCGATCCAGATTGAAATCTGAGCACTGAGGGGCGGGGCGAGGAGGTATATATTTTCGGCTCATATTTTTGGCCTTTTTTCTCTTTCGGCCGAAAACCGAAAGTGCCGAAAGTGCAATTTTCGGCCGAAAATTTTCGGCGGCCGAAATTTCGGTGCATCCCTAATTTAAACTAACAAAACTTTATCCGAACCTTTAACCGAATTAAATGACCAAATGAAGGTAATGTAGATGCTATTTACACTGTTGTAAAATGTGGCACAGCAGTGTATTAGAGTGTATTCTATTACAGTATGTATTACATACTGTAATAGAATACACTATAATACAACATATAACAACATATTCAGTGTATATAGTATTTTTACAGAAATTAAATTTAGTGAGCCCCCCCCCGATCACCACAAGTACATTGTGTTATACTTTCAGTTATATCACACTCATTTTAGATATTTTACTTACAAATTTTGTGTTTATTTTTATTTAAATTAAAAACTCTCCCATTACATTTAGCCAATGTCTGTCTTCACTTACATGGGATGAATATGGAGAGAGAAAAGTGAAATTGGCAAATGTGGATCTGCAGGTCACCTGTACTGATAGCCACCTGCCATACTAATGTTTCCACACTACTTCTTAAGGAAACAAAAGTCAAATTTACATACTTTCGCTTTTTTTGATGATTATATATATTTTATTTCATAGTTTTGACAGGTTCTATCTAACTATTGACATGCGTATAGCCGGACTTTGTGCTGTAGTGCTATTTACACTTATTAATTATTTACAAATAAATATTTGCCTATACAGAACCCATGGTAGGGGCCCCCTGGTGTTCGCGGGGGCCCTATGTAGTTATTTATATCATTTATTAGGCAGGGTCTGTACTTTGATATTGTATAGTTGGCCCAGATTGAAGTGGCAGATATTCAGACTTTATGCAGGGAGGAGAGGAAAGCAACTGTCTTTGAGTAGAAAACACTAATGCTCTTGACACGGAATCAGGACCCAAATGCAGGAATGAGTGAAAATAAAAATGATTTTATTAAAACAACTGAAAACAGAACAGGTGATACAAAACTCTCACAGGGGAGAGAAAACAAAACAAACTAGAAAAAGTATAATAGACTGACCAGGAAAAGAAACAAGACCTGAACAGGCTGACTAGAAACAAAACTCACAAAACGATCTGACAAATATAAGAGGGAAGAGGGCACAATATATAGGCAAGGCACATGAGGAACAGGTGAAGGCAATTAAGATAAGGACTAAACAAGGGAGAGTGACAAGGGTAATGAGGAGACGGGGACATTCAACAGCTATCATTTTATTGCTCAACCCAGTAACCAGCACCATCAGACACCATCAACCAGCCTTTTACTCAGTCTAGTAGCCAGCATCTGTCTGTCACCAGTCCCCTGCTACCGGTTGACTGTACCGATCCAGTCTTGATCCTTTTCTGTCTGCCCTTCGGTCTGTCTATTTTCTGTTTGTGTGTGTTTGTCGTGTGTATGTGTAATTGGCTGTGTTTCTGTTAGCTGTGTGCATCCCTGTCCCCGCCGCCTCATTACCCTTGTCACTCTCCCTTGTTTAGTCCTTCTTATGTTTTTTTGCGGCAAGTTTCAGACTGTAATTGGGTGGCTGCTGGGCAGGGTTCAGACAGGACATGGGCAGCCACTGGGCAGTGATCAGACCAGACGTGATCGGCCGCTGTACAAGGGTCTGAATGGAAATGTATGGCCGCTGGACAGTGGTCTGACTAGACGTGAATGGCCGCGAGATCGGGTTCAGAATGGACGGTCGCAGGCAATGTATAAGGCTGGGCAGCAGCTGCAGCGGGCTTGGACCCCTCCTGGAATGCTGCAGCAGACCCTGATGCATGGGCCCCTCTCCTCTTGTGGGTGGAAAGAGCAGCAGGCTCATCAGCCTCCTGGTGGTCTGCTGCAGACAGAGCAAGCTGGTCCTTGGTATATGCAGGAAGCTGGGCAGGCTGGATGGTGATCACTGGTGACTGGACAGGATCGTCGATGGTCACAGGGGACTGGACAGGCTCTTCAATTTTCACAGGCGACTGAACGGGTTCATTAACGGTCAAAGGAGATTGGACAGACTCGTCGACAGTCACAGGGAACTGGACAGACTCGTCGACAGCCTCAGGGAACAGAACGGGATCGTCGACAGCCACAGGGAACTGAACAGATTCGATTACTACAGGGAACTGGATGGGCTTATTGACGGCCACCGGGAACAAGACAGGCTTGTCAGCGGCCTCTGGGAACTCTATGGCCGCCATGGTCGGGAGCGTTGTCAGTGACTGGAGAACCGCCTCTGTGGCCGTGAGTGCTCGCAGCGACTGGGGATCGGGCAGCTTACTCAGCTTCCTCCTCCTCTGGACTGTCAGAAACACTTCAGTTGGAACGGCCGCCTCCTGGCAGTCAGTAGCAGACTCTTCCACCTTCTAGCGGCCAGCAGTGGCCTCCTCCGCCTCCTTCCGGTTGCTAGGAAAGTTAGAGTCACATAGGTAACCATGCCACCACGAGGACCTACTGAAGTAGTTGGAATTGGGCATTCCAAATTGGGAGAAAATGGGATTTAAATAAAACAAAAACAAGTACTAAACCTGGGAGAGTGGCAAGGGTAACGAGGAGGAGGGGACAAGGAAGCACACTGCTAACAGAAACTAACACAGCCATATACACATGCACATGACAAACAGAAAACAGACAGAACAGGATCATGACAGTTCTTCACTCAGGTGTGTGCTCAGACAGGGAAGAGTGCCTACTAAGGAGTTCATTCAAGTGCAGCTCTGAACATCACTTATGCCTAGTGGACACTACACAACTCAAGCTCATTTCATTTAATGTTTTGAGTCTGTAACTGGTCTGAGACTAAAAGTCTCAGATCTAGCAACAAAAGGTCTTGTTTTGTGCATACTTCTGCGACAGGCCAAGATGAGTCCCAGACGCTATGACTGTTTTCAAAACTGCCTGATATCTAGACGTCTTGTCACCCACTGTCCTGACGAGCAAGTGATGACATTGAGCCACAGCCAATTAAGTATAGAGAGAGGGCAAGAGGAGGGGAAGCAAAAGATAAAAAATTATTAGAAAATAATTAAATGAAACTTCACCCACTTCTCTCTATACCATCTGTCTTTATAATTTTAATCTGTTTTTCTGAAATGGCACGAGCTGTTCTTTCATGTTTGTTGAAAAAGGAGAGAATAATTAGAAAATAAAATAAAAAATCATCCACATCTCCATACCGGTTGTCTTTATTATTTTCAGCTATTTTTATAAAAAGTTTCTTGGCAAATTAGCGCAAACACGTAAAAATGGGAGCAAGACATTCTTACCTCTCTGTTGAAAGAGAAGAGCAAGGTATTGGGTGGAAGGAGACAAAAATAATAAGAAAATAAATTAAAACCTCACCCACATCTCCCTATTGGCTGTTTTTATTATTATCAGCTGTTTTTATTTTTTTCCCTTTGCAAATGGTGCCAATAAAGCACGAAAATGAGCAACAGCTGTTCTTTCATATTTTTTTACCTGCATCAAGAATAAACTGCACGAGTTTGTGAATGAATAACGTTATCTTAATTTTAAGATGCATGTTTGGTGATAAGTTTGAAATGGGACGATGCTAAGGGCAGCTGAAATGGCTGTTTTTTCGACAGTTCCGTGCGTATTTGAAGGGAATAAGCAAACTATCATAATTTTTTTAGAAAGCGAATGAATGAACGTACAACCAGGGGTGTTTGTAGGACTTGAGGAGGTTCGGGGCTTAGCCTGGCCCCATTTAAGTGACCCCCGATCTATTTAAAATAAACATGCTCTACCTTTGTTTTTTCTGCACTCTGTTACCTTTCTTACAATGTAAGTACAGTGATTCCCATAGTATTATGTGAGACTGTGGGGAGTGGACCTTTGATCCTCTAGGGGGGTCTAGGGGAGCATGCTCCCCCATAAGAAAATGTTGTACATTTTAAAGTTAAATACTTCCATCTGGTGCACTTTGATAGCAAAATTAAGAGGCTAGCATTGTTGTTTTCTTTTACAGTGATGATGATAAATTGTGTGTGGAGTAGTGTTTAAATGTAGTGGATACATTTAATGTTAGTTAACCTGGGCTGGGATAAACTATTATTTTTTAAACGATTAATGTAGCGATTTATTTTTTTCGATGCATCGATTAATCTAACGATTCATTTTTTCAGTCCGATTCGATTTCGATTCGATTAATCGACTTGACAACACCGGTAATACCGGTTTCATCGGGGGAGGGGGTGTATAAAATGTAAAAAAAAAAACATTTGCCTGGAGTTTGATTGACTGGCGATCTGATCAATCAATCATAATACGCCATTTTTGTCCGACAAAGTAGTCAGGAGAGAGAAGATTAACGTCGGTGGAATTGAATTTGAATAATGGATTGTAGGCTACTGTACTGACATCTTTCCGCTGTTAAATCAACAGTCCTTCTGATGTAGGCTACATTCATGTTTAGCCTATTTGATGCTATAAATTAACCAAGGAAAAGATGATCAGTTCACGAGCAGCTTTAACTGAGGCAATCTGTCATGACACATTAAAGAGCCACAAAATAGTAAGCCTATTTATGGTTTAAT
This sequence comes from Xyrauchen texanus, assembly GCF_025860055.1. Taxonomy (NCBI): domain Eukaryota; kingdom Metazoa; phylum Chordata; class Actinopteri; order Cypriniformes; family Catostomidae; genus Xyrauchen; species Xyrauchen texanus. The sequence continues at coordinate 8,660,811 of NC_068319.1, read as the reverse complement.
TTTCTTTGAATGACCAAATTTGAAAGTTGAGACTTTATTAAATGTTACCTGCTTGGTCCTGCCTGTCAGCGCGTTGTCAGTGTCCTCTATGTATTTTTCACAACATTCATAGCTATAAGCACATTGTTAATAGCTATAAGCGAAAACTTTAGGTGTCGACAACGTATTATAGCCTACTCCAACATCGAGTGCAAAGTGGGGAGTTGAAAAAAAACTTGCGGTGCTCTGTCATCTGCAGCTGCTCCCGGGTGGCATTGCCGTGGTGCTAGAATGGAAGGCCATCTCCATTTTGCAAAGACGACATATCACGGAATTGTTTCCTTTAAAGAATTCCCATACTTTAGAGGAACGAGTGCATGCCGCCTTGCACTTCTGATAGTCTGAGGAGCCACTCGTGTTGCTACTATTCGCCGGTGCCGCCATCTTTGTTTTGGGTCCGACGAATCGACGCGCATATTTTGCGTCTACGTATTTTTTGCGTCGACGTCATCGATGACGTCGACGCATTGTCCCAGCCCTATAGTTAACGTTAACTACCTCAAAGATTTGTCGTCCTCCTCAGCCAAATAAGTGAGACGGATCCAGGAATACTCCTGTGTGTGTGTGTGTGTGTGTGTGTGTGTGTGTGTGTGTGTGTGTGTGTGTGAGCACGTGAGTTTACAGCAGTGTGCAAGGAGCTGACTGAACTGACTGCCACACAAGAGAGAGCGCAAAACACAATCTTTTATTTTATATCATTATGAGACTGAGAAGTGTAAAAATGTTTTAGGTTCATTATGAGGCCGAGTCTGTGGCGGGCTGCCAGAGTCTAGTCAATTAATGGAAAACACTGAAGTACATGTGTTGTTCATTGGAAATTTCAATGTGTATATCAAAAATGGCTAATTTCCTGATTTATCATTAAACCGTAAAACAATGTATTTTGGCGTAACATTAGTTTACTCTAATATGAACATCTAAGTCAGTCAGTTGCTGGTTACTAGCATAAGTGGACTAGCACATCCCATGCAGACCAGGGTTCAAAACAGTGTTACTATGAATGCAAACTTTAACCTGTTGATACGCAATTCCCCCGCATGCGGTAGTGACGTCACTCTGCTTACATTTAATATATAATTCACAGTCTATAAATTTAATTAATGTTAACATTATACATCTTTTCAATGGTCTATGGGTTCAACTTTGATATCCTATCTCTGTTTCACAATTGCAATGCTCCAGAAACAGCAATTTAGTTATTTGTGCCAGGATTACAAATGAAAACATGCAATATCAAAATGGGACTTCATACTTTTGTTATGGAAACGTGATCGCCAGAATCCAGTTCGCCACAATTGGGTCAAGCGCTCATTGAAAAACATCCAATAGCACTTTTTGTCCATAAAAGTGATTAAATCTGAGAAATAATTATATATTCTCCATTGTTTACTTGAGATCTCAACTGAATGGTTTACCCTTCATCATCGTTCTTCAACAAACTATGCAATCTGAGCAGCATTCAAGTTTTAAAACTGTATATTATCTAATATAATAGTTATCAATAAAATGAGCCTGTCTACAAAGTCTATTTGTAAAAATGGGGAGTAGTTTTATTCATAATTGCCAAGCAGTGCAGTCAGATTTTGTGCCGTCTTGAAAGGCGGAGCCTTAATTTTAGGAACCTAATTTTTTGTTAGATCATCTTCAAATTTCAAAACTTCTTTAGACTTGTGGGTTTGAGAACATTGTATTTCTGGGTTGTCTTGGTACATTTATTATTGTTTTTTAGATTATAAAAACATGTTCAGCACAAAATATTTCCATTACTATAAACTTCAGCTTCTCTAACTTTAAAAAATAACAACATATTAATTCTGGGAAATAAATCCCAAAGTGTCTTCTTTCAAAATATACTACAACTGTGTCCATACTCTAAAGGGTCCAGTAAATACAACCATTTAAGTTCAGGTATGTCATTTTCATGGATTGTGCTCAAAAAGGGGGTGCGTATCAACAGGTTAATACAGTGAAAAAGACACTATTAGCATAACATAAATGTATTTAAATAAATAAAAATGTCCAACATTCTTTTGAATGTTCATGTACTAAAATAAAATATTTGATGCCATTATTGTACCTTAATTTACTATTACTGTTATTTTGAATGGCAATGGAAAATGAAGCAATGTGATATCAAGTTTACCTCGTCATAAAAAGTAGTCCGTTAATTTACCTGTTGAACCTTATTTACCTTTTGCTGACCCTTTATGCTTCGCAAAGCTAATTTGTGCTTCTAAATCACTTGCACCTTTATCAGCAACTGACACAAAAGTGCCATCTTTACATGTCATACATTCTGATTCCCACGGATCTTGACCTGGATCAAAGCATGGGATTGTTTTGTGCAAATCTTCTGTAAATTTGCGCTTTCGTTTGGGCATTCGCGGAACGATTGACAGGCAGAAATTTGGCCAATAGTTGTTGCCTCTTATAATCGTCCCATTGGTGTGCAAGAAGGCGGGACTTACAAAGAGGGGTTAAAGCAATGCAAATATGCGCGCACACACAATGAAGTATTAGACCAGATGCACATCATAACGCAACTAAAGCCGAATCCTGGACATTTTTGCAAATTTAGAAATCCCGGCCGGACGCTTTTTTTAAGGATCCGAAAAGAGGACGTTTGGTCACCCTACATTTGGACGTCCTTGACCAGCCCACAAGTTTAAAAATATTAAGCTAACCATATAGGTAACATCAGTAAATCCTCACCATTACTCTTCTTTTCGATAAAGTCCAAAAGGCTGCGTTTCTTTTTTCTTGATGTTTTATTTTTCCTCCAGAGTGACACAAGTTGCCACTCTTTAGTAGAGGGAGGCGGAGGGTGTCACGTAATGTGAACTTAAAACAAAATGAAGCAATATTATTGCGAGAAGCCTATGGTCTTCGAAGACCTGCGAGACAGGCTGTGTCATGAAGATTATTGAATATTAATACAGAAATATGTTTGTTAATTACATTCAGGGCTACAGTCAAAACATTCTTTACTGAAGCCCTGGAAAAATGACCTGGCGACGCTGATGCATACAACAGGGACACAAATATGAGCAGCACGCACCCCAGAAGCTCATTTACGGGTCTGCACTAAAATAAATCAGATTTCCGTTCTAAATATCATTTTTATGAATATTACGAGAAACTGTGCTCTATTTTTAGCGCTTTTTTCTATTCTTTTATTTTTATTCACTTTATAATCATTCAGTCAAACACTGATTAATGATTGATGTATATCATCATGAAATCAGAAACTCTCCCTTCGAAATCCTAACACAAGTGGTCAAAAGAGAAGAGCAGGTGTAACTCCTCTTAATACCAGTTGTACACATGGTCTCAGTTGGGGATGAATGGATGTGTAGTTGATACACTACAGTACTGAAGTGTTCGCACCAGCATGTCGAAAAACCGGACTGTGAGTCACAGGACGCTGACTTCTAGTCGTGTATTTTACACTTGGCTTTAGAGACACAGCTGCCCACTGCTGAGAAGTACTCCCTCCAGAGACAAGATAGAGAGACTTTCCGAGAGAGAGAGAGAGAGAGAGAGAGAGAGAGAGAGAGAGAGAGAGAGAGAGAGTGTGACTGACTGACTGACTGACTGACTGCTCTCACCTCAGGGTGCTTGTGTTCTTCCTTTTAGAGGAAACAGAATGAAAAATAAATTTTTTCAAAAGGATAAAAAAAAATTTGAGGTCAGAGACAGGAAATGCATTTTCTAATATATATATATATCTTAATGTGCATCTTAATGTGTGTATCAGTTAATTTAGTGGTATGAATTAGTAATAACTTCAGACAAATGGATAGAATGACCATTAGCAGATGTTCACTGTCCCAAACCACCGTAAAAATTACTTACAAACGTACTTTATACACTGAACTACAGGAAAAATCACAACATTTTTGTGGTTAACCCTCTGGGGTCTGAGGGTGTTTTGAGCCCTGGAGAAGTTTTGACATGCCTTGACATTTGTTCTTTTTTCAGTTGCTTAAAAACATATTAATGGCTAAAGTCTGATAACATTGTATTCAGCACAAACTGGGCTACAATAATATGTGAGCAACATGTATGTACTGGTTTGTATTTTTGAGAAAATAACATTTATGCATGGTTTTTGAAAAACTAAATTTTTAAGTAATTGAAATAAGGTCATATAACATATACTAAACATTTGTCCACAAAACTTTTGAGAACTGGATCTTGTAGCCTAGAGTTTTTGCTTCAAAATTATGTGAAAACCATCCTGATCACTCATTCATACAAAACAATGTAGTAATTGAACTTTTGTAAGACAATTTTAGTGTTGATAGGTAATATGCGAGGAGGCGTGAACGATCATGAATATTAAGGTAATTTAGACCTGAAGAGACAAAAGATGCCTCCCCTGGGCATATCAATGAGGGATAGAGAATGAATGTGAGGAGACTTAATGATCAAAATCAAGTTTTAAGTTAAAAGTAATCTGACTATACATTTTCTTTACATAAAGACTTTACTTAATTTTATACCTACACTACCATTTAAAAGAAGTCTCTTCTGCTCACCAAGGCTGCATTTATTTGATACAGTAAAAGTAAAACCGTTTTTACAGTAAAAACATTGTGTTAACTCTTTTTACAATTTAAAAGAACAGTTTTCTATTTGAATATATTGTAAAATGCAATTTGTGATCAAAGCTGAATTTTCAGCATCATTACTGTAGTCTTCAGTGTCACATGATCCTTCAGAAATCATTATAATATGCTGATTTTCTAATATGGGCATGTTTAAAGTGCATTTTACTCATTTAACCTGAACACATATTTGTAAGCACAAGCTTTGTTGATGATAATGAGGCGGCATAAATGCTAGTTAAAATATAATCTATATTGTGTATATCTGTATCCTCGGCTGGATCAAGTCTCTCTTCAAAATACAAATGTTCATTGGAGTCCCACTCTTCTTCTGAGGAAAATGTTAACTCTTCCTTAATATCCAGGAGTTTGATCGCATGTGTATTGTTACAAACACGCAGAAAAGTTGAGCTGTGTTGTGTTTACAACCTCACTGTCGGGGGCATGTACATTTGCGTTGATTGTCTCAGCACATTAGCGTATGAATGGCGTGTGTGAAAAGTATTCGTGGAGTTTCAGTTAATTTTTTTGACGTGTTTCTGAAATCTGCTCATGAACACAGAGACTGCTGAAAGCTCACCCTTTTTATTTTCTTTATTTTACAAAAGCACAAGGGGGTGATTCTCGCGAAATTAGACATATGAGGTGTCATGAAACATTTTGATGATAAAAGTAAATGCTATCAAAATAAGAATAATACAGTTATAAACATCTCTTCATGTACTATTTTGCACATGATTTCAAATGACATCATAAATACCAATTTTGTTGTTTTTTCCACATTTAAGGGGAAATTTGTCATTACCACAACGTGTCCATGACTGGATTTGTGTTCTTTATGATGGAAATATTTATAATTAAAAAATATAAAAAATAAAAAGCTTCAGTGCATGTTATACTATAAACATTTACAGTAAAGAAACATGTGGTATTTGGTGATCATTGGTAAATGTAGTATGTAATAATGTAGACAATAATAAGGAATATATATGTGTCCAAGACCAATTTTCTCATCCTCCGCAACAATTTTCAATCATTGTTTAAGTCCTCAAGGAACTAACATTTTCAAGAAATTTTGTTGGAAGGGACATAATTGACTGTGACACTCAAGATGGCTACCAGGTAAGCAGTTCTTATTTTTTCTCTCCAAATAAAAGTTAAAATTTTTGTTTGTCATAGTACCTACACGACTTTTTAGTTCTCATTACTGAAACATGAGTTTGTGAAGTTTTAAAAAAATGTTGCTGTTTTAATTTTTTGATTACTATATACCCCGTTATGGTCTAAATATAAAAAGAGAGGGAAAGTTTAGCTAACCCTCATTTAGCTTCCACAGTTAGCAAGAATGTTTAAGGTCGCTCATCCTCCGCAACACCATTATCATTCACTGCAACAATTGAAGGCCTGTTGTGGTGGAGATACTCAATGTTTCGGTAATGAGAAACAGACTTATGAAGGAGGGATGAGCACTGTAACTCTTGCTCATTTCTTGCCTCACTCATCCGCTAATCTTGGGTACTGATTGGCCGAGTTTTAAAGATATTTTAGAGGGTATTTGCGCGGATGGGTCCTGCATAAAGAGGTGTGCGGTGTGCGATGCTCTGGCAGGGGAGGCGGAGCTGGGGCCGTCCTCGGCTGCTCTGAATGACGAGGGAAGGGGCGAGGTGGCCACCCCTCCTCTCAGGGAATTCCCTTAAACATGCTCTTGACCAAGTGAGAGTAATTGATGGTCAAAAGCTTCGGCCGGGCATCGCCATTTCATACCCGTATTTTGCCATGATTAAAGATCGGCTATATAGAGTGATGCAGGACGCTCAAACAAAAGAGGAAGTGACCCAATTGTTGATTCCACGGAGCAGCCGGGAAATGATTTTCCAGGCGGCTCACTATAATCCTATGACCGGTCACCTAGGGGAACGAAAAACACTTCTCTGTCTAATAGCCCGTTTCTATTGGCCGGGCATTGGCGGTGACGTCCGCAGGTGGTGTGTGGCGTGCCGTGAATGTCAGCTGGTAAACCCACCGGCCACCCCAAAAGCGCCATTGCGCCCTCTACCATTGATCGAGGTCCCCTTCGAAAGAATTGGGATGGACCTCGTCAGGCCATTAGAACGGACAGCACGCTGGCATCGCTTCGTGTTAGTCCTAGCGGATTACGCGACGCGATATCCGGAAGCAGTGCCTCTGAGCAACATCTCCGCACGTAGTGTTGCAGGGGCACTCTTCAAGATAATCTCCTGGGTGGGGATTCCGAAAGAAATCCTCACCGATCAAGGCACGACTTTTATGTCACGAACACTTCGCAAACTTTACGAGCTCTTGGGCATTAAGTCGATTCGCACTAGCGTTTACCATCCGCAGACTGATGGCCTAGTGGAACGATTTAATAAAACGCTCAAGAACATGATTCAGTAAATTCGTACAGGATGACGCTTAGAAATTGGGATAAATGGCTGGACCCCCTGTTGTTTGCAGTACGAGAGGTCCCACAAGCCTCCACAGGGTTCTCCCCGTTTGAGCTGCTGTACGGGCGACGCCCACGCGGGGTTCTCGACGTCATCCGCGAAGCTTGGGAGGAGGGACCTTCTAATAGCAAAAATGAAATTCAGTACGTTCTTGATCTTAGAGCAAAACTCCACACACTGGGGCGACTAACACAGGAGAATTTGCTCCAGGCTCAAGAACGCCAACGCCGGCTGTATGACAGGGGTGCTCGGCTACGGGAATTTGCACCGGGAGATAAGGTACTTGTATTGCTCCCAACGTCGAGCTCTAAATTACTCGCCAAGTGGCAAGGACCCTTTGAGGTCACACGACGAGTTGGGGATCTCGATTATGAGGTTAAACGTACCGATAGAGGGGGCGCGCGGCAAATATATCACCTCAACCTCCTGAAATTGTGGAGGGAAGAGGCGGCCTCTGTGACGTTGGCCACGGTAGTTCCGGAGAGGGCGGAGCTCGGACCGGAGGTAAACAAAGCCCACAGTCGCAACACTCCGGTTACTTGTGGAGACCACCTCTCACCGCGTCAACTCACAGAGGTTTCCGATTTACAAAAGGAATTTGCAGATGTGTTTCCCCTCTACCGGGCCATACAAACATCATACAGCACCACATCGAGACCGAACCGGGCGTGGTGGTACGGTGCCGCCCCTATCGCTTACCCGAACATAAAAAGAAAATAGTTCGGGAGGAATTAGATGCGATGCTCGATATGGGCGTAATAGAGGAATCCCACAGCGATTGGTCCAGCCCGGTTGTTCTTGTTCCTAAGAGCGATGGGTCTGTTCGATTCTGTGTGGATTACATAAAAGTTAACGCGGTGTCTAAATTTGACGCGTACCCAATGCCCCGTGTTGATGAACTGCTCGATCGGTTAGGTAATGCTCGTTTTTATTCGACCTTGGATTTAACGAAGGGTTATTGGCAGATCCCCTTGACACCAATGTCCCGTGAGAAAACCGCCTTCACTACACCGTTTGGATTACACCAATTCGTGACGCTTCCTTTCGGTTTGTTTGGGGCACCAGCCACGTTTCAGCGTCTTATGGATAGGATCCTCAGACCTCACACCGCGTACGCCGCTATCTAGATGATATCATCATTTATAGCAATGACTGGCAGCGGCACATGCAACATCTGAGGGCCGTCCTGAGATCGCTGCGGCGGGCGGGGCTCACAGCAAATCCTAAGAAATGCGCGATTGGGTGTGTGGAGGTACGGTATCTGGGGTTCCACTTGGGTCATGGCCAGGTGCGTCCCCAAATTGACAAAACCACGGCAACTGCGACTTGCCCTAGACCCAAGACCAAAAAGGGGGTGAGGCAGTTCCTGGGGCTGGCTGGCTATTATAGGAGGTTTGTGCCTAATTATTCGGATGTCACCAGCCCGCTGACTGACCTCACTAAAAAGGGGGCTCCAGATCCGGTCCAGTGGTCGGAGCAGTGCCAACAGGCGTTTATGCAGATTAAAGCCGCACTTTGTGGGGGGCCGCTTCTTCATGCACCTGACTTCTCTCTCCCTTTTGTATTACAGACGGACGCTTCAGACAGAGGGCTGGGGGCCGTACTCTCGCAGGTGGTGGAGGGGGAGGAGCGCCCGGTGCTGTACATTAGCCGTAAGCTCTCCTTAAGGGAGACTAAGTACAGCACCGTGGAGAAGGAGTGTTTGGCCATCAAGTGGGCGGTCCTCACCCTCCGTTACTACCTGTTGGGGCGGGCCTTCACCCTCTGCTCGGATCACGCCCCACTGCAGTGGCTCCATCGCATGAAAGATACTAACGCCCGGATCACCCGTTGGTATCTAGCACTCCAGCCCTTTAAATTCAAGGTGGTCCACAGACCGGGGTTGCAGATGGCTGTCGCCGACTTCCTCTCCAGAAATTGGGGGGTGGTGGTAGGCAGGCGGATGACGCCCGGCCTGAGTCGGGCGGTGGGGGTATGTGGCAGCGGGGGCGTGGTCAAGCGCCCGTCCGGGAGAAAAAAGCGGTAAGGGCGCTTACACCTGAGCTAAATTATGTCTAACACCTGTCTCTAATTTCAGTGAGCACGGGGAGAGCGGCATAAAAAGGCAGCGAGAGGGCCTCCAGGGGGGACAGATGACAAGCAAGCTCAGTGCGCTGATATTGTGTTGTATTATGTGTGATAGCGGTGTTGTAAGAAACAACGGAAATTAAAAGCTTACCTTGTGGTGAAGACCTGTTTCCTGTCCTCCTTCGTGTGGAAAGCGTTACACACGTTATATGAATAATCACATCAATATATTATTCCAAGGTGGTCCAGTTGCCATGACCACAATCTGGCAACCTACAACCCATTTGCACTGTTGATATCTGCGCAGGTAGTAGACGCGGGATGTTAAATCAAGCATCACTGGTAGATAGGAGGAGAACAATCAGCTGGTGCTCTGGTGAAAAAACAAAATATACATGTACATTTAACAACAGCTGGATGGAAGAATTGAATTTCATATCCCGAAGCCATATCGACAATGCCCCCGCCTTTTGTAATGTGTGTCGCACTGATTTTAATATCGGACACGGTGGGAAAAATTACGTTAAATCACAATGGCACAATTTGTATGTATTTAGCCTGCCTCTGCCATCCAGCACCCCCCTTCCCTTCTCCCGGATTAAACAACTCGGGCAACGCGACGTCGGAAAGTACCTCATACTCTGTATCAAGGAAATTTACCAGATTTCTGAACCCTTTGTCCTCAACTATGGAGAACAGCTGGTCATCCAGGGCCATGAATTGCATAATTTTCCTTGTAATTGCTTTGGTCTTTTCGCTGCTCATTCCAAGGAATGATAGGAGAGGCTGCTGACTTGTGGCTGGCTTTGAGCTCTGGCTAGCTTTAGCCGCTTTCACTTTTTAGCTTCTTTTTTAAAATGGGCATTTTCAGCTGGGTGATGGTGTTATAAGTGTCTAATTAGGTTTGTTGTTCCGAAAGTTATTGTGGTGGTTCCCCCACGGTTTACTTTGGCCTTACAATTATTACACATTTCAAACTTTATATATACTTCACTCACACAGTGAAGATCTCCCACGCCAATGACATGTTTACATGCGGCTGTGACATTATTGCCTGCGCCGCTGGCAACAAAACGGACCGGCTTGGAATCGGTAAGACGTGAGTGAGGCTGACCGGCCGGTTACCGGTCCGGGCCGAGCATGCGGAAAATCGGCTAATTCCGGTCCCTGGACGGTCGATCGGTGCATCTCTAGTACAAAGCAGTCGTTCCAGTTGTTTGTTTTAGTTGTTTGACCAACTCATAAATCGAGTTGCTGCTATTCAAGTTCTTCACATGAAATTATTCTCAGAAAAAGGTTGTGTGGTTGAATGTCAGGACCAAAGTGTTTTAGCTAAACTAAAATCTTTTTACAAGAGCACATGATGCTGTTACATTTAAATGTTTCTCAGGACCACATGATAATATGTTACATTGAAAAAGTTCTCATGAACACATGATTATATGTTATACTAGAATGATAATATTTATACTAATGGTTGTATATTTGTTAGTACTACAGTGTAGGCTACATGATATGATTCTTTATGAGCATAACATTGTAACTTATATACACAACAGTTGTTAACACAAGGCATGGTACTGTGATGATTACGATAAATGAGAATATGAAACTCTGTTCATGAAATAAATATTATTTAAAAAATTGTATGCGGTTTAAATATGTAAAATAGGGTTAGGCATCAAACCCCTTTGTCAACAGTTAATGTGTGAACTAAATCTCATTTCCGAAACATTGATTCTCATTACAGAAAGGGCATTTTCATTACCGCAACATGTATCTTTTTTACAAATTAAGTAATAATTAGATAATCATATTTTGTTTAAAAATGTATATACATATTACACAACACTACTTATTTAAGGTCTGCTACATAACAAATGTGTATGTTATCTTTTAATAAAACAATTAAAATAAATTGTAAATCATCACGTATGTTTCGGTAATGAGAGAAAATAAGGAAATTACAAAAAATAATAAATATGAAAAAGTAATCTCTCCAGAGTTTTACATAGCTTTGAGCACGAGTAATAAGAGTCTACTTTAACATTAGCCAAAAATACACATTTTTAACCATATATTTAATGTAATGTCATGTTGCGGTAATGATCATTTTTTATGGACTTCATCTAAAAATGTAAATAATTATATAGGAAATATTTTTTTAAATCTTGTAAAAATAATGGTTATAGTAAGTTCAGACCTTAATCTTATATGTGCAAAAAGAAAATTGGCTTTAAGGGCATTTTAAAAATTCTGATGCTGGACACCTTCTAAATCTGGATTTCGTGAGAATCACGGTGTTGTTGTTATTGTGAGTGTACACAAATAAAAGTATATTTGCACCGGCGCGTCCGTCGACCCCAGAGGGTTAAGGTCTAAAAAGATGGATAAACATAAAAGATAATGCTGAAGGAAGTATTCTTTGGTTTAGTGGGGTGTGATTATATAGCAAGTTGCAGAGCAGTGCTGAAGTCTGGCATTGGAGTGCTTTAATTCTGCTTCAGGTAGTACAGCTGCACATTTTCATAACTTTACATCTTATGACTTAAATAAAATCATATCTGCTTTCTGTGTGTGAGTGTGTTTTTGTGTGTTAGTCTTACATTTGACTACATAATCAGCAAGCTCTCATCTCTGGGAGTTTGAGGTTAAGTGGCTGATGGAAGTTTGATGTTTATTGGCTGAGAGCTTGAGGCTCAAAAGCTGATGTGAGTTTGAGGTTCAGTGACTGATGAGAGTTTGAGGCTCAAAAGCTGATGGGATTTTGAGGTTCAGTGGCTGATGTTAGTTTGAGGTTCAGTGAATGATGTGAGGTTGTTGTTCAAAAGCTGATGAGAGTTTGGTTTAAGAGGTAAAGGGAGAATTAAGTTCAGTGGCTGATGGAAGTTTGAGGTTCAAAAGCTGATGGGATTTTAAGGTTCAATAGGTAATTAATATTTTGGGTACAGAGGCGGATGGGATTTTGAGGTTTAGTGGATGATAGGAGTTTGAGGTTTAAGAGGTGAAGGGAGTTTAAGGTTCTGTGACTGGGAGTTTGAGTTTTAAGTTGGGATGTGCGAGACTAGTCAAATAAACGATTCTGGTGCTACTAGTCAATCAATAGTTTTCCACATTAAACTTTTCAAAATTTTTACATATTTACGTTAGGTTTTATATTATTACAAAGGCTGCGCTTAAAGTAATGGCATGTTAATGTTGCACATTTAAAATATAATTAATAATACAAATATTATTAAAAAGAGGATATCTGGAGAAGATGGATACAAATTTTACCTTACCTTAGGCCACTGACTGAAGTATTTTAAATGGGCCACATAAACACAATGTTTTTTTTTTTTTATTAGTTTTCTGAGAATTTCTTTTTTTAGAATAGTCGACAAGTTGACTCCAAAATTCTCATTTAAACGTCAGTTAATTAGTCGTTCCACACATCCCTATTTTTAAGAGGTAATGGGAGGTTGAGGTTATGTGGTTGAAGGGAGTTTGACGTTCAGTGGCTTATGGTTGTTTGATGTTAAAAACCAGATGAGACATAAGTTTGAGAGCTATTGAGAGTTTAAGGATTAGTGGTTGATGGGAGTTTGAGGTTTACAAGCTGATGAGACTTTGAAGGTCAAAAGTTGATGGGAGTTTAAAGTTCAAAAGCAGATGAGAATTTGAGGTTCAGTGGCTGATAGGAGTTTGAGGTTTGAGGTAATGTGAATTTGAGGTTTAGTAGCTGATGGGAGTTTGAGCCTTAACCTTTTCGCACATGAGTTTCGCCTTTACTGACAGATCTCCCAGCGTCAGTCCTTTAATGCACGCTGTAATTAAAATAAATCTTACCTTACACTTCACAGCAGATGCACTGGAGGGCAGATTATATCACAGCAGGTGCACTCAATGTCAGTTTATATATTGTCAAACATATAATGTGGTTTTTAGATGTATATAATGTAGAGGTCGACCGATATTGGTTTTTTTCAGGCCGATGCCGATCTTTTGAAGTCCGGGTCGGCCGATGGCCGATTAATGCTGCCGATTTATTTTGGCCAATATTTGGCTGATATGTGCTTGTTTTTAACCTCTTATTTGAACCTTTTATTTGAAAGATAAAATGTAACACAAATAATTACTTAAGATAGATAAAATTTCTCAACAAATACATTTATTGAACACTTGACTAATCTGCACTTGTAGACTTAAATTAAAAATGTATAATGTAAAAACATATTGTATAAATAATGTATAACAAATATATTAAATAAACAAAGCAGGTGTTACAAACTGCTCCGAGACACGAAGGTTGAGATCCAAATGCAGCTTTAATTAAGGGGCAATCCAGACACGTAATCCAATATTCAGAGCATCCAAGAGAAGCACAGGCATAACTAGGGATGGGTATCGTTAAGGTTTTAATGGTATTACTATCTTACCGATACTGTTTATCGATCCGGTACTTTAACGGTATTCTTAACGGTTCTTTTTGTTATATATATATATATATATATATATATATATATATATATATATATATATATATATATATATATATTACACAAAGATAAACGTTATATAGGCACAGTGATTTAATTTCAGGAAGGTCTACTAACATTACTGTTCAGGTGTGGTCTAAAAATAAATCTAATAAAGTAATCAATTGTAAAATAACACTGCATAGTTTATCATAGATAGATTAATGCTTATTAATGCAGAAGTTATTCATTCAAGAGCTGTAAGTGATTTTCTCTTTGCCTTTTGTTGTTTGATTCGCAGTAATGGCTCAATCGTCACATGTTTAATAGACAGCTTCCCCTTTAAGACCGAGTTCAGATTAGGCCTGGGCGAAAAATCGATTCAATGAATTAATTCGAATTTTTTGTTGCGGGCGATTTAAAAAATAAGTTTTTGTGTAATGGCGCATTTTTGGCTCCCCGGAGCATCCGTAGCGTTAGTTTCACATAGCAGTATGGCAAGCGACAACAACAACATCATAGCACACACGAAACGGCAACAGCATACAGCAAGCGACAACATGGCTACCGGTGAGAGTGGGAAGTTTGTTCCCAAGAAACTTCATCCCAGAAATGGGGGTTACATTTGTCTTGCTTTTGATTAAATAAAAGCAAAATTTGCTTTAAGTTGTCTGCCGTTTGTCGTATTGATTTCCTTAATAAGTAGATGGGAAAATCCGGAAAAAATCGTAAATCGAATTAAAAAAAATAAAATCGGAGATTTTATTTTTAGGCCATATCGCCCAGCCCTAGTTCAGATCTAATAGGCTCCTGATGCAGCATATTTTCTCCCCAACTATTTCCATAACTACGTCCATTTAAGACATAAACTGTGTTTAAGTGAATCTCCAAGCCGGTCGTTTTGACATATTTTTGTGTATATTTGATCGTTTAGACGCGCACATGAAACCCAAAGTAGCCTATAGTTTGCTTGTCTCTTTGCGGTGTGTTTCGGAGCGCGTGTCGCCTTGGGAACGGTATCTCTTGCACTCTTTTTATTATTAAACGCGTCCCGCAATTTAGCAACAGTAGCTAGACTGCATTTTACAACAATCACCGAACGTGCTGATTCTGACGTTAAGTTTGAATTTTAGGGAGAAATGTCAGTGCACCGCTGTGAAGGGAAGGACGTTGTGCTAGACAGAATGCGGCTTATGTATAAATATTCTTTTTATAATCTTTGGAAGGCGAAATCTAAAATAAAATCAGACTAATAATCACAGATCTAAACCAGGCTATGTCTGAATGTTTAGTTCTGTCACTCATTAAGCTGGGCTCGTTTTGTGCTCGCTGTGGCACCGCGTGAGCGAGTTCTCTCTCTCTCTCTCTCTCTCTCTCTCTCTCTCTCTCTCTCTGACTGCGAATAGCAAAATTGCATCACAGACAAATGGTTTCATATTATTATACATAGAAATGGCTGGCGAGATAAAATAACTTTCTCTTTATAGCAATAAAGAATGTATTTTCTTAATTTCTCCAGTAACGACAGCAGAACCGATAACGTCCGAGCTTACCAAAGCCAGTCCTTCAATAGCCTATACTGCGTTGGTATATTTTTATTACTTATTTCTCTGCATTGAGTGACAACCCTCTCAAATATAAGACACACAAACAGAACAAATAAAAGTCTCAGATTCACTGTCTGTAATTGCAAAATTCTTGCTTGCTTATTGTGACATGATAGCAACCCTTCTGCTGTGATAATGCAACTTCAACTACGCAATCAATATCCAAAGTAGCCGAACGTCATGTCAACTATCGCGTTTGTCGCGTTTTTTTCTTGAAGTTGGCAGTAACATATCAAAAGTTTTTAATTAAATCTAAAGAAGTTATACAAATTTAACCCTTACTGTTTTCTCCAAGGAACTTAGCTCCTTCCTTAGGCACTGGATGAGGTCTGCTCACTCTGCTGGAAAATGACTCTAGGGGCAGCATGCGTCGAACACGTGTTCCACAACAACACTAGGCTGCCCACAGATGCGCCTGCCTAATAATCGGCTTGATATGCGTGGATATTGGCCTATGCCGATTAATCGGTCGACCTCTAAGCTAGACTGCATTTTACAACAATCACCGATCATGCTGATTCTGACGTTAAGTTTGAGTTTTAGGGAGAAATGTCAGTGCACCGCTGTGAAGGGAAGGAAGTTGTGCTAGACTGAATGCGGCTTATGTATAAATATTATTTTTATAATCTTTGGAAGGCGAAATCTAAAATAAAATCAGATTAATAATCACAGATCTAAACCAGGCTATGTCTGAATGTTTAGTTCTGTCACTCATAAAGCAGGGCTCTTGTTGTGCTCGCTGTAGCACCGCGTGAGAGATATCTCTCTCTCTCTCTCTCTCTCTCTCTCTCTCTCTCTCTCTCTCTCTTTCTGACTGCGAATAGCTAAATTGCATCACAGACAAATGGTTTCATATTATTATACATAGGCGAGATAAAATAACTTTCTCTTTATAGCAATAATAAATTTATTTTCTTAATTTCTCCAGTACCGACAGCAGAACCGATAACGTCCGAGCTTACCAAAGCCAGTCCTTCACTAGCCTATAGTGCGTTGGTATCTTTTTTATTAATTATTTCTCTGCATTGAGTGACAACCCTCTCAAATATAAGACACACAAACAGAACAAATAAAAGTCTCAGATTCACTGTCTATAATTGCAAAATTCTTGCTTGCTTATTGTGACATGATAGCAACCCTTCTGTTGTGATAATGCAACTTCAACTACGCTATCAATATCCAAAGTAGCCGAACGTCGCATTTGTTGCGTTTTTTTCTTGAAGTTGGCAGTAACATATCAAAAGTTTTTAATTAAATCTAAAGAAGTTATACAAATTTATTCCTTACTGTTTTCTCCAAGGAACATAGCTCCTTCCTTAGGCACTGGATGAGGTCTGCTCACTCTGCTGGAAAATGACTCTAGGGGCAGCATGCGCCAAACACGTGTTCCACAACAACACTAGGCTGCCCACAGATGCGCCTGCCTAATAATCGGCTTGATATACTTGGATATTTGCTGATTATGTTAAAAAATGCAAAAAATCGGCCGATTAATCGGTCGACCTCTAATATAATGATTATTTATGAATGCACTTGCCAGCTATGTGCGCCGCCATATTATCGTTGCAATGCAAGATGGGATTCTGAGTTTGTATTGTCATAGAATCATACAAAAGGAGGAGCATAGATGGTTCTAAAAACCTAGCCCTTCCACTCTCCCAGCCCCTGAAGTGGTTGTGACAGACAGAATTGGACAAGGCTCGAGTGGACTGACTAGTTTGATTATTCTTTGACGTCAGAAAACATAGCTGCAGCGCTGCATCTAAACAGTGTGCTCTGACGATAACGGCTTTATACTTTTATTTAGCATTGTTTGAAAGTTTGAAACATAAAAATAAAGAAAATGTGATGTTGAAAAGACTATTTGAGCAGCTAGTTCATTATGACAACCGATTTTGCTGGTAAACAGCAGCATGAATGCAGATCAGCGTCTAAGCCCAACTTATTGTAATCACCGGTTTGATCGTACGTGCTATAATATAATTACAAATAGAAAGACTGGGCTTTTTTAAAGAGGGATCTTGTTCAAAGACACAGCCTCTGACTGGACAGGATATCCAGCAGCTGTCCCTATGGGAGACAGTCTAACTGATATTCCCCGGTTCTCAGAGTTACAGGGTTTGGGACAGATGAGACTCTGTCCCCCTCTCATATCCCTGACATTTAGAGGAGCTTCAGATGGACTCATCTTCTCTCATCATCTGGATTCTTGTGTGTCCACAGGGACTAAAGGACTGGACCCTAAGCTGCAGCATTAGACAGAGATCAGGTCAACCCTATCCAAACAGATGTTTGTGTGATATTTGGGCTTCATCCTTCTTTAAATGGAGTTTGTCTGTGTGGTGACCTTTTACTGGCTCTAATACTAATCTTAAAACAGGGCAGTGCTACAGCAGGAATCCATGATGCACAGCGGAATCACTCTGGTACAGGCGGGGAGTGCTCACTGGTATGCAGTACCTGCAATTCTGTAATTTAGTCTACAGAATACCAACAGTTTTTCTTGCATACTACCACTTCTCACAGTCTCGCTGGACGATGTCATAAAATATCAATATATAGATTATTGATCAGCATGTTATTTTATCAATACTTTTGAGGCATCAATATTTTAAAATTAGCAGACATTTAAATTAGAAGCCCAATTGGCCTTCTTTCCAATTCACTCAGTTGGCCTCTGTTTAACAGTCTGCTGTAATAGGATTGGGAGACTACAAGAGGGCGATATACCATTTACTGAAGCCGGTTATAGTCACAATCACACACACACACAGTACAAGCTGAAGCTAGCTTTGTGAGCAGTGTTGGAAACGTTACTTTTAAAAGTAACTCGTTAGAAAATTTCATTACTCCTTAAAGTTAATTAAAAAGTTACTTTTTGTGTTACTTTTTTCTCAGAGCCAATCTCTCTTCTGCTATGCTATGTAATCCATACAAATAAGCCATGCATTGCATACAAGATATTACAGGATATGCTAGCTACTGCACAACACTCTTGCCAAAACAACATACTAAACAAACAGATATTTAGAAAGTCTACAATCAGTAGGTCTTCACGTCATATTTATAATAAAGACTCAATAACAGGAATGTACATGATTTGTTTTTCCATCGACATGGCACCCAACATGAATAATGAAGAATAACCACTGTCTTACCTAAAGCAAATAAGTCCAGCACTTGAACCTGCATTATATCATCATATGTGGTGCCCAGTGACAATGCCAGAGTCAACTTTAGATGTTTTTCAGAAGTCAGGATAAAATTCAGTGGGGAATGCCAACCTTAACCTTTTCACTTAAGTCATCTCAGTGCAGCTTGTTTTGAGTTGATCCATGGTGCATACTGCGGACATCCTACTTCAAACGTGCATGTTGATACAACTTGAATGGAATCGTTTTTACTGCTACCAAAATGTCATTCAAATGGTATGTTTTACAAATCACATTACTTGTTTATTATTAAACAAAAATACAGAATATTTTTAAGTAATTTAATACATTGAGACATTTTAAATGCAGCTTGCATGAATCAATCGTGAGAATCAAAGTTTCACTTACCTGAATGTTAAATTTTTTTGACAAAATGTTGCCTTATTAGGACACATTTCTCAGCTTTTGCTGTGATTGTCATGACAACAGCAAAGTTTATGATGGCTGCTCATGTAAGCTCCAGTGTACAAAAAAAATCAACTGCTGCAAATGATGAGTAAACTGGAGTCCACTAAAGCATTCAGATTTACATTCCTTTGCCAGCAATATTTTGGAGTTTTTAAACATAAATCTCAGTGTGGACTAAAAGAAGACTTGTGCTCTGCCCATCGCTGATAAAACTACAATATTGTAGTTGTACTCTCCAAAACTACAATACCCATCATGTGCACATTACAAAAACTCCTGATTTATCACAATACAGGGAAAGGAGAGGTGTACAAAAGCAGTGTGTTACTTGTTAAAAAATTTACTCTTGATATTATGATCTAAAATAAAATACAAATTGCGTTACATTACTTGTTACTCAAAAAAGTTATCCGATTATGTAACACACATTACTTATATCACGTTATCCCCAACAATGATTTTGAGTGCATAACTGTAAATGTCATTTTTCATTTCAATTTACACACTGGGAGACAACTTAAAGTTGTTGTCTTTGGCAAGCAATAACATGCCACAGAACATGCCAATAGAGTTTAACTTCTATTAAACTCAGAATATTCCTTAAACCTACTCTAAGACTAGGCATACATGGTGCTATTTGTGCATCGAGCTCCCAATTGATGCTTTTCTGTTCAGAGAAATCACGTGGAAATAATTGGTTCTCGTCAGTGTCTTATCACAGTTAAGACTTTGCAAGCTTTGCATGGTAGAGATGTTTTTTTTCTTTAATGTTTTTTAGTATCTGCTGAAGTGTGGCCATATGAACTATAAATCTAATTGGGTTTAGTGAGAGTGTGCTGACTGTGCAAAATTTTTTGGTTTGATCAGTCATGTACATAAACTCACTGCCTCTCCTGAGATGACTTCCAACCACAGGCTGTCCTCTTAAAAGGCAAAGAGTTATGTCTTTGTTATTCCCCTTCCTCTGTCATGTGTGTGTGTGTGTGTGTGTGTGTGTGTGTGTGTGTGTGTTAAGCCAGAGTGGATAAATTAACATCTTGCTGTAGATTTAGAGGATTTTGTGTGTGCAAATATCTAGAATAAACAAAGCTCTTCCCTGTAATATCAGAAAATCTCTAAAAAAAGATAGTGACACACACACACCGGCAACAGCTCAAAGAACTTTATAGACTCTCACACACCCATTTAAATTCATTCATGCTTCCGTTTTTCATTTTTTTTATTTGAATTTCTATGATGAACAGAGACATTAAATGAATAGTTCACCCAAAAATGATAATTCTGTCATCATTTCCCACCCTAATGTTGTCTCAAACTGGTATGACTTTAATTCTACCATGGAACACAAAGATACGCTGCATGTGAATGGTGACCATGTTTTCAAGCTCCAAAAAGGGCATAAAGGTACCATAATGGTAATCCGTATGACCATATTTTTCTGAAGAGATCCTATTGATTTTGGGTGAGAACAGACCAAAATATAACCCCTTTTTCCACTATTAATCTTTTCATTAGCTGACGCTTTGGTGATCATGATTTCACGCTTGATTACACCTCCTAGTGCTTGTCTTATGAACTACATTCATGTTTCCTTTTTAGAGCTTTAAAATTTGGTCACCATTTACTAGCATTGTATGGCAAAATACTTCAGACATTATATCTCCATTAAAATATCTTCATTTTTGTTCTGCAGAAGAAAGTCATACGAGTTTCAGATGACAAAATGGTGAGTAAATGATTAGAGAATTATTATTTTTGAGTACCGGTAAGCTATTCCTGGAAAAGTATAGTTCACCCTAAAATCAAACTTCTGTCATATTTTACTCACCCTCATTTTCCTCAACCTGTATGACATTCATTTTCCCATTGAACACAAAAGGGGAATTGAAGAAAAACATTTCTATTGCAGTAAACTCACAGCATACGTTGATTAGGGGCTGTTGAGCTCCAAAAATAAAACCAAAATCACTGTAAAAGTATAAAAAAATGTCCATATAAGCATTATATTTCAATATGTAAAAATATTTGAAAATGCAATGCACAAAACAGATTTGAGAGCTTCAAATCAGAGAGGAATTTTGTGAATAACAACTCTTAAAAAAAAAAAAAAAAAAGAAAAATTCTTAAAAATTTCTCCTTTTATGTGTATCATGGATGAAAGAAAGGATTTGAAAATGTCACTATTATACAGTTTCACTAATAACTGCAATTAAAAATGTCACGGCTAAATTAACCATAAGATTAAAAAACACTAATTATTGTATTTACACGTGGCAAAAATATTATATTTATGAGTTTTTTTGGTGTAATCGTAAATGTGAAGATCTCTTGTGCTTGTTCCTGGGTGGTTGGAGCAAGTGTTACTATGGTTATGGACGTGTCGGCATGGTGCTTGTCCAGGTATCATGGATTGAATGTGAACTTTCATTCTATATGAAACTGGGGCTACACACGAACTTCAAAATATAACAGAGGAATTCGATCTATCAGACTTATATCCACC
The DNA here is from genome assembly GCF_025860055.1 of Xyrauchen texanus. Taxonomy (NCBI): domain Eukaryota; kingdom Metazoa; phylum Chordata; class Actinopteri; order Cypriniformes; family Catostomidae; genus Xyrauchen; species Xyrauchen texanus. The sequence continues at coordinate 8,639,443 of NC_068319.1, read as the reverse complement.
GAAAAGCGACTTAATTCGGCTGTTTGGGAGAATTTGAATAACATAGGGTTACTGAAGACAACAGATATAATACATGTAGACATATGTCATATAAATGTACACATCCTACAAATGGGACAGGATGTTCCTCCAAGATGTTCAGCAACAAGCTATTTTTTTATTTTTATTTTTATTTTTAGCTATGCTGCTTAAAAGGATAAATTGATAGATGCAACTTCTCTGAACGTTTAAGCATGCTGACAGTGCTCTGTGCATTTGCATGAAGTTACTAAAAGCACTGTAAACTTTGAGAATTTGCATCTTTAATCAGTCTCATTATTTAAATCATTGCTTGTGTACAAATTCACCACTTTCAACAATAAGTTTCAATTAAAATTTTTAAATCGCTTGCTGTAAGCGACGCTTTGTTATGCGCAGAGAGTCCATTTATTTAGTTTATTTGCGAGGTGTTGTAAAGACTAGTTTTTAGAGTCTGTTGCAGGTTATTTATGGTGGGTTGTCTGACAGACAACAAATTGCTTTAATAAACTATTGCAGATGAAAAAAAAAAAAAACAATGCTGTGATCTACGTTATGTACCCATAATAATCTTACAGTTATGGTCTATTGTAGAGACTCCAAGCACTCCGCTTACATTGAAGTGCCCATGATGAGCATAAGTGGTGCTGAGCAGAATAGCATCCATATGTCCCTAAGAAATGCTTCCTCTAACACCTTCAATTGTGAAATTATATGACTTTTTTGCTAGTTGCATCATAAGACAATTTGAAAATAATCATAAAAACGGTTTACCACATTTTGTTTCTCATACAATAATCTAACCATCAACCGTGGCATCCCTAGTTTGAAAGCGACATGAGGGTGAGTAAATAATAATAATAATAATAAAAATCAGATTCAGTTTTGGCTGTAATATTACTGTTAAAATGTCTTTCACTTCATTGTTTGTCAATAAGCAGGTAAACGTTTCCTAATTTAGGCATTAAAAAGGAGCTATTTTCCCTTCAAGCATATCACATAGTTTTAATTATGATTAAATTATTCTTTCAATCTCTTACAAAGAAAATCAAACATTCATGCTGGTTGGATCTTCTGCCAAGAAGAGACATTTCAGATAGTTTCAATATGTCTGTGGCCCCCGTGACTCGGAAAAGGTTTTAATTAAGGTGAATTTTGGGGGTGAGGTTTCATTTCTGTGTCTGAGATGACCTCTGATCCTCTAATGCAGCTCAGCTAAAAGCAATCAGAGTAAATCATTTGTGCTCGGATGTGTTATTCATCAGTTTTATTTTCTATTTGTTAGATGTGCATTTGTTTTAAAGCGGTTTTTAAGCATTAATGTGTGAATTATATTTATAACATCATCGATTTGGATACAATTAAACTGGACAAGCACAAAGGACGATGCTATTCCTAACACTCAGTATGTCATAATTGTTATAAATAAAAAAAAAAATGCTATAATGTTAATATATATAATATATATTTAATGGTTGCATTCTGTGTACTCTTCATGAGTTAAAAGCAGTTCTTATATTCATACAGATGGGATCATCACAGATGTTTTGTAATGTTGTGACCAAATCAGAGCAGAACACAACACAAAAAAGTGACATCACTGAAACAAGTCAATATGCTCCCTATGATTTGGAAGCTCATTTAAAGGTGCTATAACCATTTTTATTTTATTTTTCATGCAAAGTTATGGAAAACATTTTTCTACTCCCTGAAAGATATTGACATAAGTATTGAGAGATACCTGTCTGACCGGTGTCTGTGACCGCTCTGTAAACAGCAAATTAAACTTTTGTGGTTTCTCATTATATTTTAGTTGCAGCGAATTACCGAGGCTTAATGCCATTTTTATGCCATGTTGTTCATAATAGTTGTCAGATGAGAGTGCTATTTTGCTGCTGTTGTTTTTGACAATTGCTTCTTGGTGTTGGTCTCAATAAAGCTCATTTGGTATCTTTGGATTGTAGGGTTTTGGAAAGAGGGGACGTGGAAATCCAATGGCTCAGCTTGTGGAAATTCAGATTTTCTAAAATCGCTAACGGCACCGTTGAATGGAGGAAAAAAAAATAAAAAATAGCGGGCATTGGCCATGCAATGTACATGCATTCTGCACATGGATCAAATGCAAGGAAGTTTAATTGAGCTTCTCACATGAACGCACCAAGGAGACTGCAGATGACAAGACTAGTGAATAGTGAATGAGTTTAGTTTTGGTCTGTTTCTCACCCAACTTTAGAAGACAGATTTAACCACTCAAGCTGTATGTATTAGCTTTATGCTGCCTTAAATTGTGGAACCCAATGACATGCATTGCATGGACATAAGTGCATATCTCCTTCAAATCATCTTTGCTTTTGTTCTGCAGAAGAAAGCAAGTCATACTAGAATGAGTAAATGATAAGAGAATTAAACATTTTGGGTAACTATTCCTTTAGGATGGCTGAATACCCTGTGAACTTCTTTTTGTAAGTCACTATCAGATGATTTGACCATCATTTAATCCAAACTCACCTGGTATGTAGTTCTGAGATGTGTGAGTGTGTGGCTTCAGTGTGCACTTTTGAACTCCACCTAAATCTTCCACTTCCTCTTTAATGGCCTCAGAACGACCCATGCAGTTCTGGGGTCCTGGACCTCTGCGACCCGCTTTTGTGTTGTTGCTGTGAGAAGAAGGGTCTTCTAGGTAATTGATTTTCAATTGTGAGCTGAGCACAAGGCCAACGTCTGCTGGTCCAGCTACCTGACCACCATAGAGTATGTGTGTGCTTGTGTGTGTGTTTGCTTGCAGACAGTGCCACTGTGTCCTCAAAAGAAAGACAACTCTTGACAACTCTTACAGTTTCTGAGTCAGAAGATATACAAATTGGAGATTTGAGAAACATGGCATCTGAAAGCTTTCCTCCTTCCTGTCTACTTCATTTAGACATAGGGAGAAGGCCTGTTTCAACACGTCTTTAATTAGCGCTTCTTCACAAGGTTTTTGTGCTGTAACAGCTGTTCACGCTATCTGGGCCTTTAGTTCACTGATACAAGCACTGAACTATAGACTCAAAATAATTTTACCATTATTATTCATTTGAGTTTTTAAAAAAAAATCAGGCTTTTTAGGTTCTGTTGCAATCTGTCTCTTTTCCTCAGGGGTTAATATCTAATACAATTGGATCATTTTAGTAATTTTCAGCATTCTGTTCACTGCTTAAATTTGCAGTTATTCAAATAATCATTTTGACAGGACATGCATGTGTGTCTGTGTGTTAAGAAAATAGGAATGGTCAAGATTGTCTTTGACCTGAAGGAGCTGGTGGTAAGAGAGTGAAACGGAAAGATGGTTTCTGACTATTCCTGCTGCCTAAGTGCTGGTGTGACCTTTAAAGAATAGCCTTTACACTTTAACGTCACATGTGTGTGTTTTTCTAATATTGCAGTACTTTAGGGATAAAATTGCTGTGAAATGTCCCCAGAAGATGGCTAAATACAGAAAAAAAAACTTTTCACAGTGCGATAAAACATTGAAGCACGTTTTAAGGCATTTGCTAATCTACGATATGAGTCATTTCACTTGCTGTTGGATGTTGTAACAACATCTGCAACGTTTATGAATTACACCCTGTCTACACTGGACTGAGCAGCGCGTCACATCAAAAGCAATTGAGCTGTTCAGCATGTTGTACAAAAACCCAGAAGAGAATTCGCCATGGGTCCCCTTGGGATTTTCTTATGGGTTTTTATAATGGGGTTTTTAAATTTATGAGTAAAATAAGGTCTGTGGTAAACATTACTTGTTGATACATGGATGTTTTGTTCTGCAACATAAATTAAAAACAGTCATACCTCAAATGTGAATTTTGAAGCCATATTGAGTTAGTTACTTGAAGAAAAAAAAAAATGCAGCGGCTTCAAAAGTCATGTTTGAGGTATGACTGTGTGTAATTTATGTTTGTAAAAGATTCGAGCAAGAAGGGAGTGGGACAGCAGTCCAGGTACTATAGATATAAGATATTAAAAATATATAAAATGTTTTAATTAAAAACTCAGGCTTTCCAGCCACACAAATCAAGGCCATTCTTTTCAGCTAAATAGAAGGTTTACTAGGACACGTCACTGGCGTTCTCGGCGGCTTTTCAAGCCCATCTCTGTCGTCACTGTAACGAGACACAGGTGTATGTATCATTAAATCAGCAGTTGATGGCCCTTACCGCTTCCTCTCTCCCCAGCAACAGACACATGACCACGTCCCGCTCCACAATGTTGTTGAACAAAACCTCCACGTATCGTCAAGTAAAGTTTACCACAGACATTTTTATACTCAGAAGTTGAAAACCCCATTATGAAAATCCCGAAAGAACCCATGGGAAGTTAGATTTCCTGGTTCGCCTACAAATTGACATCATGGCTTGAACAGCTCAATGTCAGTCATTGATAATGTCTACACTGGAAGTGCCTGTTGCGGCACGGCAGACTGACAGTAAACTGGTGCCCCTTTCCATTTTGTGCTGCATGTGCTGCACTAGTACTGCCAAAAACACAAATAAACGGTTTAGAAAATTTGTGTCGACGCATCCTGTATAGACAGCCTCAAGCCGTTGCGTCACATCAACGGACGCACCTGGTTTAGACAGGGTGTCATGTTTTAGATTGTATATGAATCTTCTCTTTAGAAGTTGTTTAGCAGATGCTTTTACACATAGAGTATGAAAAGGATAGTTTACACAAAAAGTAAAATTCTTACTACTTTTACTCACCTTTATTTTGTTCAAAACTTGTATTACTTTCTTTTTGTGGATCACAAATGGAGATGTTTGGCAGAGATTCACCATTCGTTTTAATTCTTTGGAAAAAACTGCAATGACTATCATTTCCTTTGATGGTCCACAGAAGAATGAAAGTCATAGGGGTTTGAAACTATATGAGGGTGAGTAAATGATGAAAGAATTTTCCAAAGCTTTTTACTTAAATATTTGTATTGTGTGATGTTGGGGCATATGTTTGTGTGGTGATTAAAGTGAATGATTGTTAAAGTGGGAAGAGGTAATTATCGTTAGCTTTAACAGACTGCTTCATAAACCAGCCTGACCTTAGTGTATAAACGCGTGCATACACACACCTGGCATGAACACTCTTTATCCTTGATCTACTCTTTGCGCACAATGTGTGTGTGCTAAGAGGAATGAGAGAGAAGAATTTGATACACTTCAGTATGGTTCACGGTTTGAGCCTTCAGACTGTGCCTACTGTATGTGTGTAAGTCAGTGTGTGTGTGTGTGTGTGTGTGTGAGTGAGAGAGCACTGGTCGGTGTAATTGAAAGGTCTCCAGAGTGAAATTGCGTTTATTCACAGCTGTGTGAGCTGCTCTAATTGGCCCCTGCGCTCACACACATACACTCTCGCACACCATGAAAATCAGAGTAATAGTACAGTTTTGCCATGCATATTAATATACTTGCTTATTTTCCATGCTTTAGTTTCTATGGTCAGTCACTCTAGGTCACTGCAGTTCAAGATAAGCTCAATGATAAGCATTTGTGTCTTTATGTTGATTACCATAAAAAATAATTTAGACTCGTTCCTCGTTAAAAAAGAAGCAGCAAAAATCACAGTTACAGTAAGGAATACTGTCCATAATCTTTAAAATACACACCGTTTCAAATGTATAGCCACAAGACGCAAACATAATTAGTGTGAACTTGATTTTAGTGTAATAAACTGGAATTTTCCAGATTACAGGGTTTACCACAATTACGTCTTAAGAACTAAAAGGTTAGTAAGTGATTTTATCACACTAAAATCATGTTTTATTTTATTTTAATGTTTACGAACCTGCTCCATTCACTTCAACTGTAAGTGCCTTAATTTAACCGTGTTTTTTTTATTCTTTTTTTTTTTTTTTTTTTTTTTTAAATTAGGGATGAGCCCAGCCAAAGAGACTGCGGATGCCAAGATTTAAAGTGAATAAGGACTTGCATTTAATTTCTCACCCAAAGCAATCATGAATGATAATTATTGGGTGAACTGTCCCTTTAACTTGTATTGAACATTAATTAATATATATCTATATTTTGAAAGCACTAGACTGCCTGTCCGTTCAGTCACAAATTACACTGGCTGTGTCTTAAAACCTAGTGAGCTGCCTACCTAGACAGCATTTTTAGGCATGTTCCACACAGTAGATAAGCAAAATTACACTTGTCTTATGAGATGCCTCATTTTGGCTAAAATATGAGGCAGCATTGCATGTATCCTTTTGGGATGCTAAACAGCATGCTAAAAACCACTCAGAACACCTTAGTAACAGAACAGCAGTGCCAATGTAAGAGCCCACAACACCCTATCATTGGTTAATGGTAATGGTAAATGGTCTGCACTTATACAGCACTTTTTTTAACCTTCGAGGTTACCAAATCGCTTTTCATTGTGTCCCAATCACCCATACACACACACACACACACACACACACTCATACACCAATTGCGGCATTGATGTGGTGAATTTACATGGGCAAGTGCCACTTACATTTTCTTAACAACATTTTTAAATCTAGTTTGTGATTATTAGTGTATATTTTCATGCAGAGTTACACAAGCTGCAAATATCACAAACAGGACTTCCCTGAGAACAGTGTCAGTTCAAAGTCAGATGATTTATAAATAATATAATTAAAGTCTAACGGTGTACTCGTGTCAGCTTTGTAAGATGACGATGAGTCATCGGCACCCTGCATTTATCTGTCTCTTCAATCAGAAACAATAATTTAGTAGGATTCACTGTCTGAAGGACTGGACAGTCTACTTGTTTGTTTTGAGACAAGGAATAGAAGTGGCCATATTGATTGATGCAGGACTATTTGACCCCGGCACACACACTGAGGGCAACATTAACACAGCTACTGGGAGAAAGACTGTGACAGACAGGGAAGGTGTACCATTAGTCTCTTTGGCATGAAATATTCAGATAATTAAAATGCATTACATTCTTGTGGCAGAAGAGTTAATCATTGATAAGACAATACAAAAAGCGTCTTTAGAATACAATGTATTGTTTACTACCATATTATTGATCATAAGACAATCATTGTCATACAGTTCACAGCAATCCATTTCAAAAGTGAATTTGTCAATCGGTTGGAGATTTATTATGAGGGCTTGTTTAAGGACCTGTAAATGTACACCTGCGTCAGACATTTTTTATTTTTTTTAAGAAACAAGCCAGGGGTATACATAGTACACAATACTACAGATATATTTTACAATAATGCCAAGACATTATATTCATTACACAGTGCAATGGTTTTACATGCTTTGGAATTATTGGAGGTACAAAGAGTATTTAAATAATATTTCAAGTCTTCACAAAAATGTGCAATTAGGGGCTTTATAGACATAAATTTACACTTATGCATAAAAAAAAACTTGGCAAGAAAAATAAACAGATTAATCAGAAAATATTAACAAGTTATCAAAACTGTGAAAACCAAATAAAAAATCTTTATAAAGCAAAGAAAACTAGTTAAAATAGAGGTACGTACAAACAAACAACATTTTCTCCAAAATACTACAGCATGGACACATTCCCAAAAAAGGTGAGGGGCAGATTCATCTACAGCATTACAGAAGGAACAAAGTGGATCTATTTCAGGGAGCATGTTTCTTAAATAAAGATTGACTGGGTAAAAACGGTGTAACAGTTTAAAGGACACCTCCTTAACCTTGTTGGTAATTAAATATTTGTGAGGTAAAGACCATACGACCTGCATCAGACATGCTCGTGTCGCGTCATAAAAGTAAAATGTTTAGGTCACTGTGTCAAGTTAAATATAGTTTAATACTCAATCTAAAAAACACATCTTGAGATCCCTTGGTTCGCATTTGCTCTCCTTCAAGTGTTTTTAACGCAAGAACATAACGCATGTTTGTGTTGTGTGTCCGCTGAAGGGTTGTTAATGTTTTGTTCACTGTAATAAACTGTGTGTTGCTCACACAGCTGAAATTTCACTTACTGCCCTCTGGAGTAAACAGGTGGTACTACAAGCTTGCATTTCTCAGGAATTTCTCAGGAAAGCATTGCGATTAAATGCGTTCGTGTTTGTAAAATTAATTGCACGTTAATTAACAGCTCTAATATATATATAGACATATATATATATATATATATATATATATATATATATATATATATATATATATATAAAGAAAAGAAATACATATTTCTAAAATGGATAAAGCGATTTGAAAATTATTGCTGTAACTCAAACTGAACTGAAACATAAAATATTAAAGTATTTTAATATTTGTATATTTTATAATATATTTAATATTACTAATAATATATTAGTCAAGTCAACCTTTATTTATAGAGCGCATATAAAAACAACAGAAGTTGACTCAAAGTGCTTTACATATCAAACAAATAAATAATGACAGAGTGATATAAAAACAGATATAAAGTTAAATATAAAACATAATAAATATAAATAAATAAAAAACTTTAAAGCATCATGCATTTATCCATTTCAAACTATTCAAGAATCTATTCAAAAGCTACAGAATAAAAATACATTTTTAAAGAAGTTTTAAAAATGATGAAGCTGACCTCACCAGGAAAGGGAGACTATTCCATAGATTAGGACCTATTACAGAAAAGGCATGGTCTCCCTTAGATCTGTAGCAGCAATGAGAAACCCTCGATAGAAGTTGATCAGAAGACCTGAGCGCTCTGGTGGGGGATTAAGGGAGGAGAAGGTCACTGATATATTGGGGCGTGAGTCCAGATAGTGCCTTGTAGACATAAATCAGGATTTTTAAATCGACCCTGAATTTCACAGGAAGCCAGTGTAGAGATGCTAAAACAGGGGAAATGTGATCCCTCTTTTGTGACCCTTCTTGTTTAAAAACCTAGCTGCTGCGTTTTGAACCAGCTGTAGGTGAGATAACGCAGTTTGGGGGAGACCAATGTACAATGAGTTACAATAGTCTAACCTTGATTGTCTTTATGGGAAAGCACATTTTTATTTTAGCGATAGATCTCAGGTGGAAAAAGCTACCCTTGAAAACAGCTCTGATCTGCTTATTGGAAATTAATGAAGAGTCACTCCAAGACTCCTTACATGATCTTGTACATTTGACGACAAAGGACCTAACTGGGCAATCGGGCCAGGTAAGTAGGACATGGATGAACCTAAAATCAGAACTTCGGTTTTGCTTTCATTTAATTATATAAAAAAAATTACAGCCAATGTTTATTATCTTTGAAGCAATTTAGGAAGTTCTCAAATGAACAATTCTTGTCTACACTCACTGGGAAATAAAATTGTGAATTGTCAGCATAACAGTGATAACATATGCTGTACTTCTGAAAAATAGAGCTCAGAGGAAGCATATACATGGAAAATAACAAGGGTCCTAAAATGTACCCTTAAGGGACACCACACTGTAATTGAGCCGACGTAGAGGAACATTTTTAAACAGAATTGATTGTTTTGAACAATAATTTTGATCGATTTGCATTATCAGAGATTCATTTAGAGACAAACGTAGCTTTTGCTTCCTTTACAGCCTTCTGATCTGGTTAAACACTCTTTAAAATGTCATAAGAGGCCTGAAGCATCTCTCATTTCCACTTGCGCTCAGCTTTTCTGCACTCTTGTCTGAGAGTGCGGGTGAACTAATTGAGCCAAGGCTGTGAAACACCCTTAATTCTCCTTGGTTTGAGTGGAGCGACATTATCAAGTGTAAAAGTACAAGATTTATTAAACGCTTCAACAAATGATTCAGTATCGAGTCCGGATAAGACATCATCTGTGAAATGCGTTCTGATTTCTGAAAAAAGATTGGCAGTAGATGAGTGAATGGACCTGGAGTGTGAATTAAGGGCTGAGAAAAAGTTGGGAGAGGATAAGTATAGACAGACTCAAACATTATTGAATAATGGTCAAAAATGCCAATACCTCTAAGTTGGATGCAGAAAGACCATAAGATAACACAAGATCTAATGTATGACCCATATTGTGAGTAGGACCAGTGACATGAGGGAGAGAAATTCATTTTCCAGATGTTTTAATGGACAGCATACGTGAATATTAAAATCCCCAAGAATCGGGGAACCACGTAAGGCACCACGAGACACCAGTCCAGAGAGAAAGTTGTTAGATGAAATCCTTATTAAATCTGGGATGTCTGTACACAAGTGCACAGAAAGCAGGACCCAAGATGTCAGTCTTTAATAAATCAACCTTAAAACTTAAATAATTCAACCTTTCATAGGCAGCATTCTGCATTTAAAAGTGTTTCTAAAAACAGTGGCAATGCCACCTCCTCACCCTGAAGTCCGTTGGCAATTAAAAATTCACAGCCTATCGGTGTTAGATCCCCTAGAGCCATTTGTTGGCCAGGATTTAGCCAGGTCTCAGTCATGAATAAAAAGTCCAATATTTGTGATATAAAAAAGTCATTCAGAATAAAAGACTTGGTCGATTTTGATGGTGCATTAATGAGGGCCATCTTAATAGTAAAGTTTTATGCAGTGAAATAAAAGATGTGTGTTTTAGCAAGCTGAGATGATCAAAATTGACAGCCCCCTTCACATCACTTTCACTAGTTGGAGGGCAACGGCGTGAAGACCAGATGGCCGGTATGTGGTGGTTGTCAGAGGAATCAGTCGATAATCTGCAGAGATGTAGGCGTGACCCTCGATGGACATAGCAGGGGAGACACGCAATTCCAAGAGCAGCGCAATAGTTGTAAACTCCACCTGACAGGCGGGCCGAGGAATTCAAATGCCCTAAATCCATTGAGTAGACTAAAATCATGTCGGAAGAAAGATGATTGCATGAACCTGCAAACAAGCATGGAGCTCTCTGCTAAAACTGCCGTGGGCCAACAGCAAATCTCCAGCAGGCCAAGATGGGGAACAGAAGGCAGAACATCCTCAATAAATCCACCAACATGACCCAAATTCAAAGTCCACACACTCCAGCCCCACTGGACGTGGACGATGGACAGGGAATCAAGCAGCCTGTTTAAGACGGCAATAGCAGTCCTGGCGAAGACCATGGGTGAGCACAGCTGTGTTTATTTCCTCTGAGGAATCCATTCAAACGAAAGGTGTAGCGTAGATTTCAAACAAACTAAAAAGTCAATAGTCCATAAGATTGTCCATAAAAGAAAGAAATACAACTCAATGTCCTGATGTCGCTCCAACAAAAGGGCACTAAACAAAAGCATCTAAAAACATTAAAAAGAAGCCAGAGAGCAGCAGCAGGCAAACACGCCAGCATTCACTCAACCGGAAGGACCTAATTCTAATAGTTACTATGGAGATGATACAAACGGCAGCTGTGCATGTCACAGAAAAGTGGAATGGCAAGCATCCATGTAATGTATAAATATTCACATATAAAATATTTTCATACAAATAAAAAAAAAGCAAAGTAAAAGAGAAAATTAAAAAGAAGTTGAAGCTTAAAACTGATAAATAAAATAGCATGATGAAGACTGAACTTAAATTAAAATAAATTAAAAGTAAAAAAAAATATATATATATATATATATATAAAAAGCTATAATAACCTTGGTTTGCAGCAGTATTCAAGTGTGTGTATATGAGTGTTTAAGTGTGTTGCTCTCTGGACAAAAATTGTGACATTTGAACAAATTAATTTAAAAAAATGTTGAATCTCTGCAAATGATCTCAGCTTCATTCCTTTCCGACCCTGGGAGACACTTCCCGTCATTCCCAGAGACCTTTAGCGATACAGGATATTCTGTCTGTGCTGCAGATTTGAAGCTCATTTAATTAAAGCGTTAATGAGAGGCTGACAGTTCAGGGCATTCTGATTTGCTTTAGTATTAATGATTCTTGTTTCATTTTCTGCCACTGATTAGTCTAAAATAATCTATTTGCTGTGTCCTCTAGTGGGCTGAAAGTGGTCATTCGTGAGCCTGGTGGTTTGGATATTTGTGTTTTTATTTGTGATTTTATGTACTCTGCTGACAAATAGAATAGGAAAGGATGTAAAGTGTGTTATCAACAGAACACTCTTATAAGTACATCTTTCTCCATCATCCCTCAATCAGAGCAGAGAAAAGGGGGTTTGGGTTGGGTTGAATGAGAGGGAGAGGTCAGTGTTCATGTGGTTGAGAAGTGTTACCATTGGGATACATCATGATACTCTGAAGGGTGAACTTGACCTTCAGCCTGGTACTGGTCAGAAAGTGCTCTTCATAAGTGGGTAGTGTTTCAGGAGGAAAGCAGTCCTCCACAATTGACTGCAAATTCGCATTCAGGTCTGACTCTATTTTGATATGAAAATCCCTCTTTTTATCTGGTATTTGCTAGATATTTAAAGCTTGGAGACTCTTGGTGAACAGGATTGCTCAGATATTTGAGAGCATTCCAGCCACATTAAGCTTTATGATCAATGATAAAAAGCTCTGAATGTGCTGTTTTTCACTAGCATGACACTGTTGTCTCTGGGAACAGATGGTTTTGTCAGAGGATGCCATGAGTGACAAAAGAGGAGAGAGAGGGAGAATTGTGGTTTTGGAATTTTCTCTCTCGTGTAGGAGTCATTCTCTTTTTCACTGAGCACAGACACTGAAGCTACTGGAACAAAACATTACAAATGAGAAAAGCAGATTAATTAAAAAATAGATGGAGAGAGAGAACAGAATAGACAGACTGTTTTGGCGGAGTGCCTGGGAAAGCTGCTCAAAGTTTCTTGTCATTAAGAGGGCAAGGGCAACTGGGAGTAGAATCTTTCATTCTTTAAGTGGCTAATTAAAATTCAGCACTGGCTCTTTTGTGTTTCCACCGTCCTTTATATCCATGGCTGAATTTTGGCCTCAACCATTGGGCCTGTATGGGAGGATGTATTAAATACACTCTACATCTCTCATCCTCTCTCTTGGTCCTCTGTAGAAAACCTGAGGTCTGTTCTCACAGCAGAAAAATAATGTATAATCATCCACATTGTCAGCACATCCTTAGCAAAAATATCATTTAAACAGGTTACAATAAGGACAACGTGAAATAAATATTTACCCTATTTACTGTACTTTTTCCCCATGGTCTTTATTTATAGGATTAATCAGTTTACATTTAATGAAAAACAAAAAAACTTTTTAAAAGATTACTTTACTAATACTTTATCAAATTACTTTAATACTGTAATTCGCACCGCCTCAAAAATGCGTTAATAACCAAGACCAATTTAAGAAGAAAAACTAATATATGAGGGAAAATATACTGTCAGTAGATCATTATTGCAAAATAAACACTGACAGGGTGATCAGACTCTAAAGAATGGGAATTCTGTGATTGTCCAATCAGAATCAAGAATTCCAGAAAGCTGTGCATTTATCATTTCCAGCAGAATTTCCCTTGGAAATATGTCACATAACAAAAGTTACTGTAAATGCATTGCTAATGCTCTTTCATATTGTATTTAAAAAGAAAACTGCATCTTTTATGTATTAAAGAAATTTAGCGCTGTTACCAAGCAAGTTATATTATTTTTGAAATTTGTCAATCAAAAAAGACAAACTGTTGCAGAGATACCCTCTGAAGAGTGATTTGTGTTCTGTTGAGATAACCCTGTTTGATGTCTCACTCAGACCTACACACAGCTGCTCTCAGATCTCCCGTGATCTCATCCTCTTTTTCTCTCTCACACACCCCTGCGTGCCGTGCACATGCACACACTGAACTCCCCAGTAGGGCAGCTTTCCCATTATCTTCCCACACGAAAGCACAATCGAACTTAGTGCAATATATTATCAGTGCATTTATAACACTTGCACATTATCTTTAAACATGCTACAATATCAATAAAATGTATGCCAGTCTTGTAACTACCAGGTCCCTTTGCGTATAGCAGACAAGAATATAGCCACATTTCAGGTTCTAAAGCCCAAACTACATAGCACACAAGAACATAGCCGATTGCATTTTTTGCAGCAAGAGTATAGCTTATCAGTGTAATGATAAAAGGTACTGACAACTGTTAATATTAAATTGCTCAGAGGCAGCTTGTAATAAACCAAAAGCGTTACCATGCGTGGCTAGGTGCTCCAATAGTTAAAATAGTGACACTATTCAGTGTAATAAAGTATTTCTCAAGTCTTCCTCAAGCATACAGTTTTTAGATAAACATATACAAAATGGTTTAATGTTTTCAAATGTTTTCAAATGTTTAAAAAAATAAAAAATAAGTCTGACAAAAAAGAAAAGAACAACCATCATCTCGACACCAACCCTTCTTCCTGTGGCCATGGCCAATTAACACAACCAAAGGTGGTTTGATAATTAATTTGTTTATTAGTAATCGCTGCACTGGAGAATTGCATTGCCGACAAGGTGGTGTAACTGAGTGAGGTTTGTAGGCCTCCTTACTCTCACACACCTTTTCAGTTCTGAATACAAATTTGAGGTCAGAGCTTTGTGTTGGCCACTCCAATACCTTGACTTTGTTGTTCTTAAGCCATTTTGCCACAACTTTGGAGGTACACTTGGGGTCATTGTCCATTTGGATGACCCATTTTCAACTGAACTTTAACTTCCTGGCTGATGTCCTGAGATGTTGCTTCAATATATCCACATAATTTTCCTTCCTCATGATGCCATCTATTTTGTGAAGTGCACCAGTCCCTCCTGCAGCAAAGCTCCCCCACAACAACATTTTCTACAAACATAACGGTGGTCATTCTGGCCAAAGAGTTCAATATTTGTTTCATCAGACCAGAGGACATTTCTCCAAAAAGGAAATTCTTTGACCCCTTGTACTCTTGCAAACTGTAGTCTGGCATTTTTATGGGGTTTTGGAGCAGTGGCTTCTTCCTTGCTGAGCAGCCTTTCAGGTTATAGGACTCGTTCTACTGTGGATATAGATACTTGTCTTCCTGTTTTCTCCAACATCTTCACAAGGTTGATTTGGACCTGATGGAGTGGTATAATGGCTCCATGGTCCCATGGTATTTATACTTGCATACTATTGTTTGTACAGATGAAAGAAGTACCTTCAGGTATTTGGAAATTGCCCCATGGATGAAACCGACTTGTGGAGGTTCACAAAGATTTTCTGAGGTCTTGGCTGATTTTTTCTTTTTCATTTTCCCATGATGTCAAGCAAAGAGGCAATGAGTTTGAAGGTAGTCTTTAAAATGGAGTGGTGGTGGCGTAGTGGCTAAAGCACAGGTCCGTTAACTAGCAAGGTTAATCAGAAGGTCGCTGGTTTGAACCCCACGGCCACCACCATTGTGTCCTTGAGCAAGGCACTTAACTCCAGGTTGCTCTGGGGGGATTGTCCCTGTAATAATTGCACTGTAAGTCGCTTTGGATAAAAGCGTCTGCCAAATGCATAAATGTAAATGTAAATGTAAAATACATCCACAGGTACACCTATAATTCAGTACACCTCCTATCAGAAGCTTATTAGCTAACTGTCGAAAGGCTTGACATTATTTTCCGGAATTTTCCAAGCTGCATAAAGGCACAATTAACTTTCTGTATGTTCTGACCCACTGGAATTGTGATAAAGTCAATTAAAAGTGAAACAATCTGTCTGTAAACAATTGTTGGAAAAATTACTTGTCATGCACATGCATAGATGTCCTTGGGTTATTGCCGCGTAAGTTGGTAAGTTGCTGGATAAATTCATTGTCTGGTTGCTAGGGCTGGGCGATATGGCCAAAATAATATTTTTCTTATTGTTCGACATCGATATTTATCACGATATACATTTACACATTGCACTTTCTTTTTTTATTTCAAAGTTGACGGAAGAAAAGAAGAAAAAATAAATTCTAATTAGTCATAATAGTCTCTACAAAACTGCACAGGGGGGTCCAGAGACGCCCAAAGCAGTGGGGTCTGTGGGATCTTTTACCAATTTTACCGTCTTTTACCATTTATCAATTGAAAATGAATATTAAAAGATTATCTGTTTGTTCTGAAGCATAGTGACAGCAGTCCAGTATTTGTTGGAGCGGATTTCGTCCGTCCCAGTGGAAACGCAGCCTGAGAAAGCCGAACTGCTTGTGTTTTAGCGACACGCAGTAAATATAGAAAATTTCTCAAAAGCTTCTCATTGATTTTCTTTATTGTGATGTATATCGATATCGTTTTATCGCCCAGCCCTACTGGTTGCTTAACAAGTGACAGCAGAGTCATAATAAATATGCAACTGTCTATGGTTTGAAAGAGTTTTATTCATTTTATTTCTATCCCTTTTTCTCTTCTTTTCTTGTACATCATTCATAGATTTAATCGGCCTGATGAGGCGGCCGGTGACGATGGTTCGAGAGAGAGAGAGAATTACAGGCATGTCCGTCGTGGGTGTTTGTTTATGCTTTTGGTTTAAGTTTTCATTAAATATCATTTATGTTGACAAGCCAGTTCTCGCCTCCTCCTTGCCCATCCTTTAACTGTGTTACAGACATGTATTATTTTAATTAGGGCTGTTTATTTAACACGTTAATTCTGTGCGATAAATTTGACAAACAAATTACACACAATTAATTGCAGTGCCACCGGACCATAATAAGGAAGATTCCTGAGAAATGCAAGCTTGTAGTACCACCTGTTTACTCCAGAAGGTAGTAATTTACATTTCAGCTGTATGGGCAACGCGCAGTTTATACATTGAAGAAAACAACACTCCAGTAGGCATAACAACACAAACATGCATTACATTCTTGCATTCAAAACACTTCAAGGAGCGCAAATGCGTTCTAAGGAATATCAAGACGTGTTTAAGGATTGAGTATTAAACTAGATTTAACTTGACACAGTGACCTAAACATTTTATGTTTATGACGCAACCCACCCGAGACACTACACAAGCAACTGTCTGATGCAGGTGTACGTTGACGGGTCCTTAAAAATAAGCCCTCATAATAAAACTGACTGACAATTTCACTTTTGAAATGGATTGCTGTGAACTGTATTCCAATGATTGTCTTATGACAATCCAATAATAAGGTAGTAAACAATACATTCTAAAGCTGCTTTTTGTATCGTCTTATCAGTGATTAACTCTTCTGCCACAAGAATGTAATGCATTTTAATTATCTGAATATTTTTTATTTTATATACAGTATATATACACTCACCTAAAGGATTATTAGGAACACCATACTAATACTGTGTTTGACCCCCTTTCGCCTTCAGAACTGCCTTAATTCTACGTGGCATTGATTCAACAAGGTGCTGAAAGCATTCTTTACAAATGTTGGCCCATATTGATAGGATAGCATCTTGCAGTTGATGGAGATTTGTGGGATGCACATCCAGGGCACGAAGCTCCCGTTTCACCACATCCCAAAGATGCTCTATTGGGTTGAGATCTGGTGACTGTGGGGGCCATTTTAGTACAGTGAACTCATTGTCATGTTCAAGAAACCAATTTGAAATGATTCGAGCTTTGTGACATGGTGCATTATCCTGCTGGAAGTAGCCATCAGAGGATGGGTACATGGTGGCCATAAAGGGATGGACATGGTCAGAAACAATGCTCAGGTAGGCCGTGGCATTTAAACGATGCCCAATTGGCACTAAGGGGCCTAAAGTGTGCCAAGAAAACATCCCCCACACCATTACACCACCACCACCAGCCTGCACAGTGGTAACAAGGCATGATGGATCCATGTTCTCATTCTGTTTACGCCAAATTCTGACTCTACCATCTGAATGTCTCAACAGAAATCGAGACTCATCAGACCAGGCAACATTTTTCCAGTCTTCAACTGTCCAATTTTGGTGAGCTCTTGCAAATTGTAGCCTCTTTTTCCTATTTATAGTGGAGATGAGTGGTACCCGGTGGGGTCTTCTGCTGTTGTAGCCCATCCACCTCAAGGTTGTGCGTGTTGTGGCTTCACAAATGCTTTGCTGCATACCTCGGTTGTAACGAGTGGTTATTTCAGGCAAAGTTGCTCTTCTATTAGCTTGAATCAGTCGGCCCATTCTCCTATGACCTCTAGCATCAACAAGGCATTTTCGCCCACAGGACTGCCGCATACTGGATGTTTTTCCCTTTTCACACCATTCTTTGTAAACCCTAGAAATGGTTGTGCGTGAAAATCCCAGTAACTGAGCAGATTGTGAAATACTCAGACCGGCCCGTCTGGCACCAACAACCATGCCACGCTCAAAATTGCTTAAATCACCTTTCTTTCCCATTCTGACATTCAGTTTGGAGTTCAGGAGATTGTCTTGACCAGGACCACACCCCTAAATGCATTGAAGCAACTGCCATGTGATTGGTTGATTAGATAATTGCATTAATGAGAAATTGAACAGGTGTTCCTAATAATCCTTTAGGTGAGTGTGTGTGTGTATATATATATATATATATATATATATACATACATATCATTTTTAAATATTTAAAGATAACTATGTATAATTATTTCATCATTGAATTATTGTTATATGAGGGTCTTTCTCAGTAAATAATTGTATATGCAAATAAATGCGATTAATCGGGACACCATGAAATTAATTTGATTAAAATGTTTTATTGATTGCTTGCCCTAATTTTTATGAATATTTCTAGTATGAGAGAAATGTGTAAAGTATTGTGTACTATTAAAAAAGTTCACGTGTGGCCTGGTGTTTTGCTGTCTTGCTGAATGGTAGCGCAGGAAACACTTAAATATTTTAGTTGAATGTTCTATCCGTTTAGGCGGAAGAATGCTTGTTTAATAATCGTTAACTGAACCGAGAGTCATGAAAATCATTGGTTCTCAGTTCCTAACCCTAGCACGTAGTTATTTGACTTGTTGTTGAGATGGTCCTTCCCTGTCTAATTGGTCAGTTCTTGGCTAGAATGAGCTGGACCAGAATTTATACAAAGTGTCAAAAGTCTGGATATGCAAGACCAACAGAAACCCAACTCCGTGTCAGAGACATTAGTTTGTGTATTATCAGGTGAACATGAGCTGTAGAAGGGAAGTTTGTGAGATTTCAATTCCATTTAAATGTTTAGTCATTTGGGATTAAGGTTGGATGCTTCCAGTGTAGCATCAGAGCCAGAAACCCATTTAAGTCTCTTAAAAACTCATCATGCCGAGTGGAGATGAAGACTCTCTCTTTTTGGAGAGAGAGAGGGAGACCGGTCCTCTCGTTCCTGGGGGAAACTGCCCCTCCCCTCTCATCAAGCCATCTGCTCCCCAAGAGGCACTGAATGATGCATCTCAGCCTGAGGATGAAATCATCACATGACCAGGAATGAGAGCCGGGCTTGTTTGTGACCTCAAGGGGTGATGGAAAGTCTAACACCCATCATACAGGACCATTATATTCACTCAGTTCACCCATGCAGTGTCCCCTTGGCTGCACCTGAGCCAGAGGTCAGACAGACTCAGCAGAATGATGGCAGTGAGGAGAGATGGGCACAACAATTACATATCAGCAGTTTAGATGTTCAAATCTGATCTACACAGCTTTTGCCACCCACTGGGACTAAAATAACCAAGTCATTTTGCGTGTGTGAGAGTACAGAAATTGACTGGCATTCAGACTTTTTTTCCCTTTTATTTCTTGTTTCCATCCATCATGCTTTTACTCTGAATAAATGTCTAATTAGACATTTCTACACACACACACACACACACACACACACACACACACACACACACACACACACACACACACACACACACACACACACACACCAACCAGTGTTAAAATAGTTTTGGAGTATGCTGGACTGTCCCTTGTCTCTGTCCATGGTACTGAGTGTCTGTCTGGGTGACAGACTGTGAGAGACATACCCTCTGTCTGTCTTTCTGTCTGTCTCCCCCTTTCTTAACTCCTCACACTTTGAATTAAACTAGGTGATTTCAGTTAGCTGATATGTAAATTAAGTATTGAGGACACACTATGGACATTTAACACAGATGCATTTAAGAGTGAATTAAGGTGAACGATTCCTTTGTGAGTTTGTGTGAGGAATGGATAAAACTATGGTGGTTTTTGAGACAATTGAGTTTGACTTGCAACACAAAACTTGACCAGGAGTAGGGTGATGATCCAGCATCGCCTGCCATCACTCACTGTCCTCCAAATAAAACTCTGTTTGCATGAGAGAGAGAGAGAGAGAGAGAGAGCGAGAGAGAGAGCGAGCTGTGTTTATTCTCACATTGTGTTCTGTATGCTCTTAGAACTCTGGCAGCATAAAAAATGATGTTAAATCAGGATGTAACACATTCATGTCAATAATAGCAGCCGTGAGTCGTGCTGTTAAGCTGTTTGCTGTGTGGGTGATGCTGTGTGAATTCTCAGAGGGTTTGATTTAACACTCTCTCTCAGGAAGAAGTACCCTCAGTCTCTTTTTAGCAAGTCACTTCAAGAGCAGTCAGAAGAGAGACAAGACATGACGCCACTCTTCCCCACACCGCAGAGAAACCATAGACAGATGTTCAGATGCTTGTTGATTGTTTTACTGTAATCAATATGTTTGAGAGGATCAGAAAGGAGAGAAAATGTTGTCAGACAGCAAAAAATTTATTTTCTGAGTGGCTGGTTTGTGTATGTGTATTGGGAGTCAGAGAAAGAAATTGAGATCAGTATGAGATGAGGTGGATAGATTGAGAGGCTAAACTATCATAGGCAACACATACCCTGGCATTATCTCCATCACTCTAAAGTTTACATGCAGAAAGTAAAGAAAAATCAAAGCCGTTAACAGCATCTTCCAACCTGGTTAGTTGGTTGGTTGGTTGGTTAACTTTATTATCCACATTGTGGAAACTTGTCTCTGGCTTCACCATACAGTATCACAAACAATATATAAATATACATTAAAAAAGGCATACAAAACAAGACAGAAGTCATCGATCCCTTGCATTTAACATTTTAAGAGCATTGGGCACAAAAGATAACGGATAAACTTTCCTCTGAAGTAGCTGCAATTATGGTTTAGCCTTCATCAGAATTACCATATCTAAATCCAGAAAGCTCTAACTGAACACTACAGCCACAAACGTACAAATCTCACACCACACACATACACTCAATCAGTCAAAAGTTTGGACACACTTGACTGAATTGAGTTTTCTCATGATATTCAATCTGATTTTGATACAAAAGTTCTATGCCAATGTCAGGGATACTGAAAATGTTCAGTGCAGTCTTCTGAATGGACATATAGACTTTCCATTTTTTTTTATTGGATGCTTGATTTATTTTAATACCATTGCAACTGGTGAAGTCTAAAACTCTTGTTTTGGTGCAATAATTACATGGTAGGTGATTAGGCGTCTAGGTTTCATACGAATGCATTATTTTTTACACTTTAAATGCAATGTGGCCATATGCGTCCTTGACCATCTTTAGTGGTGGTTTGAGTGATTGGACCCCACTTGTAGCTGTATTTTGTGCAGTCCACTTGCAATCAGACCTTGTGCAACAAATGTTAATACCAGGTGTAAAATTATGAGAGAGTTTTGTAGCACTGAATTGTGGATTCAGCGTCTCTACTTTCTTCGAAGGCTGAGGAAAGCACATCTCCCAACCCCCATCCTCACTACATTCTATAGAGGGACTATTGAGAGCATCCTGAGCAGCTGCATCACTGCCTGGTTTGGGACTTGCACCGTTTCGGACCGCAAAGCCCTGCAGAGGATAGTGAGGACAGCTGAGAAGATCATTGGGGTCTCTCTTCCCTCCATCAAAGACATTTACAAAAAACACTGTATCCGCAAAGCAACCAGCATTGTGGACGACCCCACACACCCCTCACACAAACTCTTTACCCTCCTCCCGTCTGGCAAGAGGTACCGAAGCATTCGGGCCCTCACGGCCAGACTGTGTAACAGCTTCTTCCCCAAGCCATCAGACTTCTCAATACTCAGAGACTGGTTTGACACACACGTGTCCTGAGTTGCACTTTAATAACTGTCACTTTATAACTGTCTGCTACCTCAATAACTGCTATGTGCATAGAACATTATCTCATAGTATGTTATGTTTACATTTTTAGAAACTGTCATCTTTTTGCACTACTGAGTACTGGTCGGCGCTGCACTGTCTATTGTCCTGTTCATTGTCAGTAATTTGTTGTACTGTCCCGTACTTTTTGCACATGTTTGCACGTGCACTTTATATAGGTATATATAGGTAGTTTATATAGGTATTTTATTTCGTTGTGTAGTCTCATGTGGTCCTATGTTGGTCCTTTGTTGTTTTTATGTAGCACCATGGTCCTGGAGGAACGTTGTCTCGTTTTGCTGTGTACTGTACTAACTGTATATGGTTGAAACGACAATAAAAACCACTTGACTTGACTTGGATCAAAGTCTTATTTTGAGCAGTGGGGTGAAATTTATAAGTCTTCTAAAAACAGCTGTCGTAATTGAAATACAAATATTTCATACCTTGCCTGCTGGAGAGTTTATTGGTGATCAATAAACTATAGAGATGTTGATGGTGGGGTGAATTTTCTCAGCATGAGGTGTAGATTCTTACACATTTTCTTTCTGCAGTGCTAAATCATTGAGCTGTGTGCCCATCAGGAAGACCCTTAGACCCCTTCTCCCACCATGTCTAGACACTTAATAGCTCTTTAGTAAAGATTTCTGATTCGCCATCCAGCTCTGTCTGTCTCTGATCAGACGTTACAGAGAGCCGGTTTGTGTTCATGATTTTTAGTGTGTTAAAAGTGTACTTGTCCTCTTGTAGAGTTACATTTTGTGTACCTTTCAAATGTTGTGTGTTTATGATAGTCTGGCATCTCAGTGCCCATCTACGTCATTCCCATGATGCTGCTCTGGTGCATACCGGCCGATGGTGAGCTGTGATTGGATGCTTGCGGGGTCTTAGATCAAGCAGATTCTTTTTCAATCTGCTCCGAAAGCAGGACAGGCAGAACTCAGTGCAGGCTCTGCGGATGCTAACTGCAGGCTTGAGGAGATTAGATTAAGACAGCATCTCAAACATGCACATTAAACAAGCATGACACACTCTCAATTTTACAGACATGGTATGATGAAATGTGATGCGGCAGTTATAAAGGCGATTGACTCTTTTAACTGTAAGGTGGACTACAGTTACAATATTTAGCAATACAAATTAATTAATTAATATTTGAGTGGTCCGTCTCCTCCCCTGTTAATGTCTTGGATTGACTTCCTTTGTCTCCAATTATTAATTTAACTAGGGAAAAAAACGAATTCCTGTGAGAGTTGAGTGTGTTGATCTAAGCCTAATGGGACTCTCAGTTCTTCCTCAGTTAAAAAAGCTCTAATGGATTCTTATCAGCAAAATTCTCATCTTATTAAAAGCCCTTATTGCCATGGTAGCAGCGCAGCAGTCTGTGGCAATGGGCTCAAGCTTATAAGCAACAGTATTCAAACTCTAGTGCCCTTAACTTAAACAGGATTGCAGGACTGTGACAACTATCAGAAATTATATTGTGAAAACAATATATTGTGTTTTATTTTGAGAGCCTGTTTAGCACCACCACTTTTCAATTGGATTGTTTTTTTTTTTTTTTTATAAATCGTAATATAGTTTGTGCTTTGGTATATCGCAAGTTCTTGCTTCTAACTACCTAAACAAAACTTTGATGGCAGAATTGACTAATAGTGAATTACATGCACTGTCTGTTCTGGTTTAACATCTGATCTTGTGGGCCGGTTCTGGGTGCTATATAGCAGAGGATGCAGCAGTCCACTCTTGCTCATTTGCTCGTTCTGGTTGTTTGATTATTATAATTACACACTAGACAGCAACAGGTCTGTTAGCTTAAATTTATACTTAAAAGTCCGACATTTTAATAAAAATCCACTTTTTTTTTCTCTGCTGTTTACGTTCACTTTAGACATCACTCTCTGTGTTTACTTGAATACCTCACTAAGATGGGCATTTTGGCAGAATTTTGAAATGTATTTGTCTGTTCAGGTACACGTTAGCGGGAGCATTTTCAGAACACACGCATATGTTCAGTAGTCAGCACACACACATATGCCTCTTGTCAATCAAACAGGGCGCACGCAGCTTTTACTAGATCACTAGCAAATTATAAAACTACGCACTCTGGATTATTTTCATCAGAAGAATAAGAATATAAATGTTCTAATAAGTGACACAGGCCTAGGATATCACAAATATAGCTGGTTATGTTTTGTTATTGATGTTTTAATCTGCTTGTCTGTTCAGGCAAGTAAAATTCACTTTCATTAAAAGCGTTAATGTTGAGCCCTGATATTCATAATTTACATAAAAAGCAAGCAAGTGTTTGCGTGGAAAGGAATGACAATTACTTAATTATAATACTCAAGATGCAGCGATGATTTCTTCTGCTTTATCTAGATTGCGGGTATTTAGTAAAGACGCAGGTTTTTGTGCTGAAATAGCTCAAGCAAAAGTGACACATCTGTTAAGTGAATTCACTCCTGAATTTCTTTAAATGATTAAATGCCATAAACCTCACAAACTTTGACAAATACAGGAGCTAGTTTATTCAGAGAAACCCTTTTTATAGTAGCTTGGAAACCTGGTTAAGTACACCTTGTCCATGGACTGTTCGGGGGCGTACTGACTGAGGCTGATACTAATGGAGGCTGGTTCATGCTTATGTAAAAGAGTCTGAGATACTGAGAAAACACTTTTTTCTGGATTTTCTCTTTTTATATTTTCTGTTTAACTAATGTCAGGTAGAGATTACACCCCAACAGAGAAATTTTGGATGAAAGTCAAGACTTATTTCTGACGTATATTGTGCTAATTTGCAGCTGCTCATTTTTACTGATGTCCCATCTCTCTCGCCAGCTGTGTCTGAGGATGGAGTTGATCCTGTCCTATATGGAGGTGCCCGACATTCTGTAATAACTGAGATTAAGCTGTGCAGCTTGGAGTCTGAGCTCCAGAGAAAGAGAGATAGGTGGTAAGGGCAGTGGTCAGAGTGGGAAGTAATCAAAGAGAGGAGAGGAAAGCTTTGTACAATTACCATGCGCTTATGATACAATGCTTTCTCTTTATCTCGCTCTGTCAGAAGATGAAACTTTTTTTTTTTTTTTTTTGTTCATTCACAGGTCTAGAAGACAAAATTGTTCCTTATTCATTATGAAGTGTGATTTTCAAAAATCAATGCCTGCAGCTGATGAGAAAGATATCTCTGCTCACAACAACCACCCTCATACTCACATTCTTTCTCTCGAAATGCGGCACAATTCCTGCTTCTCTTCAGACGGGTGAAGCATTTTTGTGGGGAAACACTGTTCAGTGGTGGGTTGTCATCATTGCTGCGAGCAGCATGTTTGCCAGTCTGTTCAGCATGACTCATGAATTATGGATTCGGTGTGTTCTTGTCAGCAGCCCCACAATGCCCTGCTTCTCTGGGGTGACAAGAAAGTGTGACGAAGAGCTGTTTCTCTCCTGGCGGAAGCCCTGATGCCATCAGAATTGGATGGCTCACCGCACAGTATAACAGTTAGGAATGGGCCACAGTGCTGGTGAAAGGTTTATATGAATCTGATCTCTGTATGCAGATGCTGTGCTGTAGTTTAATCAGGCCAGACAGTTGAGGGGGTTTCATGTGTCCTCTATGTCTGTGCAAGAAAACAGATGGCTGACTGCACAAGGTCTCAGTTTTTTTTCTGCTATTGTAGGAAATAAATGAGGGGTTCAAGCACTTCCTGATGGACAGAAGAAAAGAGTGTGATGAGTTTAACTTGAGTAAAATATGTTTTTATAACATGCTATTAAATAATGTTTAATGAAGCCTAAAAATGTTAAGGGATAGTGTTACGGTTAGGGTTTGTTTATAGTAATTATATTTCGTTTAATTTAGGAACAATATAAACCAAAGGTAACGTTGAGATGTATCGTTTTTTTCGAATCGGTTAGATTGTTCTGTTAATACTGTTTCAAAAATGTTTAGGGAGGGACAATATTAATGTTTGGGTTAGGGTTTGTTTGGCAAGTTTGGGATCTCTATGATTTTCTGCCTTTAACAGACACTTTTAGGGCAGAAAAAGAATAATAAGAACATTTGTACAAATACAGTAGGGTTTCAACATCTTTGGTGCTTGAGTGATGAATTCCAAAAAAACATTTCTGAAATCCAAAAACTGAGCAAAATGTGCCACTTAATGTTAGTGTATTTTTGGACTCTAAAAAAATCAAGGTTTTAACATTATTGCTTTATGTAAACAAATAAAGGTAAATTTCTAGTTTCAAAAGATTTGTTTTTTTCGGACCTTTGTTTTGTTGTACAAGAAAACTTCAAACTACATTTGGTTTTCTACCATTGAAAATGTGTCAAATTTAATAATTCACGCTTGGAGCCACCACCCCATTTGCATGAATAAGTAGGTGTACAGGTGTACCTAATAAAGTGGTTAGTGGACAGTAGAGTGCACACACTCACGCAACCGGTACATAGATGCGCTCTCGCATACGTTCATGATATTTAATAGTATTATAATGCCATAAAGCTGCGGTCTACCAAGATGGACTATGGTCCATTAAGCTATTAATTTTCAATTACCTTGACAATAAAATTTTATTGTATTTAAGTATCTTTTGATTTTACTTGGTGAATTTATCATCATTCTCCGCACCTCCCCTGACAAGCTCTGGCACGCTCCTGGGGAGGCGCACCTCCCAGTTTGTAAACCGTGTGTCTAAATTAATTATATTTAACTTAATTTAAGAACAATATACTTTAGAAGTCAATGGGAGGTGGCGTTGAGGCTTTTCATTTTAGCAAATCAATTTGTTTGAACAGTTTAAACTGTTTAAAAAGATCGATTTGTTTATATGCCAACACTAATAATGCCCACTTTAATATAGAATTAAATGTGTGCATGTTCTTTGTGTTGTTGAGATCTCTGTAGAGAATGCTGCTGCTTGAATTCAGAGGTGCTGCTAGTGTGTCTCATCTGTGTCCTTCATCATGG
The DNA here is from genome assembly GCF_025860055.1 of Xyrauchen texanus. NCBI lineage: Eukaryota > Metazoa > Chordata > Actinopteri > Cypriniformes > Catostomidae > Xyrauchen > Xyrauchen texanus. The sequence continues at coordinate 8,612,534 of NC_068319.1, read as the reverse complement.
ACTCATCCCGCACTGATTGACAGATGCCATTGTACCGGAGAGATGGAAATGGCACGGAGTCCAGCCAGATGGCAGGTGGAGCCTGTTCAGTGGTGTTAAAGAACTCCTGAGTGCAGGTTGTTTTAATTGAGTTGAATTAAACTGATGTCAGTTACGAATGGAGATGAAAGAGAAAATCTGTACCGTCGATCAATAAAAGCCATTAGTCTCTTCGATCAGGACTGTACAGCTTATTTTTCCTTAAAGAAACTCGTATCACACCAATCTTTCTCTTTGTTCGAGCCACAGTTTTATTTGTTTTTAAAACTTTGCAAATGCATATTTTTCTCTGTTGATCAGAAGCACAATATCAGAATGTTGTGGTGAGAATCTTAGCATCTCTTATTGCATTGGAAAATGGGGTGGTGCTTACATGTGCGATGTCCACCTCTGCTGTAGTTGTCAAAAACAAAAAGTCAGCTTTGATGAGTGAGACAGTTTTGACAGATTGTTTTCGCCTTCTCTACCATAAACATTCAAGCCTGTATCTTCAAGAACCCATTATCAGATGTTAACTGGCATCAGTAAAGGGAAATATACACTCCTCAATAGAATCTATAACTTCCTGTATCTGTGGGTCTGGGCCTAGGATTATGTCTAAACATTCTCTGCTGGAATTTTATGTTATTGGTCCAACTTAAAAATACTAGATACTTTTGAATCCTTGAAAACCCTCTGATTTAGTGATTCCACTTAGTGATTCCAATTTTCTCAAGGAAAAGCTGCTTTAATCTTAGTTCAAATAATGTGCCGGAATATTGTAATACTTTCTCTGCTTATGGAATATGTGTAGTTATTGTTTGAGGTGTGTAGCTGGATTGATCCAAAGCTGTATGGAATGAATTGAGCTTGAATGAGTTTTATTAATATTGGCAGTGTGTTATGGATATCTGTCTGATCAAATGAAATCAGCCTGTCTTTCGCTCTTTCTTATTTTCCTAGGGAGTCATTTGCTTCTTGGCAGGTTATTCAAACAGAAGTCCTTGGCAGCTGCTGTAATGGTGACGCTAACATGTTTGCTGTAGGATTGCTCTGAGCTTTATTAGTGTGAGCTTTCACTAAGCACACAACCTCAAGCACAAATGTACACACCTATTATAAACATACACACATTTACATCTAAAACCCACACTGAGATTTGGCTTGAACTCCATGGAGACAAATAGAAGGGAATCTCGTTCTCACTATAAAAAACTTTTTTTTCTGCCGTTATTCTTTCTGAAGTCATAACGCTCCTCTGGGGGTTTGTTCCCCACCATCTCAGGTCACTGGGCCACCGTTCTCATCTTGTTTATTTCCTCTCAGCTTTGCACCAACAATTTATGCCACATTTGCTTAATGTTTCAGATTAATCTATGAGAAACTTAAGAGTACAAAATGTTCTCTTTGAAAGCAGCCCATCTAAAAGATAGTTCACAAATATGGGCCATAAGTAAACAGGCCTATGAAGAAAAGAGCCAGCTGAGAGGCAAAGAGCTTAAACATTTTCTGATTTGGTCTTCATTAATTCACCTTTAAACATTTTTTGCACACCTGATGCGTTTAGATGTTCTGAGACACAGTGCTTAGTTTAATGACAAGCAGATCTGACAGTGAATGTTAATTTCTCAATGTGAATAATTCACAATTGATTTTGTGAAGATTTTTTATTTAATTGAATGTTTATGCTTGAGAGAGAACTTTTGACTGCATGCCATGTTTTTGTGGTGCTGAGACATGTGTGTGTGTGTGTGTGTGTGTGTGTGTGTGTGTGTGTGTATGTGTTTCCTGAGAGAATAAAGTGGTATGATGCAGAACGGATAGAAGTAATGAGAGATTCGAGTGTGTAGATTTTGCAATCTGAATTACTGTTCTTCCAAATGAATTAAGCACTGATTATTTCACAAAGATGACAAACTAAATGGTGGATATCAGATTACTTGCTACTAAGTGACTCCTACAATCTTGAATATCTCTCAAAGATTGATGCATCTTACTTGGCAAACTTTTTATTAGTCAGATCAGGAAGACAGTTTTAACAGAGATACATTACAAAGTGGACAAAAACAGGTACACAGTGGACAGGTACAATGTGAATATGAAGATTTTTTTTTGTTTTTATTTATTTGTTTGTTGTTTTTGAATGAAAAGAAAAAAGTCTGAGTTTGGTTATTTTAAAGAGGACTCAAGTGTGAAACCCTAAAGAGTAACTCTGTAATGGCAGTAGAACATGGGCAAAAAAAGGACATCATTTTAGTTTCCTTTTTTGTTATCACAGTTCCAATTGAAATATTTAAATATGATCATTTTCTCCAAATTTAAAAGCCCTTGTGAACTGCTACTTAAGACTCCGCTTGTAAAGGTGTCCACTACTATGGCCATGTAGTATATCTCTGTTAAAACTTTCTTCCAGGTTTGACATCTGACATCAAATTCAAAGACTCTTTAGTTTCTAATGTGTATAGGAATTCATTATTTACTGGCATAAAAAGCTGGAATCTTCCAGGCTTATGATGCGCACATTGCCGCCATAATTTTCTGAGCCCCTGCCCTGCCAATAAACACTGATCTTCTGTAGTTGTTTGTTTTCTTTTTGTTTTATAAAGCTTGGATGAAAGACATTGCAACCCATTCAGTTGCTGCCAGCAGTGGATGGGCCTTGAGAAACACACATACACACACTCTGTCTTCAGTCTAACATGGCGTGTAAATTGAAGAGAAAATGACACAGGTTAAAGCGGTTGTCGTCTGGCGAGAGAATTGTAATGTTGTCATGGTAATTGTGGGTGTCACAAGAAGATAAACCTTCTCATGGTGGACTCATGTGACGCAGAACGTGAAGTGAATTACAGCTTATCAGGATGAGTCCAGAAGGCACCACACACACGACCAAAACTGTGAAGGGAGATGATTCACTGCCACTGCATTTACTTAAACAGTGTCACCTCACGTTGTGCGTGCGTGCGTCCGTGCGAATTGGGAATCTGATGGGTTCAAAGCAAAGACAGTACACATACTTTTCGTACACATGCTTTTCATACTTAGGCACATTTTACACCTGGTATTATATATCAGGTTGATCCGCTCATAAGCGAAGAGGTGAGACACATAACTGTTTACACCTGGTCGTAGTATGCATCTCTTTTGACAACTTGTGATTGGATTTCAAGAGGAGTGTGCCTGATTTTCTGACAACATATGCAGTATCAATCATTACACCAGTGGAATACTGATTAATAATAAAGCGTAAGCAGGAAAAGAAAGTGTGAGGAAAAAACGGAGCACTGCTTCAATTATATGTGCATATAATGTAAGCGCAAACATGATGTTTAGAGCAGATGTTTATTTATTTATTTATTTTTTTAAAGACTCATGTAACCAGCAAGGTTTAATCTCTTGTTTTAGTGTAGCGGTTTGAAATGGTCATAGTCTACAATATGAGCCCAATTTTTGACCTCATTCGACCACCTGTGAATGTGGTTGAATTGGACAAATACTTTGGACCCATTTACACCTGTTTTTTCACCATCCTGTCTCAAATGGATCACCCAAATTGCGTAATACCAGGTGTAAACGGGGCCTAAGTGACCATAATGCTTTAAATCAGCTTCAAGTTAGAGAACTCTGAATGTTTTTTGACTGTAATGTTGTAATTGCTTCATTTATCATGAAGAGTTTATTCCCTTAACCTGTTTGTACGCACCCCTTTTTTAAGGGCATGCGGGGGAATTGCTTATCAACAGGTTAAATCTCTCATTAGGTGGTTCATGTGTGACAGTAATGTAGTGTGGTAGATCTGTGCTTCACAGAGGTTCTGTGAAACTTTGAGATGATTGTATTATAAACAATGGCCTGCTGTCCAGTTCTGCCATGTTCTGTTGAATTGTTGTTATTTTTCTCCATCCAGACTGGAGTAAACCACAGGATTCTGCACACTGCTGAACTGCGACCTCCCATTACACTACCAGTCAAAAGTTTGATTGAATTTAAGGGTGCTTTCACACTTGATTCAATTGCTTGAACCAAACCCAAGCTTATTCAAACCTGCGTGCGCACCAAAAGTGCAAGTGTGAAAGCCAAAAAAAAAAAAAAAATGCTTTGAATTTATTTGTTTATACTTAATGATTTAATGTTTGTTTATTTTATAAATTAAAATCTATCATAAAGCATTGCCAAGAAAAAAATCTACCTTTTTATATTGGGTCCCTAGAGAATCTGTATTACATACACGTAGATATCAAACTTACACATTACTGCCTTAGGGACTGAGGAAAATTCCTAGACATTGAGATAAAGTAAGTTTTTTCTCTATAGTTCTACTCTTGGCAGAACAGGCAACATCACTCTCAAATATTAGTGGTGTGTATTACAGAAGCACAGCGGCTCCTCTCCACCATATTAAAGATCCCCTTGACAAAACCAGCTGTCATATTAATCCAAGATGAAATAAATACAGCTATGTCGTGCTGGATTCAAATAAGAACTCCTGTGTCTGCCCTGTCAAAGAGGGATGTGCCATTAAAAGCTGTTGGCACGGTTTCCCTGTATGCGAAAGACGGCAAAGAAAAGATTTGACTGACATTTATTCTTTTCCACTGTGATGGAAAATGACATTTTATTATTGAAATGGCATTTAAAAGAGATTAGGACCTAATCTGAGAGAAAACACTGGAGATGAACGTAATTAAGCAGATATAATTGAATTCAGTTCTTTTCTTCTTAAGCTTTTTATGCAATTCCATTTTAGAGCAGATTATCTAACTGACACAGGAGAGATTCAGTTTATTTTTGCTTTGTCTGGAGCGTTATTACGCATCTATGATCTCAACGATAAAATTTGGGATCCTCTTAGAGGTCTTGAAGGATCAAAACTGTTTAAGAGGTCCAATGGAGAGGGATTCCACAGGAAAAGGGGTGTTTCTGTCAAGAAAGAGAAGCTTTTCCAAACCCTATTGAGCTGCCTCATTCATTACTGTCTTCCTTGGGAGCTACAGTTTTTACTTGTCACAATGCATGCTGCTATTGTCTTATCTGAGAAGGATTAATAGGATGCTGTTTTAGATTTTGGACACAATAAAGCGTGTCTTATCCCTTAGCTGCCTACTGTTTGGAAAAGCCTTCCCATCAGGATTACACCTATGACGTCGAAAAATGTTGCTCAGGTAGGCAGCTCTCTTTGGTCTTGAAACAGAGCCAGAGAGAGAGGATTGATGAATTTCTCTCCTGTTTTTCCATCAACTCCAATCACAGTCTAGAGAGAAAAGAGTAAAGACGCCATTTCTTATTATATAGAAAATTACAGAAAGCCCCTCTCTTTCTCCCTCTGTCTCTCTCTCTTTCTTGCTTTTTCTCTCCATTTCTACACCTGTCTTGAACTGTAAAGCATTTGGAACTCTCAGACAACACTTTTATACAGATTTGTTTAATAGATGTTTTAAAAAAGTACCATCTGAACAGATTTTATAGTTTTTATCTTGTATACATTTTAAGTGTCTTATTTAATATTGTAAATATTTATTGGTGAACCTTTGTTTGCCATGTGAATAGCCTGGTTGCTGACATGGCGTTAAAACTAAATAAATTAATAAATCTACATAAAAACATAAATCTGTCTTTCTCTTGCTGTCTGTTTGTCTCTTTCTTTCCTTTTGGTCTCTCTCTCGTTCAGCTGTCTGTTTCGCTCACTATTTCTCTGTTTCTCTTTATTTCTATTTGTCTCTCTCCTTCTATCCATCTCTTTTCTCTTTCTACCTGTCTTTCCTATCTTTCTTTCTTTCTTTCTTACTTTTTGCTTTGTCTTTTTTGCTATCATTCTTTTTTCCTTCCTCTCTCACCTTCTATCTGTTCCATGTGTCTGTTTGTCTCTATCTTTGACCGTCTCTCTCTCCATCTGTCTTTCTTTCTGTCTCTTTGCTCTGCTATCGATCGGTCAGCTCTGATGGAAATGTGCTTTTACTGGCTGCTGCTGGTGGAGATGGTTCAGGCTCTTCGATGCTGTCAGACGCTTTCATGGAGGAATGAAGACAAATTAGATGAATAGATTGCAGGGGAGGAGGGGGTGAAATCGGCTCCTTTACTGCTCGCTGGCAGTCATCACGGAGCTAAATGAATACTGACATATTTATATTTATTTAAATTAAAGTTGTTGTGGCACTATCAGTGTCAGGAGGATCTTATTTACATACAAATTAGCAGGTTTATTAAGTGCTTTTTCCATTGATTAATTTAATTAGTGTGCAGATAAATGAAGGAGAGAGTGAGAGGGGAGGGATGGATGTGTATTAAAAGAATTAAATAAAAAAAAAGAAATCCTGATTACTGAAGCATAACAGAATGAGAACTTCATATTACTTCACATGGCTAAAGGAATTTCTCACATCTCCAATAATTTTCTCTTCCAGAAAGGACAATGTTTTCACCTTAAAAATGAAAAGTATGTGTGTTGGGTTTTGCAAGTGTGTGAATGTCTGTATGCTCAGGATACGGCTGATACATTAAAGGCCTTTTAATAAAATGACCCATAATTGTCCGTTGCAGGCAAGACACGCTCTGATGGATGATTCTGTCAGTCTCTGCCTGCAGATCTATCCCTTATGGACCCTTCTGAGTTGAGCATCCACCCTCCAACCCCCCACTGCTGTCTCACCTTGCGCCCCAGTCAAACCCCTTCTCGCTATGAGCATCTTTGCCCTTCCTTAGCCTATTTGGCACTCTGGTAACAATGGAGATGCCAATGTCTCCTATAGAAAGTGCATCAGCTCAACTTTGCCCTGGTTGGTTGAGGAGTACAGGGCTCATGAATATTTACCGGAGCATTACAGAAGCACAGCTGTTTCTTAACACTGTGAAAGGAAAAGGTCTGGGTGCTAAAATTTCCTTTAATATGTTTGACTAATTGATTATTTTAAGTGAAAAGTAATTTACTATCATAACTGATTGCAGAAGTCATAGTTTAAATACAATCAGTCTCATGGTTTTGAGAGTCTGTTGGGAGGACTGTCTCATCTGACTTAGCGGTTACAGTGGTCAGAAGATTTCTTTTTTTTATTAAATCAGTCTGGTGTCTGAATATTGATTACTGCAAGAGACAGAAAACACTCACAATGTATGACTTGTGATACATCATTTGTGTGTTTGTGTGAAAAATTCAAGGTTATTTGAAAATGCATGCACACACACACACTCAAACTGGACATCGTTAGACAACACATTTGGGTCAAAGACTTGATGCTACTCTAAGTTATTAAAAAATTATTTACATGTAATTCACACAAAATATGAATACACCTCTACTATGAACATGTGTTAAAGTCTGTATTTTTTAATATTAAAGTCATTTTTATATTTTTCTTCTGGGGCTCAAAGTAAAAAAGTGGTGTAAACTTCTTGAGATGGTAAAAATAAATAAATAAATGGTTACACTTTACAATAATGTTACATTTGTTAATGCATTTTGTATCATGAGCTAACAATGAAAAATTCATTTTTACAGCATTTATTAATCTTAGTTCATGTTAGTTCATAGTGCATTAACTAATGTTAACATATGTATTACTATGTTGAAATGAAACAAGATTAATAAATGCTGTAAAAGTATTGTTCATTGTTAGTTAACTAATCTTGATAACTAATGTTGACAAATGGATCTTTATTGTATATGTCTACAGTATTTAGAGTTGAAGTCAGAAGTTTACATACACTTCGGTTGAAGTCATTAAAACACCACAGATTCCATATTAGCAAACTATAGTTTTGGCAAGTTGTTTAGGACATTTACTTTGTGCATGAAACAAGTCATTTTTCCAACATTTAATTGACTATATCACAATTTCAGTAGGTCAGAGGTTTCAATACACTACGTTATTTGTGCCTTTAAGCAGCTTAGAAAATTCCAGAAAGAGATGTCAAGCCGTTAGACAATTTGCCAATTAGCTTCTGATAGGAGGTGTACTGAATTGGAGGCGTACCTGTGGATGCATTTTAAGGCCTACCTTCAAACTCAATGCGTCTTTACTTGACATCATGGGAAAGTCAAAAGACCTCAGAAAAACATTGTGGGCCTCCACAAGTTTGGTCCATCCTTGGGAGCAAATGTACCACATTCATCTGAACAAACAATAGTATGCAAGTATATACACCATGGGACCACGCAGCCATCATACTGCTCAGGAAGGAGACACATTCTCTCTCCTAGAGATGAACGTAGTTTGGTGTGAAAAGTGCAAATCAATCCCAGAACAACAGCAAAGGACCTTGAGAAGATGCTGGAGGAAACAGGTAGACAAGTATCTATATCCAATTACTTCTTTTGTACTCATTTCAAATAAACATTTTTAGTGTTTCTCTTACGCCAAGTTGAATGATTGATATTTAAACTGCAATCCCTGGAGAGGCCACATGGTAAACAAAGCTATTTACCAAAGTGAATCAGATTCCCAAATGTACTGTAGCACCAACACTCATCTCAGTGCTGGTATTTGTCTCATCAGTTGAGCTGAAATTCTGTGGATTGTGTGGGCTCTGTATTTAAAAATGAACACCTTCCATACATCTTGTATACTAGATATGCTGAACACAAGGACAACACTTCATGTTTAATAACTCACAGTTTCATAAGAGTTGACATTCTCTGAGTGCATGTGACTCGAGTCATATTGCAATATATAGTTCAAAGCTCGCTTTTCAAACTGAGCTCCTCATGTGTTATCAAGCGCATTGATCTGCCTTTTTACTGTCTTAAATACAGGCCACACATATAGTGCTGGATAAGCACTATATCTTTTATGGTTAGGGCAGTGAAGCTGGCATATGGTGTATATGTGTGTGTTTGTGTGTGTTGAATGTTGATCTTAAAGCTGTCAGGACGCGTTTCCTGAGCATTTTCTCTGATTATTTATTCACAATTCCTGTCTGTATGTGTTTCATATGTGATCTCTGTATGTTTATGTTTGCTCGACTTGAGAGACGTTTAAATTATCTTGATATTTATACTGTATATGACAGAAACAATTTATGCTTTTAGCTCTGGTTACACTGAAAGTGAATGGTGGCCAGTCGATAAACTTTAAAATAAACAGTGTTTTAAAAGTATAGCCACAAGATGACTTTAGTGTGATAAAGCCGCTTACTTTATATTAACCAAAATGGCATGTATTTAAAAAACATATTTTAAGATGCACAAGTAGTTTCAGGTGATAAAACAATAGATATGTATGTGAACTTGAGTAGGATTGACTTCATATATCCACTACAAATGACTTGTAGGGACCAGTTGGATAAAAATTAATTGCTGACCTGGTTAAAAAAGTGAAGGCAGTTCTGAGAAAAGGTCTAGCATAATTTGTTTACAGATGCCAGGTCCTCTTCTGACTAAAGGCGGGTGCACACTGTACGATTTTGGCCACGATTCTGCCGTCTGAGACAAATTTTGGAATCCTAAAGGATTTCTCTCGTCGCAGGGCAAAATCAGCAATCTAACAACACTGTTAGAAAATGTTCACGGACGGCCGATTAACAGCCTTTGTGATGATCTTCAGCCTCCGAAGTTCTGGCAGTGTCAGAAATTTAGTATTGTAGCCGTATAGTGTGACTGCTATTACGACGGGATGAGATTTTCCTCTCCAATCTCGCACCCCAATTCACTTGGAAAGAAAACTGCTCTGTGCTTGCCCCACCATCGCAACATTTGTGCCCAGTTATTTCTCTACTCAAGCACTTTCAATGTTTTTTCTTCTTTTTTCCCCCCATTTATTTCATAAATAAATAAGCAGAATATTCTTGGAGAAAAGTCTAACCTGTCAGCAATATGAAATTTTATTCTCTGAATTAAATAAATAGCTTACAGAACGAAAATAAATAAATGATTGCATTTTCTCGTCATTTTTCTTTACATTTATCATGCATTTTCTTTATAACGTTATTATAATTACTATTTTACTTTTAATAAATTTACTTTAAATGTTTTTAGTTCAGATTCACTTCACTCCAATTTTATTTATAAATAAATAAATAAATAAAATAAAATAAAATTAAACTGAAAGACTGAACAATTTATACTGGTAAGTTTTTATGGGACGTTTTAATCCAAATCAGCAAATACAGTTGGATACAATATAGAAATCTATATCATGTTTGCATAGCCGATAGGTTAGTACGACTTTCTCATTTAGATTACTATGTCCCACCTTTTTTTGTTTTCTCCAATGTGAACGGAGATGTTTGCAATTTTTCATGCCACATGTTTTTTATTTCCACAATTAATATTTGCTTGTGGAAGCTCATTATTAGGCTACCTCCCGCACTCACATTCATTCTCAACATCTGTAATTTTCTGTCTTTTTATGGGCCTATTTGACAAAATCCATCTTTCTTGTAAATGTTAACCTATGCTCGTGGAGTGGTATTGGAGCAATGGAAATGCTGGTGTCCAGACTTTCAGAGAGAGAAAACAATATGCTCCTCCGTGGTGGGCAAATTTATCAGTTTCGCTTCTATTCCGCAACACTCCCATATGTCACGTTCACTGAGTTACGTTCACAGATCAGGACGATTGGGACCACAGTCGGCTACGATATATATCGTACTGTCTGGCATAATGTCGCACAGTGTGCCATGGCGATATCAATGCGTTCATATCGTACAGTCTGACAAGCAACAATCTTAAAGGACTATTATAAATCATACAGTGTTCACCCGCCTTAACTCGTCGACCTCTACAATTTGCTGCTCTGAAGGGCCTGGCTCTGGTACAGGAGTAGCCGTAGATGGAAAAAAAATGCATCAATGGTTCGTTTCGCCATGGTTGACTTTTACGGACGATGAGTGTGATGCCACGAATGCGAGACACACGAGTGTAGATGACGTTACTCACTTAGTTGACTAATCACTCATGGACCCAACTCTGGCAGACTCACTCCCTCTTCGCTTTTTCAAATTTTTCAACAAAAATGTCATCAGATTTGGAGGTCGCACATGTGCAAGTAGTTAAAAAAATATTAGCTGTATTTTGGTTGCGGAGTTTTAAAAGGTTTTGCAGTTTTGAAATGCGTGGTTATGAAGTTGCAAAAATTCAATGCATTTTTTAAGATCCAATAAAAATAAACTTCTAATCATTTAGTGGACTTCATCCTCATGCATTCGTGCAAAGATGCTCTGGTTGGAAGAGTGACATTTAATGAAGTTTTGCCACAGTTGCCATGGTTTTAAGGTCTTTGGACAGTTTTTTTATATTTATTTTGCTATTTTGTTTGTATCAAATTGAGTTAGACGAGGATGTTGACATGTTGTCATACTGGTGTAGAGCATTTTTATACCTTTAACCGCATCAAATCATATGTGGTTCCACGTTCCAGGCTGGGAACCACTGGTGTAATGCAATTACATTCATTGATACATTAAGTTTAACTAAAGTGTCCAAATACTTTTCTGTGTGTGTGTGTGTGTGGCGGAAGGCTCTTTTCACTTAGCTACCAATAGCAGACTTCTCTCTTTTATTCTTTTGTACAAAAGGCTAGAGAGTCAAGTTGAGGTTCTCTTTTCCTTTAAGAGTGATAAGAGCTCTGTTTACCTCACCAGTTTTCTTTTCACAAGCACAGATAGGCACGCGTTTGTGTTTGTGTGTGTGTGTGTGTGTGTGTGCGTGTGCGTGTGCGCGTGCACGTGCGTGTGTGTGTGTGTGTGTGTGAAGAGGTCTTTAACCTCCCATCAGATAGAGGCAGAGAGCCATAGCAGTGTCTTGAGTCCACTGAAAGCATTACACTGATTTCACCAGGCAGCTGTGTGTGTTTGGTACTGGCGTGTGATGCTTTTCTGAAGCTCACTGGTGTCTATGTCTTTATGTGTGTATGAGGGAGAATGTACAGGTACATAGAAACTCCATGAATATGTTTTAAGATCTTAAAGTTGTTATATATAAACATTTCTAAGGTAAGAATAGCTGGCCTAGTTCAGTTTGATCTGGTCTGGTTTGATCTGATCTGTTCCAGTCTGAACTGATTTGGTCTGGTCCTGACTGATCTGGTCTGGACTTATCTGATCGGATCTGGTCCAGTCTGATCTGGTTTGATATGAGATGAGATGATCTGATCTGGTTTGGGCTGAACTGATCTGAGACTGAAAGCTGATATTGCACTTAATGGATACAGTAGACAAACCCTCATGCTTGGGTCCCCCACTGTGCTGGATGGTCTGTCTGTTACACTCAGATGGCTCCTCTTGTTACCTAGTGACCGAATCCAGGAGGCAGGTGGTGCACAGACAAATGGACCGCTTTGTCTCTCTTTCATTAGAAATAGGTTTGGGATTTCTCAACAGGATTCTCGTGTGTGTGTGTGTGTGTGTGTGTGTGTGTGTGAGAGCGTGTATTTATCACTTTGTGGGGACCAAATGTCCCCATAAGGATAGTAAAACCCGAAATGTTTGACCTTGTGGGGACATTTTGTCGGTCCCCATGAGGAAAACAGCTTAGAAATCATACTAAATTATGTTTTTTGAAAATGTAAAAATGCAGAAAGTTTTCTGTGAGGGTTAGGTTTAGGGGTAGGGTTAGGTTTAGGGGATAGAATATAAAGTTTGTACAGTATAAAAACCATTATGTCTATGGAAAGTCCCCATAAAACATGGAAACACAACGTGTGTGTGTGTGTGTGTGTGTGTGTGTGTGTGTGTGCACATGCTCAGATTCTGAGACTAAAAATTACTCAACTTAAAGAGGGGAAAATATTTTTTTTTCTTTTGTTATCATAAGAAACTAAAATACAGTGAGGTGTCAGTGCTGACTTACATAAATTTTCAGTTATGACTGGAGAATAATCTGTGTATGTCTATGTACAATTGATGTCAGAAGTTTACATACACCTTAGCCAAATACATTTAAACTCCGTTTTTCACAATTCCTGACATTTAATCATAGAAAACATTCCCTGTCTTAGGTCAGTTAGGATCACTACTTTATTATAAGAATGTGAAATGTCAGAGAATTATTTATGTCATATTTTATTTATTTCATCACATTCCCAGTGGGTCGGAAGTTTACATTCACTTTGTTAGTATTTGGTAGCATTGCCTTTTAATTGTTTAACTTGTGTCAAATGTTTTGGGTTGCCTTCCACAAGCTTCTCACAATAAGTTGCTGGAATTTTGGCCCATTCCTCCAGACAGAACTGGTGTAACTGAGTCAGGCTTGTAGGCCTGCTCGCACACTCTTTTTCAGTTCTGCCCTTAAATGTTCTGTCGGATTGAGGTCAGGACTTTGTGTTGACCACTCCAATACTTTGACTTTGTTGTCCTTAAGCCATTTTGCCACAATTTAGGAGGTATGCTTGAGGTCATTGCCCATTTGGAAGACCCATTTGCGACTGAGCTTTAACTTCCTGGCTGATGTCTTGAGATGTTGCTTCAATATATTGACATAATTTTCCTTCCTCATGATGCCATCTATTTTGTGAAGTGCACCAGTCCCTCCTGCAGCAAAGCACCCCCACAACATGATGCTGCCAACCCCATGTTTCACGGTTGGGATGGTGTTCTTCGGCTTGCAAGCATTTTTCCTCCATGCATAACGATGGTCTTTATGGCCAACCAGTAACATTTTTGTTTCATTAGACCAAAGGACAGTTTTCTAAAAAGGAAAATCTTAGTCCCCATGTGCACTTGCAAACTGTAGTCTGGCTTTTTTATGGTGGTTTTGGAACAGTGGTTTATTCCTTACTGAGAAGCCTTTCAGGTTATGTTGCTATAGGACTTGTTTTATGGTGAATATTGGTACTTGTCTGCCTGTTTCCTCCGTCTTCACAAGGTCCTTTGCTGTTGTTCTGGGATTGATTTGAACTTTTCTCACCAAACTACGTTCATTTCTAGGAGACAGAATGCATCTCCTTCCTGAGTGGTATGATGGCTGCGTGGTCCCATGGTGTTTATACTTGTGTACTATTGTTTGAACCTTCAGACATTTGAAAATTGCTTCCAAAGATGAACCAGACTTGTGGAGGTCCACAATTTTTTTCTGAGGTCTTGGCTGATTTATTTAGTTTTTCCCATGATGTCAAGCAAAGAGGCACTGAGTTTGAAGGTAGGGCTTAAAATACATCCACTGGTACACCTCCTATCAGAAGCTAAAGGCTTGACATAATTTTCTGGAATTTTCCAAGCTGCTTAAAGACACAGTTAACTTAGTGTATGTAAACTTCTGAAATTGTGATATAGTCTATTAAATGTGAAAAAATCTGTCTGTAAACAATTGTTGGAAAGTTACTTGTGTCATGCACAAAGTAGATGTCCTAAATGACTCAAATTAGTCAAAACTATAGTTTGCTAATATGAAATATGTGGAGTGTTTTAATGACTTCAAACTACAGTAAGTGTATGTAAACTTCTGACTTCAACTGTAAATTGAAAACAGCTCACTGATGACTCATGAGTATTTTTTATTGTTTTTTACAGGTAGAAGATGCCATGCTAATGTTCGATAAAACTACAAACAGACATAGAGGTAAGACAATTCTGTTTTTTTATAATGATGTTTAATTTTCCTGTAATGTGATCTACGAGGTACGTGTGATAACAGCTGAGAAGAACCGTCTGCCTTCTGTCTCTGATCTTCACTTTATCTAAGAATAGAGTGCAAAAGACTCCCTGTATAGATCTGCACAGTGCTGACAGCATGGGAATACTATTATACAGAGACATACACTGTATTGCAATACTGACTGCGGTAACTGTTTAATCTGTTCAATCATTTTCATTAAAGCATGGATTGAAGATGCTATTTACACTTTATGTCTTGTTTATGGTAGGGATAACCGGTTATCAGAATCAGGTCCGATACTGTGCTCATGTACTTGAAGTCATGCTTGTTAAAATGCTTTGAAACCAAAAACCGATACCATCTGACGTAGGTATGTCGTCGCATAAACATTCAGCGCACAAATTAAAATCATGTTATTTTCTAGTGTGATTAATAAACCGCAAAGGCTGTGATTTAATTCGATAAATATACAGTTTGCATGTGCTGCGTGCTTCAAAGTAAATAGATATTGTTTTAAGAATGTTTTAAAAGTGAATGTGACGCTGGCTGCTCAAAATTTGTATTGCTAAAAAATCTGAAATTTTACAACAATCTTACCTACCTCTTAACTCACAGGGGGCTACTTTTCCCAATTCTTACCTTTAGTTTTATGCAGGTGGATTTCTTTTTTTTTGTATACAGGCTATGTTGTAGACATGATGCAGACTTGTGCTGACTTACATGTATGTTGGTCTTGGCAGATACATTTAACAAATTCTTTAATAGGTATTTAAAGGGCAGTTCACCCAGCAATTTAATTTATGTTATAATTACTCACCCTCAAGCCTGTATGACTTTCTCCCTTGGAACTCAAAAGATGTTTGGAAGAATATTAGTCTCAGTCACCATTCACAGTCATAACATCTTTTTTTTTTTTCTTCTTCCATACAATGAACGTTAATGGTGACTTAAACTAACATTCTCTCTAACATCACCATTTGAGTTCCACTGAAGAGAGAAAGTCGTACAGGTTTGCAACAACACGTGGGTGAGTTAGTTGAGTGAACTATCCCTTTAAGAGTAAATTAGTTACATTAAATATGGCTGTTTAATGTTGTCAAAATGCATTGAAAATGTTAACAGATTAAATCCTGAGAGAACAATGCTTATAAAATATGTATATTAAAGATAGATAGATAATAATATAATTTCATATTAAGGATATTATTAAAATAGTATTTACATTTACAGAGCACTTTATTTGGAACACCTGTACACTTACTTATTAATGTGATTATCTAATCTGAAATTCATGTGACAGCAGTGCAATGCACTGAAATTCTATAGATTGTTGTGTGTGAAAATCCAAGGAGATCAGCAGTTACAGAAATACTAAAACTCCAAATTTTAAACATAAGGGGTTTAACAGTTCGATTTTCTGATATAGATCAGTTCTGTTGTCACTCTGATTGTCAACTAACAAACACCATGAGTGTTCAACATCAAAAACACCAGAGTGAACAACTCCCCTTATTGTTTTGCGCAGAAGAAAATCATTAAAAAGCATGTGCGTGAAGGTGTCTCAAAGCAGTCACTGCAAGAATAACTGTTCTTTTTCCTGTAAATACTGTTGTCATGACAAGAACATATCTTTGATAAGCTATTCAAGAGATTGGACCGATTTGCGCTGTTTAGTAAATCTCAAGTGAGATTGCGAAAGCACTTGTTTGATTGACATGTACTGTGTATGAACGCACGTGCAAACCAACCACCACTCTCATAACATCAGCCACGCTCAGATATTATTTGTTTTTTATTATTTATTTGTAACATCCTCTTGTAGTTGAATTTCCTCTTTAACGTGATTCAACAATGTGGAGAACAATCGTAAGTCCTCATGAAAATGGACACCTCACAATTCATACAGAATTGATAGGCTGCTAATAAATATATTTTTGATGATGATATCATAACGCAGACTGCATAAGATCTTCATTTTTAAGACCAATCGTTGGTCGATGAGAAGAGTCTTGGTCGACCAAGTTTTGATTGGTAGGTTGGTCGCAGAAAAAACTCCAGAGGAAACTGACGAACACCGGTATTACCGTTGGTTGGACGCTAGGTGGTACTATGGGGTAATTTTCGTTAAGCAGGTTTAGGGTTAAGCCTACACAATAAAACTTTGAACTTTATTTGTTATTTATTTTAACTAAAAATTCAAATGAAACTGAACAAAAATAAGTGCAATTAAAATGTGTGTTGAAGAACCTACTTCATCTGTGCATACTCTACTGGTCGGGTATTTCACTGTCGGGGGTGTGAATACATTTTTGTTCCCTCCTTCAAAATATATATATATATTGTCTAAACATGCAGCCATAAAATTACTTGAAATCAAGACATAAAAACAATTATAAATGTAAAAATAATAATTATAACGATGATAAGAATCACGGAAATATAAATCATGGTTCAAGGTGAACGCGTTTTTGTATTATTTTATGTTTTAATCACAGATGTAGGCTATAGGCTGCAGAGTTGTGGTCACAATGAAATGCTCTGTGGAAATAAAGCAAACTGAACTCAAAGCACCTCCTGAGCTGAGATGTCTGAGGTAATTTGCAGCACTCCTAGAGATAAACAACCAAAACAAATAAATAATAATAATTCAGAAGACAGAAACAAAGAAAGAGTGAGAACCTATAGAGGCGCGTGTTCCACGAGGCTGCACGCCTCCATATCAGCGCGTCATGCATGTGCATAGATGGCTTTTCTGTTCTCTGTTCTTAAAAATATAATAAATTGTGTTTCTTCAAGCACATTTCTGTTTGACATTTCTCTCTATAAATTAACAAAAGTTTCAGACTGACTCCTAGCTGGTTTTTCGGACACATTCAGGATGATTACCGCTTTTGCCAGTGTCGTTGCGGCTTGCTTTGTGTTTGCGATTGTAAAATGTATATTTTAAAGGCTCATTATTACGGTTTAGTATTTCTCTGTAATGTAGAACAGTGTTAGCAATGCTAATTATAACATTATTTCTTAGCCCTGGAACTCAAACTATTTTGTGATGCCCCACAAAAATATATATTTAAGTAATTAAATTAATATCATAAACATGCGACTACTAGTCGACTATTGGCTTAAACTAACGACTACTAGTTGACTAGGAATATCTTTGGTCGGAGCAGCGCTAAAAAGATCGCTCGAGGGGCCCCATGTTGAGTAGCGCTGCTCTAGAGTTTACCCAGAGTAGTGGCAAATCAAAACAAAAAAACCTTGAGTGAGGGGCAGTTTGTTGAGTGAGGTCAACAGAGAATGGCCAGAATGGTTCGAGCTGACAGAATGTCTACGTTAACTCAGATAACCACTCTACAATTGTAAAGAGCAGAATAGTATCTCAGAATGTACAACATGTAGAACCTCGATGCTGATGGGCTACAACAGTAGAAGACCGCATCAGACACTTTATTAGGACCATAGTGTTCCTAATAAAGTGCTCAGTGAGTGTAAACATGCTCTTCATTTTATAAAAATAATACAACATTATGCTGAAATTATGTTCTATATTAATTCATTTGATTACAGCTTTAATTAATTAATTAATTAATTAATTTAGACCCCATTTTGATGATAAAATTTAAATAAACCGTTGAACATGAAATTCCCCAAAAAATAAAACAATATAATGGGTATCATTATCGGTGAGTACCGAAAAGGTAATAACAATTCTCATACTCCACAAAGTGGTATCTGGACATCCATAGTTTATGGTCTTCGCTACTGCTCACACTTGAAGAAGAGCAAAACACTAACAGTGCACCTTAATTGTGAGTGACGCATCAAATTTGTTGCACCAAGTATTTTTCAGTCTTTACTGAAGGTAAAATGAAATAACCGACGATTAAATTAAGCACATTTAAATTGAATAGAGAGAGAGAGAGAGAGAGAAAGAAAGAGAGAGAGATCTGTAATGTACAGACTGTTCCAGAATGGTCTGAAAGAGAGACCATTTAATTTCATAGAACCCACAAGATAATGTTGATGCAAAAATTTGGCCTCAGTAGTCATTTATTTTCATTGCATATTTTTCCATACAATGAAAGTGAATGGTGTCAGAATTTTGTTAATGGAGTAAATAATGACAGATTTTTTATTTTTTGCTTGAACTATCCCTTTAGCACATGCAATCTGGCTGTTAAACTGCTGTCTCTCTCTCTCTCTCTACCTCCTTTCACTAAAGAGACTGCAGCAGAATCTCTCTGGCATTTGCAGACTGAAATGAGGATGATTGTGTTGGAAATTGAGCTCCGAAGCTCCATCAGTCCTACTGCCCCCAGTGCATTGTGGGAACATGCATTGACTCTCCTATGGGTGTGTGGATCAGGGATGTTATTCCGACATTTGAAGGATTTTTTATGGCAGAATTTTTTGCTGTTAATTACAGATGTAATGGTGTGATTTTCATCAGGGTTCTGCAGGTTGCTTTTGTGAGTCGATTGTATGCTATTACAGAGTGAATACCCAAAGGCCATCCAGCCCTGGTTATGCTTGATCTCACACTGTGTGTGAAATAACATTCTGTCATACAAACCAGAATTTATGGCATGTTATTTTTAAATTGTATAAATTAAATTTCACAATTTGCGACAGTGAGTGCTTTACGGTAGTTGAGTCGTTGTCAACATGACATTTTTCCATGGACGTTAAATCAGGGTTTAGGTTTAATGTACAACCATAATTGTCAATCCTCAGCCAGTTGGTAAAGATAAAAACATCCTTACAAAAAAAAGTGTAAACATGATTTTTTTTTAATTAAAATAATTTTTTTTTTTTTTGCCTGACATACTCAGATATTTGCCTAAACCCTGAAATGGTTTGATGATGGTCTGAATTAAGCCTGTATTTAGGGGAGGGCGATTGATCAACAGTTCACGTTATACAATTGTATAAATTATTATATTGTATAATATATAATATTATAATATATATAATTTTTGACAATTAAAAAAAGGAGGCTTTTCACTTTTTAGTTTTAGTTTATAAGAGTTTTCTTTGATTCTGAAGAAAACTCCTTCATGTATTTGTTTTGTATTTAGCCTTCCATTAGGTACTGGAAAACCTTTTGGCCACCGTATACTAGATATAAATGTATGGTTGACAAAGGTGCTATTGAATAATTTCTAGGGTAATTTATTCAGTGGGATCTCATCTCTCTCAGAGTTTGCGGCAGAACAGCTGGCAGAAAAGCTTCACTGCGTTAGCAACAGTAACTTATGGGAGCGGGGCTTAGCCAAAGGTCCGTTCCTCACTGGAGGATGCAAATCTTTATTAAGAAGCTCATCCTCATTTTCTCTTGTAAAGTGACTACAACCAGAGGTTGCGTTAACTAGGAAAACATTGCCTTATAATTCCAAAATGCTGCCCATAATTTTTACAGTTTAAAAAATAAATACTAGAAAGAAAACCATTTATGAGGCTTGATAGTGCATCAGTTTTCATTTTAAACATCTAGAACGCTCATTCTCTAACATGCGGCGGCATTTTGCATAACTGTGATAGAAACGATATTCAAATTTCTGGTTGACACATTTCTACAAGTATATTGATTTTAAATTGTATAATTTATATTGCTATAAATTACACAAGAATGATTTCATCGAAAATGTGTGGGGATTCTGTGACTAACTGTATTTTCCAGCATTCTCTGGTGCAGCACGCAATGATACATACACTCACCTAAAGGATTATTAGGAACACCTGTTCAATTTCTCATTAATGCAATTATCTAATCAACCAATCACATGGCAGTTGCTTCAATGCATTTAGGGGTGTGGTCCTGGTCAAGACAATCTCCTGAACTCCAAACTGAATGTCAGAATGGGAAAGAAAGGTGATTTAAGCAATTTTGAGCGTGGCATGGTTGTTGGTGCCAGACGGGCCGGTCTGAGTATTTCACAATCTGCTCAGTTACTGGGATTTTCACGCACAACCATTTCTAGGGTTTACAAAGAATGGTGTGAAAAGGAAAAACATCCAGTATGCGGCAGTCCTGTGGGCTAAAATGCCTTGTTGATGCTAGAGGTCAGAGGAGAATGGGCCGACTGATTCAAGCTAATAGAAGAGCAACTTTGCCTGAAATAACCACTCGTTACAACCGAGGTATGCAGCAAAGCATTTGTGAAGCCACAACACGCACAACCTTGAGGCGGATGGGCTACAACAGCAGAAGACCCCACCGGGGTACCACTCATCTCCACTACAAATAGGAAAAAGAGGCTACAATTTGCAAGAGCTCACCAAAATTGGACAGTTGAAGACTCGAAAAATGATGCCTGGTCTGATGAGTCTCGATTTCTGTTGAGACATTCAGATGGTAGAGTCAGAATTTGGCGTAAACAGAATGAGAACATGGATCCATCATGCCTTGTTACCACTGTGCAGGCTGGTGGTGGTGGTGTAATGGTGTGGGGGATGTTTTCTTGGCACACTTTAGGACCCTTAGTGCCAATTGGGCATCGTTTAAATGCCACGGCCTACCTGAGCATTGTTTCTGACCATGTCCATCCCTTTATGGCCACCATGTACCCATCCTCTGATGGCTACTTCCAGCAGGATAATGCACCATGTCACAAAGCTCGAATCATTTCAAATTGGTTTCTTGAACATGACAATGAGTTCACTGTACTAAAATGGCCCCCACAGTCACCAGATCTCAACCCAATAGAGCATCTTTGGGATGTGGTGGAACGGGGGCTTCGTGCCCTGGATGTGCATCCCACAAATCTCCATCAACTGCAAGATGCTATCCTATCAATATGGGCCAACATTTGTAAAGAATGCTTTCAGCACCTTGTTGAATCAATGCCACGTAGAATTAAGGCAGTTCTGAAGGCGAAAGGGGGTCAAACACAGTATTAGTATGGTGTTCCTAATAATCCTTTAGGTGAGTGTATATAATGCATAAAATACACACCTAATGCACATCCTTTTCATTTTGTTGCACTTGCAATTAAAAACTTCCTGTCTTTGTGAGGATGTAAAAAAGAGAGAGAATTATGAAAAATCGCAAACATGTCCAACTTATTCCAACCAAATCACTTTAATACCCATCATATTTTAATCAAACTCGTAAGTAGGAACTTCCCTGGAGCATCTCTCTCTCTGTACCTCTATTACCTGCAGTACTTCACATATTTCAGCTTGGCATCTAAAACATTTGTGTAGTCCAAACACTCATTTCCCTGTCAAACACTCCACCAGCATCTGACAGAAGGTGCCGTTGACTCTAGTAAGAGGGGGTTTACACTAAATTATATTTTGGCTGTTCGTGTATAAAGGCAGTTTTAATGGAGTTCTGAAATAGCAATTTCCCGAATACTGCTTTAAATGCTACAAGCATTAACGTTTTTCTGTAAATCTGTAAAGCATTTATCTAAAAAAAAAAAAAAATAATAATAATTCTAAACTGAACATACTTTATTCCCTTTGCAATGAACGACAATGCAGTGCAGTCACACCTGTATTTCCCATGGCAGAAGTTCTGATAATTTTTCCTCACCCAATTTTCCTGAATATAAAAGTCTGCCTGGATGATGAAAGCTGCTGTAATGTCATGGATGCTGATAGTCCCGCTCAACAGGCTTCCGAACGAGCGTCTGATTATAGCTGGAACTTTGTGATTTTCAAATGATGTAAGTAAAAGTAACAGTGTCTCGGTTTGATCAACTGAGAACATGAATTATGAATTTCATTGTGGAGCAGTGTAAAGCAGAGAGAGAGAGAGAGAGAGAGAGAGAGAGAGAGAGAGAGAGAGAGAGAGAGAGAGAGAGAGAGTGAGAGTGAAAAGAGTGAGAAAAAGGAGCAGGTTTTGGGCTGAGTTAGGAATTTTTGCCAAGATTTTGTTTTGTGTGAGCGCATTTCCTGGATGTTCGAGAGGACTGGTTTGTTCCTGGAAGACGAAGTGTGTCTTTAATCTACTTACCTCGATCCACACATTTCCCAGTCTGTGTATGTGTGTGTGTGGCAGTCTGTTTGAGTCTGATAACTTTGTACCCTATTACAGTATTTGTTTGCGAGTGCTGTGTTAGCTGTGTCTTTGATAATCTGGTTTCATTCAGACTGATTGTAGAGAACAAGACGGTCAGATTCACAATCAAGTGCAGGACATTTTTAGCTCTCAGGGTCATTTTTTTCCTTTCTCTCTGCCTCTCACCCTCTCCTACCATCTCTGACCTTTCCAAAAACAGCCTGTGATTGCCACTACAGGGAATGGCTTGTTTACCAAATCTGTTTGATTTTTCTGATGTATTCCGTCTTTTTTCTCACCTTTTGAAAGAGTTATCCTTGTAATATACCTTGTAAAGGTATATAACGCTTTCTCTTAAAATCTTGGATGAATTAGACAGAAATGTAGAACTCAAGGCACTTTTCCACCATTGGAATACATTTTTCTGAGCAGGGTGAGTAATGGTTCCAGTACGAATACAAACTGTTCCCCTGACCGGATTTCTCAGCAGAGTTAGCTAACCATATTCAAGACAGACAACCATTCTGGTGTAATGGCTTAACTAACATGGTGGCCCACTGTTGGTCACATGCTTAGTCAGTCCATTCTAATCCTGATTTTGCAGCACCGCAATGGAAAAAGATACTGTAATTGTGCCAATGAGCCTGGTCGGTACGAAACGGCGGGGTTCTGTAACGAGAACCACCTGCCTAATATTGTGTAGGTCCCCCTCGTGCCACCAAAACATTCTGAGATGCCATTCTTCTCACCACAATTTAATGTAGACTTTGTCAGTTTGAACCTGTCTGACCTCTCTCATCAACAAGGCATTTCCCTCTGCAGAACTGCCGCTCACTGGTTGTTTTTGGAACCATTCTGAGTAAATTCTAGAGACTGTTGTGCATGAAAAGGGAGGGAGATCAGCAGTTACAGAAATACTCTAACCAGCCTGTCTGGCACCACAATCATCCATGCGCTTATCTAATCAGCCAAGCGTGTGGCAGCAGTGCAGTGCATAAAATTAGGCAGATACGGGTCAGAATCTTCAGTTAATGTTCACATCAACCATCAGAGTTGGGGAAATTATGTTATCTTAGTGATTTGGGCCGTGGCATGATTGGTGGTGCCAGACGGGCTGGTTTGAGTATTTCTGTAACTGCTGATCTCCTGGGATTTTCATGCACAACAGTCTCTAGAGATTACTCAGAATGATACCAAAAATAAAAAACCATCCAGTGAGCAGCAGTTCTGTGGATGGAAATGCCTTGTTGATGAGATGGGTCAATAGAGAATTGTTAGACTGGTTAGAACTGACAAAGTCTATGGTCACTCAGATAACCACTCTGTACAATTGTGGTGAGAAGAAGAGTATCTCAGAATGCTATTCTGATATGCAGGTTTGCACTGTTTTGGTGGCACAGGGGGGACCAACGCAATATTAGGCAGGTGGTTTTAATGTTGTGGCTGATCAGTGAAAATTCTTACAATTCCAACTTTTACTTTAACGTTCAATTTACTTCCATTTTGGTTGTATTGATCTGTGAAATAAATAGCAATTGAACTGCATAGTTTTTGCCCTGTTGTTAATTTTACTTTATTTAATTAATGTTATTGTTTGTACCAAGTTAGAAGGTCCCATGTAAAATTTACAGCATAGCATTAGCTGAGAGAGAATGTCTTTCGTATGTAATCGAAATGGATATTATAACTAAAACATACCAAAATAAAGCTAATCTAATCAAAACCCAGCCCTACTCATCACCATCTTAAAACATCCTTGCATCACCTCTATTTAAAAACCTCCAGACCTAACATCCACCTTAAAACCTCTATACTTCCCCTCTACCAGAAAACTATCCATACCTGAGGGTTTGCCTTGCTGCTCTCATCATCTTGAGACAAGGGCAGAGAAACAGGCTTCCCTCAGCTCTGCATCAACATGAAGTACATACATGTCTATTGTATCTATATCCTCTGATCCTGGTTACAATTGAACTAGGCGTTTGAAAAAATCTGAATGGAGGAGAGGTAGACAGGCTGTGTGGGGGAGCCTTCTCCTCAGGAAATGAAAAAACTGCCTCTCAATTGTCATTGCATGCAACCTCTGACCTTTTAATCTCCTGGAGCTAATGTATATGCTGTATATGTACAGACCTCTGGGAGGAAATCAGGGACCTTAACACAGGTTAAACTCTCTCTCAGATTGAGGCCAACATCAAGGAATGCTGAGTCCACACTGTGTTTAGTTGATCAAATACTTGCTTGTGCAAACATATTACATTCCTGGCTTATTCTGTGTTGTATCTTTAATAGCTTACTGACCTGTCCGGTATGCCCCATCAAATCCCTGTCAGAAATCCAGATATGCCATCCAAGAGATTTACTATACAGTATGTGTAATTAGGACGAAGTACATTAGATTGCCTTGAATTTTGCAGTGATTAGCCAGGAACATTTGCTCAAGGGGAAATGAATCCTCTACCTGCTCTGTTGTTCTTCAACATTGGCTGAACTTTACCAGGACACATTGTTGGAAAAGCCAGTGGCTGGTAGATCACAGATTTTGTCTTTGCTACTGAAGTGGGCAGTCATTTCAGAACCTAGAGGGACAGTGGTTGTGGCATCATCAAGGCCTGCACAGCTGCCTAATTATAAAATTGTGTTTGTCTGTTTTGAGAGCAAACCTACTGACCGTCTGTTGATCGAGGAGTGTGTAAATATTAGGCAGTGGAAATGTGCATTTAGACTGTGGGGAGCTGTTTTTTATTAAACAAGTACTGGCAGCTTCTCTAGGTGAATCTTATAAATTTCTAATGCAGTGAGCATCATTAACAGCTGTTCCCTGCCAGCTGCCAAAAGAGAGTGAAAATAAACGCCTCTTGACATCATCTGATTCCTTCGTAAGAAAGACATTCAAATTACAATATTGCCAAAATACTGGATAAATAGAAGTAGTCCAGGGATCCCAAATTGATCTTAACTTTGAATATATAATACACTACACTACTCGAGATAATCTGAGAAATTAGCGGTACAATACTGCAGATATTGTTGACTTGTATGACAAATTGGGTGCCATGATCCTTATTTGTAAGTCGCTTTGGATAAAAGCATCTGCTACATGACTAAATGTAAATGATATCCAGTCTCCTGATCACTTTATGAATAAGTCGTTTACCAATTTAAACATGTCTGTTAATAGATAAACTGAAATTCATTTTTAATTGTTTTTCAAGATTAATCAAAAATTTTGAATCTCTTAATATATAGTTTTGTTTAAAGTGCTGTAAGCGATTTTCTTTTTTTATAATTATTTTTTTTTAAATACATTTTATGGAATGGTATGCAGAAAATGTTCCTTCTCCCTGAAAGATATCGCTAAAAAATATCTCACTAGTATTTGTGACAGCACTTGACTGTAAAATGCAAACAAAAATGTGTCCGCGGGCTGGGTAGTCTTTGCCCCATTATACACTGCAACAAATTAAGTTTTGATTTGTTTTGGCTTGTTTTCCAATATAAATATCTTAAACTCATTTAAAACACCATACATTTTCTTTAGCATCTATACTGCAGAAGCAAAAAAATGTTCTCTGAGAATGTTAAATGTAATATTAAAGGAGTCGCGTGGCGCCATGCAAGGGGTGATTGTGTGAACGGCGAACTCTGTGCACTTTGCTAGTTTTTAGTACTTTTTTGTCATAAACCGGTGGGAGTCTATACACCCTGTTCCATAACTGTTCTATGAAGACAGTAAGTCAAAGAATTCAAAATCCTCTGGCTCTGAAGACATTAAAAGACACTTACATGCTCAAGCTGATACCCCAGACTGAGCCACAAACCAGGGACTCAGTTTGGACAGTGCAGCAGTAGAAATTCATCTTCAACTGTCGAGCATGTCGGCAATGATGACAAAGATCGTTGCTGACTTAGAGGATCTTGCTGTAATACGTTGATCGATAACAGCTATGGATACGATATTCTCTGAGCTGGTTACAAGAGTGTCAGATGTTGAGAAACGGATCAATTATCTGGAGACATTGGAGAGGGAATTAGCTGCTAATCCGCTAGCGAAGAAGACTTGGGAAAAGTCGGAAGACTTAGAGAATCATAGCCATTGAAACAACTTCGGAATTTTTGGAATTCCTGAGAACGATGAATAACAGGCCCGACATAACAGGCCCTAAGCTGGAGATCGAGCGAGCACATAGAGTTCTGGCTCGGAGATCCGCTGAGGGAGACAGGCCCCGATCAATGCTGGCCAAATTTATGAGATCTTCCGATAAAGATCTTGTTTTACGTGAGGCGAGGAGTAAAGGAAGGGTTTCTTGGAAGACCCAGAGCATTTTCTTGTTTGCGATTTCGACGAGAGAAACGGGATCGATTCAAGGAATGCAAGAAATTCTTACATCAACGGAAGGTCACATTTGCACTGATGTTCCTGGCATCAATCTAATTGAGAATAGATACTAAGGATGGCCGCAAAATATTTACATGCCCACAGCAAGCGATGTCCTTCATAAAGTCAATGGAAAGAGTAAGTTATTGTGTGATACTGTCTGTGCAGCCGAGTGGACCTAACTCACTGAACATTCACTTGTCCGTCCGAGGAACTGAGCACCGCCTTTGTTTCTTTTTGTGCTGGTTCTGCCTAGTGGCTGGAGTATGTTTTGTGGAATAACGATACTTCAGGACAGTTTGTGGATGAATCTGCATGTTCTTTGTGCTTATGCCTCCTGGTTGGAGTTTGTTCTGTGGAGTATTTCTTGCAAAACATTGGAGAGATTAGGACATTGCACTCATGTAACAACCAAGTGGGCCTGACTCACAGAACATTCACTTGACTGTCCGAGGAAACTGGGCGCCTTTTTTGTTTATTTTTGTGCTAGCGGCTGAAGTTTGTTTTGTGGAAGAACACACCTTCAAAACAGTTATGTGGATGAATAATCACCTCTGTGTTTATCCTGCCTATTGGCTGGAGTTTGTTTTATAGATTATTTTCTGTTGTGTAATTCTGTTTCACAAAATTTGTACAAAAGCACCAGACTTGAGCAATCCGACAGATTGTCACAGGGGATCTCGTAGGCGTATATGGACTGTTTGAATTTAGAGGGATGTACGCCTGTTGACACTTGTTTTGCGCAGGGTTAATGTGCAAGTTTTTATTTTGTCTGTTTGTATGGTTTGGGGGAGGGTTGATTGTTGGACTAATGTTGGAAAGTGGTCGTGTTAATTTTATTTTTGACAATCTATTTTTTCTAATATGTCAATGTTAATATGAGTGGATTGTCTCTCTCCACGTGGAATATGAATGGATTGGGGAACCCCATAAAAAGAAGGAAGGTTAATTATTTTCTTAAACGTAAGAAATATGACATTGTGTTTCTTCAAGAAACACATCTTTCACTGCAGGAAGCTGAAAAACGTGGGAAGATATGGGGTGGACATGTTTTCTTTAGTACTGGCTCAAGTAAGAGCAGGGGAGTCAACACATTGATAAGTAAACATCTACAATTCAAATGTCTCAAACAGATTAATGATAAATTAGGAAGAGTCATTATTGTTTTAGCAGAAATTAAGGGGCAAAGGTTGATTTAGGCTAATATTTATGTATCTAACATTGATGATCAAGGCTTTTTTATAGATCTTGAAGGGATGTTGCAAGCCACTGGTGGCTCCTCATGATATAACATTGGGAGGAGTTTTTAATCTTTTGATGGACTCAGTCCATGATCATAGTGAAGCAAAATTGTGTAAGCCCCCTAGAGCAACATTGACGCTTCACAGGATGTGTAAAAATCTTGGTCTTACAGATATTTGGAGACTTTTGAACCCATCTGGTAGGGACTATGAATTTTTTTCATCAGTCAATAAGATTTATTCTAGAATAGATGGTTTTATTTTTATCTAAGCCCCTCATTTCATCTGTGTGCTCAGTTGGAAACATCTTAGTCTCAGATCATGCCCTGGTGAATTTAGATGTGTTGCCGTGCACAGAGAAAAATAAATCATATAGTTGGCACTTTAATCCTGAATTCCAACAAATGTTAAAGGCTGAAATCAATGTTTATATGGAGACCAACTAGTCCTCGGTTTCCTCTGTGGGCGTAGCTTGGGAGGCACTTATAGCGGTTCCTAGGGGTCAGATCATACAGTATGCCTCATTCATCAAAATGTCCAAAGCACGAGAACTTGTGGAGTTGGAAGGGAATATTAAAAGTGCAGAGGGGGAGCTGAAGCGCCAAATTTCATCTAATGCCCTCAGCGAATTTACCCGATTGAAATACAGATAAAAAACTATTTAGTCATGGAAGGTGGAGTTTTGGCTATTCAGGGCAAGACAGACAGTCACACTTTGAGTTGGGGGTTCAAAGCAGGGAAGCTTTTGGCTAGATATATAAACCAGAGAGAGTCTTATTCTACCATTCCCCAAGTGAAATCGGCTGTTGGTGAAATTTTTACCTCAGCCATTGATATTAATAATGCTTTTAAAGAATTCTATCTTGATCTTTGGTTATTTTCTATGAGTTTGCTAAAATATGCTGACCTGGCAGATTTTAGTGCCTGTCTATAGCTACAGACACTATCCTTCCATGCACCGCAAATTACCTCTAATTTTGTATTCTTCCACTTGCGCTCCATTTTCCAAACTGCTCTCATGAGATTATGACTGTGATTTTCAAATAGGGCTACACATTTTGGGGAAAACATCATATTGCGATTATTGAGGTTAATATTGCGATATGCGATTGCGATATAATAAACAAATCGTATCATGAGTCAACTTGCTTGGTTATCAAGGAAAATGTACATAGATTACTGATAATGCTGAAATGTGTATTTTTTTACTTTGTGAGAGATGAACGTCTCCGTGTTAGAGTGTGCATCACCCGGCGGAACTTTATGTCTCCCGGTCTCGACTCCCGCTCAGATTGTGTCTTCTCCGTGACTGGTTGAAGCAGCTCTTGACCGTCCAGAGAATGACATTTTTGTAGTTTGTGCTTATTTACATATCACGCTCCCGTTTTATATTAACTTTAATTATTGATGAAATAAATAATTAATTGACCACACGTGCCACTCCCTATACTGAGACTCACTGGTCATCTTTATTAGCAGTGTAGAAAATGGGCAAACAGCTCTCGGAGAGAATGGGCTGTCACGTGCACACATCACATTTATTTAATAAAATCGCAGCATTTGCCCCGTCATATAATCGCACAGGCTGACATCGCGGTTGCGATATGATTAATCGTGCAGCACTACTTCAAATTAAAGTTTGTAATGTTGGTTTGGTTCAAGGCTTAGAACTCATGAAGGATTTTAGGAAATCTCTATTGGAAAAATACTTCCGGAACCAAGATGGCTGACAAAAGTAGGCAGGCACTATTGTACTTAATAGAAATCTAGCGACCGACAAAATGCTGACAAAAAAGACAGAAACTCACATTTACATGGAAGTGTAACATTTTATCTCTTTGACAGACCTAGTTTAAACACATTACTTTTTCTTTTGATTGTGCAGTATTTTATTTTATATCTCTGAGAACACTTTGGCAAGTGTACGTTTAACTAATATCTCAATCCTGCAAGAGGAGCCAGAAAGTTCTGGGTGGTTTTGAGAGAGCTATATCTCTGAGCTGTGGCCTTCAGTGAGACAGACATGTCAGATGAAGATGAATCAGGAGAATTGGACAGCACTCATCAGCTCATCTTCTGGACCTGTTCTGAACACTGATAGACCAATTCGATCAGATCCAGAAAATGGGAGTTGCTCTCACTCCATTAGAGAAAGATCTACCATGCCGCTCAGAGCTGTCAGACTATCAAGATCAAGAGATTTTAAAATGACTCTGCTTATGTTTGCAAACTTAGATTCATTCAACATTTAACAGAACCTTGATTTGCTTCGGAATCTAATTCCGGCTCCATAATTGCATCGTTAAATGAATTAATTTTAACGACTCTGTTGAAAGAGAAAACATCCTCTCTCTCTCTCTCTCTCTCTCTCTCTCTCTCTCTCTCTCTCTCTCTCTCTCTCTCTCACTGTTGTCGATAACAGTAATATTTTTTCGCAAAGATGAACTGAAATGACAGGCTGTCAATCATGTTGAGATTTTCTCTCTTACCAGCATGGTGATTGCTATTGTCATGGCGATAGTGATGCTCTGCTAATTAAGCTGAACATGAATGTGTTTTTTTTCCTGCATGGCTGTGTCTGTCGCATGCTTGTCAATGGTGTGGGTTGGATTGACGGGCTCAGAGGCTATGAGTGTGTGGTCTCTCTGGGATCTCCCCTTATTGTCATTTACATTTTGATGAGGACTCTCCCCACTCATCTATTTTTCATGTAAGAACAATTCAAAGGAAAAATCAATCGGATTCCGTGAAGCAAAATTGAGTCACAGTGTCTATAAAGTGGCTTGAGTGTACATGCAGTGAAATGAGAAGGGGTTGAGACTGTGAATATTGAATGAGTGCAGTATTGGGGAGTAACCAACTAAACTCCTAACACTAACTACATTTTTCATAATGTGACAGTAGTGTCATTGTTTTTTATGTCACATTTGAAGTTTTAACCCTCATTGTTTTGAGCCAGAGAAATACTGCTTTAGTTCTAAATTATGTAGTCTGACAGAAATATATTTTAAAAGAAACTTAAATGTCTTCAACAATTTAAGAATACATATTTTTGTAAGTTGGTCAATGACTTGGCACTCATTATTTGTATTTTTTTTTTTTTGCTCTGATCTATTGTTTTTCAAAAACATACTAAAAATGCTTGAATACTATGATTAAATATAAGTTTAAAGTCATTTTGTTATTTATTTTTTCTGCAACTTAATAATAAAAAAAGTAGTGTAACTGTTCAGAGACAGTAACAAAAAAGTAAAAGCTGAATTTCTTAAATGTTAAAAATTAGTTTATTATTTCTTAAAAATATAAGTTTTGCCTTGAAATACATATTTTAAATCTTAATGCACTCAATTCAAGGAGCAAGGAAAGTATTTGAATATTTTTTACATGATGTTACACCAATTGACATTTAAAAGTCAAGACAATTCTATTATTGTTTTTCAAAATCTATGAAACCAACATAAACATAAAGATTACATTTCTATGCATTTGCTTTAAAGTAGATTTTTTAAATAATTTTGGACAGCCTTATTGGTCAAAGACATAGTACCTTGTGTAGCTAGACTGTATTTTAACTATTTTGTTATGAGTAGCTAGCTTCCCCAAAACTGAATCAGGGTCTTTGCTCAGGTGAAACTACTTTGTCTTTTAAGCTGCTATCTGTAAACCCTGACAGCAGCGGAGAATGTTTTTCCATGTAGTCTCCTCTCTTGGGTTTTCAAGAGTCAGTGTGGCAGCACAGATGTGTTCGGCTGCCCTTCTCTCTGAACGTTCCCACCTCTCCCTCTCTTTCGCTGGCAGGAATCATGGCAGATCACAAAGACTCTTTGATACATGTGTGTGCCGTGAGAACGGAAATAAAAAAAAAAGTATTTTAAAGTGGGGAGGTCTCGGTTTCTGGTCTCTCCACTGCTGTCAGAGTTGAAGGAATGGCTTTTATATATCAACACTGCCTTAATACGTGCTAACGCACACACACTCACTCTCTATTCTCTTTTTTTCTCTGTAACCCTTTCTTCAAAGCGCTCCACCCCTCATATCTTTTCGAGAAGTCTTCCCCAGACTCACACTCACACTCACTCTCTCTCTCTCTCTCTCTCTCTCTCTCTCTCTCTCTCTCTCTCTCTCTCTCTCTCTCTCTCTATTTAATTTTTTATTTCTCTAAATGTCACATCTCTTCTGTGTCCCTTTACAAATCCATTTTTGTCTTTTCTCCTCTGCTCCTTTGTTCTCATCTCTCTCTCCATCCAGCCTTCCATCCAGCCAGCCAGCCATCCATCCAGCCATTCATTCCTCTGCAAGTAATTTTCCCTCCCTTGTGTACAGTATATATATATATATATAATGTATATATATATATATATATATATATATATATATATATGTATATATATATATATATGTGTGTGTGGTTGTTGAATGACTCATTCCTTGTTGAAATAAGGAAAAACTTCCTCTTACCAGAAAATACAGCAAACACACTTAAAGGGATTGTTCACCCAAAAATGAAAATTCACCTCCCATGTTTTTCCAAACATATATTTTCCTCTGTGGAGCTCAGAAAGTGAATGCAATGAAAGTGAGGCTAACATTTGGAACAACATGAGTGTGAGTAAATAACGAAAATTAATTTTTTTGTGACCTATCCCTTCAACTTAAACACAGACAGACCTACTGACCACTTTTACAAGCACACGATGAAGGTTCATATTCTGGTTCTTGTGTACATAGTTTAGTATTCTATGATGATTACCAAAAAATGCACCTTCTTTTCCCACTATTATTCTAATGAAAAAATAGAGGTACTTGCCTTGTCATTTATTAAGATGCATTTATGTTATTCTGCAAAGTAATTTCATCAAGTAATTATGTTTTATTTATATCCTTAAAAACATAAGTGCATGAGAAATTGCTAAATGTAGACCATAAGACTGCTATGATGCATTCACCCATCTGTAAATTTATTTATCTTCATTTCGTTTAATGTTTAAAATGTGTTCCATTGATCACTGGACTTTTCTGAATATTATGAATTAGATATTTACATAACAAAGAATTCTGATTAATACAAGCATATGCCAGCTGTCTTATAAGGATCTCTAGAGACCAGATTTTTGTTTTCAGGTTTAATGTTTATTTTGATGAGGTTTATTGCAGACAGGTGTGCACAGTCCTAATTGAAATATGACACAATTTTGCTTAATATAGGAGTATTCTTGTGCATGTGAGCATGGTCAGAGTCTTTAAGTTATCTCAGTGTGTGTGTGTGTGTGTGTGTGTGTGTGTGTGTGTGTGTGTGTGTGTTCTTAATGATTGGATGTGTCAGAGTGTCTGGTATAGCAGGAGTTTAATCCAGATCTACTGAACAGGAAGCGTCAAGTCGCTGTGAAAGTGTCCACAAGTACCTGAGACTTTCTTTCATTCTTTTTTCCTTTCTCTCACATACTTTTGCATTCTCTCTTTTCCCCAATAGACCATTTCCTCTCTCTCTCTCTCTCTCTCTCTCTCTCTCTCTCTCTCTCTCTCTCTCTCTCTCTCTCTCTCTCTCTCTCTCTGAGCTCTTGGGGCGTGCCAGCATCCTTTCAGTCTTCAGATTTCATTTCAGGTCTTTTATCTCCAGAGGACAAAGCAGCCCACTGGCCCTTATCTCTTTGTCCAGAGAGAGCTGTCAAGAGCTGTTTGGACTGAAGGCAGATGACATGCCTCTCCATCCTCCTCTTCAACTTATCCAACACACTCACAGAGAGAGAGAGAGCTGTGGCCACAGACAGATTCTGCTCACCTGTTTGCTATCTAATTTTTTTGTGTTTATTGATGGTGAAGTTATCTTTGTTTCACATCAGAGATTTTTATTTAATTGTCTTTAAAAGGGACATACTCTGCATTTTATAGCATTGTATTTTTTCTCCTGAAATCCACTGATATAATTAGTCAAGGTTTCATGCACCAAAACAGTCGTACATTAGTTTTACATAACTCTGAATTAAAAGAAATTTAACAGAATCAAACATGAAACAGCATTCAAAACCAATTTTACTTCTGTAATTTGAAACATAATATTCAATAAGAATATATAATATATATTGGGTGGGATTTTATACATAAGTAATTGTTTGGATCAGGAAAAAAAAGGGTGTTCCAAACCTAAATGGAAGAGACCAGATTCTTTTTTAGAATTATATTGAATAGTATTAAACATATATACGAACATTCACATCGGGGTGTTTGAGGGAAGGACCCAAACACAGATTAGCAACAATGAGCCTTTATTTAAATAAAAAGAAAACAAACATAACCAAAAACTCCCACAATGGAGAAAAATTAAAATCAAACCAAACTAAAAACTTGAACTGACACGAAAGGTAAAGAGAGATGAAACAATCCAGCACAGGACAACATACATGAGGAGCTAATATAGGGAGAGAAATCAAACAAGTAACAAGGGGCAGGTGAAACAAATGAACGAATAATGAACAGACAAGGAGGCATGGTATAATGCAAGACGGAGAGGCAGTATGGAAACAAAACAAAGCTACACGCTCTCACAGACCCAAACACACAAATTACATGAGCGCATATCACCAGAGACTACAAAGCAAATTGCACTTATGCCAAATGACAGACGAGATGGGACATTTGTGCGAGGGTTCGGCCACAAATAAACAGGCACCAAGACAGAAGCGGCCGAATCCCAGCTCAAAATGACAAGGGATCGCAACCCGGATTTGGAGCGAAAAGCGAGCACAACGCGAAGCACGCCCCAGGTTGCAAGAGATGGACACAAACGATTGACACAAGTGCATGCTGCAAGGATGACGTAAGAGCAATGCACTCGTGCCAATATACAACAAGACAAGAGAAGCTATGACAGTGCCAAAAGGGCAATCCATGTATTCATACAGACTAGACAAGACACTAAACATGAGTGTCAGAGTTCAGCCACAAAGACAATAAAAACATAATCAACTGAAGTTGCTGAACCCTGACACATATCAGCAAAAATCACAATGTTAAGGATAATTAGGGTGGGTCAAGTTGCTGAATATGTTAACGTGGGTGGTCATATTTTATTTTGCTAATGGATGTGACATCATAACCATAATGAATTTGGAATTAACCATTTTTGCAGCTTAGTTTACATAAATAGTCTGGGTGGAGCGTTTCAGAATGTTTGCCTTGTACATGAAGAGAGCAAGGAAAATTAGATTTTTCTTGTTGTGGCCATATGTGTGTGTGTATAGTGACCATATACACACAAACACATGAGAACTAAGCCAACCCTTGTAAGAGCTCCAACATTTTTTACACAAATTGGATTTAAAAGTAATAAAACACAGAGAAATATTTAAGACAACATGCCAGTGGACACAGACAAATAGACATATATTGTGCAAACGTACAGAATTTGAATATGATTGAGCTTCTCAAACACACCACCTAAAAGACCAATATGTGCTTCTATTAAATACCTATCCTCACAACATAAATCACCATTAACATCTGAGCATGTGTGTGGCATGTTCTGTCACACCAGCAATGGCTCATTACACACAGAAAGAATTTTTGGTGCTAGGTGAATGTCATGAGATGGAGAAATGGATGTAGAGCTCTCAAACACACACACACACACATATATATATACATATACACTCGTTTTATATTTTTACACAGAGGGATTGGTCTGATAAGACATCAATTGATGGGCTCTCCACAGCAAAAGCTTTTTTGCTGAAGCTGATAAAGATGTTCAGAGCTGAGAGTGACAATGGTGTGCAGTTGGCATGGTAACGGAGGGTGTGTGTGTTTGTTTGTATGTGTTTGTGCATGTGTGTGAGAAAGTGAGCAGGTCGGGCTAATGAAGAGCCATGTTAACAGCAGAGTAGAAGATGAGGACTTTGACACAAACCAATTTGAATCAAAATCCAGATGGAGTGAGAGAGATGGGATGGAAGAGGTGGAGACAGAGATATTTACATGTATCAGGATGATTTTAGAGGTCTTGAGAGACTGTAGTTAATATTGTAACATTACTATCCATGTCCTTTTCTTTAATTTTGGTATTGCCTGAATAGTTTCACAGAGCAAGAATTTTGATTTAAACAAAAGCTTTGGTCCACTTTGCAGCCTATTCTGGCCAAGAGCCATTCACTTAGACAGGAAAAGGCCAATCTGAGTGACAAATTGGACAGCTCAAAGAACAAAGTGAAATATATACTTATATGCTCAAGGATATATAAATATTTTTTAGGCATTTTGCTTAGCTTTGCACGTGAGTTTGTGTAAGAATTGAGTTTCAGGATCAAAGCTACTTTCTGGGAGAATGATCTTGCAATGACATACCTGGTCTACGATTGATAGTATACATCAGTATGAAAATAAAATAAATACATTTAGTCTTTAAATGTGCACAGGAAAAATTCAAACTTGGGCTCTGGAGATTTAAAGACACTTACATGCTCAAGCTGAAACCTCTGACAGGCCTGCAGACCAGGGACTCGGTTTGGATGGTGCGGCAGGGAAATCCAGCAGTAACTGGCGAGCATGTCTGTGATGCTGACGAAAGTTTTTGCTGACTTAGATGATCTTGCTGTAATATGTCAATCGACAACTGCGATGGAAACGAAAGTGACTCTCCGAGTTGGTTACAAGAATCGGGGACATCGAGAGATAGATCTAATATCTGGAGTCATCGAAGAGGGAATTAGCTGCTAATCCGCTAGCGAAGAAGACTTGGAACATGTTTGGGAAAAGTTGGAAGACTTGGAGAATCATAGCCATTGAAACAACTTCGGAATTATTGGAATTCCTAGAAGAGCTCTTCCTGAGTCTGCTTGACATAACAGGCCATAAGCTGGAAATTGAGCGAGCACATAGAGTTCTGGCTCGGAGAACCGCCAAGGGAGACTGGCCCCGATCAAATCTGGCCAAATTTCTGAGATTATCCAATAAAGATCTTGTGTTAGGCGAGGAATTAATGAAGGCTTTCCTGGAAGAATCACAGCATTTTCTTTTTCTCAGACTTAGCGAATTCGACAAGAGAGAAATGTGATCGATTCAAGGAATGCAAGAAACTCTTACATCAACGGAAGATCACTTTTGCACTGATGTTTCTGGCCGAGCTGAGAATAGATACTAATGATGGCCGCTAAATATTTACATGCCTACAGCAAGCATTGTCTTTCATTGAGTCATACAGCACATTTCATCTGTCTATTTGTTTGATTGTTTTCTTTGTGTCTGAAGATTCCAGCCCTTTATTTGTTAGTTTGTGTGTTTTGTGATCTCAATGCCCTGGCAACCTTAAATAAAGACCATGAAGATTCATTAAGATGCAGATTTGTGTGTCTGCACTCAGACACATAAGACATATAACCCCTGTGGGCCAGACACACACACACACATGCACTAATTTCCACTGATTTCACATTTCTTTCTCTCATACCATGGATCTCTCACTGTCAGTAATGTCAGCAATGTCCAGTGCTCTGTAAAGGGAGGGTGAATGGAGAGACTGATTAAATTCGGTGGCCTAACGGCTGCCGTATTCAGTATTTCTTCACAACAGTGGTGCTCTTGAATTGCTCGTCCGATGTTTGCTGGGCCAAAAATGAAAAGGCTGTCAACATTAAGTGCGTTAAAAAGCGTTAAGAAAACTGGGTTTACATAAGACGTGAAATCATCAGGTTATTCTTTGCTTTTGACATCAAAACATAAACAGGCATGCATACTTGGATAAGCTAATAAGAATGCCAGTAAAGGTGTTTACATGCAGAGCGAAAAACCGTTTATGACCTTACATTGAAAAAGGAAAGCCGTTGAACACATTAACATGATTGCACACACTGTTGGCTTATTAAGAATAATCTTGTAAGAATGTCAATGTAAATGCTCTTTGTCGGATTAAGTGTAATCGGTGTAAGATCTTGCATGTATACAAGCTCAATGTGAGACATGTGAGAACCAATTACGTTTAGCAACTTGACTTGCCATTTATTTTATCCTGTCTAATCTCTCCTTTCTACTCTCAATATTTTTTGTGATACCAGTGTGGGGTATTGAATTGAAGTCCTTATGTTAGAAACACATTTGCGTGCACTTGCATCAGCACATGGATTATAGTTTGTGTCAGCATGTTTTGGTCCACACGTTTACAGTTTATTTATTACACGTGTCAACCTGAAATCAAGTTTTTATGGGAATGCGCAGAGAATGTGGTGTGTTTTATGAAGATGTGTATGTGTGGTGTGCTTAATAATGTCACTCTATGAGAAGAGGCAGATCAGTAAAAAAAAAAAAAAAATCCTGTATATACGAGAGACAAAGAGCCCTGCAGAGGAGCTAATTCCTCCTGGCCGCATCCCAGACACTCTGCAGACTGGAGCACCTCCCAATTCCAGAATTCCACGTTTGATTAATACAAAGAATTATACAAATTACACTCCACCGGGGACCTTAACAAACCCAGTGAGCTGAGAACACTGAGGAGTTTGATGATTTCCAACAACCAGTGCGGTCTCATCTGCCTCCTGGGTGTCTATGTGTTTGTTTAAATGGTCGTTCCGATCAGGTCTGTTCATCTGAAACCGAATTAATTCTTGTTTTCCCTCTCTAATACTCTTGTTTGTCTGTGCTGTATGGGCCTCGTTATAATACATTCCAGTCAGTATTGTTTAAGAGGGGTCTGCGCTTATTACAAACCCATGTAAACTAACGACTTTTAAATACTATCACATCCTGGCATTGGGAGTTCATCTCTGCAGCTCCAGTGAGCGCACATGAGTGCCAACGTCGATGTTCTTCATTGCAGATGAGCTGAACCTTTGTGTGGCTTATAAAAGCTACGACACGCGCACGCACACACACACAGTTCAGTCTGAGTGCCCACCAAAAGCCTAATTAAGTTTAATCAATGCTACTTTATGCATGTAAATCACTTTAAATGTTCACCGCTGTCTGATTCATCTGAAGGGTTTGCTCCCTTTTTGTGCTTTTTAAAGCACCATTGAAATTCTAATGCAATTACAGAGAGAGTGAATGCACAGATGGAGAATTCTCTCCTCTCCTTCAGTTGTCTTCTCTCTTCTCTCGTTCTCTCGTCTCATTTAGTCTCCTCATTCTCTTGTATCGTCTCTTCTCCTTCCATTCTCTCCTCTAATTCTCTTCTCTAATCTCCTTTTGTCTCCTTTCATCTCGTCTCGTCTCCTCTCCTGATTCTCTTGTTTCCTCTGTCCTCTCATTCTCTCATCTCATTTAGTCATGTCGTCTTGTCTCGTCTCCTTTCGTCTCTTCTCTCTTTTGATCCTCTTGTCTCCTCATTTCTATTTTCATCTCATCTCGTTTGGTCTTGTCTCCTCTGATTCGTTTGCCTTGTCTCTCAATCTCTCATCTCCTTTCGTCTCATCTCTCCTTTGTCTCCTATCATCTCCATTGCATCTTATCTCATCATTTTCCTCGCATTCTCTTATCCTACTTAATCTCCTCTCCTTTTGTCTTGTCTACTCTGATTCCGCTGTCTCCTTTCCTCTCATCTTGTCTCCCCTTCTCAGATTCTCTTCTCTTTCATTCTCTCCTTCTCTCATCTATTTTTGTCTCATCTCCTTCGTCTTCTCTTCTCTGAATCTTTTGCCTCCCATCTCTCATATCCTTTCGTCTCATCTATTCTTTTGCATTGCCTATCCTTTTTGTCTTGTCTTGTCTTCTCTCCTTTGATTCTCTCATCTCCTTTCATCTTGTCTCATCTCTTTTCATCTCCTCTCTTCTCATTCTCTTGTCACCTCTTATTCTCTTATCTTGTTTTGTCTCCTCACATCTCCTCTCCTCTGGTTCCACTGTGTCCTCTTGTCTCTTTCTCTTCTCTCCTCTCCTCTTATTTTGTCTTATCTCCCATTCTTTCATCTTGTCTCCTCTCATCTCCTTTCCTTTTGCCGCATCTCTTCTTCTAGGTTTGTCATGTCTCCTCATCTCAGTCTCTTGTCTCATTTTGTCTCATCCTCTCCTCTCATCCATGGCCTCTGAAACATCCATTCCTGAATCGGTCTGTTCCACTTATCCAGAATCAATCCTCTTTCTTTTCCTCATCTCCACTTTATTCAATTGCTAATTAATTACATATTGTGTTCTATTCAAATCAACCTCTCATCTAAAATGAATGTACGATATCTGTATCCGGTGGCAAACTTCACCCAAGCTGTGCATTTAAAAGGGATTCTTGCCCAAAAGAACCTCATCAGAACTCTGAATGTGCATTTGGCGAGGAGCCCGACCATTTTACAGTCTTTTAATGATTCCCGTCTAAGTCTTTGTGTTGCGGAGAAACTGAGATGTCAGATAGGAAATCTGTGTGGTCTGGGACATGTGCAGCAGGGGTCTTGTGGAATTGGAATGGGAAATCAAAGCTACATCATGCACCAGGGGAAACAAAATTTTCATAAACCGATGGTTGCTCTGAGGATCCCTAAGAGTGGAAACATATGAAAATTCCTGCTTTTAGATTATCATACAGAAAAGCAAAATTTGTACATGAATTGTTT
This sequence comes from Xyrauchen texanus, assembly GCF_025860055.1. Taxonomy (NCBI): domain Eukaryota; kingdom Metazoa; phylum Chordata; class Actinopteri; order Cypriniformes; family Catostomidae; genus Xyrauchen; species Xyrauchen texanus. The sequence goes on along the minus strand of NC_068319.1, from coordinate 8,571,838 downwards.
ACCTATATTTCCTTCCACATGACTAACATTTCTGCGCAGACACACAATAAGTCTGCATTTCCTGGCCAGCAGAATTTTTTTTTTGTATTCTCCAAATGTAGTCTAACGTAAAACGGCATCCGTAACATATCTATCTTAAAGGGATAGTTCACCAAAAAAAAAAATATTTCTGTAACGATTTACTCCAAACATGCTTGACTTTCTTTCTTAATGAAACATACATTTTTGTCATAATTTTCTTTAATTGGATACTTTTCCATACAGTTAAAGAGAACTGTGACATTCTGCCTAACATGTAACTGTGATGACTAAAAGAAAGTCAGTCATACAGGTTTGGAACAACATGATAGTATTTAAGTGATGATAGTATTTAGCATTTATTTTGGGTGGTCTGTCCGTTTAACAGAATATTCAGTGGTATATAATGTAGAGCAGGACTTGATTGTATCCATCAGGACTTGATCATGTGGAACATGTTTAGCTACAATATTACTGGTAGGTAGTATTTCCCCCCACACATACGGCTATGGTTTCATCAGCAAAAAGTCATTTCAGAGGTGCCATAGGCTATAACATTTTGATCAAGATTGTGAAAACTAACTTTTTGTTTTCATTACAATAATTTGCACTGATGAAACATGCACAGTAAGGCCAAAGACAATTATTATGGAAGTATGGTCAATTTTGATTTGCAACCCTTAACAGATTCAGAATGTAACAAAGCTGATCCAGATTTCTGTTCCTTTCTCCAGATCACTTATTTTTATTTTGTTTTATCGTTCTTTCTATTCTTCAAGCTCATGCTCTTGGGAGGAGTGCTTGTTCAAATTAGTGGTAGAACCGTGTATGTGAGTTTGGAAGTAGGACACAGGAATGGATGGCCTGTGCTGTTAGCTGACCTACATTGAGACACAGACAAAATAGTTTCCCAGCATTCTTTAAGGCACCTCACCTGCAGAACAAATTTGCATTTGCTTTTACCATTATGTTACTGTATTTTGTTTGTGACAGTAACTTATGGAGCTATCAAAGAAAAAAGTTAAACTACTATGTACAAAAAGCAGTAACAAACACACATGTCAAAACGAAAGAAAGCGGTGTCTTTCACCAGTGTAGCTTTCAATTGCTAAACACACACACACACACTCACATGTGTGAAAGAAAATCTGGAAAACTGATTTAAACTGACAGGATGGAAAGCCAAGATGAACTTTATTGATGAAAAATGATTAGGAATTTCCAAGCAGGTGGCCTGAACACATACACGTAAACAAACACGCACCGATATCTTGGAAGTGACAGGCATAAATAAACCTGGTAAAGCAGCAGGATCTTACCTGTTCTTCCCCTCATCAACCCAGACACATGCAAACACACATCTGCGCATGCATAAAATACAGTAGTTTATCCCATTCAGGGTCAGGCCACAGGAAACGAACAATTGCACCCCTGTCACCACCCTTCCCACATGTCAGTTTTGACCGTGCTGCTCAGTGAGGCCAATTATTAGTTCAGTTCTGAACTAATTATAGTTAGGATTATAGTTAGTCAGGATAATTTAGTCAACATGAATTCAAAATGGACCCTGTTTACTTTCTGAATACAAGCTCCTAGTCTTTTTGTGTATTATTCCAATGTATTCCATAGAAAATCATTTTTGTGTGTCTAATCTTTGAAATTGACTTTGCTTTTATAGCTGATGTTGCCTAGGCCGAAAATAATGAGAACCAGTAGCCAAATTGCTATTTGGGCATTGTTATAGGCTAATGTCGTAGGTAATGCATCTTTTCTAAAATCTTGCTAATAGTTAATGCAACACTTAAATGCCAGTTAACATTAATGTAATAAATGTTACGGAAAAATATGACTAGAAAAGATGACTCTCAATGCAAAAATGACCGGAGAAATATCACTTCATCCCTAGATGTGCAGACATTTTCGAGAAATATCAAACTGTTGGATACCATGATTGACCAATCAAAATCAAGTATTCCAGACAGTTGTATAATGATAACAAATAACCGTTTGAAAAAGAAATCTATCTTTACCATTGGGGTAAGTCAAGATACACTTGAGGAGGAACTTGAACTTCAGCTTTCACTTCCCCGGTCAAAAAACATCCTCAGAAATGTGTGCCGGTGGTCTTTCTTGTGTAAAAACCCTCCACAATTGACTATGATATGGAACGCACCCTTTTCATAATCAAATAAATTCCTGGATGATAAAAACAGTTCCCACACTAAACGTTTCATTGGGTGTTCTTTTTCACAATTTAAAGTAAAATATGTCACATTGACTTTAAAGTGTAATAAAGTGGGCTTGGCTTTGAACATCTAAACATGACTAAAACAGGTGTCGGCGTGAAACTGGTCAATGTTTCGGATGTGTGTTGAATAAAAGCCTCTGCAAGCTGTTATTTATCTATGCTCTGATCTGAGCTATCTGTTTTTAATTGCCTGGATTCACTGGAGGCGTTTCAGGTGGTGGTGGTGGGGGAGGGAGGGCAAGGCTTTCCTTCTCTCTCCTTTTAATTGGCTGTAGAGGCCACAGGTCTGATGTTGAGGAAGTGCATAGAACCAATGACCAAAAGCACAGTTAATGTTCTCAGTCTGCCAGAGGTTAGAGGAGCTCATCACAAAGGATTCCACAGAAAACATTGCAGGGATTATTTGAGCTCTGTCAGTTTGATTTGCACTTTTGTTTTTATTAATGAAACAGTCGTTACATGTCAGAGTAACAGCACTGATACTGTAAATCATCTGACTCTTTCTCGCTCTCTCTCTCTGTAATTGGTCTCCTTCGACATCCTCAGACAAAACATTGTGTTATGTCATCGTTTTGTTCTGAATGAAGCTGTTTGCCGCCACGTTATTAATTCATATCTGCTGCAGTTTGCTGCTCCTCCTCAGAAGCTGCCCTCTTTTTGTCTTAGTTATTTCCTGCTCTGGAGTCACAGTGTTCTTTCTTAGATTGACAGAGAGTGTCACGGGTGATATTTAGTTGCACATGTCAATCTGATACATGTGTAGGTCATAGCCCTTCTGATCTGCAGGTGACCACCGCTGCCCACCATTGGTGAACTCTGATGGATGGTGTGCACACAATCTCTCTGATTGACTATGCTGAAGACTAAAGGCCTATTCACATTAAGCACAAATTTACATCACAGCCAGTTGTTATAGCAAAACAATGCATCCCTGCGGAGCCCATTCATAGCGAGTGTGAAAATTCACCTTTTTTTTCCTTTTTTTTGCCATGTTGGTTACCAGTGCTGCCAATAAATTTTGGCAGCCCTGTCAGAATGGGCCGATCACAATCAGTTGTTACTGGAAGATTTAAAAAAAATTTTTATAGATTCTGCTGTGGCAGATTTAACAAGTATGAATCCTTGCAATTAGCAGTTTTAATTAAAAATTACTCTGAAAAGTGAAAAAATGATTTGAGATATAAAACGTTCAGAGATTTGAATGCAAATCAATGGAGGATTCAGTAAAGACAGCTTTGTGTCTCACAAAATAGGTTATTTCTGCCAACATTTGGGTCAATATCAAAATATGTTGACAAATGTATCCCTTGACTTTTTTTAGTCATGAAAAAGCTATCGAATGGCGATTAAAACAATATATTTAGAAAGTATCGTTCTTTAACCTAACCTTTAATGATATGAAATGGCTTGACTCAGATTTGCATATGTTTTAGAAAATATATTTGAAATTGTCAATTGCCTGAAAATAATCCTTGTTCCCTTCAGCTGGTACACCACTTCTATGACATGTAAAGTTGTTTGTGTATTTATTTTGTACAGTGAGGAAAATAAGTATTTGAACACCCTGCTATTTTGCAAGTTCTCCCACTTAGAAATCATGGAGGGGTCTGAAATTGTCATCGTAGGTGCAAAAAATCCAGAAATCACAATGTATGATTTTTTAACTATTTATTTGTATGATACAGCTGCAAATAAGTATTTGAACACCTGAGAAAATCAATGTTAATGTTTGGTACAGTAGCCTTTGTTTGCAATTACAGAGGTCAAACCTTTCCTGTAGTTTTTCACCAGGTTTGCACACACTGCAGGAGGAATTTTGGCCCACTCCTCCACACAGATCTTCTCTAGATCAGTCAGGTTTCTGGGCTGTCGCTGAGAAACACGGAGTTTGAGCTCCCTCCAAAGATTCTCTATTGGGTTTAGGTCTGGAGACTGGCTAGGCCACGCCAGAACCTTGATATGCTTCTTACAGAGCCACTCCTTGGTTATCCTGGCTGTGTGCTTCGGGTCATTGTCATGTTGGGAGACCCAGCCTCGACCCATCTTCAATGCACTAACTGAGGGAAGGAGGTTGTTCCCCAAAATCTCGCAATACATGGCCCCGGTCATCCTCTCCTTAATACAGTGCAGTCGCCCTGTCCCATGTGCAGAAAAACACCCCCAAAGCATGATGCTACCAACCCCATGCTTCACAGTAGGGATGGTGTTCTTGGGATGGTACTCATCATTCTTCTTCCTCCAAAAACAGTTAGTGGAATTATGACCAAAAAGTTCTATTTTGGTCTCATCTGACCACATGACTTTCTCCCATGACTCCTCTGGATCATCCAAATGGTCATTGGCAAACTTAAGACGGGCCTTGACATGTGCTGGTTTAAGCAGGGGAACCTTCCGTGCCATGCATGATTTCAAACCATGACGTCTTAGTGTATTACCAACAGTAACCTTGGAAACGGTGGTCCCAGCTCTTTTCAGGTCATTGACCAGCTCCTCCAGTGTAGTTCTGGGCTGATTTCTCACCTTTCTTAGGATCATTGAGACCCCACGAGGTGATGGATGGAGCCCCAGTCCGAGGGAGATTGACAGTCATGTTTAGCTTCTTCCATTTTCTAATGATTGCTCCAACAGTGGACCTTTTTTCACCAAGCTGCTTGGCAATTTCCCCGTAGCCCTTTCCAGCCTTGTGGAGGTGTACAATTTTGTCTCTAGTGTCTTTGGACAGCTCTTTGGTCTTGGATTCTTACTGATTGTATAGGGTGGACAGGTGTCTTTATGCAGCTAACGACCACATGCAGGTGCATCTAATTTAGGATAATAAATGGAGTGGAGGTGGACATTTTAAAGGCAGACTAACAGGTCTTTGAGGGTCAGAATTCTAGCTGATAGACAGGCGTTCAAATACTTATTTGCAGCTGTATCATACAAATAAATAGTAAAAAAAAATCATATTGTGATTTCTGGATTTTCTGTTATAGATTATGTCTCTCGCAGTGGACATGCACCTACGATGACAATTTCAGACCCCTCCATGATTTCCAAGTGGGAGAACTTGCAAAATAGCAGGGTGTTCAAATACTTATTTTCCTCACTGTACTTATTTTTAATACCAGCATTAGTACAAGTATACAAAAAAGCAAAACAAAATTATTATTCATAATTTAAATAATTTAATGTTTGTCCCTTGGGTTCATGGCATTGGTGTCATCAATGTTAAAATCTTTTTTATGTTTTTTAAATACAAAATGTTGTGGAAAATAATTTTAAAGGTCAAAGTTCAGAGGCTGCTTAAATATGCATATAGTGATTTTTCCCAGCATGTTAAAAGGTTATTAATTCAGATTTGAACTAATATTGTCACACATTAATATTTGGTGTTGTACCCTATTGAACACACAAAATGTGGTGTTGTAACCCATTTAACCCTCGTTAGTGTTAACTTGCTTCATTCATGAAACAAAATTAAATAATAATAGAAAGAAAAACAGCCAAGTTGACCTTTATGAATAAAAATTGATTTCAGCATGTTACAAAGACTTTACCCTCATCGTTTATAGGCAAAAACTGAACTGAACGGAAAATGTAAATATTTTGTAAGTTGGAAAGTCAAAATGTTTTGAGAATGACCCATTTGCAATTTTGGTCAGTTTTTCGCATAAATCTGTTGTGTGACAAACACACACACACGTGCAGCGTGGCTGTGTGCGTCGCTCTCTCTCGAACTGGCGTCCCCAGCCATCCTCTCACTCTCCCGATGATCGTCTGATTCAGTGTTGGCCGTGCACCCTAACGGGTCAGCCACACAATCCTCCTTATCACACCAGGTAAGTCTTAACTGCCATAACTTCATCTCTGACTGTAGTCATTCTTGATTTAAGTAGCTCTTATTTTGTCTGGGACAGAGGACAGAGCCACCACATGTTTCGAACTGGTTGCTAATGATTCTCCCCATGCGGTGTAATCTAAAACTGTCCCACAGCGGTGATCGTCCTGTGTGCGTAATAGATCTCCATACCTCGGTGTTTATTAGATTTTCCTCCCCCCATCATGCACCTGCACACACCAGAGAGCATACTTGTATACTAAACTGTAGTGTGTGATGAGAGTGCTTTTACATTCTCTTATGTGCTTTCACAGATGAGAGCTTCTCGTATCTTAATGAGCAGCACATTGGTGAACTTATGTGTGTTTCTAGAAATTTTCTTGAGGGGCTACAGTATTTAGTCTCTAGATGAGATAGTCGACACTTAAAATGGAGTCTGACAGCACATGAACTTTAACTGCTGCCGCTTTCTCACACCTTCATCTTACGCAAGAAAATTATGGTCTTCTGGAACTTTCTCTCTGATGTGTTGTACTTTTAAATATGTCAACCTGCCACGAGCACAATCTGCTTTTATGCAAATATCCCTTAATGTCTCATTGATTTAGCATTTTAATGGATTTAGCGCTATGTGCTGAGGAAACCTGGTAATCCATGAGAGAATTAGGAATGTGGGCTGATTGCTCTCAGATAGTGAGTGTGTGATGCATTTTAGTCAAAATGACACTCGGAAAACGGCTGCTAACACCTCTTACCATCTGCACCAGCGGACATGGAGTGCTAGAGTCAAAGTAGATTGTATAAGGTGAAGGGAAAGTTGCAAAGAGAGAGAAAGAGAGCTGTTGATTGTGCTCAGAACCACAGGGACGCTGTTAGTCTTAATAACCGTGGATGACTGGTGCTTTAGCCATCTGCTGGGCTGAAGAGGCCCTGGAGGAGAGGAGGGGGAGGGGTCAGGATGAATCATGGAGGTCAGTCTGCAGGGCCAATGGGTCAGCAGTGCTGAGGATGCAGCTAAACTGGTGTTTGGTTTCACTGTGAGTCACACACACACACAAACACACTAATGCAGGAGTACATCAGATTTTTTTTTTTTTTTACATCAGTGGCTTTTTCCACTGAAATTGCAATGGTTCTCATGCCGAGCCTGCACTAGGCAGGTTCGCGGGCTGGAGCCTATCGTAAACTGGCCGTGCTTTTCCAAAGACTTGAAACCCGACCGATGAGATTACATGGCACTCCACAGTGTTTGTGTACAGCATTTACTCCTGTTTTTGAGGACATATTTAAACATACAGAGTCATGCGATCCAACATTATTACATTGCTCAAGATTGCTAAAGACGACATCAACACTCCAGATGACAAGTAACAAAATTAAATATTTATATGAACTTTTTAATGTGGCAACTTGCAAAGTTCTATAAACTGTAACTGTGGAATCGTTATTAACATTGGTGTAGCAGAGGGTTATATTTAGATTTTTTAGTTGAGCTGGGATGCAATCCCCCTTGTTGCAAGAAATACCAAAAAGCATCCCCCTTGTAAAACGACCACCCCCCTTACCATCCCTTATAGATCAGTTGCGTCATGTGTTACTTAGAACTAATCATGCAAGTAAAATATTTAACATTTAATTTTAATATGTTTGATAAATAACAGACTTTAAAAAAGGGAGATTAGCTGGTCAGAATTAGATTTTGACATGTGTTATGTTGCCAGATTTCTATAGGTGAAATCCCTCAATTAGATCTGGACACATGTACATTTTGGATATATGCTGTCAGGGAGTCAATTTAGTCCCGCAATCTGACAAACTTGAGCACGCTAACTCCCTCTCTACTGCGAAACAAATGCCGGTTTTCTGAAAACACTGGCAGGTATGTCAGAGTTTGCAATGGGTTGATTTGTCCTTCCTACTGTTTACACAAACTTATGCCACAACTTTTCAAATGTTTCACGCACTTTCAAACATGATCAAGTAGTAGATTGGAGATTGTCTGCAGTGGGTGAGCGATCTAGAAAAAAAAAATAGAATTACAGAGGTAAAGTAAAAAATGTGATGTGGTGTCCAGAGACGGTAAAAATGAAGAAATAAATAAATTAATTAAAAGACTAATGAAATTCCTGAAAAATAAATGTTGGCAGGACTAGTGAAGAATAATATTTTATTGTTATTTCTTAAAAAAATATACTCTCATATGATTCATCCAAATCAAACTTGTAGGTAGCCAATTTTTAAAAGGTATCTCATTTTAATTTTGGGTGTATTTTGTCAGTGACCCAGAAGTAATAGCGTTCATATAAATTTCAGAAGTAGAATGCTCGTTTTGTCTGCGTTTTTCTCAACTCTTTTGATGTGTGACATTTTGTGGGTTTTTAATTGTTGTTAAGTACTGCTTGCTGCTGATGGTATTTACTGTTGTTGTCTGGTTTTACCTGGTGACAAAACAATCACAGCCATTACCCCCTGATGTAATTGGTGTAGAGACCATTAGAGTAGAGTACTGCACGTCTCCACTGTGGTAGATTGACACCAAAGAAATTATACCTGCATCTCCTGCTTCCATCAACATGCCGGAATGCCGTTTCAGTGACAACGGGCTGGAAGAGGAGATATAAAATATCTATATGCGGCGGAGCAGGGCCGGTGCTGGCCAAATTGATGCCCTGTGCAGAGATCCACGTCTTAAGGCTTAGCACTTATCAACCATTCTGAAGGAATAAGCTGAAACTAAGATTTAGTTAAACTTAAATTTACTTTTGAATAATTTACAATCAATATCTAGTATCGCATGAATACTTAAAAGTAGGGCAGAAAGTGAACGCATGTGATAAATGAAGTGAATCAAAATAAAATTGAAATTGTGATATGGCCCAGTGTGATTTATTAAACCCCACAAAAGGCTGCAATTTCATTAAATAAATGTAACATAGTCCAAGCACACCCAATGTTTTCAACTGCCTCAGCGGCTCGTAAACAGCAAACAGCCCACACAAACTCAATCTATCTCATGAGTTTGGTTTGCAGTGTGTTTTTCTTATTACGTGCATTCAGAATGCAAACTGCTATGAAATCACTTTATTTTCATGTAATTCAAACCTTTCTTGCACTGTAACAACGTTACACTGGGGCACAGAAGAGGAGGAGGTGACGTTTCACCACATTGTAAATGAAGAGCATGTTTAAAAAAAATATGCAAGAAATTCAAATGTCTTCAGTTTACCGTAAACAACGTGGGCCTGGGTAGCTCAGCGAGTATTGAATGACACTGACTGCCACCCCTAGTGTTGTGAGTTCGAATCCAGGGCATGCTGAGTGACTCCAGCCAGGTCTCCTAAGCAACCAAATTGGCCCGGTTGCTAGGGTGGGTAAAGTCACATGGGATAACCTCCTCGTCGTTGCTATAATGTGGTTCTCGCTCTCAGTGGAGCACGTGGTGAAACGCGCGCTACGTCTCTGTGGTAACGTGCTCAACAAGCCACGTGATAAAATCCTCAGACTGACATTCTCAGACGTGGGAGCAACTCTGCCACCCAGATTAAGGCGACTCACTAGGCCACAAGGACAAACTTAGTGCACATTGGGCATTCCAAATTGGAGCAAAAAGGGGAGAAAATAAAAAAAAGATAAAGAAATATTACCATTGTACTACAATAAAAATAACATATTCAATAATAATCATTCAATATTAAATTACAGTAATATAAAACAGTTTGCTAATGAACTCTCTTAAGAATTATCACGTGATATCCCTGCATGACGTTTTACATTTAATAATTTAGTATAATTTGTAGGTAAATATTGTTGATTCATCTGCTATGTATTGCTATGTTGGTACATTTACCAAGTTTAATCAGATTAACACAAATGTATATTTAGGGGTCAAGCGCCGAAGCGGCGAAAGTTTTCCTATTATTCTTATTCTTATTATTCCTCTCTTGAGTCTATGGAACCACTTGCAGGAAAGTTATGAAATTTTGCACACAGATAGAAGACAGTCTGATCTACCTCAAACCATCTAGTGCCACCAACTGCCCAAATTTGCACTCATGTTTATGTTAATAACTTTTGAACCGTGAGTCCTAGAAATACATTTTTCCTCTGATTCCTTGGCTCAAGACGATTCGATGACGTCATTTTCCATTTTTAATTTTCTGAAAAACCTACTTTTTCTAACTAGTCTTAGGCCATTTGTCCGATTTGCACGAAAATTGGCCTGCATCATCGTCATTTGTTCGCCGTGATATTCTTGGATAGTTTCCCTTCAGGAGCATGAGTAGAGTAGTTCTTCGCCAGAAATTCTTATATTCAACACAATTTATTTTTGTTTAGTGGGGATTTATTTTTATTTTTTTCCAAAATGCCACAAATATTTTTTATTTATCAATTAACTTGATACAAATTCCAGTAAACATAAAAAAATCAGTATTTGGTGTGACCACCCTATGCCTTTAATACAGCACCAATTAAGATTTTTAACATTCTTGCCTTGGATTTTCCAAGCATCTTGGATAACATTTTTTATGTATTTAGGCTCTCAATTGCTTCTGTCTCTTCATGTAATCCCAGACTGATTTAATGATGTTGAGATCCAGACTCTGGGGGACATGCCATCTGTTGGAGGACTCCTTGTTTTACTTCTATTCTAAAATGTATATTTGCTGTTGACACACTAAAGCAGAAGATATAAAATAACCATTTTAAGACAAGACAAATGCTTTTGTAAAACATCTAATGTGCCTAAGACTTTTGAAAAGTACTGTATAAGCAAAGTAATTTAATGACAATGATTTACTCTGACACACACACAACTGCAAACATTAACTAAACACTTATTTTCATAATATTTTCTTTGGCATACAATTGAAAACAGAAAATTGGCATTATCCTTTGTTCGGTCCTTTCACAAATTTTATGACATGTACCTTGCCAACTTGCTTATGATTTTGAGAAAGCTCTTGCTAATTTGTGTGTGCCATACCTGTATGCATCAAACAATCCATATATGACCTTTGGTCAGTCCATGCCATCTTAGGCTGAGACTTGTCTCTGAATGTTTGACACCATAGAGAGGGAATGCAGTGTGTGTGTGTCTTGCTCTGGTCCTGGACCAGGCTGAATTGCACCACCATCAACTTAATCAGAAACATCAGTCTCTCTCAAAAGTGTTAGCTCTACAGTGTGTAAATGATCTTGGATGACTCTCTGCTGTTTGTTTGTGAGATTGTAAGTGTGTGAAAGTGAGTGGGTGTCTGTTAAAACAGAGGTCAGACTGTCCCAGAGCCAGTAAGACAGTTATCACAGCGCTGCCCCCTTCAGACTCCTGATGGAACAGCACAGTGGTGTGGTAATTCCTGTGCTTGTCCATATTTAGTCATCTGTGTGTTGTGGTCATATTGTGACGAATTAGTTCTCTACAGACCACAGGGTGTGTGTATGTGTGTGTTTCTATTTCTTAAACCTGTTGTCATAAATGGATCCTGATTGTTGATTTGTCGGCAGTATTTTCTTCTTCATTTTCAAGATCACACCCCCACCACCACCCTCCAGGCAAAAAACACACAAGCATGCACACTGCTGCTCTCAATATTATCAAATAGACAAAAGCCGCTTCGTACAAAGGCACTGAGAAAAGGCAGAGAAAGAACAGAGAGATACAGAAGAGTGTTTTTTTGCTACTCTCTTTTCTTGTTACACTATCGTAAAATGTCACCCCAAATTAAACTTTTCTTGTTGCTTCAAACCTTTTTGGCTTTTCTTTCTGTGGAACAAAAAAGGAGAAATTTTGAAGAGTGTAATGGTTGCTCTTTTCCAAATAATTATGGTGAGTAGGGATCCAGACTGTTAAGCTCCAAAATGTAAAATACATACATAAACACACTCAAATCACAGGCAGTTTCTCTTTCTCTAAATCTCTTTCTTTATCTAGAGTAGTGTATGTTTGTGTTTTTCTTTAGAGATGTTATCTCACATCTCTAAAGTGTTTCACACGCTGCTACAGTCTGCTTCGCCTGACCTCTGACCCCGTGCTTTAATTCTGACCGCTGAACAGAGTGTGGAGCCCTGCGTAGATCTTTCATCTTTTAAAAGGTTGAGATAAGAATTAGTGTCAGGGAAAACTTTGGCACTGCCTGTGAAAAAGGACTTCAGCAGTTTCGCCATGTGGACTGTGAAAGATTTGTTTCCTTCAATATATGCTTCTGAATATGATCCATACACATCTCCGTCAGTCCAGAGTTAAACCCCTCCCACAGGAAAATTGTATTGCTCTGTGGTTACTAATTCATAGTTCAGCAGACTTAATGGAGTTGTCAGTTATGTTTCAGTAGGCAAATGAGTCAGTTGTTGTAATAGTAAAAATAAAAGTGGAGACCATATCTCTGATCATTTGGAATTGGAAAAATTTGAAGTGAAATGTATGAGTTCATATTTAAATCTCTAACTTTTGATTGTATACTTTGGTATTTCTGCTAATCTCTGCACAATGAGACATTAAGATCTCTTTTGAAACTCTAGAGGAGACATGTGAGATTACACAGCTCTTTTTCTTATGAGAAATTCTTTGATTTAGGAGACTTCAAGTTTCTCCATTTGCTATCTATTTAATCTCAATGTTTTCTAGTAGAAATTATTAAATAGATTTTAAATAGATCTCATTTTTGATTTTTTTCATCATAGAAAAAACTTGCACAATCTCTTACTATTTTATACTACACACACACACACACACACACACACACACACACACACACACACTAACCATTACCAGCATCAAAACACATTTCTTCCACTCTCATTCAATCTGTTTTCTCAAATCCTCTTTTGTGAGCCTCTTATAAAACACAGCTCTTATGAAAATTATCAGGAATGTGTGTGTGTATTGTGTGACTGAAAGTGCATCCTGTCCTTTTAAACAGTGAGTAAAGTGTTTATCTTCCTCTCTGGGTTGTTTTCTTTTGTGTTCTAACTGTTGGCCCACTCTTAACACCCAGGAATAGAAAATAATTTTCCCTTGTGAGCTTTAGAAAAAATTGTTTCTCTTTCTCTTGTTATAATAATAGCACAGGCAGATCATTGTTAAGCCCAGATGAGCTGAACTGGTTAAACTTCTTATTTCATAAATATGAAAAAAGAAGACAATCTCACGGTCAGAGACAGATTCAGGAATCTCCAGCCCCACATTTACATTAAAACGGGAGCTTGTTATACAGTGAAATTTCAATGAAGGGCCTGCAGAACGCATTTAATGAAATTCAGATGTGGCTCCATGAATCTCATTAACAGTCTTTGTGCTTTTCGGCTGTCCAATTTCCCCCTCATCCACCCAGTCATGAGAGAGATTTCATCAGCGCTCTGCTTTCAAAAAGACAATGTCCGTTCAGATCTGAATTTTACTGCAAAAACTCATCACTGCAAAAAAAGATCACATTTTCCTTTGAAAGTGGCCGAAATCTGTCAGTTTGGCTTCTAAAGGTACACGACTGACTCTCTTTCTCTCTCTTTCTGCAGGCTTTGGCTTCGTAACGTTTGAGAATGAAGACATTGTAGAGAAAGTCTGTGAAATTCATTTTCATGAAATCAATAATAAAATGGTAAGTGCTCTCCAGTTTTCAATTTCTGAAAGTGTTTGTGGGATTAATATTTTAGTTTTCTATTTAGCGGAATCTCAGCAGCATGCGACTGTGGCCTAAGTGCTGTGAGTGTGTGTAAACACTGGAAAGTGTTGTGCAGTGTCCAGAAAGCATGAAATTGTGTGTGTTTGTGTATGTGTGTGAAAATTATCAGTCAACAGGAGAGTCCAAAACATTCCCCTCTTCCCATCTTTTAAAAATGCCAGCATCATGACAGACTGGGCTTAAAAGAGAGAGGGAGAAAGTGAGGTAATTGGCAGACATTGAGGTAATTAAAGCAGGATTATCTCAGACCCCCTAGTATCGAGCAGAACCAGCAGATGGGCCACCAGTGTCAGCTTTCAGTTCTCAAATAAATGTTTCACCTTCGAATCAGATGGGAAGAAAACAGTTTAGACATATGCTGTGTTCCATTCAACTTTGAAAGTCAGAATTTTAAGAACTTCCTACTTGGAAAAGTACAATGGAACCCCATTTCGGACTTCCAACTTGGAATCTCGTGCGGAAATCTAGGAATCTGATTTCGCCGAGATGCAGGTGCTTGGCATCATCCAAACATGTCAGCATCCAGGGAGATTTAGACAGTTAATGATAAATATTCTGTTTAAAACAAATAAAAAAGCATCAATAATTTAAGTTCCTACTTTAGATAATAATAAATCAGGTTTGTAAAATATGGTAAATTATACTCCGTAATCGTACACCTGAAGAACAAATGTTGATAAGAAGACGTGTTACACACTAAAGAACAGCCCCTGGCTGTGTGTTGCCCTGCAGGGCTCTCAGCTGTAATTGACAGGAGCCATGAGGTGGAAAGCATTGGTTTACCTTGGTTCTCTCATCTCTCTGAGAATCTCTCTCACTGATACCTGTGCTTGTATGCGGTCCACAAGTACCCCGGGCTCCTGGGACAGCAGTTGGTTCCCTAGAGGATGGAACCAGCTTGGCAGCACAGCATATCAGGAAGAGAATCAAACCTCTCAAGATCCTATTCTGTCCAAGGCAGGTTGTTCCTGAGCCCAGAGACAGACAGTGTTTGTCAGTCGATCCTTGCGCAGGGAGGCATGTGATCGGTTTTTCTGTGATAGTACAGCATGCAGACTATTGTTTAGACTATTGCTCACACACCAGGGTCTTGATGTATAAATGTCATATTTACACAAAAGGGCAGTTTAAAATAGCACTTCAAACAATTTATACCAGCAGTGGTGAGTACCTACCGACAGTGGTCCGAGGAGAGACAAACCACAAACCGGTGACAGCGTGTTGGGCACCCAAGGCTCATCGATTTGCGAGGGCAATGATGTCTATTCCGTCTGGTCCGAACCAACAGAAGGTCTACAAAATTTTAATGATGGTTATGGGAGAAATGTGTCACAACATACAATGCATAACCGCAGACCGGTCAGAATGCCCATAATGACCCCTGTCCACTGTTGAAAGATGGGCACGCAAGCATCGGAATTGGACCCTGGAACAGTGGAAGAAGGCCGCCTGGTCCGATGAGTCCCGTTTTCTTTTACATCACGTGTAGGGCCGTGTACATGTGCACTGTTTTCTGGGGAAGTGATGGCACCAGGATGCACTGTGGGAAGACGACAAGCCGGTGAAGGGGGTGTGATGCTCTGGGCAATGTTCTGCTGGGAATTCCTGGGTCCCGCCATTCATGTGGTCGTAATTTTGTCACGTGCCACCTACCTAAACATCGTTGCAGGCCAGGTACACCCCTTCATGGCAATGGTATTCCCTGATGGCAGTGGCCTCTTTCATCAAGATAATGCACCCTGCCACACTGCACACATTTTTTGGGAATGGTTTGAGTAACGTGATGAAGAGTTAAGTGTGTTGCCCTGGCCTCCGAATTCCCCAGATCTCATTCCAATTGTGCATCGGTGGGATGTGCTGGACCAACAAGTCCGATCCATGGCGGCTCCACTTCGCAACTTTCAGGACTTAAAGGATCTGCTGCTAATGTCTTGGTGCCAGAGGAGGAGCATCAGCATATTAGGCGGGTGGTCATTATGTTTTGGCTCATCTATTTATATTAAATATATACTCTTTGAAAGCAAGTCTTAATATCGTATACAGTTATGTTTCTTTTAAGGATGTTTAGAAATTTGTACTCTAATACAAGAGAAATATACTAGAAAATGATTTACAAACATTAGTATCTCCTTTTTTCCTAGTTTCTTGTTATGTTCAAAGTTAGCTTTGTGTCCGAAAAACAATATGCAAAGGGATGTTATATGCAGTTGGGGTGATGCATAATAAAGCTAGGCATTGTAATCTATGCAAAGTTTTATATATGAGGCCCCTGGACTGTCTACGATTCACTCAGACTTTTAATATCAGGTGAATATTGCTCAAAGGTTATTCTTTTATATCTCAGTAGACTTAATGGGGTTTTGAAGTAGATTTCCTTTAAGTATCAGCTTTGTCTTAGATGTTTCTCCTAAAATTCCTTAGAATAAATAGAAATAAACACAAATCAAACAATTGACAAAGTAAACGTTTTAAGCTATATAATTTATATGACTACCGTAGCTCATATATATTTGAGACTTGTGCAGATGTATCTTGGTGCACAATTTTGAACTCTGTTTTAGACATTGTGAAGATATCGCCTGAAATTCTCCGTTAATCTGCACTACTGGAATAATTAATTCCCCTGACGGCTCTCTGTGAACCTCCATGCTGTGATTGTTCCCACCTTAAATATTTGCATATTACCTGCCACTGGTTTCCTGATCACAAACTCTACCACTTCTACCAAACCATAACACAGGCTTCCTGCACATGAAAATACTTACATACAGTACTTTCACAAGACTCACTACAGTCACACAAGCTTTCTGACTTAACTCTCAAATTACTCGATGTTTTTAACAGTCTGTTGAAGAGAAACAAAAATATATGAAGATCTTCCTGACCCAGAGAAACACACATACCAGTGGAGCCCATTTCATTGTGAACCTGTTTGCCAGCTGAACATCTCAGTGGGTGTCCATCGATGAGATCTCAGAGAGAGAGATAGGTGAAAGAATAGAGATCTCTCCATCAAGTCAAAGGCTTTTCAAGTCTGATTAGTCTTGCTGTCTCTCTCCAGGGCTACAGATGCTCTATGGAGTGATGACCTGTTGTCTTTCTTTCTCTTTATCACGTCCACGTGGTCATCACCAAGCACCCAAACACAGCACTTCTACTGTTTACTGAAAGACAGACAGACATTAAGACGACTCCTTAAACACCAACAGAAACAAGAAAAAAAAAGAACCATGAGCAAGAGGTGGAGGTTAAACCATGTTCACAGCGTACAATGTTTTTTTGTTTTTTTATACAATGTTTTTAACAGTGTAGTAGCAATTAGTGAAACACAAGCAGAATAAATTTGTGTGTAAATCGCTAGTAAAGCTATGTTTATATAAATAGTCCCATTTGAATTTAATGGGATAGTATAGGTAATAATGAATTCATTAAGAATTTATACACCGATACATTCTGCTTGTGTTTCATAAATAATAGCCATTATGTGTAAAATGATTTCTCTTTTCTTTTTTTCTTTTTTGAAATGGGATTCCTATACATTTCTGTTAAATCCTAAAACCCTTTTAATTTGTATTTTATTGTTGCTAAATTCTAGCCTTGAGCTCACTGTTGATTTATACGTTATTAGTAAACATTGTGAGATGATGTGCAGCTTCGAAGCTTCCTGTGGCACCACATCGGTCGCTTTTAGACACTGTTAAGTGTTGAGTCTTTCTTCGTTCCTGTTGTTGTTGTTTTTTTATCTGTGTTCTGGACTGGGTTAGATAGAAGCTTTTATTCTTTCTGTCACAGAAAGGTTTCTTAAAAACAATGAACAAATACCTCTGTCACAGGCAGCATTCTTAAAGTCTATAATAATCCATTCAGTCCCAAACCTCTCAAGTCATTTAACTCTGTTTAGGCTTACAAACTGGAGGATCTCTCAAATGTTTCAAAGGCCTGTTAGACTCTGAGTTGTTCTCAGAGATGAATGAATTAATCTTGTTGGATATTATCATCACAATGCGTGGTTTAGCATATAATAATAGCAGTGCTTGATATCCAACCCCTATCCATAATTATTAAACTAGGAATTAAAGAAAGACTTATCTAGGGACCAGAATATTATAGAGACTTGGGAGTGGGCTCTTTTTGGAGCTCTTTTTCTTTAGTTAGTTACCATCTACCATGCCTTTTGTGTCATGGTGGTGAGTTCTGGACAGATAAGCACCACTCAGAATTGTTTTCAGAAAATCTAGATTGATATTATCATCACATGGCCTTGTTTAGCAAAAAATATTTTCTAAGTGAAATGGCAGAAGTTAGTCTTACTCACTGTTTCCAGTTTGGCTTAAACTAGATTCGCATAGCCAGACTTTTGACTGTCGGCATATATCTGGTCCATATTGCAGTTTATGCTGGCCAAGAATGGCCCACATAGGCAAGAAGAGGCCATCTGACTAACATGTAAAATTACCAGATATTTTATGTGCCGTTTAGAGGCAGGTAAATCTAAAATTGGTGATACAATATTAAAAGACCAGCATGCCGGTAACTAATGCCGGTAAATAATGCCACCACAATTTCCAAAAGACCAACACAAAATAAATTTGTAAAAACAGTTCACAAAATGTTTTAACTTGGGCAAATCCAGCATCTAGTTTATCCTCTGAAGTGCTTCTTTTAGCAACCTGGTACCTTGTAAACACAACTTTATCCTGGTGGAAAATGAACAGAAGCGTAGAAGCCAACCAATGATATTTGAATTATCTATTTAAGCCAGCTCTTGCCATTTTCAGATGTTCCATGAACAATTTGGATTGGACAATTGTGATTTAGGGGAAACTAACTCTAAATAAATTTTGCCTGTGATATCTCAATTAGTAAGCTCTTCTGTTTCTGACAAAAGTCTTTCAGTGGATCAGGTCAAACTGGTACTACCTGTAATTGGAGTACCGGTCGCATACTTGTTTAATTGGTTTGTTCTCAACCATTGTGCATCAATTAGTGTGACATGCTCACATATGCACGATTAATTGCCTTTGAATCGAGAGTATGGGACAGTTTATACCAAACACATTTTATCTTATATTGTCCTTTTGTCCATTTTGGAGCTTGACATCCCGTAAACAGTATAGGCTTTCATTGTTTAGTGCAGTCTTCAACGTTCAGTGTCCCCTTTTGTGTTCCATGTAAGAAAGACATAGGGGTTTGGAATGTCACAAGTTGAGTTAATGATGACATTATTTTATTATTATGTGAAATTTTACTTTAAAGATTATCCTTTATAAACAGTCAATTTTGCCCCCTCTGATCCCAGTGTCCAAATTGAGAAAATATCTCGTATCTGCAGCAGAGTAGCAGAGCTGTGTGTATGTCCAGCTGTGCCAAGCAGCATCTGTGAGTCTCTGTGGGAGTTGATCCAGTTGATGTGTGTTGTGTAGGGCCGAGCAGCAGACACGCACACACATACAAACAGAGACAGACGGGCCCTGGGCAGGCAGACGAGTCGATCAACCCAGAGGGCAGACAGATTCAGCCAAGTGCAAATGTATCCTGTTCTTACCATTGAGGCACTGTCAGCACACCACACACACACACACACACACACACACACACACACACACACACAAACACACACATGTGAACATGCAGATGTGTTTGGTATATAGGATTTTCTTGCAGCTAGGCCTGTCAAGAGGAAATTCTTTTCCTTGTCTGTCCTGGTTCTGCTCATTTCACCAGAGAGAGCAGAGTGTCTGCGTGTTTGTTTGGGTTTGATGTTTTCTGTTTGTGTGTTTGTTTATTTCTCCTCTTCGCTAGAATCATGTTGTCTTTCCTCTTGTAACTCTCTGGAGGAATATTCCTCCGTCTCTCAGGCAGTGACTGCTGTCGGCTGTCCGCTCATGTGCTCAATTTTGGAGGTTAAAATGTCAATCAGAGACAGAGAGCACGAACGAGGGAATGAGAGGAGGGGGCATGGAGGAGATCACAGGGTTGAATCAGAGAGACAGACTGAATTTATTTTGCATTGTTAATTTATTTCATATTCCACTGTTGTTGTTTTAGTTTAGACTATTTATGTTGTCCAAAAGATGCATTGGAAATACAAAACTGAAAGAGAAAGGAATTATTCAAGCTTTGTTACAAAATGTAGTAAGCTACCTACCTACAAAGAAAGCATTTTTAGGCATAATAGGAAGCTCCTATGGCTGTTTCAAACAGTACGTAGATAAATGTCATGAAACCTGTCAAGTACATGTCCTGGTCAAGTTTCACCCCAAATCAAAATAATGAAATTCTAAATGATATTTTAACAATTCTGTTTGGTGATGCTAGTGGCACAGAAATTACACATTTCACCTTTAAAAATAAA
Organism: Xyrauchen texanus; assembly: GCF_025860055.1. Lineage (NCBI taxonomy): Eukaryota > Metazoa > Chordata > Actinopteri > Cypriniformes > Catostomidae > Xyrauchen > Xyrauchen texanus. The sequence goes on along the minus strand of NC_068319.1, from coordinate 8,551,718 downwards.
ACGGAAGCTTTTATCTTGAAAAATCCTTCATCTGCTCTCTTATGTCTGTCTGTTCACAGGTTGAATGTAAGAAGGCCCAGCCAAAAGAGGTGATGTTTCCTCCAGGCACGAGGGGGAGGGCAAGGAGTCTTCCTTACACCATGGACGCCTTCATGCTGGGCATGGGCATGTTGAGTGAGTCACTCACACAAACACACTGATGCGCTGAGGGGAGACTAATGGTCAGGTCAGATGCCTTCTGTTTGGCTGGTTGATCAGAGAGTAATGTGTGTCTGTGAACGTGTTGGGTCAGTCCAGCTCAGGTGCTGTGGGATTCTTCAGACCTGATGAGCAGATAAACGTCTGTATTAATGTCTCAAATGAAGAGGATAAATAATCTAATGTTCAGAGCAGCCATCTGCCTGACCTCTGCACCTGCTGAATGACAGCAGTACTGAAGAAACCATCGGCTACGGCAGCCAAAACCTGCCAAGATCAACTCTGTTATTCATACATATAACACACATACAGTCATTTAATTATACATTGGCCTCAAAATATGTTCGGACACTTTAGCCACACTTAAAAAATGTATGAATATCATTGCAGTAGTTTAAAAATATATGAAGCCAAGTGGTATTTATTTGAAAGAAACAGCACAGACTCTCTTTTCAGCAAGTTTGGTTGCAAATAATTAAACAATAGATATATTGTTCACAATTAGGGCTGAAAAGATTTGGACACTTTCTGATTATCAAACTTTGTGGAACATGTAGTTTATGTGATTAACTAATTATGTGATTATTATGATGTAATTAGTTACTCTGAAAAGGCACCTGTGAGAACTTTATACACTCACTGAGCATTTTATTAGGAACACTATGTTAGTAATAAAGTGCCCAAAGTGGTCTTCTGCTGTTGTAGCCAATCAACCTCATGGTGCTATTCTGCTCACTACAATTGTAGAGAGCGGTTATCTGAGTTACCGTTGCCTTTCTGTCATCATTCTCTGTTGAACTCTCTCATTAACAAGGCATTTCCGTCTGCAGAACTGCAGCTCACTGGTTGTTTTTGGCACCGTTCTAGAGTTTGTTTTGTGTGAAAATCCCAATAGATCAGCAGTTACAGAAATACTCAAACCAGCCCATCTGGCACCAACAATAATACCACGGCGAAATCAATGAGATCACATTTTTCCTCCATTCTGATGGTTGATGTGAACATTACTGAAGCTCCTGACCCATTTCTGCATTATTTTTTGCATTGCACTGCTGCCACACTATTGGCTGATTAGATAATCGCATGAGGTGAACAGATGTTCCTAATAAAGTGCTCTTGTGAGAACCTCTATACATCCACATTAAATTACCTTGGGACCAGTTGGTTAAAAGTAATCAATGAAAATGGCTCAGAAAATTAGTTCTGAGAAAAGAACTAGTGGTTATTTTAACTTTTTTAAAGGTTTTGATTAATGACATTAAAAAAACATTCTTATATAATCTAGTGCATACAACAGATAAAAAAAATAATCCAATTTTTCTAAGTACATTCTAATAATTAGAAATGTCATTAACCTTGATTCATGTATGTTTATATATTGTCATACTAGGGATGTGCATAGTAACCGTTTGTAACATTTGAGGGTTCACAAACTGTTATTCGGTTATTTGTTGGGAGTCGGGACTCAGGAATAAAGAATGTTTATTGCACTTATTATTATTACACTACTCAAAATAGTAGGGAATAAAATGCACGATAAGCTATGAGCCTAAAAATCTCAATTCATACAGTAGATCTTCAAATGACAATCACATGAAATTCAAACAAAAATTCGATCTGTCTGCATTATAGTATTCTTAACCAAAGCAGGATTGTCATTTGCATGGAGTTATACTGTTGCAGTTTATTAGCCTCTTTGGGATACTTTGATTTTTAAATGGTTCAGCATTCAACTTGTGGAATTATTGTCTGTGCACTTGAGCAAAATGGAAAAAATATTGGCTAACCGTATCAAGCACTGGAATCATGTGTAACAGTCACATGAAGCCCTTTTTGCAACCTGAACTAATTCAGAACATCAAATCTGGTTGACACCTGTGCCAAAAAATAAAGCTAGATGCAATAGAACCAGTTGCCTCAAAGTTCTTTTTAACTTAAAACTTATCTACAAAATGTGCCTATCCTGCATGTGATACTGAAAAATAAATGGTGAGATTCAGCACAATGGTCAAAAACATCAATCCAGCATGTTTACCTAGAAATTTTGGCATTCGCATACAGGCACGTTAAATGGTTAACTGAATAATGACTATCCGTTCACATACCTAAGTCACACAATAAATAGTCCTGAATAACTATTGAAAGTTATTATAAAGTGTTAGTATCTTTCTTTCTTTCAACTGCTCTCTGAACATCTGACCCTGAAACAAGGAGAATATTTCAGTGTTCCCTCATACTCAACTTTTAACAAGACATGAACTTTCCAGAAGTTCTCATGGATTACAGCTTGGCACTGGAGGAAGGTAAAGAGAGGAGGAACAAAAGAGAGTGAGAGACAGAGGGAACGAGAGCATGAAGCACTCATGTGAAAATATTAACTTGCATCTTATCTAAATGAAACTGAGTGAACCGGACGACCAGACAGAACTTTGTATAATTTGCATATGAAAAAAGCTGAAGATCAGAGCTCATTATTTAAGGAACTGTACGTTTCTTATACAGCAGATCTCATTAAAGCTGCCGCATTCAAGCTTTTGTTTACCGCAGCTAATCGTGTGATTTATCTTTATAGTCGTGAGCCGAGTATGTGTTTGCTGAGATTAATGCACATTTGAGCTGGTGCTCGCTTCAGCTGCGGCAGATGTATAATTGATTTTAAAGTGAATCTGAGCTGTTGAGGCATAAAATAGGTATATTAGCCTGAACATTAATAATGTAAATCAGAGGCTGAGACAGCAGCCGTCAGCGGCCAGGAGAGGACGTGGCCTTTTGTATTCACAATACACTGAGGTCTTCTCATGTCGCTTCTACTAATTTGTTCTCTTCTCACCTTTTCTCATTTCTTAACTTCTGTTCATTTGTTCAATTTTTCAATTTCAAAGTACTCTATTGGCAAGATTGTGTTTACATACAATATTGCCAAAGCATCAATACACACAACAAAAGCTGACAATAATAATATAATTATTTATTATAAAAAAAATAATGTGCCAGTAATGGTAATAAAATTAACCAAAATAACCAGTAAAATAACAATATAAAATAAACATTCAACAAGACATTAATTAACATTAGTCTTTTCTCATATTTCTCTTATTATACTATTCTTTTTTTTTTTGTCTTTTCTCGTCTTCTCATCTTGTCTCATTTCATCTGAAATATTTGGGATTCCTCTTTGTGTTTTATGTGAGCACATCCTCTCTGTAAGATATATATATATATATATATATATATATATATATATATATATATATATATATAAATATAGCATTTTATTCAGAGAAAGCTGTCAAAATTGTTGTCAACTGGTATTGATTGCCTCATGACAGGTTCAGGAAATCATAACTGCACGTTTAAGCTCAGCACAAAAGGTGTGTTTGGTCTGTGTTCTTAAATCTGTGTGAATCGTGATAACTGAGCAGCAGTAACTGGTGTTTCACATTCTTATTTTTGAAACACATTAAATTTATACAGCATGTACATTTCTAAGATGGAAAAGTGAGAAAATAAGGCCAAGAATAACACGATCAGTACATCACTGTCTCTCTCTTTCTCTCTTGTCGCTGTAGCGTCAGAGAAAAACAGATGGCTGCAAAATTCCCTGAAGTTGCTTCTTCATTTAAGCTGCTCATGTGCTTGAAAACATACTGTTGTAATATTCATCTTCCTTTTGAAGTGCTGCTGCTCTTGATAATGTGAACAGATGTATATACATTTCTTCACCCTGATCCAGGTTGGTCCTGTTATTGGGCCCATACTAGAGCACTATTGATTTTAAGGGAGATCCATAGAACAGGATTTGACCCTAACAAGTTTATTGATATTGTGTCTTTGTGTGTTTAGGTTACCCTAACATTGTGGCAACGTACGGTCGAGGATACACAGGTTTTTCACCTAGCTACAGCTACCAGTTTCCAGGTGAGTGTGGTTATATTGTTAACATCTGCCTGTCTGTGCATTGTGGTATGTTGAGAGATTGGGAGTTTGTTACATGCACATACGCATGCATTATACGAGTGTGTGACAATGTGAGTGAAAGGTTTGTGTTTGTGTGTGTGTGTTAGAGGCGTGAAGGTGAGTACATTGCTCTGCAAATGTTGCCAGATATTAGTGTTGATATTATTGGCCTGCAGACAGCCACCTGCCTGCTGGTAACATGAGCTGATAAGACTGTGAAATATCTGAGAGCAGAATACCTCTGGAATGAGTTTTATTCTGTGTGTGTGTGTGTGTGTGTGTGTGTGTGTGTGTGTGTGTGTGTGTGTGTGTGTGTGTGTGTGTGTGTGTGTGTGTGTGTGTGAGATAGATGTTTTGAAGAATGCTGGTCTTTCCCCACCATGATCAATATATTGTAAATAATTATAGCTATATGTTTATAGATTAAATCAAGTTTTTTCAAACTTAAGTCATTCAGGCCCCCCCTAGAGAGGCTCTACATGAAATGGTGCACAATGAACTTTCTTACATTGTTCTTTTAAGTTTTTTATACTTTCTGTGTTAAATAAATACATTAAACATTGTAAGTAAAAGTGATACTGCCCCTACCCTATAACATTGAACCACATGATGTCATGTCACCTGTTTGGTCACAGAACATGATGAGAACCAGTGAGGTTTGATGTTATTGTGTTGTTATGGCTTGACAAGCTGGAGTCACTGTGCCTGTTTAAAAATTCACCTTTCTATGAATTATGTCATATGAGTAAATGGCTGAACTATTCCTTTAATACTGTACATGGTGATCAAAGACCACCATCACATATACACACAAACAACAAAATTGTTACAGAGAGGAAGGGTAAAATATTGAACATGAAAAACCTCCACAAAAGACCAAGAGAAACTGTAAGATCAGTTTAGAGGCAATAGACTTTGCTCTCTTCTGTTAAAGTCTATTTAAATCTGTCAAATCACAGATTTTCTCTTTTACACATATGTCTGTGTAGTTATGAAACATCTCAGAAATAATGTGTCATAAACTATATTTGACCGGGTTGGCCCTGAAAAGATTCACACGACAGAAAATGCAAGCTGACAGTAACACAAACATTCACTCACACACATACACAAACTCTCACACTAGATGTGATCTGTTTCTTTTGAGTTGTACGGTCAGTGTTTGTGTATGTACTGGAAGTCAGATACTCTGATCTGGGGTCACCCTCAAACACTTCACACAGTTACTCATCTTTATGTGACAGCAGCTGACACTGAAATACCACCAAATCACAATACAACATATCTCACTCTCTCTCGCTCTCTCTCTCTATCTCTCTCTTGCTCTCGCTCTCTCTCTCCCTCTCAACGTTTCTTAAGTAGGAAAATTGGGAGCAGTTGTTACACTAGTTATATAAATTGCATGACTTTTGAGTCTTTAGAATTGTTTTTTATTTAGTATTATTAGTAGTAGTATTATTAATAAGTATTAAAGCAGTGATATTATTCCTTCGAGGTGTGCTCTTATTTGAGGTAATATCAGGTTATATCATGTTTTACTAGTGCTACAGTTGCTCCCAACTATTGTTACAATGAGGGATGCACCTAAATTTTGGCTGAAGTTTTTGACCAAATGAGAAAAAAAGACGAAAATCTGAACAACATTTTTTTACTTTAAAATCAAGTAACAGAGACACTGACATGAAGAAAATGCAGCGTTTTATGCAAAAAGATGTAAAGAGCAGTAATGTTTAAATACTGTACATATTGATGGTATCAAGATCGTGCTTCTAATTGAAATGTGCATCTGTACAGTATGTGTATGTGTGTGTCCACAGAATAGAGTGCAACAGCACAAAAACACTCAAAGGAGTTATGAAAGCACACTGTGGTGAAATTTAAAATGCAAATGCACATTCTGTTGGTAGTTGCCTTACCTAGTTGCCTAAAGTCTACATTCCAAAAGTAATGAAGCGATAACTCTCTTGAATATCAATGCATTAATAAAGAGTGTTTTTCCATGCATATTTAGAGGCTGTGAAGCCATTTAGCTTGAGCCACCATCACCATCACCAGCCACCGAGCTGCTCTAAATTAATTTCAAACGTGAATCCAATTCAACCTGCTTTGCATATGGCGCTCGCATTCAAACTCGCTTTTCGTCTGAAATCGGACGAGTGAGTGACACTGTCACTGATAAACTTAGTTTATTTTCCCCTCTTACAACTGTACTGACCATATTGATGATGGAAAGATACAAGAAAAACCTAGAATAGGAAGATATGCTTTTTTACTTTGTTCATAAGTACTTAATTAGCACTCTGCTTATGTTAGGCAAAAGTCAGGTTTTATTCAAGCCTATATACAGTATATACTACATATATTAGTATACGGACGGATGGATGGATGGACGGATGGATGGATATTCCAAAGTGTAATAAAAATATAATATGCCTGAAAACGAAAATCCTGGAGACACAGGGTAAAGATTTTCATTTCGGTGCATCACTAGTAACAATCGCACTCATAATATTAGTATCAAATTCAATATGTTGATCAAAATATATTGATGGTACTGTTGTGTTAAATGTCTGGTACATTATCAGTAGACTTTGAGTTATGAGGCAAACAAAAAAAAATAAATTGTACAGCTGCTCCCGGTCTTCCCCTAGACTAGATATAAACACTGAAACATTGCAACAGTGAGCGACTCACACACATAGATCTTAAAGACAGTAATTCTCTCTAACATTTGAAGTCAATCTGAATCCTTCTGAGAGCATCAATGGAGTCACTGACAAAACGTGGTGATCTCTCTCATTCTCTCTCTCTCTGCTGTCATTATGGAAATCCGCCATCTGGAAGGAGAGTTTTGGAGAGCCGTAGTGCCCCTCTTCTTTTTTTAATGCTTTTCATTGTCTTTTCTCATCTTGTCTGTGCATTGCATTTTGAGTGCAAAGTTTAAGGTTCTTTATGCACACACACATAATGAAGACCTCAAAATTACACATGTCTTTTCTTTGTGGTTGATAAGTATAAAGAAAATAAATATGTAATTGTCTAATGTGTCCAATTTTTTTATTTTCTTTTACCAAAATCACTTGAATGAACTTTGTCATAATTTATATATATATATAAATTTATATTGATATATATATAATATATATCAATATCACTGTGATTACATATGGCACCTCATGTCTGTGGCTGAATCACAGCAGTGCTGATGTACGGCCATATCGCACTGTTGCTTGTGTGATATTGCTTATATATACACTCACCTAAAGGATTATTAGGAACACCTGTTCAATTTCTCATTAATGCAATTATCTAATCAACCAATCACATGGCAGTTGCTTCAATGCATTTAGGGGTGTGGTCCTGGTCAAAACAATCTCCTGAACTCCAAACTGAATGTCAGAATGGGAAAGAAAGGTGATTTAAGCAATTTTGAGCGTGGCATGGTTGTTGGTGCCAGACGGGCCGGTCTGAGTATTTCACAATCTGCTCAGTTACTGTGATTTTCACGCACAACCATTTCTAGGGTTTACAAAGAATGGTGTGAAAAAGGAAAAACATCCAGTATGCGGCAGTCCTGTGGGCGAAAATGCCTTGTTGATGCTAGAGGTCAGAGGAGAATGGGCCGACTGATTCAAGCTGATAGAAAAGAAACTTTGCCTGAAATAACCACTCGTTACAACCGAGGTATGCAGCAAAGCATTTGTGAAGCCACAACACGCACAACCTTGAGGCGGATGGGCTACAACAGCGAAGACCCCACGGTACCACTCATCTCCACTACAAATAGGAAAAAGAGGCTACAATTTGCAAGAGCTCACCAAAATTGGACAGTTGAAGACTGGAAAAATGTTGCCTGGTCTGATGAGTCTCGATTTCTGTTGAGACATTCAGATGGTAGAGTCAGAATTTGGCGTAAACAGAATGAGAACATGGATCCATCATGCCTTGTTACCACTGTGCAGGCTGGTGGTGGTGGTGTAATGGTGTGGGGGATGTTTTCTTGGCACACTTTAGGACCCTTAGTGCCAATTTGGCATCGTTTAAATGCCACGGCCTACCTGAGCATTGTTTCTGACCATGTCCATCCCTTTATGGCCACCATGTACCCATCCTCTGATGGCTACTTCCAGCAGGATAATGCACCATGTCACAAAGCTTGAATCATTTCAAATTGGTTTCTTGAACATGACAATGAGTTCACTGTACTAAAATGGCCCCCACAGTCACCAGATCTCAACCCAATAGAGCATCTTTGGGATGTGGTGGAACGGGAGCTTCGTGCCCTGGATGTGCATCCCACAAATCTCCATCAACTGCAAGATGCTATCCTATCAATATGGGCCAACATTTCTAAAGAATGCTTTCAGCACCTTGTTGAATCAATGCCACGTAGAATTAAGGCAGTTCTGAAGGCGAAAGGGGGTCGAACACAGTGTTAGTATGGTGTTCCTAATAATCCTTTAGGTGAGTGTATATATATACACACACACACAGACACACACACACACACACACACACACACACACACACAGTACTTAGCTGTGATGAACCTTAATGCTGTAGTTGTTAGTTTAAAGACATTTTAAGCTATTTCCTAGCTTTCCTAGTAGTCGTAATACGAGTGATCACGGAAGTGCTGTTGAATATGTACACTGAGTGATGCTGACTCACTTAACCAAATGGCTCATATTACACACAAAAATGGTCTTTTGCCTCCATCTGCTGGCTAAAATACGTAATGTCACAAAATTAAATGTAAAGAGACATATCTCTAAACACATATGCACTGCTCTTACACTTTAGTTTAGAACAGCAGGAACATAAGCGGAGTAATACACACAGTGAATAGTATGAGTGATGATGGTGTGAGACCATCAGTATATATGGTACGTCTCTCGTCCAATCAGATTTATATATATATATATATATATATATATATATATATATATATATATATATATATATATATATATATATATAAACTTTATATATATAGTAGTAACTTTGAGCTCCATTGCTTTTATTCCTGTCTCCTTGGTAGCTCCACTGATTGTGGTGGGAAAAGTGCTTCACTAGGAATTTGGCAATTAAATACTAAATCACAGTGACTTCTGCAGAGACTAATGGTATCGCTTAACAACCTCGAAGCAAAGTTAAGATTAGATATAACTTTACACCGATAAGGTTAGAAAGTGATTTTATCACACTAAAATCTTTTAACATGTACACTGGCGGCCAAAAGTTTGGAATAATGTACAGATTTTGCTGTTTCGAAAGGAAATTGGTACTTTAATTCACCAAAGTGGCACTCCATATACACATGATGTAAAAAAAAAACAGCACCATCACTATTTGAAAAAAAAAAAGAGGCATTTTTGATATAATCTAGACAGGCCCCATTTCCATCACTCCAACACCTTATCCTTGAGTAATCATGTGAAATTGCTAATTTGGTATCAACGCAAGTCTTACGGTCAATATTAGGTAATAAATGGGGTGGGTGGGGGCGTCTTTCTCTAGAAACTCGTCAGTCAATAATTGTTTAAAGGAATGAAGGCTATGCAATGCTTTAAATTGACAAAAAACTGAAGATTTCATACAAAGGACAACTGGTTCTAACAAGAAAGAGATGGGGAAGGCCAGATGTACAAAGAAACAAGAAGATATGTACATCAGTGTCCCTAGTTTGAGAAATAGATGCCTCCCATGTCCTCAGCTGACAGCTTCATTGAATTCTACCCGCTCAACACCAGTTTCATGTACATCAGTAAAGAGACGACTCAGTTATGCAGGCCTTATGGGAAGAATTACAAAGCAAAAGCCACTTTTAAACAAAAAGGAATGGTTAGAGTGGGCAAAGAAACACACACATTGGCCACAGCTAATTGGAAAAGAGTGTTATGGATCTTAACCCCATTGAGCTTTTGTGGAATCAGCTAGAATGTAAAGTGCGTGAGAAGTCCCCGACAAGACAGCCACATCTGTAGTGCTACAGAAAGCATCTGGACAAACTGACAGCTAGAATGCCAATGATCTGCAAAGCTGTCATTGCTGCACATGGAGGATTTTTTGATGAGAACTCTATGAAGTTCTGACATTTAAAAAAAAAAATTTGAAACAGAAAAATTTGTTATCACGTTATTAATGTCTTGTATTAATGCCACTTTGGTGAATAGAAGGACCTAAGAGCAAAATCTGTATATTACTCCAAACTTTTGGCCGCCACTGTATAATCTTTGCATCTTGAGGCTATACTTTTAAAACAATGTGTATTTTAACGTTTATCGACTGGCCCCATTCACTTCCAATTTAAGTGCCTTACTGTAATTGCAATTTTTGCTTCTTTTTTTATTATTATATGAGAGGTCGAAATAATTGTGATCTTTACAGTATAAACATTATGCCACAAATGCTAATAATCAATCATAACTCTTATTGAAACGTAACATTCCTTTAAAACACAGCTAAGCAACTGATAGTCCCAACGTCTTCCAGTTATTTCCAAGCTGTCTTGAGATGTTAGTTTTTTCCAAAGCCTAAAGATGTTTCCTAAGTGTTTGGTGAAGGCTATTAAAATGCATAACAAAAAGTGTTTACATGGGTAATAATGAGGTGGCTGGGCTAATTAATGCTAAGTGCTTCTGGCTAACAAGACAGGCTGCTCGTTAAGAGGGCGGAGTAATTTCTGCTGACACCCTGAGCTCAGTGGATCAAGCTTCAGGATCTATACCTATAATGACTCCTTATCAAACCTGGATGACAGCTGATCTCAGTTCTGTCATATTCAGCCTATTTAGTTATTTTACCTACCAGTGGAATTAAATATATTATACACAAATAGATCCTAAGATATTTCCCAAAATCCCATCATGTGGGAATGTTCAGAATGGCTACCTACTGTTTTTGGAATGAAAAGAGCATGCGGTATGTAGGCCTACACTGTGCACAGTATGTGAATTATCTGTATTCATGGAATACCTAAATGATCTACTACATTTGCCAAAATGTGCAGTATATGACCAGAGCACACTGTTTGAAATACTGCATCCCACAATGCCTTCCAATGACCTTTAAAATCAAATGTTGCTCATGAACTGAAAGCGCTATCAACATTACAACCGTGGCCAATAGAGCTGTTGGAAAAAATAATTTTAGCGATGCATCACGATTCATACTCAAACGATTCTGAATCGATTCTCAAAAGAATCAGTATCTATTCAGAGTTCAAAGACCATAGACAGATGTAGAAACAAAGACGTGAGTTAAGTGCATACACTAAAGTCAATTGCACAAACACGACTTTTTGTATCAAACACATGACCATTTGTGCCCAAATGAAACTACAATCCCGGAATGTTTTCACAAACCTACGGACATAGCAACGGGAGAGTTTATTCGTGTTAAGAAGCTAACAAACAACATGAAAGATGAGCTCGCACCCATAATTGCATTGATTTGCACACAACGGGGAAAACAGAAGAAAATAGTGAAGAGGCAGCGGTTCGGGAGATGTTGGTGATGTTTTCATTTAATTATTTTTTTCTCCTACTCGCAAAGTAAACAGATGGATCAGTGGAACGCTTGATATATTTCTGAAAAAAAAAAAATGAGATACTCTTTTAAACTGTTGAACCATTTATTTAATCTTGTGGTTGTTCCATGTTTTGTTCACAACTCATACTGAATGTAAAAGGCCAGTTTATGTAATGTGACTCGTTCTGATTTTTAAAACAGCTGTTAAATAAAATGCTGAAAGGGAAAAAATAGAGAGTAAAGATTTTTTTTGGAGAAACTGAAAAAATAAAGATATTAAAGGACAAGCTGCATCGTGATGCATCCAGATTCGTTTTGTAATCGAATCATTACCCTTTGCATTGTAATCGAATCGTGAGGGCAGTGTAGATTCACACCTTTAGTGGCCAAAAGTATTGGCAGTGGCATATATTTTGTATTTTGCAATGTTTGCTGCTTCAGTATTTGTATTTGATAATTGTTTCACATGTTTCTACGGTTTAATGGAAAACAATTTCATGAGTTTTAAAGGCTTTTATTGGCAAAAACATTCAATATATGCAAAAAGTCAATATTTTCAGTTGTTCTTCATAACCTCTGCAATTTGCTCTGGCATGCTGGATATCAGCTTCTGAGCCAAATTCTGACTGATGGCGATCCATTCTTACCTTATTAGTGCTCGGAGTTGATCAGTTAATGGATGGGGATTATTAGGAGGCCCTGATTGATAAGGGCCAATGAGGGGAATTTGGCCTGGGCTCTGGGGTTATATCCCTACTCTTTTCAAGAAGTGTCCTGGGATTTTTAATGACCACAGAGAGTTAGGACCTTGTTTTAACATCTCATCCAAAGGATGGGCTGTAGTACACTCATCTAAAATCATCATTGATGAATGGACTGAGAGGTTGAAAGAAATCATCGACCTGAAAAGACTTCCATTAGAAACAGGCCAAGCGCTTCCACTCTTTTGTGGCTGGATGGGAAATGGTTTATATTTGGCAACAAAGTTTAGGCTGCTTGATCGCTCTCCGACACACAAGGTCGAACGACATGGAGATTACGGATGTGTGGCACAACTAATTTCACTGACATTTAAATTAACATTTTGGAGTCGATTAGTCTAAAAAGTAAGAAATTCTCAGAAACAGTGTTTTTGTGGCCCATTCCACTGAAAAGGGGCATTTATCTGAGACATGCTTGCCTTGAATTATGATCATTGTACATTAAATATAGAACATGATATGCAATCGCTGAATCAGCGTGAGACAAACTTATATATATATATATATTTTAAACAATTTGAATGAATAGTGCAAGACCAATAGAGCAACTTTAATAGCCTGTTCTTAACAGTATTCAACAAGTAAAATGTATTTAACATATCAAAACAGTCCGGACATTGTTGAAAATATTTAACAGATAAGCCAAATCTATGAGAGAGAAAAAATACACTGCTCTTATTTCACAACATGCATTAGCCTATTATCCAATATGACAGCTGTTCGTTTAAGAATGTTAACTAATAACAGTTATGATGTGCAGTCGGCACATCGTTTCAAATAGACTTCTTGCTCAGCAGTGTAAAAAAAAAAAAAGCCACACCTAGCCTAAAATATTATTTTTCTAGGCTACGTAATCAAAAGCAGACTTTTTTGATTAGCAAAATTTACATCAACATGGTTCGGTGAAAGACGGGACCTTACGCACCTGAAGCCATAATCCTACACTTCAAATAGCCTGCTAGGAAGGAAAGCATGCACAGAATTAGAGACGACTCTAATGTGAATACATCCATAGCGACTTGCAAGCCAACGTTTCGGAAATCCGCTTCCTGCACCACCACTGATTTCTATAGGTACTTAGCTGATCTTGTGCATGTTTATGCGCACGGCACTAGCGAGAGAGGGAAGAAACAGGTGTAGCCTGAGGTGGAATTAAAACTTGTATCCATCTTCTCCAGATATCCTCTTTTTTCTTTCTTTTTTTAATAATATTTGTAATATTAATTATATTCAGAATGTGTAACATTAACATGCCAGTAATTTAAGTGCAGCCTTTGTAATAAAATAAAACCTAACGTAAGTATGTAAAAATGTTGAAGAATTTAATTTGGAAAATATTGCCCGTAATTCCAGTGTCCACTAGCAGCATCAGAACAGTTTAGTCGACTAGTCTCGCACATCCCTAGTGGAGAGATGGTTTTGTTTTACGATTTGATGAGCTGTAGGTAACGAGTGTCATCTCCGTGACATCTGCTTCAGAGCTGTAACTGCGCTATGGCGGCGTAACTATACTTCTGTCCATTACACACACATGATTCATGGCCCATATGTGTCCAAAACTGAACTAATGCTGCAGATTTTAATGCTTTGCCTTTCTCTGGTGAGATTATAGTCTTGATTGGGTTGCGTGGTCTTGGCTGTCCTCCTGCCAGTTAAATGATCTCTCATGCTGTAGGTTGAAGCTTGTGGCTGGTTGGTGATGTTTGAGGGGTTTTGTAATGTACAGGGGTCTTTCTGGAGATTTGTACTCCTGCCTTCATCGTTAAGTTTAATGGTGTATGAAAGAGCTAAAAAAAAAAGATTGAGTCCTTTAATCTGCCTGGCGAAATGACTTTTCATTCCTTAATCAAATGGCAGAAGACTCTTACGATGAAGATTCAGTGCACCAAATGGTTTCATTTTGGGCAAAACCTTTCAACTATGAAGAGCGATTTTAGGCTGGATTCACGGACACCTGTGGCTAAAAACATGCATAATGTTCCTTGCAGGCAAAAAACATGTCAAAACACATGATCACTCATGCTCTGTTGTTTTTAGACTCCACCTGTGCTGACGGATGCCTTAATTCCACTTGTGGTATCTCATGAATAGGTTTTTGGAAAACTACAAAAGACAAACACTTTTAAAGTTGCTGTCGTTCTGAGCTCTTATTATAGCATCTTTTATTTTTCCATTGTTTTTATTTTTCTTGTTATAGTGGGCAACGAAAGAAAGTTCCCTGTTGCTTGATAGGACACAAACTTTGCATTTGCACTAATATGAGAGGTATTTAAAGACTAATTTCAGGATGTATGGCTCATTTCAGCATCTTTTCATTAAGCAGTGTAACTCTAACCAGAGAACAAGCTTTCTTTCCATGTAACTCTCTCACTGCTATGCAGTCTGCTGTTAATCACAGAAGAATAGATAAACATCAACTACGAAAGAAGGGACTAATTCATTGAAAAAAATATAGACATTCACATGGGAGTTCACAAACAAAAGGAACCATGTAGTAAAGAAGGAAAGAGGATAAAAAAGGCTTTTCTATGGTTATAAATGAAGTTTTCATACAATATGTTCTCTCAGATGTGTTAGAAAGCGTATATGTGTAATGCATCAGTTGATGTTCCTCAGGCCTCGTGTTGGATTCAAAATATCATCATTATTCCTCCTCCTGTCTATGACCCTCTTCCTCTCTCTCTTTCATCACCAAGAAGAAAAAATTCAGTCTCTCAGAACCCTTCTGGTTCGCTCCGGGTCCATGTGTGCGGTTTTACGGTGCCCCGGGTGTCCTTGTGCCCTCTCAGTGGGCTTTTTTCTCTCCCATCAGCCTGTTCAGTGGAGCAGATTCAAATAACGCCATAAAACTGTATGCTAAATATTGGTGTTATCTCCTCTGTAAAGAAAAGCCCATGAAATTGATTTAATGCTGCAGCGCTTCTCTCAAGCAGCCTCTCACAGCGGGGAAACAAAACAATGAGCCTCCGAGATCTAATAATTAACCCACCTAATCCGCCAAAGTTAATCTCTCGCAAGAACTTTGTTCCAGCACTAACTTTGGAGCAGGGAGAGGCCACTGGGGGACAGAAGATGCTGTGCAGAGTGAAGAGATGGCGGGAGAGGAAGAAGCACGAATGACTTGTGACACTTTGGTGAAGGACACTTCTGCTCGGCAACAGTGAGCAGCACGAAAGAGAGGCAGCAACACGTGACTGTTATTAGCATTAGCATACTTATTTGTGTTTTGTGAAGAGATTAATGAGCTGAGGAAAGAAACAGGAAATTATTTGCATCATTTAAACTAAAGAGATCACAGAGGTTTGGGATTAACTTTAATCATTCTTCATTTTGATCTTATTTATTTTTACCCCCTTTTTACTGTATTTTCCTTATTTTATTTTTTCAAGCCTACTTTCTCTTGCCATTTGCTAACACACAGTAAGAATTTGTAGTTGAACTGGCACTTTTTTATGGGGTTATTTTTGTTTCATTTTAACATACAAATGGAAAGAGATTTACAAATTATAAATTGTTTCACAAATCAATTGAAACAGATCCACAAATAAATGTGTTTAAAAAAAATTTAATGAATTCACAAATAAAAAGTATGAGATTTATAAATATAAATGTTGGGAGTTTCACAAAAATAAAGTGGCTTTATAAATAAATAAAATGAGATTTGCAAATAATGTTTTTTTTTACAAATATATATTTTTTAACTCCCACAACTCTGTCCATTTGTGAATCGTGCGCATTTATCGGTGGATTGCTTCCTGTGCTTTTGCGGATCGTGACACGCATTTGTAAATTTTTTTAACAAATCTAGCATCATGATCTGCACACAAATCTACAAATAGGTAGACTCCACCCATTGACTACTCAAGCCAATCAGATAACTGCCACATTACTCGGACCAATTGTAGCACATTCTATCTTCAACCAATCACACTTCGTTTTACTATCAAGGCGGGACCGTAGTAACAGCGCTCTCATGAGCATGGAATCAAGCACATACAGATAAGTTCCAAGGCCACAAACTTTTAAAGAAACTGATGCCATCAGAGGAATACTGTGACTTACGGTTCATATTATTTTCTCTCGGTTATAAACGTGTAGTGTCTTGTTAAATGTCGAGAGCTGAAAATTGCTCATTTGTAGATTGTACTGATCATTAGCTTTATAGCTAACCTGGCTGACTGTATGAGTCTGCTATTTAAATTTTAACTTTCTTGACTGAAATATTTGTCAAAAATATTTGTCAAATCCTTTACTCTTTAATGTTACATGGCAGATCCAAACAGACAAACTACCTGACGCTTCAAAAGATCAGTAAAACAGATAGTGTTTTTATAAAACACGAATCATATTAGATGATCTTAAGAGCACAAACCATAAATGAATGCCCTATATTACACAACGTACAAGATCTGCTATGGCATTAATTTGGTTTCACATTATGTTCATGTATATAATAAAAGCATTTGTAAGGTAATATTTATTAGAATTTAGCATTTTTTCACATTTGTGTGAATGTTTTAGGAGGTACTATTACAGGGTCCATTTCTAAAATACAGCATCATGTTCTGACAGTGATAACTGACTCTTTGGTTATTGCCATCTATTTCATATGTTCCCCTGTGTACTGCTGATCAACTTTGAGCACTTGACTCACCTGCTCCAAACCTCATTGGTTCCAGCTCCAATACAGGACACCTTTTAAAATGTGTAATATGAGATTGTAAATTTTTCTGTTATGGCAGATTTCTTTTAAATTACAATGGCATGTCCTGAAATGAAAGTGCAATACAAAATTTTTATAAACTGTAACATTGTCTTTGGGTTGACTTGCTCAAAATGAAAATTCTGTCATTTACTCACACTCTTGTTTTCAAAAAAATCATAAAAAATATTAAGTTTATTCTGTGGAATATGAGAATACATTGTAAAATGTAGATGCTGCTAATGAGGCTGAAATGAAAGTGATCATAATTCCTTCCATAGTTCCTCCCACAGAAAAAAGTCAGCCGTTTGGGTTTGGAACACATGAATGAGTAGAAATGATGACTAATTTAAGCATCTCGTATGACAAAATATTTTTTTGTCATTTAGTTGACAAATCTTTTATTGAGTTCTATAAAGGCATTTTTAGGTAAATAGGTTTTAAAGTGTCTATTTTTTTTGTGTGTTTTTTTTACACATTAAAGCAAGTTTGTTGGCTTAAATATGATTATTTTTTTTTTTGGATACAAATTACAGGTTGTCATGCATGTAACTTCAAAAGACAATACATTTGAGTACATGTATTTGGCCACGGGGTGTGGTCAAGCATCCGTCCAGAGAGAGAGAAAGTGGTAAGGGCGCTTACACCTGAGCTAAATTATTTCTTACACCTGTCTCTAATTCCAGTCTGTTTCTTTAAAAAAAAAACGGCAACCTTGTAGCTTATCTGTATGTGCTTGATTCCATGCTCATGAGAGCACTGTGACTATGGTCCTGCCCTGATAGTAAAACGAAGTGTAACTGGTTGAAGATAGAACGTGTTACGATTGGTTCAAGTAATGTGGCCGTTATCTGATAAGCTGGAGTAGACGATTGAGTGGAGTCCACCTATTTGTAGATTTGTGTGCACATCTTGATGCTAGATTTGTTTCATAATCAACAAAGGCACAGGAAGCGATCCACAAATAAATGGTGGACAGTTGTGTTTGTGAGTTACAAAATATTTTATTTATTTGTGAATTCACTTTACTTTTGTGAAACTCCTTACATTTATTTGTGGATCTAATTTTTCTGCAATTTTTCTGTCAACACTATACGAAGTAAAACAATTTTTTTAAATATATTTTATGTTTAAAATGCAACACATAAATAAACATAAAATAGATGCCAAGCCTCCACTGAAATATTTTGATGAGATGCGATTTTCTGCTTGATGCTTTGCGTCTTGCCTTGTTAGTCTTAGTACACAGTGTAATAGAGGGACAGTCCCTCTGGAGTAACCAAGGGTTATTTGCCTTGCTCAAGGGTGTAATGGTGACCATATATTGCCCTATCTGGGGTTTAAACCTACAACCATTGGGTAACCAACACAAATCTTGATTACTAAACCACATTACCTCCAAAATGGGGGTTAAAAGCTGGTTGGGCTTTGGCGTAGTAATATGCTAAAGATGGGTCTTTACTGCTTTGATGAGCAGCTGTCAAACGCAGATACATGCCTTCATTAAGGTGCAGAGACTGTAATTATTTTTGTTATGGAATAATAGAGCCGTAGATATGCTGGCCTAGTGGATTTCTTTAATTGGCTTCTACAATGATGATGATTTAGTTTGATTATATTGTTTGAACACTGTGAACTCACTGCTGTCATTAAATATGTAGATTATTCAGTGGCCGCGGTTTACCACGAACAAATGACATGCTGTGAATCACAGTGTTATTCAACTGAGTTTGCATTTGTCTTTTGTGTTGTCTTTCAGTATTTAGTTGCATAGAAGTCAACTGAGTCTCCACTGATACATTTTCATCGTTTCATAAGATTCTCTCTAAAATTAGTAATTTCTGCCTTCCATTATGGACCTTAAAGAGAACCACATGTCCTCTAATGGTTCTCGGTGAGATAACAGGCACTCAGTTACAAGCATTTAATCCACCAATCCTGTGCTCTGCTGTAGTGAGTCCTTTAGATGCCCCCTCCCCAGGCCATTTTTACTGCCCGGTCTACCAGCCTGGTCCACTCTCAATATATTCCCACTATACAGATGATCACACTGGCTCTGAGATGAAGAAGCTTGAGCTCCATTAACTCTACTAACTTATGACAGTGGACAGGCATTGTCATCATTTTTGTTAAAGGGATAGTTCCCCCAAATTGAAAATTCTGCCTTTATTTACTCACCCTCATATTTGTCCAGACCTGTGTAACTTTCTTCCTTCCATGAAAGGAGATTTTAGGCAGAATGTAAATCTCAGGCAATGTTCATTTTCAATGCATCTTTTTTCCTGTACAGTGAAAGTGAGGTTATCAGTCAGCCAAACATATGGGTGAACTATTCCTTTAAATCATATAATTTCTATCTCCACTTGTGCTGTTCTGGCAATCAAGTACATTTGTCGTCCCAGTGGACTGACTGCTTTTATAAATATCCAAAATTCTATGCTGCCTGTCTCACATTTAGAGCAGTATTGTTAAAAGACTTTTGTTAAATTGAGTGCAAGTGAAATTTAGTCTGTAGACACTTTCCTGTGAAAAAGCAAGCTGACGGTCCCTCCATGTTCCTGTGCTGTGTGTGATCATGGTGTTGAGAAAGAGAGTGAGAGGTAGAGAGTCCTAAAGGTCTGCTAGCTCAATAAACACGTCTTACCAGCCGCTCTAAACGATTTTATTTGAGTAATTATATATGAGTTCTTTTGATTTATATGTAATTATTTCAACAATGTTGTAGCTTGTCCCCCGTGTGTGTTGCTATAGTCTGAATGGATTTGTTCCCTGCAGCTGTGCTCCGGTTGTGTGGCTGTAAATTTGATTGAGATGAAGAGCACTAGTAAATCATCCTTTTTTTCTCTCTTGGCAGGCTTCCCAGCTACAGCGTATGGGCCCGTGGCGGCAGCAGCAGTGGCAGCAGCGCGAGGTTCAGGTAGGGCCACCCGGGGAAGAGGCGGCTACATGGCGTACCCACAGAACGCAGGGCCAGGTAAACATTCTTTACCGCCTGTGTTCTGAGTGGCCATTGCTCTCCCCAGCCGACCACTTCAAAAACACATACACACAAACACACACACACACAGTCTGTCCTTCATAAATGTTTACGTACTGTATGTTCACTCAAGACTCATGATCATGTGTCTTAATCTGTCATTGCATTTAGTTACTCCTCATCATTCAGTTCAACTTGATGAACAAAGACAAACCTCTCTGCTTTTATGCTAATACCCGATCAGTTGAGGGCACTCCTCAGATCAGATCCAATCCTGAATCTAAACTGTCTAAAATGTCTGTTTCAATGGAAGCCTAGTAAAAGGGATAGCTCACCCAAAAATGAAAAGCGTGGCTTCATTTACTCACCCTCATATTGTTTAAAACCCATATGACTTTTTTTCTGTGGGCAACAAAGTAAGCTGTTAGGCAGAACGTTAGCCTCAGTCACCATTCACTTTAAAAGATGCTCTGCAAGTGAAGAGTCGGGTTGTCATCCTGTCTAACTTCTCCTTTTGAATTCTAAAGAAGAACAAACATCATACAGGGTTGGATCAACATAAGGGTAAGAATTATTGATTATGGCAGAAATTTCATTTTTGGGTGACCTGTTCTTTTTTTTTTTTTTTAAGTGAGAATGACTCTGGAATACATCAGAGAGGGGGTTCTTCTCAGTTTAGCATATAGATATCATCCACTGTCTAAAGTTTTAAGGGGTGCACACAGATTTTAGAGTGCTCAAACATGTAACAAACATGCAGATTGTGAATGTGGATTCTGTCTTTGTATGACCCTGTATGTGTTGGTGGCTGACATCCACATACTGTACACAAGAATTGTATCGTGGGAATGAACATTGTCATGGCACTAGATACCACCACCAACTGACAAATCATCTCGGTGACTTGGTAACACACATTATTTCTTCCTTTGACCATGAAGTTGGAGTTTATTGGCCAAATAAGATTGCACTTACAAGGAATTTGTCTTGGTAAATTGCTGTTATAAATACACTCAATCTGAATTTGTCCTGTAGTGCCCTTTTCCCATGTTTTCTTTGGTAGCGAGAGTTTTAGTGATTCAGATGCATGGTCTCTCTCCTTGGGCCTAACAGAGAGACAGGAGAGACTGCACTACAGGGGCCTTCTCCATGGGAGGCGCACAGCCTTCTGGAAACTGATCTCCCAGGTGCACAAACCTGCAGCGTGTGTGTCCAACTGATGTGCCTTGTCCTTTCCTGTTTTGCTGAGACATCTCCCTCTGAATCTGTCTGTACCTTCCAGAGCAATGAGATGGTCTTTCAGAGGAGGATCATGAGATACTTCTTGTTTTTCAAGAGGTTGCTGTATGTGGATCAATCCATCCATGATAATTAAGGCAGGAAGGACTCATGTCTCTCTTTTTTGATTCACCTCACCTCACCATCTTCAATCTCTCCTTCATCTGCACATCTTCTATTTCTGTCTCTCCTCTTGTCTTTATCTCTCTCCCTGGTGAGTTGGTAGTTGTTATAAGACGCTAGCAGATCAGTGGAAAGTGACGAGTTTGCTCAGCAGATGAAGTGCAGTGGAGGCAGTTTCCTGTACCCTGGTCTAATGTTGGAGTCGGCTGAAGGTTCAACATTGCTGTATTCTCTTGAATAAGCAGTCCTTTGTCAGGGGTTTTCAATGGCCAGCAGTTGCTGCATTTAACCCCAGCATCCTACTAAATCTGCTGGTCTTTTGTCACTGCATTCAGTAATGTGAAACAAATCAACAAATAGGGTCAGGTACATTCATTATAATTAACAAATAGAAGCATGGAAGTAAAGAAGTGTGTTTTCAGGCCGTAATGGTATTTCCAAATCATCTTTGTCATATTTCTCTTCCTTCACACCCAGTTCTATGCACAATTGTTTGGATCTAATTAAGCAGATGAGAGTGATGCTGTTGCATTCTGCTCTGCTGTGGTGGGCTGCCTGCCCGCCTGCCTGGGCATGAAGATATTCCTATTTGGCAAAATACCTCACATTATCTGAGATCATTATCCATTTCATCCCAACAAGTTCTTTGAGCCTTGAAAAGCATGTTTGTGAAAAGTTTTTTTTGGGGCTCATGTATAAGAGGTGAGATTAAACTGCTCTTCGCCCCCTGTAGGCTCTGGTTCACCAAGGCTTCCAGCATAATAATATAAATAATGCACATTAGGTTACAGTTGTGATTCCCCCTCCCATCTACATCACTGATATTAGTAACACCACTCAGATCCCCACAGTTTTCACAATAAAACTTATTCAGAGTAGTGCCATAAATGTTTTTGACGGGAATGAAAATCAAGTTGTCTGTCCCTCACAGCCTCATTTTGTATCTTCAGATCATAACTGTCAAAAGCATTATTACTGAGCTGTCACAAATTCAGATCTACCACCCTGGATTTCTAGAGATATTTTAGCATTTAACAAGATAAAATCATGGAGATTTTAGTGGAGTGTATGCCAAAACAATGCCAGAATAAATCGGGTGTTAAAATTCATTTGCAAAGCCTTTCTGAGCACCAAAATCACAAGGCGTTAAATATGTATTATTTATTAAATGTCGACACTTACTGAAAGGGAGGTCTAGTGATGTTAATTAGCCAGCCGTTCGGTCAGAAAGGACTGTTTTAAATGGAAAGTGAAAGCTAGCGCCAGGCACAGGTCATTTTTTTTCTTTTTAAATTGACTTGGGTGGAAATGGAGAGGCTAATTACAGCTGCTCGGAAATTGAAATCTAATTTGAGGGCCAATATGACGGACTTACTGACATCCACCATGAAGTGGCTTATTCTGATGGTCACCAGGGATTTCATTGGGAGAAGTGTTTGTGTGTGTGTGTCTGTGTGTGTGTGTGTGGATGGATGATCACACACTCGTGCACTCTTAACCAGCTTGGCTGTGTAAGTGGGAGAGGAGAAACACTGGCCTGTGTTTTATCATGAATGTGATCGAAAGCTCTTAGACAGTTTGACGAGTGTTTCCTCTCTGGAGTTAGTGTGTAAGAGAGACAATTTAAGGTCACTTCTGTTATCTGGTAAAGTGGAAATGAGGGGAGCCATTATCCACTCATATAGAGCCGCCCAGTGATGACGGCATGCAGGGAAAGAGGAAGAAAAATGTCAAATGAAAATGAGTAGAACAGTGATGAGAGGAATCAGAACTTTGTACGAAACCTACTGCTCCCTTCTCTCTATCTCTGTTCTTCGGGAGAGAGAGATGGTGAGACTGGGAGAGTGAAAGAGGGGGAGAGGGGTAATTATCATCAGAAATGAGGCTCGGCGAAAGATTCGCACTGCTGGGCCCGCTGATCCAGTCGCCACGGCAACGCCAACCTACTCATTTGTTTTGCAGATGAGTAATTACATCCAATTAGACTACCGAGAGAGAGAGAGAGAAAGAGAGAGAGAAAGAAAAAGAAACAAATGGAGGTCTTTTGTTTCGGGCTGACAGCATAAATATTAATAATTGGGCTGAAGATATGATCGGCAGTAATACTGTAACCGGGAGCTGAGCCGAAGTCTTCCCATGTTATTCAGCAGTTCACACCTTAGGGCCTCACTTCTTGTATGCACGTACTCACACTCTCTTCTGCACTGTTCTCTCCTTTTATCTAGATGCATCGAGCCAAAGGAGGCCATGCATGGTTGTTTAAGGTTTTAATGGCATTTATGTAGTTGCTGTCAGATATTGCCCCCATTTCTATATTATTCTGAGATGTGAACTCTGAGACTCAAGCCCCGTACACATGCAGCGACCTCATCTCATTCAATGTCAATGAGAGCTGCCGATATCCGGTGACATGAGCGACAACGACCTCTGGCAAATAGATGTGGGCGTGACGAGCGACACTACAAAGTTGAGAAAAGTTTAACTTTATGGAAATGTGGAGCGACTTTCGGGAGCAACAACCAATAGGAGCGCAGACAGTTGAGTCATCCATCTCCGAGTGCAGGCAAGACAGGGGAGAAGTTTCTGTTAGATGTTCACTGTTCTATATGATTCGTCTGTAACCACATACATGGATATAGTAAAACGATGCATGGAAAAGAAACTGTCGGCACTCTGAGTGAGTTTGATTCATACATTGATAGTCCGTTCATCTTATTAATGATATGATAGGATTTTCTCTCCTTTTCTCCACAATTGGGCATGCCCAATTCCCAATTCACTCTAGGTACTCGTGGTGGCGTAGTGACACGCCTCAATCCGGGTGGCGGAGGACGAATCTCAGTTGCCTCCGCGTCTGAGACAGTCAATCTGCGCATCTTATCACGTGGCTTGTTGAGCATGTTACCGCAAAGACCTAGCGCGTGTGGAGGCTTCACGCTATTTTCTGTGGCATCCACGCACATCTCACCACATGCCCCACCAAGAGCGAGAACCACATTATAGCGACCATGAGGAGGTTAACCCATCGTGACTCTACCCACCCTAGCAACCAGGCCAATTGGTTGCTTAGGAAGCCTAACTGGAGACACTCAGCACACCCTAGATTCATCAAGAAATCACCATTGAGCAAGTCACTTAATCCCATGTCGGGCATTTTCCCGGTGGGCTGACGTACTTTGGGGCCGATCTGGGGAGGACTGGCAATCGGGAAAACCGAGGGGTCCGGTGGGTTGGCCGCGAAATGGGCCGAATGGGCCGCGATAAGCTAAAATGATCAGCTGCGTTATGCAGAATGGACCACAAAACAGTGCCACAATATGCAGAAAAGGACAGTGACCTTTTGCTATGTAAATTCAGTTGCTATATAAAATCCCGGTCCAATTTCTCTTCCCACTCCAGCCCTGCCTGTAATAAGTTCATGGCGGTGTTATGTGGTATTTTTTTTTTCATCTGAAAGTTGTGGAAGCAAATTAAACTCGCTCTGGTCACGTAGCAATAAATAAAGATTCAAAATCGATTAAATTCAAACCTGCCTTTCAAATTGTTAATTTATTTACATGAAGACCGTAAAAACAAGGCATCAGAGTGGACATTTGTGGCACATTGTTTGTACTTCAGTGATATTGCTGCTATGATTAATTAATATTTTCAGATTGCAATAAGCCCAGAAAGAGAGATTTTCAGCTTTAGAGCGCTGCTGGCTGAATAATCAAAAGCTCAGAGCCCATGATGTGCCGGAATATTGTTATTAATGAAGCGCAACAGCAGATGTCCATACAACTAAAACAGAGTTTGATTGGTGTTCATTAGCAAGCTGCTAATTTCCACACATATTGTGGTGCATCGACTAAATGCATATCTGCTGTAGACACCCACAACATTGCAATGCCTTAAAGGGATGCTTGATGCCTCGAACGCATTCTGAACATGTGTTGTTTTAAAAAGATCATAGGAAAGCTATTATTTCTCTAACTTTGATGTCAGAAAAACATTGCCTGATTCCTCTCTGTTTCTCACCTTTGCTCAAGTGAAAGTAAAAGATCTGTATGCTCTCAAAAGAAAATGAGCAGAGGAAGATAATCAGGCAACGGCATGCTCCCAGATGGCTACTTCTGCTGTCTTGCCGTCCAACTGAAGAGCTCTTTTCAGCCTCATTTTATTCATTTCCTTTACACTGATGGCACTATCATTAGAGGCAATCTACCTGAACAATAAAGGTAATTTTCCCTGCCTTTATTAGATAAGACCTTCCCGACTGAGCGCCTTGTGCAGCTGAGGGCTAATTGTCCGTGTCAGCATAAACAAAGCAGCTGTGTACATCTATTGTGCATGTGAATGTCGGCTTTGTGCATTGCCTCTCTCAATATCCTGTTATCGGCAGAATTAGGCAGATGGAACAGGAAGCTGCCATTGTGGTGTCCTGGCAATCTCCAACTCATGGAATGTGTGTGGCAGGGTTCTGCAAAGATGGCACGGGAGGAGGGAACTCATGTGTGCTCCAACCCCCGCCCTATTCAGCCATTTAACAAATGGAGGAGCCTTTGTAGAGGTTGACTCTTGTTTCTTGTTAAAGATCTAATTAGAGTTTGCAGAAGAGGCAGTGGAAGCTTGTCTAATTAGCGAGGAGCACAAGACCCACTTTGAAATACAAGAAAATACTGGCGATTAGAATGCATGTTGAAAAAATGAACAACAAAAAGAAAAGGGTGTCTCTGGCCTTTGTTTTGCTGGTATGTTTTTGTTTTTCGCCTGTAAGTGGAGGGCAGAATATTGAACTTGAGCGTGAAAGTCGTTTTAGTCCTGAACAACAGGATGGGATGGGGAGAGAGGGAAAGAGAGAAATATCTGCAGATATGCATTTTGCAGAATTCCACAGATTTTTTGCAAAATATGTGTAAAAATTGCTAAAGTCTGCTTAAAACTGTGCCTGGTGGGGCTCTTAATCTGTTTAGGTGTTCACTGGATTATATGTGCGAAGCCCTACAATACTTTAGATAGAGATGTAAATGGAATCATTTGAGCAGCATATTTCATCATATTTTCATCAAGTCACTTAGTACAGCAAGGGGGCAGTATTGGAGTCGTGCCATTCCTCAAGCGCTTGAGTGTAATTTGACAGGCATGCGTTTTACCCACAAACCATGAACGGTGAGGGAAAGTTGAAAAGCTGATGACAGAGAAACTACTTATAGCTTCAGATTACTCTTGGCAGCTGTTAAGGGTGTAATCAGTACTGTGATGTTCGCGAGGCTCCGGGCCGCTCCTACAAGTCCCAGACCCCAATGAAAAGCAAACATTCGGCAGGGGAGATGAAAAATGAAAAGCCCACGAGGCAGATCTTTGTTTTCTTTGATTGGATTGTCTGGTTTTTCTGAATGGGCAATGAGGACTTTCAATATTCCCTGTATATCAACCCTGCACGTCTGAATATAAAGATCAGCTATAAATTTCAGCATAGCTGGAGCCTTAAAATTACATTCTCTGAGGCATTCATAATCTGCCATCCTGGTGAAAGAGAGTGTTTGTGTGTGTTGATGTCCATCGTCCCTCACCATTACTGATGTTTTTGACCTGTAAACATCAATAATGTTATGTGTGAGAGAGAACCACATGCAATGTGACCAGATTGGAACATTTTATTTGGTCATTCTAAATCACTGTTAGGACATATCTGACCCAATTTACTCTTGAAACTCAGATAAAGTGCTGTCTTGGGACAGATACTTTCTGTCTGTAGAACAGAGGTGCCCAAATTAGGGCCCATGGGCCAAAGAAAAATATGGCAGCTATTTGTTTTTAATTAATATTTTTGTTTTATCTTTGCATTACAAAAACTATAGCTTCTTTGAAAAGTAGAGAGTATAAGTGATTACATTTTATAAAATGTATATGCATACTTCAAGTACCTTTAAAAAAAGTGCTGTCGGAAAGTTCACTCCATTGGCCATCTCAGGTGCCACCCCAAAATCTTCACTATGATTGGCCAGCTCCAAAGTCAGAGGAGGGTATTCAATACCACCAGACAGAACCTAGTTGGTTTAAAATGGAGCAGGAACTGAAGCAGTGACGAGAAATGACAGGTAAGTAGGTGGACTCGCGGAACAGTGTGTATAGTCATCAGAAATGGAATATGGCTTGAACGCGCACTGTATGTTGTGCAGCATTTCATATCTGCGTGAACATGACAACTGAAGTGCACCCGTGAAGCGGGCTTGATAAAGTCAGTTGAGGGAGCATTTCAATATAATCAACAAGTTCGATTCACTCCAAGTGAACAGACCAGTACTCTAAAAAATCCCTTCTCTGCCCTGCTATCTGCCAAGCTGCAAGTTTTTTTTAATAACCATAAGATACAATGCCATATTTTGACAGGTTCTTAATCATAATCATATTTTGGAGTCAACTAAATTAATAGGCCTCTCAATTTTTTAATTTGCAGAATTGTGCTTCGTAGCTTTTATTTCCTTTCATAATATAATGCATTCAGCCTTAATCCATCGCCTCTTAAGAAAAGAAGCAAAAGTATAATTTATAAAATATAATACAAAAAAGTTTTTGATATCACTGCAGGAAAACTGTTTTAATGTCAAATAAAAGCAAGTAGGCTAAATGCATTAACCACGCAAAACATTTAACAACATTGTTTCATTTAATAATCCTATTACATTTGGCAGTCCCGATAAATGGTAATACTGAGTGAAATCCAGGACAATGTGTAGCCTTGTAAATTGTGTTATGTGTAAATCAGATGTTTATTGTAACTGTCATACTGCTATGTTGATTGGAACTGCACCCAAGACTTTCACCCACTATTGCACTTGTGCCGATATCTTATATTGAAATCAATTATGTGCAAGTATATGACACTTGATTATTTTAATTTTAGTTTTGCAGTATTAATATTTAATTTTAAAATAGTACAGTTTGATATATGGAACATTTACTTTTAACCCACTGCCCTCAAACAAGTTTGATTTTTTTTTGGCCTTTCATCTGAAAAACTTTGGGCACTTATGCTGTAGATCAATCATTTTGTGGGTTCACTGAGTCTCACCTCACTACCTATCTGTTTGTTCTCTCATGGGTTTCTCTCAGGTTGTTGCTTGCATCATTGAGAAAAAGTCAGCTTGGTTTTGTAGTCTTTATTTTGGGTAACCACTAACATCCATGTATAAGCTGTTCGGTCCAGTTGTATGAGTGTCTGAATTGTTGTCTCCGGTCACATAAACCAGCATCTCTCACTGCATCAGAGTCACTTCAGTTTGGTATATCATATTAACACCTCTCCCTCAATGACAGCGTCCACTTCTACATATCTCCCAGGGTTCCCTGATTATGGCTTTTATTCTGGGCCCGGTGACCAGCGGGGGGCTCCCTGCTCCTTTGCCGACTATGCCACCTTGGGGCCCCATACAGGTCAGATGCTACAAAGTGATCACGTCACTTCTACCTGCAACTCACCTTCCCAGCACCACCCAAGCCCGGACCACTTTAAGAGCTCAGGTTTGTATGGTACATTTTGTCCTTTTCTGCTACTAACACCTGGCGATCACGTCCCATTCGTTCATTGTGATTTTTTTTTAGGCAATTATACATTTTTCTTCTCAATAATTCTCAAACATTTCATTGTTTCCATCACAACACAAAAATTTACGAGTTTCCTAGTGTTTGGTCACATTGCATGCTGTACATCCACCACTTTCATTTGTTTTTCTAGGGAAAATTACCTTCCATGTGTATCCACTGCATGTTTTTTTTATCTCACTTGCCAGAGATCACTAATTTCTACACTCCAAAGAATTCAAAATATATATAAATATAAATCTGTTTGAGGAGCATATTGTGATAACCTGATCATTTCTAGATTAACTTTCATATAGACAAAATTCAACAAATTTCAAATGCAGCACGTTTGCTTTCACAAAATCATATGAAAATAAAATCATAATACCCAGCGCCATAAAAATCATTAGTTTGAACTACAGCAATGCAGTGCGTTGGTAGTTGTTTGTTTAGAAAAATGTGGCTTGCTCAGAATTGTGTCTAGTTTATTCATAATTTCTTGGATTTTTATGACAGCAGGAAAATTATAAATGCCATTTTTGCGCCTTTTAAAGGGATGCTACACGTAGGGTCATTCCAAATTAAATTGAGCAATAAAATCTCTTTTCGAAGGACTCTTCTACATGGCCATTAATAAAGTATACATAAGATGATAACTTCAAGTAATGTAAACTTAAATTCTAAGTTTTATTTAAAAAATAAAAACACCATTTAAACTTAAATTTTGTGCCACCTTTCAAAGTAAATATTACATAATAAGTTGCAGTGACGCAGAGTTTTGTGTAGAGTGTACCAAATGCATACATTTGAGAAAGTAATGCACTGCACACTTAAACCCCAAAGCATACTTCGGTTTTGATGCGAACACTTAGTGTGTGCGTACAGTCAAATGCTCAGTCTTCAAAGTATACTCCATTTAATCGAGCATGCATACACAGGTGGTATTGCATGCACTCTATGACTGCTATGAGATATCTCCTGACTGCCTCACACACGCGCTCTTGTCTTGCATATCCACTGTTGTCATTTCCACCTTTGTCTCCTGTTGTTAAGTGGCAATTAAATCTCTGCAACACTACAGCTCTGAGCTCAATTGTGAGTATTGCTACCTTGTTGACCCACTCATTAGTGCAAATAATTCCAACACATGTGTGCAGAGTATTCACGATTGGAAAAATTGGCCTGCATACGTTTTGTGCTCGAGCACTAAAAATTTATGTCAAACGTCTACCCGAAGTACACTACATGCACAATTATTAGGCAAATTGTATTAATTTTATTGTTGAACAAACACAATGCTCTCAGTCAATCTAAAATGTTATTGAACCTCAAACCTGAATGTTTAACAAAGGAAAAGTGAAGTTTGTCTTTCTCAGGAGAATATATAAGTGTGCACAATTGTTAGGCAACTAAATTACAAAAATTATTTCTCCCAACTCAATTGTTTATTCTCAGTTTTTTGAGTAATTGCAACAAATAAGTAACACAAAATAAAAATGTTGGCCTTTCGAAAATATTCAGTGACATACATATAGCCACCCTTCTTTTCAATAACTGCCATGAGCCTTACATCCATGGAGTCTGTCAATTTCTTGATCTGTTCATGATCAACTTTCCTGAAGCAGCAACCACAGCCTCCCAAATGCTGTTTAAAGAGGTGTATTGTGTTCCCTGACTGTAAAACTCACATTTAAGAAGGGCCCCAAAAGTTCTCAATAAAATTTAAGTCAGATGACGAAGTCATTATCTGGGCATCTTTGAGGCCCTTGCTGGCTATCCAAGCAGTGGAGTACTTGAATGCATGTGATGGAGCATTGTCTTGCATAAAAATCATGACCTTCTTGAATGCTGAGGACTTCTTCTTGTAACACTGCTTGAAGAAAGAACTTTCCAGAATCTGGCAGTAGGTTTGGGAGTTGAGTTTCAGTCCATCTTCAACTCCAAAAGGTCCAACTACCTCATCCATAATGATAGCAGCCCATACCAGTACCCCTCCTCCACCTTGCTGGCACCTTACTCAAAGTGGTGCCCTATGTCCATTAGTGATCCAGCCACTGGTCCATCCATCTGGTCCATCAAGAGTCAATCATTTCATCTGTCCATAAAACCTTTGAAAAATCCTTTTTCAGGTATTTCTTTGCCCAATCTTGACGCTTTAACTTTCTTGACCTTGGCCATGTCTCTGAGCACTCGATACCTTGTACTTCTAGCTTCACGTTTAATTCTTCTCGATTTAATTACGTTAATTTGTACCTTTTCTTCTCCATGCGTTTTTTTGCACCCCAGTTGACTATTCACAACAAAACGTTTGATTGTCCGGTGGTCAAGCATCAATAGTTTAGCCATTTCAAGAGTTTTGCATCTGTCTGAAAGGCATTTTACAATTTTATTACTTTTCAGTGCCAGTTAAATCGAGGTAATGTAGCTGCCTAATAATTATGCACACCTTGATGTAAGGTGTTAGTCATTTTTGCCACACCCTCCCTCATTACACAAATATATATCACCTGAAAATGATTGAATCGAATAAGCATTCAAGTTTATATAGTTTGGAGTTGGAAAATTTGCATGGAAATAATGATAAGATCAGAATACTCACTTGTCTAATAATTGTGCACGCAGTGTATACTTTTGGCTTAAGAGTACTCACTTCAAGTACTCTTCCCTGCAGAGTGAGCAGGAAATAGTGGTGATACTTTCAAATGGAATTCAGCCAGAATTGTGTTAAGTGTACAGTCATTTTAGCATGTTCCTTTATTGATTTTGAGATGCATCTGGGCCTTTATGTATGCCATCAGATTTAAATCTACCCTCCAGTCACAGTTTGAATCTGTGAAGCGTCTGATGTGCGTCAAGCCTCATTGTCTTGTCGTTTGTCCCTCTGGCCTGCACTCTCGCTGCCTGCTGAAATAGTCAATGAAGTCATGTGTTGTGCCTCTACATCTGTGGTAAGGTTCTAATCACTTTGGAAACAAGACTCGAGCCAGGCCAGGTGTCATGGATCTTTGAGATTCGGCTCCTTCTGTCCTACTTCTCTTTCCTCATTTAATTTGGCAACCAACAAGGAAATGTCTAAATCGATTTACACCAAAGATCACATACTGTATATCTAGGTTTGGACCCTAGCCCAATTGTGCTGATTCTAATGAAGAGAACTAAGGCTATTTGCTCATGCACACAAACCAAATTAATGTAATTTAACGAGAATCGTTCCTTGATATTTTGAAATCAAAGTTCAATGTATTAAGAAAACTAAATGTTACTTTAAAACTCAAAACTTTTGCAACTAATTTAAAATATAAAATAGAATAAAATAAAATTTCACATGACCACACAGGTCCACATTTACATTTCAGTGTTCCCCTATTTGGGGGACACAATAAGAACTAGGATACAAAATATCATTCCTAAACACCATAAGCACTAGCAGTAAAAAGAAAAAAACTATTAAGAATCAAATGCTGTGCTTTTCACCAGCTGCTCTGTATATCCTTCTGAAGTGCCTCTACATAAGAAATGAGTAGCTGAAGCTTATTTCTCACAAGGTCAGTGATCATTTCGGTCCAACCTTTGTCCGACAGTAAGCAGCACATTTCAGTGCAGACTGAAACAATACATTATATTTGGAAAAAAATAACAAGAAATTGTTTGGTATGATGCCTTTTACTTCTCTAAATGGACATCCTTTCTTTGGCTGTTGTAGAAATAGGACCTATTGCAGTTTACTGCAATAGTCTGAAGTCTATCAGTCTGTGAGTTTATAAGATCAAGCATTGATTTGCCGCCAGTTTTGTTGTTATTGGCTTTCCATTTTTCCAACGGCAGTCTTTTCTCTGTCTGATGGTTCTTGCTAGATTTTGAAATCTCTTACCAGGTGAACAAAAAACATCTCTCAGTTTTATCTTTTGTGTTGGAAGCAGAAACTCATCTAAGGTATGGCAATATATGACCTTAATATTGCTTTCAGTATAGCTTTAGAACATTTAGGAGAGCTCTATTAAATACAGGCAACTTGAAATGAGGATTTGTCCAAATGTATTCTGTACGCTTGTTGCTGTGGCAGCTTGGACACAGCCGATGCATTGTGGGTCTTTCTGGGTCGACATTCGCAATATTGGTGTGTAGCTTTTTGTTTGTGTTATGTCTACATCTCTGCATCCATCCCTGCTTAGCAAAGACACTTTGTTATCCCACAGAAGGACGCAGAGGGTGACATCGATTTAAAACCAGCACTGGGAGACAGAGCGGGACAGATGAGTCACCTGTGTCTTTAAAACATGCTGCGTAATCACAGACCGGTGGGTTTAATTAGTATTGGTGCTGCTAAGCTACCAGCCAAAGCCAATAAATGTAAGTCATGTTTAGCTATTAAAGCTAATAGCAGTAACGGTTTAGCCCCAGGGTTCAATTTGGAGCATAAATCTTTTTTCTCAGAGAGAGAGGGAGAACACGGCACTCACCTTAACAGAATCCAGCAATTATATAGAATAAGGATTACAGTATGAATATAAAAACACCTGTAACAGCTTGGTAAGCCATAACATTCAGATGTGACAACCTAGTAAAAAACATAATTAATAGCATAAATGAGCTACATTTTTATTTCACACGCACACAAAAAAAGACTTCTTATTGAGTGATTTTTGTAAATCTGTTCATTTAAAAGCTCCAAACTTATTCATAACGAATCAGACTTCCCAATCAGATAAATTCGATTTTAACTTGTGTGGCCTTCATCACAAGTCCTTTTTTGACTGTGAGCCTTCTACTATGCAACCAGCTTTGATTGTGAAGTGATTCTCTGTGAAGTGGTTTGGGTAAAACAAGACGTACCTGACACAGGCTTGAAGTTGTGATGCATGCAATGTCATGACCGATCTGTCTATCCTCTCTCCACGGCAGGATTATACACCTGCAGATGCTGATGTTCATTTGTTCGATGTCTTTCCTTGTTACTCCAGCTGTATTCTGTCACTCTGAAGATACGAGATGAATAAACAGTTACTAAGGAAGCTAGATGTTTACATGCATGTTCACACTCTTTCTAAATCTCTGCTCACAGTGTGCTTAGCACAGCAGGAGAGTCTGGATTTCTCCATGCCCTGTCCTTTGATCAGACCTGTTTAATGCATTGCATGCTTCTTTTGCATGCTTGTTGTGTGCACGTTTTATCTATATGCTGTCCACAGCATTTATGAGAGTATGATTGTTAACACACTGTTCATTCAATGCAGGCAATGTGTCATATTGTCTCTAGTAGAATCTGGACAGCAGCTGTCTCTGCAACCTCATTGGCCATGTTAGTAACTGACAGTTGATTCATCAGAAATTTGGTGTGTGTGCCCTGTACAGGTGCTAACCTTCCTCGGCCTGGAGGTTTTCCTGGTGCCAACAGTCCTGGACCTGTGGCAGATCTGTACGGCCCCAGCAGTCAGGACACAGCTGTGGGAAATTACATCAGTGCTGCCAGTCCCCAGCCGGGCTCCGGGTTCAGTCATAGTATCGCAGTGAGTAGCTCTTTCTCTCACTCTCTTCTTCCCCCTTCTTAAGACTTAAAAAGTGATATAAAGATCCAAAGAGTTCAAGGACAGTTCCTATTTGTCATAGGTTGTCTGTTTTTTTTCCATAATCAACTTTATTTTTATTCAACCTCCAGCGGAGAAGTATTTCTCTGATTTGTTCTTAATCTGTTATGATTCACTTTTATGTAAACATTTGATTGTCAGTGCAGCAATTTAGAAATGGCGTTCTGAAAATGAATATCAAAGGAATTAGTTCCACTCCACATGTTCAAAAATACTCTCCCATCGATGAGTCACAAGCCTATGTTAGACTGACACTTCATTGTCAGTGATGTTTTGTATGGGGAATAAAAGCATCACAAACATTTTAGAGGAAGCAAAACCTCCACGGTTGAAAATGAGCAAATTGTCAAACTCAGATGTCCCTGTAACTAGCAGATGCTCTTGACACCATCTCCAAACAAAAGCCCTGCATTGCACAAAACATGCTTTAATTGGCTTTTGGCGGGGAGCTCACGGATTCTGTCTGCAGATGTCACGGACGTCAGGTTACTGCACGGTGTCAGCGCGGATCTTAATTTGACAAAGAAAGCATTTATAATGAGGTGCCAAATTGAAATTAAATTATTCACCCAGTTCTCACAAATAAGTCTCTTAACTGAAGCGCAGATATTCACTGAAGGCAGGAATATTAACTGTTGGTTAGAAACTGAAGTGAGCAAAAACCTGATCTTTTCTACTTCATTGCTGCCTCCTGGCATCTAAATAAAACAAGTCACTGCGTGAACTCATAACTTTATTCACTGACATTAGCGTGTTTCTGAGTGAGTGCCGTTTTGTGCTGTGTGATTAAATCTAAATTTAGTTTGAGTTAGTTCAGCTGGACTGCTAGATGTGTGTGTGTGTGTGTGTGTGTGTGTGTGTGTGTGTGTGTGTGTGTGTGTGTGTGTGTGTGTGTTGAGTGACTGTGTAGCTCTTGATGTCTCAGTGCAGAACATTAACACAGGAAATGACGCAGAACTAAAATGCTCATCTCCATTTATTTTTCTGACACGTGTCACCAGTTAACCTCCTACTGGAACCAACTCTCTCGCGCACACTCCCTCTCTCAAACTGATCATGTGGTATCAACGCACGTCTAAAATAAAATAACGTTTTAACACCCACACTTTTTAAATAAGGAAACGTGGAAGAAAAGCCTATATAAACTTAAGCAAGCCTTTCCTTCCTGTCCTCTAAAGCACCGGGTGCAAGACTGACTTTGATTTATTCATATGGATTAGACAGATCCGCTCCTGCCATGTACACAATAGGCCGATGACAGGCCCGATAAGCGGCTGTGTTTCGCCGAAAAGCTTGTTGACAGTTTGCCGTTTTGCCCTCTAAATCAGCCGTATGGGTTTGTGAGTTCAAAAATGCAGTCAGACAATGGGCAGGATTTATTTATTCAAGACTGATCAGCTTCACGGAAGAGGGATCAGGGCAAATAGTTTTTCTTCTACTTCACCTTCTTTACTTTTGGAGCCCTTCAAGTTGCTCTGGTGTGTTTGGTGGCAGTTTTGGTTTAATTCCTGATGGCATGAATAAAAATGTCCTATTAAACAGTAGAAAACAGACTTCTAAAGTTATCTATTCTGTCTGTGTAGTTTTTATGCACATGGTTCATCTTAATTTTGTACAGATGTTTGGCCGCATTTAGCTCAAAGGGCCAAATATTTCAGTTCCTATAAGAGATCTGGATTTACAAACCTCTGAATGATAACTGGAGGGTAAAGAGCAAATATATTTGTCATTACCTGAATTTATGACTTATAACTAGATTTTGTAATGAACTTCCTTCATGCTGGTCTACTGTAACTGTTAAAGCCAGTGAACATGGTTGACATATAGTTTTGCTAATTAAAGGGATAGTTCACCCAAAATTTTTTTTAATTCTGTCATCATTTATTAACCTTTATGCCATTCCAAATGTGTATGACTTTCTTTTTTCTGCTGAACACAAAGATTTTTAGAAGAATATATCAGCTCTGTAGGTTCATACAATGCAAGTTAATGGTGACCAAAAGTCAAGTCATTTTCATTTGTATAGCGCTTCTCACAACACACATAATTTCAAAGCAGCTTTACAGAAAATTATGCTTTAACAGAAAAAGCTGTAATTTAGTCATGTCTTCGAGTCATAATCGAGTCAGCATGATTGTAAATTGCACCTTAAAATAAAAAAATAATGATATTTATTTTTAGACCCCAGTGAGCAAACTTAAGGTGACAAGGAACAGAAAACTCACTGTGGAGGCCAGTTCACCTCTGGCTAAACAAAATGAATATAATGCCAATATTAGTTATTTATGTGTAGTACAATTCAAGATTTCGTAAACTCGGTAAGTGTTAGGGGCCAATGTTTAAACAAAGCTTTTGTATTAACTGTAAGATTAATGAGTAAAGTCTTAGAATGTACATTCTTAATTATCTATGTATTCCATTTTTAGAGTGTAGTCCATCCTTTGACCAAGGGGATGCAGGCAGAGGTCAGTAAGGCGCACTGTAGTTTGACTGTAATCTTGTGGCAGATTCATTTCCAGTGTAGTCCATCTTAAGTCCAAGTTTCAGGCAGTGTCCATTATGAAGTCAGCATAAACGTAATCCAGAAAACTCAAGTGGTTTAATCAATGTCTTCTGAAGCAATACAGTTGGTTTTTGGGGTGAGAACAAACCAAAATGTAACTTCTTATTCACTTTACATCTTGTCAATGTAGTTTCTAGGCACGATCGTGATTTCAAGCTCGAGTACACTTCCTAGCGCATGACAAATGCGCAGAGTTCTAGATGCCACTATAGAAAGTGAAATTGAGCCTGAAATCATGATTGCCAAGGAGACTGCTGTCAGGGTGTACAGTGAAAACAGAGTTGTACTGTATTTTGGTCTGTTCTCACACAAAACCAACTTGATCACTTCAAAAGAAAAAACCTCTGGAGTACCTTTATGCTGACGTTATCTTCTTTTTGGAGTTCTGGTCACCATTCACTTGGTGAAAAAAAGTCATGCACATCTGGGATAGCATTAGGTTGATTCTCTCCCCATGATGTCAGTCAGATCACCGATTTCATTGGCAGTTTTTTCAATATCTTTAGTTTTTTAGACAACAGAGTGGCTCCAAAATGAATTTGGTGATTCACAATGTTCTCTTTTAAAGTAGAGTTCTCATTTTGTAAACGAGAATAAAGGACCTCAATCTGTACGTAAAAGAGAGAAGTGGGAATTATTCTGACTGTCTGAATCATGCTGTTTGAATGATTCTGTTGATCAAATGAACGCTGGCTTACACACATTATCTCTGTTTTCAGGGTCCTTTGATCGCCACAGCATTTACAAATGGATATCACTGAACATTAACTGGAGGTGCAGCACCATCTCATTGGAGGTATTGTGTTTTTTTATTTTGTATGTATTTAAAGACTATGATCATTCTGAATCCCTTCTAAAAATAATTTTCCTTCTGTCATTCACGCTGTTACTTTCAACATTTTACTTGTTTGCAGCATTCAATATAATATTAAGTTGCAGTTTGTTGTATTAGTCTCATCCCAAACCCGCATGGACTTACCTTCTTCTGTTGAATACAAAATAAAATGTTCTACAGAATATCTAGGACACTCTTTTCCATTCAACAAAATCATACAGTGACCAGGGGCTGTCAAGCTCCAAAAAAGACAAAACATAACCAAAAATATATATGACTTGTGCACTATATTCCAAGTCTTATGAAGGCACACGATAGCTTTGTGTGTTAAACAGACTGAAATACATCAAATTTATGCTATTTTTCACGGAAAATCTTGCACTTTGCCGTAGCTTTTAAAAATAATTTGCATGTGGTACATCATGAACTTTTGAGACTTTCGGCAACACTTACGTCAAACCTGGTGTGAGAAGACTTCATGTGATTTGGAAAATGTTTCTGAAACTATGATGCCAGAATTAAAATTTTAGGCAAACTATTCCTTTTAAGAGCATACCGTCAGCTGGAACCAAAGACTCTAGCACATGTACGATAAATGCCATAAACAGAAGCACTTTATGTAGGGGTTTTGTAGAGCATCTAAAAATGTACTGAGATTCTACAGAAATTGTAAATGTAGCTGATGTTAAATGATGCAGAAGTGTGTTTTGGCTTCTGTTCTCTAAAAATCTTTATCTCCACTCTGTTTGCCAGTGTTCGTCAGGAGGCCCTGGGAAAATAACCGGAGTCTCTGATTGGTTCGTGTACAGTTGATGTCAAGACTTCAAGCACTACAGGTTCTGATTGGTGAAAATAGACAAAGGGGTGGAACCAAAAAAAGAGAAGAAAATGTCAAAATATCATCTCAGAAAACATCATACTGCTGTAACAGTAATCCCACCATCATTTCACTAAAGGACTCCTCCCCATATCTCATTCTATTTTCTTTCTGTACGCTTTTTAAAATTACTTTGGCTTTTAGTTGAGAACTTAGATGAGTGAAGCAATTCTATTGTTCAGTTGTGATTATTTTATTATTCTTTTATGAGTCAAAAGATTTTTGGGGGGTGTTTTTATTTCAAAAGTGTTTTCAAGTTTTGTTGGATTCACTTTTGGTGCCAGTTGACGTGAGAAGCAAATTTAACACTGACACAGGAAAGACACGCTCTGAAAGAAGACACCATGACATTCATCCATTTAAAAAAGAAAATGACTTTATCTTAGTAGCTGTTTTTAATTCTTGTGAAGTCTCATTCTTGATCATAATGACCTATTTTTGGGCAATACAGAGGGAGAGGACTCCAATATTTTTATGGTCCTTTTTATATATACATATCTATGTGTCGTCGTTGTTGTCGTTTAGAAAAAAGTATACTGTAACTTTTTCTTTTTTTCCAAATTAAAATCTGGTTTTAAATAGAAGAGAAAGAAATGCACCTGTAAATACATTTCACTGCATATAACCAGTTCAAACATATTTTTCTGATGGTGTGTCATAAAAAAACTGTTTCAGGGTGCAAATAATCAAAGAAAATGGCAGTATAAACACAACTCTGGTAACACATGATTTCTCAATTACTCTGAACACACAAGCCGGTGTAATACCAGCATATTCACACACGTGATAACAGGACCCCAATCACAGTGGGCTTCAGATTGAGGCGAATTTTGTATAGTTTGCTGTGGAGTTTTAAAAAGAACACTGTGTGTAGTGATCAACGAAAGGACACTTGACTTTAATTTTTTTGTGTTCCGCACATTCTGACACTTTTTTATACTCCTGTGAAAGAAAAAGAAAAAAGAAACCTACTATGTTGTCTGTTGTTGTTAATGTTGTCTTATAGAGGAAGTTCCTATTGATTTTGGAACCTGACGTGGACTGTTCGTGAATGGAGCGGTTTATTTCTCTTTTGAGTGAAGCAACCATTTTTACGAATCATACCTCAGTCCTGTGAGATTTAATTTATTCAGAGAGCAACAGACAAATGTGCAGATCAAGTGTACAAAGGAAGCTTTGCAGTGTGTATGTAAGAACGAAGGTTTTCTCTTTGCACATCCTAGCTGTCATGAGTGACCTTACGGAGAGCTGATGTATGAAAAATTGTTCAGTGAAT
The DNA here is from genome assembly GCF_025860055.1 of Xyrauchen texanus. Taxonomy (NCBI): domain Eukaryota; kingdom Metazoa; phylum Chordata; class Actinopteri; order Cypriniformes; family Catostomidae; genus Xyrauchen; species Xyrauchen texanus. Next base: position 8,511,490 of record NC_068319.1, on the reverse strand, counting down.
GTCGATTTTTATTTTTCTGCCGCTGGCGTCCGGAATGCAGGTCGAGAAAAGCCAAACGAAAAGCAATCTATTTCTTGGTGTGCTCAGATTTCATTTCACGGATATAGCCAACCTTTTATCTGAAATATTGACGTATTTTAATATATAGCCAGTTGAAGACACTGAAAAAATGTTGACCCAAAACCTGCCGCTGATGTTCTGATTTCTTGTCCTTTTAAAAGCTGGTTTAGGTCAAACGCATATAAAAAAAAATAAAAGATTTTTTTTTAATGTTAATGATCTGATATGTATATTCTGATGTAAATGTGTCTTTGTTTCCAGCTGCCAATGTAAACTGTTTTGTTTCATGAATTCTGTTTGATTTGGTGTAGTCTGGTAGTCAGGTATACAGATCCAGTCAAGTTATAATATTTGAACAAATGAAAGGAACATAAGGACCGAAGAAAACTATTGTAATGTTCAAATGTAAACAAAAATGAAATATAAAACATTAAAAATGTTCACTGATTTCACCCAATAATTGTACTTTTGTTTGTGTGTGTGTGTTTCTTAATATTATGAATTAATTTCTCAGTGTAAGTGTTCTCACAATTCCTCCCCATGCACTCTTTTCCTGAAATATACTTCAGTAAGAAAGTGTTTTCCTTTAAACCTGTTAAAGAGACTCAACTCTTTTTCGCTTGATCTTCTTAGTTTACTCACAATGTATAAGTGCAGCAGAAATCCTGGTATCATTTAACAATGGTTCAAAAGCATAGTCCCTGAAGAACGGCATCTTATTTTAACCCAAATTACCAAAATCTCTGATCTTATGTGCCATGCATCACAAAGAAAGCTAAATTATGAAAAATGTCAACACATTTACACCGCATAAGAGGGTGTTTTAAAATATGATCAATGAAAACACTTTTACACACAATGAACAGGACCGTAACAACCCGATCTCATGAAAAATCATATATAATTTACGAGCTGTCTATTTCATATGGTCTCGCACAATGTTATTCGCATAAACTCGTACAACTACACATGCAAATTCCCAGATATCTAATGTGGAAGTGTGAGTTCCACGTACACGTTAAGGAAATGCTTAATATTATGTCCTTACCCAAACCCCTTATCTAAACGTAACCAATCAATAGAGTGTTTAAACATAATAGGAAGCTGTTGTGTGTGACAGAAGCAAGTCATTGTCACATATTAGATGGAAACGATATCCAGTGACGTCAATGGCAGTGGTGAATGTCGTACGATTCATCATATGAATTAGCCAAATTTAGAAAAGTCATAAGAATCCTGCCGATTTCACCATGAAAGTGTGTTTGCCTTAACCACCATAGACACTGAGGGGGACGTGTGTCTTAATACACCGCTAAGTGTCGTATTGCTTTTAGAAAATTGCTACACATAATAAAAATATTAAGGACACACATTTTCATTAATAGGAGACCTATTATGCCCCTTTTTACAAGATGTAATATAAGTCTCAGGTGTCCCCTGTTTGTGTCTGTGAAGTTTCAGCTCAAAATACCTCATGGATAATTTATTATACCATGTTATAAATGCCTCTATTTGGGTGGAATCAAAACACACTGATTTCGTGTGTGTCTCTTTAAATGCAAATTAGCTGCTGCTCCCCGCCCCCTTTACGGATGAGGGATGTGCCTTTACAGCTCGTACTCTCGATACTACAACAACAACAAATCAGAACCTATATGACTGACAGCGTAAATACCGGAGTTCATATATAAAAATATATGTGTATATCTGGTCTCCGTGAATACAATCAGACAATGGTAACTTTTGCTGCATTAGCCGTGGAATCAACTAACATGCACATTCGGAAAGGTGATTTGCAAACATTCACAAAATATAAAGTGCGGTACTTACATCTTCAGGAGATAAAGCTGGAACATGAACAGTTACTTTTAACATTGTAGGGTGGTTGTGTTCACACACTGCAGACTCACATTTATGTAGAAACACCATGCAAAAGTTATTTTTGTATAATAGGTCCCTTTTAAGTAAACTCATTAAATGCCATCATTTTTCAATGAGCTAAAGTCCCTGCCATGTAACGTGTTTTCTATGAGTGCTGCATAGTGATATGCAGGTGAACACGTTTTGTCAAAGATGATACTATGTCGTGGCATAGCCAGAATGATGTATTGACCAATCAGTATTAAGAACACAACTATTCGTTTAATTAATAAGATATTATTATTCACAGTCAATGTGAATTTATTAGAAAGTGTTCAGACTCTGGATAGACCTCTACACCTGACCTGTTTGGTCTCTTCTGTCTCTTTTTTTTTTTTTTTTTTTTTGGAACCCCAGCCTGAAAAAGGATCCCCCAGTTATATTTAATATTCATATGTAATATAACATTCAGGACATTTTACGATACAATTTTCATTAATAATTACAGTGCTCACATGATAGAGAATAAAAACAGACAGAGAAAGACACAAGAAAACTTTTTTGAGTCCCATCACTGGAGATTCTCTCAAAGGAAACAAACGGACATTACAAAGGTGACAACATCCCTGAGCATCAACACATTTCCAACTTTCTTTTTCATTAACTGTTAAATAGGCAGTCAACTGCAATGGAAGCAGAACATGGCCAAAAATATATTTTTTTAAAAGTCTCTTATCAAACAATGCATACAAACAAGTAATCCTGTCATTTTTTTTTTTTTTTAAGTTTATTCCATTCAAATTAACACAAACAGCACATGAAAACACAGAATCAACTTTTATTAATAACAATCATATTTATCAATTCTGGGGCAGAATAAAATCTGACTGCTCAAGACCTCACAGATAAAATTCTGAACCCTCGACCAAAACTCTTGAATCTTGAACCAGCATCACCAGCAAGTATGTGTGTCTTTAAGGCCAAGCCTATACAGTCTAGAGAGAGTCCAATAGAAACGATGCAGAATCTTAAATTGAATGAGGTGTACCCTTGCATCCCTAGACATAGACTTTACATTTTTTTTTTAAATCCTACCCAATTCTCCATCTTCCATTACTAAATTCAAGTCTCTCTCCCTTAACTTCTTAAGAGATGTTAAAACCCCATCCACTAGACTTTGAATTAGCCAGGAATAGTACGCTGAAGCTTCATGACCTTTTTAGGGGGCTGCATAAGCTTTAGGGGGCTGCATACTACACCCAAAGGTGGTACAAATTAGATGGCGCAGCTGTAAGTACATGAAGAATTGAGATCTGGGAATCTCAAACTGCTGTATAACATTTTCAAAGGATCTCAACGCTTCATTTTCATACAAGTCACCCAGTGTAGCAATTCCTTTCTCAATCCATTCTGTCCAGGAGAAAGGGGAATTATTAATGCATAATTTAGGGTTTAACCAAATACTTGCAGCAACGTTCAGGTGAATGTCCGAACTGAACACGTGGGACATTTTTGTCCACACTAAATGCATGTGCGAGATAACAGGATGTGTCTTTACTTCGGGCAGCTTGGTAGAAAGACTTTGCTATGGCAAGATAGGGGCAAGGATCTCCTGTTCAATAAAGAGCCAGGGAGGGGGCTCTCTCAGGTGGAAGTGACCAGTGTGCCAAATGTCTGAAACCAAAAGCATAATAGTAAAACAAAATCTTGGGGAGACCTAACCCATCTTTGACAATTGGCCTGTGTAACTTATTAAAATGCATCCGAGGAGGTTTACCATTCCAGATAAAGGATTTAGCTATACTATAAAATAGTTTAAAATAAAAGAGGGGAACTTCAATGTGAAGAGACTGTAGTTGAATTTTGGATATAACATACAGTAAACCTTCCCAGTCATAGATAAATGTAGTGAAGCCCACCTGTCCACATCGCTCAAAAACCCTTGTTCTGCCTTGTCCCATGACTCAAAGTATGACTGTCTTTCCCTGAATAGCCAAAACTCCACCTAACGTGACAAAATAGTGTTATATGTATTTCAGTCGGGTCAATTCTCTGAGGCCATCAGAAGACATTTGGTGCTTCAGCTCTTTCTCTGCACTTTTAATATTCCCTTCCAACTCCACGAGTTCTCTTGCTTTGGATGTTTTGATGAATGAGGCATATTGTATGATCCGGACCCTAAGAACTGCCTTAAGTGCCTCCCAAGCCACACCCACAGAGGATACTGAGGACCAGTTGGTATCCATATAAACATTGATTTCAGCCTTTAACATTTGTTGCAATTCAGGATTTTGCAAAAGGGATACATTAAAGCACCAACTATATGATTTCCTTTTCTCCATATGTGGCAGCACCTCTTAACTCACCAGAAATGAAATGAGGGATTTAGATATAAAAACAAATCTATTCTAGAATAAATCTTATGGACTGATGAAAAAAAAAATTATAGTCCCTACCAGATGGGTTCAAAAGTCTCCTAATATCTGTAAGACGAAGATTTTTTACACATCCTGTTAAGCATCAATGTTGCTGTAGAGGGCTTGCACACTTTTGCTTCACTATGATCAAGGACAGAGTCCATCAAAAGATTAAAGTCTCCTCCCTTCCAGATATTCCAACATCCCTTCCAGATCTATAAAAAAGCCCTGATCCTCAATGTTAGTTGAGTAAATATTAGCCAAAACAAGACTTTGCACCTGAATTTCAGCTAAAACAATAATTACTTTTCCAAATTTATCTTTAATCTGTTTGAGACATTTGAATTGTAGATGCTTACTTATCAGTGTAATGACTCCCCTGCTCTTACTTGAGCCAGCACTAAAGAAAACATGTCCACCCCATTTCTTCCCAAATGTTTCAGATTTCTGCAGGGAAAGATGTGTTTCCTGAAGAAACACTATATCATATTTCTAAATGACATATGAGAAAAAATAGATTGTGTGTCAAAAACAAAATTATAAAGACCACATTCCAACATTAGTGCAACAATCAAACCCCGAACTTCCCCAGAACCAACAAAACAGCAAAAACAGTAAAAATACATTAACCCTGCGCGCACAACAGCGCCAACTGGCATCCATCCTTCTAAACTCAAACAGCCCATGTACACCTATGAGAGCCCCTGTGACAACTTTGCCATCAGATTGCTCAAGTCCGGTGTTTCTATACAAATTTTGTGAGACAGATTTACAAAACAACAGATAATCAATCAAACAAACTCCAGCCAATAGGCGGAATAAACACAAAGAACGTGCAGATTCATCCACTCAACAGTTCCGAAGGATTGTTATTCCACAAAACAAACTCCAGCCACTAGGTGGAACCAGCACAAAAATAAACAAAAAAGGCACTCAGTTCCTCGAACAGTCAAGTGAATGTTCAGTAAGTTGGTCCATTTGGCTACAACATGAGTACCACAAAATTACTTACTCAGTCCATTGACTTTATGAAGGACATCGCTTGCTGTGGGCATGTAAATGTTTTGTAGCCATCCTTAGCATCTATTCTCAGTTTGGATGGGAACATCAGTGCAAAAGTGACATTCCATTGATGTAAGAGTTTCTTGTAACAGTTGAATCGATCAAGTTTCTCTCTTGTTGAATTTGCAATGTCTGGGAACAAGAAATGCTTTGGTTCTTCCAAAAAAGCCTTCCTTTACTCCTCGCCTTGCGTAACACAAGATTTTTATTTGATGATCTCAGAAATTTGCCCAGAATTGATAGGGGCCTATCTACTTCAGTGGATCGCACAGCAGGAACCCTGTGAGCTCGCCCCATTCCCAGCCTTGTTCCATTATGGCCTTTTATGTCGAGCAGATTTGGAAAAAGCCCATCCAGGAATTTTACCATATCCTGAACCTCTTCAGCTACATTTTTCCACCAGTTGCGGTTTTCCAAGTCCTCCAGCTTCTCCCAGACGCGCTCCAAATTCACCTTGGTTGCTAGCTTATTAGCATCCCTCTCCATTGACTCCAGATAATCGATCCATTTCTCGACATACCCCACTCTTGTGACAATCTCAGTGAATTTTTTCTCCATGGCAGTGATTGATCGATGTATCACAGCAAGATCCTCCAAGTCAGCAACAACCTTCGTCAGCATTGCCAACATGTTCAACAATTCTTGCTGAATTTCCTTCATTTCTGTAGCCAAATCGGCTCCTGGGCTCGAGGACTCAGGGGCGTCCGCTTGAGCACATAAGTGTAATTTAATGTCAAAGGATTTTGAATTCTTTGACATATTGTCTTCCTAGAACAGTTATGGAACAGGGTGTATGGAATCTCACCGGTTTATGACATAAAAAGTGTAAAACTAGCAAAGTGCGCAGAGCTCGCCATTCACACGTCTGAACCTCGCATGCCGTCACGTGACTCCTTTTCTGTCTCATTATGAAGTATAGGAATTAAATACTATGTGGCAGTTTTCTGGTTTAGTTTAACCAGTCAAGCCATTAAAAGACTGATGTGAGACTTTGTTTAGCTGTTGTTAAAAGTCAATTTTGGAATATCAGACAGTATTGTATGGCAGTGTGATATTTTTATACCTCATGTTTGTCCTCTCCTTGACTTTGCCACTCCAACGATAACTTGTTTCATTCTCAACACCTCTGTTTTCTCACAAATTATGTTTTATTACAGGAGACAAATTGAGCTCAGAGATATCTGAACACAGTTTCAGGTCCTCTTGTACTGCTCACTTGAGCTTACTGTACAAAAAAGAAAAAAAAAGAAGAAGAATCATAAAGATTATAAAACTAAAGAAAGAAAAACTTAGACAATATCCAATGATAGAGAGTGCTTCCAGGGCAGAGTACAAACTTAAGGATTGTGATTTGTCACAAACCAGAAATGGAGATTCAAATGTTATATTAGTATTGTCAACAGATAAGAAAACTTATATATCTTGTTTATATATCTTGCTTAGTTCTAGATATGTTCCTTCCTATTGAAGATGTTATTATGGGCACAAAAAATTATTCGGTCCAAGTCATCAATTTCAAAAACGTTTTCTTTTTTTTTTAAATAACATTTTAGTTTTGTAATTAAAATTAATATGTTGGCACAATTATATTTTTGTCTACAAAACTCATTTGAAACATTTAAACATATGTCTTCATATCAAAATATTTTTAAGATCATGAGAAACATTTCAGCCAATGACCCCAAACTTTTGAATGGTAGTGTATATATCTAAAATACCCTTATTTCTGAACTTTAATTGAAATATTAGTATATGTAAAATAATATATTACACATAGGTCTATGTTTAAATCATACATTCAGATTTCATGCTTTTTTTATCTGTTGTAGTCAAAGATTGAAAACACTGATTTGTGCTCAAAACTGCACATTTTAAATAAAACACATTTTTAAATCACAATCCTCTGATAGCAATACCAATGTGGTTTTGGTCAGAAATCATCCAGAGAACATTTTCGATTAGCTGGAGTTTAAATAGCCATGCATTTTAGACCAAGAACTATATTTGTCTATGTCTCTCCCATCAGCTCTGACTCAAAATGTGGACGTCACTAAGCCTGTCCAGCTGTCTCTTCTCACCAATCAGCCCATGTCTCCGTCATGACTGTCTCATCCTTATCTCAATGAGACTGCTGTCTTTGTGCTCTTCCAACTCTTTAAGAGATGTCATTCTGCTTTCTGTTTAAACTTGCATGAAAACACGTAATTGTCCAGAACAAATAACAGATGCTAAATAAACCTAAACATAACTAAATTGTCTGCAGATACACACAATAAGCACACATCATACTGCCTCCATATTTTTAAGTCTTTATTTCCACTTACAATTAAGACACTGACCTCCCTGGTCTATGAGGGTTTGATTTGGATTTTTAGTGGCATTTAAAGGGGTAGATCACCTTCAGAAGACATGGAATATGACACAGGAATCACATGGACTTCTGATTGTGTCTTTTCAAGTTTTAAAGTGAAGGACTATCCACTGCCACTGTAATAAAAAGATGGCCCATGATAAGTATATGCTACTTTATACTTAATTTTGCCATATTCCTAAGTTTTACAGACAGCGTGAATGGGGCCCACATGCTAACTGACATTCTCAGTTGGCTCAATTATGCTTTCACAGGTTCTGTAATAAAATTTTCAACCTCATGAATTTTCGTGAATGTGAAATGAATATCTTCATAAATGGATATTAAAGCTTTAGCTGTGCATGGGCTCTGGAGAAGAAATTCACATTTTGCTTAAGATGAACAATAACTCATGGCAAATAATCTGCTGCGGTATAAAACCTAATGCCATACATATCTTTATTAGCTTCAGAAATATTTCCTCTGATCGATAGATAAAAATACATGGTTCTCATAAATATGCTGTCAAAGCCGCCTTATTAAACTAATCTTTGTTGAGTCAAGCTATACCAAAATAGCTGACAGTATTAACTACAGATGTGGCACCAGCAAGCCTATAGAATTATTCATTTAGGCAAGATGACAGGTCAAATATATGATTCTGTCAGAGATACGGATAATTCATCCTGCTTTGAAATCTCTATTACTGTACTGTTTAATAATTTAATTCAAAACGCAAAAGGGGGTTAATGAGATGTAATCTCAAATATGAGAAAACAAATACCCTCCCTCTGTTAAAAAAATAAATATTGTTTTGCCATAATGTGTGCTAAGGTTTTTATCCAGTTTTTATTGCAATGATATCCAGTAATATTTTTGATACTAATTCAGCAACTAATTGTAATCTCTTGTTCATTAATTGTGTTTGTAAGATGCTAAAATACTCTTTAGAGAATTTAGAAATGTTCATAACTTGAATTGAATGACTTTCCCATCCCATAATCTAATTTATAGGGATATATTGGCCATAAGCTGCCTACTGTGAAAAACAATTCCAAATGAATTAACTGCTGTGATTTTAATCAATATGATCTTCTCGAATAGAAATTCAGGTGTCAGCAGGTTTTGAAGGCATCTATAGTGCAATCCTTACCAAATTGTACCATGGTAAAAGTAGTTTTAAAAATAACAAAATTACTACAGAAAATCCATAATAAATTAACATGGCATCTCTTTCAAAAAAAGTTCAAAAAGCTTTCAGGGCTGGGTGTTTATACAGATTTCCTGATTCGATTCTGGTTCACAAGCTTTCGATTCCATTCCGATTCAATATCGAGGTAACATCCCCCCAGTTGAAATGACTGGATGCCACCCCTTACTTGACACTTGCCACCCTTTTGACACCCTTGGCTAATGGTTGTCTACTGAGGCAGAATGCACGGAACGCAGCTGCCACCCTACTGGCCCCAACCCTGATATAGAGTAAAAGAGTGATCTTGGGATTTAAGAATCGATATCGTTCAAATGAAGATTGTGATGCATCATAAAATCTATATTTCTACCTAGCCCTAATCTATTACATTTAGATTCATTTATTTTTGACTGGTGGCTAGTGCCACAGTTTTAATGTATTTACAATAACTGAACTACTGTATTTAGTCAGCAACTAAAACTAAAAATCTCTCTCTCTCTCTCTCTCTGCTCATGGTGAGATATTCTCTGCAGGGCCACAGTGCTGTAATTTGCATATTCAGGTGTCATAAGTGTATCATGAGAGTGGTTTTCTGTCACAGCCCAGCATGTCTTGACGGGTGTCCTGGTCCTGCGGTGACTGCACTGAAAAGCACAAATAAACTTCCACAACACTTACTGCACATATGCTGCAGGGCCGAGGTCTGCCAGCGTCAAGCTGCGATGGCCCGCCAGGAGCTCGTCTTTAAAACGCTTGAAAGGCGTGTCCAATTTAGCATGAATATTTATGATGCACTTTACAGTTGGATCAGATGTGGCCATGGAGTGTTTATAAGCGCTTCCCGCGGTAAAGATGCGTGGGAGGCGAGCAGAGCACAGCTACTGGTCTCTCGTTAACAGTAATTAAGCACCCGTCTGAAGCTGACTTAATTAGCAATTAACGATATGTTTGATAAGGGTGAGTGTGTCAAGTCTATGTTTAGGAATACATTAAGGTAAATAAGCAAGTTGCATGCACAGACCACCCTCATCAGAGACGCTAGGCCAGAAAAACTCTACACAGACGTGAATGCTTGGCCAATGGATTGCACACGCGCAGTGCAGTTGTACACACTTTTTCCTTATTTAAAAAATATATATTTTTACAGATGAAATTTTAAATAGGTTTTCATTATTTTTAAGAAGTTAATGATTTCATTTTGCTAACATGTCGTCTTTATAATGTCACACTTTAAAATGAACAAATTAACATATATGTACAGCCGTGGTATTGGCAGTGGTATACATTTTGTGTTTTGCAATGATTGCTGCTTCAGTATTTGTAGATTATTTTTTTCACATGTTTCTATGGTATAATGGAAAACAATGATTAGCATTTCATGAGTTTTAAAGGCTTTTATTGGCAAAACATTCAATATATGCAAAGAGTCAATATTTACAGTTGTTCTTTATAACCGCTGCAATTTTCTCTGGCATGCTGGATATCAGCTTCTGAGCCAAATTCTGACTGATGGCGATCCATTCTTACCTTATTAGTGCTCAGAGTTGATCATAATATGTGGGCTTCTGCTTGTCCACTCGCCTTTTGAGAACTGACCACAGGTTCTCTATGGGATTAAGATCCGGGGAGTTGCCTGGCCAAGGATCCAAAATTTCAATGTAATGATCTCCGAGCCACTTCATTATCACTCTTGCCTTGTGACATGGTGCTCCGTCATGCTGGTAAATGCATGGATCATCACCAAATTGCTCCTGGATCATTGGGAGAAGTTGCTCTAGCAGGACATTTGTTTATTCATGGCAGTGTTTTGGGCAGAATTGTGAGAGAGCCCACTCCCTTGGATGAAAAGCAACCCTACACATGGATGGTCTCAGGATGCTTCACTGTTGGCATGACACAGGACTCATGGTAGCGTTCACCTTTTCTCCTTCAGACTATCGATATTCCAGATGTCCCAAACAGTCGGAAGGGGGCTTCAGAGAAATAACTTTGCACCAGTCCTCTGCTGTCCAATCCTTGTACTTCCTGCAGAATTTCAGTCTGTCCTTGATGTTGTTCTTGGAGAGAAGTGGCTTCTTTGCTGCTCTTCTTGACACCAGACCATTGTCCAAAAGTCTTCGCCTCACTGTGCATGCAGATGCACTCACACCAACCTGCTGCCAATATTGAGCAAGCTCTGCATTGGTGTTGACACGATGCCGTTGCTGACTCCTCAGGAGGAGATGGTCCTGGAGCTTTCTGGACACTCTGGGACATACTGAAGCTTTCTTCACTACAGTTGAACCTCTCTTCTTGAAGATCTTGATGATCCAGTAAGTGGTTCTTTCAGGTACAATATTCTTTGCAGCAATTTCCTTGCATGTGAGGCCATTTTGATGCAAAGCGATGATGGCTGCACGTCTTCCTTTAGAGGTAACCATTGTGAACACGAACACAATGATTGGAAGCACTTCTTCCCTCCTTTTATAGCAATCAGTCCGCTCGTATAATCCAGTCAGAATGATAGAGTGATTTCACCTGACTAGTACTCGTTCACACTTTCTCAGGTGCTGCTGATATGATTAATGAAATGATGTTAGCTGGTCATTTTGTGCCAAAAAACTGTGAAATTAGAATTTTTGTGATAGTTTATTTTTTTTGGCCAATGAAGATTTTAGCAATTATTTAAAATGCATCTGATCACTCTGCACAATAATCTAGAAACAATGTGAATCAACACTACAACAACTGAGGCAGAAAACCTTGCAAAACAAAATGTATGTCATTGCCAATACTTTTGTCCATGGCTGTATATCCTCCTTGATTTGTAACTAGTAGCACCTGATAAACATGCAAAAACAAATTTTCTTTTTGTTGTTTTTTATTTGTGGTGCAAATTGTTTTCCATAAAATAGATGTCCATATAGTCAGTCTGTCTCTCTCTCTCTCTCTCTCACTTCCGGAGTGACTGTGTGCGAGTGGACAGAGTTGTGTGAGTGCTAGTAGAGTGTTGTGAGTGATTTATTTTTCTCTCTCTTTGCTGTGCTTAATATATATATATATATTTTTTTTTTTGGTGTGTGTGTGTGTGTGTTTTCTGTTTTTCTCTGTTTTTTGCATGTCAGCCCCACGGTTTTGAGTTCACTCACGCGGCGGTGGGGGTGGAAGAATGCTGTCTGGCCATTGGAGAGGTTGTGGGGCATGAGAGCGTGTTATCTGCCTCCAGAATGAACAGTGCCATGGTGGTTTTTCTTGACAGTGTGGATAAAGCTAATGAATTAGTCGAACACGGAATAGTTATCAGTGGTGAATTTGTCCCTGTTCTTCCCCTTTCTATGCCTGCTAAGCGAGTCACTTTGTCAAACGTTCCACCGTTTATTAGTGATACAATTCTAACAAAGGCTTTATTTGGGATGGGAAATTGGTCTCTCCGATCAAAAAGATCCCAATCAGTAGTGGGTCGCCTCTGTTGAAACATATTGTCTCGTTCAGGCAATTCACTTATATGATTATTCAGGAAGATGCAGAGCTTGATTTGACACAAAATGTTCGTTTTGATGACTTTGATTATGCAATTTTTGTTATTATTGCGAAGACTTTGGTTGTGGCAAATCTGGGCATTTAATTCGCAATTGTCCTGACAAAATTCCAGAAAAGGAGGCAAATTTAGTGAATGAGAATATTGAAGGCGGCAGTGCCGCTGGTGTTGCCGGTAAAATTGAGGCGGATTTGCCGGAGCCGAGCTTGGCTGTGACGGCTACAGACGTTTCCGGTGAGAATGTGACTGTGTCGACCTCGTCGCACCATGAGCAAGTAGGTACAGCACATTCCAAAACTTTTTCAGATACTGGAATATATGATTTAGTGAGCATGACGCAGTTTTCTGAAAACAAAAAAGATGGGCATAATGACAGTGTTTTAGAGAATAATTCAGTGTTATTGCAAAAAACATGCAAGACGGATTGTGTTAGAATGCCCTCAAAAAGAAAGAAGAGTAACAAAACACTTGATGCCAGTAAGTAAAAAAAGTGATGTGCAAGAGGATGAGGATCAAGGTACAGATAGTGATGGTGAGTCTTCAGACTTCAGTGTGACATTATCCCAGAGTGAAATTATTGGTCGGAGCTACGAGCTTGATGATATCAAGTTATTTCTTCGATCAACTAAAAATAAAAGAATATGTTTTTGGGACAAACTTCACTGGGTCCCACAAAGTGTTTTATAACTCCCCAAAGAAGAAGGTGGGCAAGGTATGATTAATTTATAAAGCAGGGTTGCTGCTTTTCGTTTATAGTTTTTACAAAGATTTTTTGATGGTTCGACAGATTGTAGCTGGCGTGCTGTTAGTTACACCATTTTGCGCACCATTGGAGGTTTTGGACTGGATAAACCCCTCTTTTTAATGGATCCAACAAAACTGGATTTATCAGGAATGCCTGTTTTTTATCAGAATCTTTTTAAAGTGTGGAGTTATTTCATGTTCATAAGACTGAGAACTCATATTCTCTCTACTGGCTATTACAAAAATCTTTGATACTTGGGGCCCGTCTGGACATTAATACGCAATGTAATTTACCAGGGTTCAGTACTTTATTTCAGGAATCCAGGGTCTTCAATTTGGGACATTTATTGACTTTAACTAGACCTCACTTTGAGAAGGTGGAGGCAGCATCCAAACAGTTCTTGACAACTAAAATCATGTTTTACAATTGAAGAGGACTACTTACTGAAATACTTTTTTTTTTTTTACAGGGGATAGTACTCCTGATATTGAAGATCCCTTTCAGTGTTTATTTGTTCATCCCAATCTTGATGAGTGTTTAGGTTTTTTGCTTAAACCATGTGAATCTTTGTTTTTAGATTTTTTTGTCAAGTGAAGGCAAAAAGCTGTATAGAGCCTGTGTTTTGGTTTTTAATAAGAAGGTGTTTGATCAAAAAATGTACACACCATGGCGTTCTGTTCTGAAACTGAGTAATGATGTAAAGCCTGAATAGAGATCCTTGTATAAGCCACCATTATCTAAGAGGGTTGGTGACATTCAATGGAGAATTCTCCATGGTGTTTTTGCTGTCAATTCTTTTATTTCGGTGTTAAATCCAGAAGTCAGTTCTACATGCCCTTTTTGTCTTCAAAGGGAGACTGTTTTTCATGCTTTCAAGCATTGTTTTAGACTGGAACCTTTATTTATGAAGCTAAAAGAATTGTGTTGTAGGTTTAATGAAACGTTTTGTATTGAGACTTTCATTTTGGGTTTTAAGTATTTTCAGAAAAAAAAAAACGTTTTATCTGTCAACTGTTGAATTTTATTTTAGGCCAAGCAAAAATGGCTATTTATATCAGCAGGAAAAACAAAATAGAACAAAGGTCTAGTGATGATGTTAACGTCTGTTTTTTAACTTGGTTGATTTTCGGTTTTATAAAACTATGGGAGATCCTACTTTTGATTTGATATGGTGCAGTCATGGGGCTTTGTGTGCAGTATGTGAAGGTGATTTGTTTTTTTCTTTGTGATTTCAAAATATTCTACTCTCTGTGAAATTTGTTGAATGTATTATATTGTTTAAGCTATTGTGAACCGATACTGATTTAATTGTAAATAAAGTGTTTGTTTTTTTGTTTTTTTAAATCTCTCTCAATTCAATTCAATTCAATTCAAAGTGGCTTTATTGGCATGAATGTAAACAATACAATATTGCTAAAGCAGAGGTTGCGTAAAAACAGAACTACATCTTAATCTATAATTAAATTTAGCTTAAAAATGTTTACAAATATAATAATGAATATTAAAAATAAATACAAAAACAAGTTCAGAACTGCTGAAGTCCACAGTGTTTAAATAACTGAAGAGCACTTACACATAAATTAATATACACACATAAACTGAGGGTCACTGTGGTGAACATTGGTTTAACACACGTTAAAACATATCTTGCAGCCATTGCTGCTGTGTGTCCCTCTCAAACTATTATATTTATATACATTTTTTCTTGTTCTATCATGGTTATAAATTTGTCTATGCTGTTTGTTAATTTATCTATATAAATGTCCCTTGAATCTTTAAATTTTGGGCAGTAAAGGAGAAAGTGCACCTCTGTCTCAACCTCACCTGTCGTACAGTGAGCACACACACCCTTTCTTCTCTGGGTAGCAATGTTTTTCTGTGTCTGCCTCTCTCGATGGCGAGGCTGTGCTCACTGAGCCTGTACTTGCTCAGGATCTGTCTCTGCTTTGTATCTCTGACAGTCAGGAGATACTCTTCCAATTCATACTTTGATTTTAGAGTCCGATAGAATTGTAATTTGCTTGTGTGTTTTAGTTTCTTGATCCAAATGTTCCAGATAGGTGATTTGAGATTGTTTGATGATCTGATTTATTCAGAAGTTTGGTTGTAAAGCAGTGCTGCTCTGAGGCTGGTTAGTGTTAACCGGGTTAGTGAGTCTCTCTCTCTCTCTCTCCCTTATACACACACACACACACACACACACACACACACACACACACACATATACACAGGGTTGGGGAGTGACTGAATACGTCTAACGGGATTATGTATTTAAAATACAAAATATAAGTAACTGTATTCTACTACAGTTACAATTTAAATCATTGGTAATTAGAATACAGTTACATTCAAAAAGTATTTTGATTACTGAAGAGATTATTTTGCATTTTATTGTCATTTGTTTCATTTAATATTTAGTCCTTACAGATGGAAAACATTTATACATTTAAATGGTGCAATCCAAAGTGCATTTGAACAGCAGTGAAACACTTTCTTATGATGTGTCACATTCATACGAGCAGACAGAGAAGTACGTTTCAAGTAAGTTTGGAGCAGAAGAAATAGAAATAAACCTTGTATAAATTGTAAACTTTAATAGAATTAAATTCTATTTCTAGCCATTTTACATGCACGCTACCAGGCACGAACATATTTTTTATCAAGAAAATTCATGTGGATTATAATAAAAATTTTCTAGTAAGACCTTTTTTCTAGTATTAGGTATTTTTTCTAGTATTAGTATTATTCTTTTTTCTAGTATTAGGGCAAAATCATATTCTTGATAAGAATTTTTTTTTATTGTTTTCCAGTAAAAATATCAAAACATTCTTAAAACAAGATTAATTTGATTTTTCTTGTTTTAGAAACAACACTGCATAAGATATTTAGGTTTTTCAGAGAATGTATTTTTAACATGTGTATTTAGTCTTACTGTACTTTCAGAGTTTTTACAGTCAAAAAAAATGAAAAAAATCTACCAGTGCTGAAGAAGTAATCCAAAGTATTTTGAATACTTTACTGACCTTGAGTAATCTAACAAAATACGTTAATATATGCAACAGCAGATTCTGGTCTGTTGCGTAATAAAGTAGTTCAAAGCACAAATGCGTTTTTTTATGACCGTACTCCGTAACTAAAGACCGTACGTAATTTTTAAAAATGTTCTTCGTGGCCCCTACATCAGCACTGCTGTGATTTGACCGCAGGCACGAGGCAATCACAGCAGTGTTGATTTAGAGCTGTCGCACTCTTGCTTGTGTAATATTGCTTGAATATATATACAAGTAATCACAGCAGTGCTGATTTAGGGCCATATGGCATGATTGAGAGTATGGCTTATATACAACTGGTCAATTAAGTACATTTTTTTAAATTAGGTACGGTGTGTAATATGGGCCAGTTGGTGACGTGAAGCGAGTTAGCGTCATTTAGAGTTCATATTCAACAGCACTTCTGTGATTGCTTGCATTACGACTATTAGGAAAGCTAATAGTTTTAAACGGCTTTAACAACTTCAGCATTAAGGCTCATCACAGCTGAGAGATACATCACACTGATTAATTACACAAACTCAAGGTGTTTACCTGTTACCGGACTTTCCACATTGAAGAGGAAACAATGGCGGAGGAGATTGCAGTTTCTATAGTGAAAGACTCTTGCGCACAGCTACCGTGCAATAGGGAGGAATAACCCAGCTTGGACGGCTATTTTTCCATTGAGAAAATAGGATGCATTTCACCAAAATTACATTATGTTCAGAAAGCTGACTAACACACTACAGCATCATCAACAGGTGATCACACATGCTCCGTATCTCTCTCTCTCTCTCGCTCTCTCTCTCTCTCTCTCTCTCTCTCACACACACACACACACACACACACCTTTATTTCTCCAATAACATGTTAGTAACAGCCTGCAGTCGCTTCACAGCAGTGCTGATGTAGGGCCATTTCGCACTCTTGCTCATGTGATATTGCTTACAGATATATATATATCAAATTGTTTATTATGTTTCCAGGAGGGTTGGTAATTCATATTTTTGAGACATTATAGATGTTACATCAGAAATTAGCATAACTGATTCTGATTCAAAGTAATGGCCAGCATCATCCAATTACTGTCAAACATCTTGAAATAAATATACATTAAAATTCAGAATCTATGTACTGATTACCATTGTCCCATGTCTTCCAATCATGCTGAGTAATCCAAACATCATTCAGCATGAAATTGTACTTTTGGTCGGATGTTAAGAGTGAATGCACTTAGCTGCATAGAGAGCTACAGGATGCTCCCTTGCTCCCTATTTAATGAATGATTTAACCTCAGAACAGTTTGAAATGTACCTTATATTCATCCTAACTCCATATAAAGCCATTAATAGCCCATTAATTCTCAATGTGATAATGCATAGTAAATATTTAATTTCTAAGAGAACAAATGTGCTAAAGTACACAGAGTACATTGTGTTTAGCAGTGTAGAGTTTCGTGATAAATCGCTCCAATTTTTTAAATAGCACATCGGAGTGGGGGCCTGGGTAACTAAACAAGTATTGATGCCTACTACCACCCCTGGAGTCATGAGTTCGAATGCAGGTTATGCTGAGTGACTCCAGCCAGGTCTCTTAAGAGGAAAATAGCATGGGCCTTCACACGCACAACGTCTCTGCGGTAACACGTTCAACAAGCCACGTGATAATGTGAGTGAATTGATGGCCTCAGACGCAGAGGCAACTGAGATTCATCGTCCACCACCCGGATTGAGTCACTACACCACCACAAGGCCTTTGAGAGCATTGGGAATTGGGCATTTCAAATTGGGGAGAAAAGAAAAAGGCATATCAGATAAAACTAGAGACTAATCTTTTGACTCAAACAGGTTTCAATGTAAAAATTTAATTGCATTTCTTAACAGAACTCGTTTTGTTGGTGTTTATCCCAAACACAAACTCCGCTTTTATCGGCGACGTATTGTCTGGTCACATGACTCATGCCAAAAGTTAACCCTTTACTGACAGCATAGATTCTTCTGAACTGAGATCAGTCAGTTTAAAGGAATTTTAATTATGTGTTGCGTATAGCAAAGACAAAATACAACGTCCACACATGTGGATATATAAAGCTGCCTTTATGTTTTAGGAAGGGGGTCCCTCCCAAAGGTATATTTGGGGGTCCTTGGCATCAAAAAGTTTGGAAAACCCAGGTTTGCACACTGCGCATTTTGGCAAATATAGTAGGTATTATTGCATATAGTGGTATTCCATGCATACAGTACATTTCCAAACTGTGCACAATATACATAGTGCATACTACTTTTATTCAAAAATAGTGGGTAGTTTGTCATTCCAATCATACCCAAAGATGAGATCATTTCACTCCTCATGCATCCAGAGGTAAGTGTTAGATTAGATCTGTATGGAGGGGGCCTTCTCTCAGTGGGCTAAATGACATGACATATTGACAGGCACTCTCCTGCGTCTGGGGACCCTGGCGCCTGCACAGCCTTCCAGTTCTCTAATAATCACTGATTAAAAAGCAGTTAAGAGCCTGTGAAGACCAAAATGTGCATTAACCAAACGACCTTCTGGGAGGGAAAATCAGCCCTGCCGCCGGAGAGAAGTGATGGCAAAGTTAAGCCCTCCTGTTATGGAGACCTGAATCTTAAACAGCATTTACATTCTTTAAAAAAATTTCAAAAATGTGTTTTGATATACTGTTTTTGCCTTTCATTTTGTTTATGAGCTGTTAGACTCGAAGTGCGAGTGTCTCATATTTGGTTCAGCAGCCCTGCTGTGCTGCCAAATGTTTAAAATAACCTTTGAGTTCTGGCTGATCTACTATAATAGTTGGTGTAGTTCATCCTTGACCCCATTCCAATGAAATAATTAAGCTCTCATAGCTGTTTAATTTGAAAAAAAGCTATACTCTCTCAAAAGCTTTTACGATCAATTGAGCACAAGTGTTGCAAAATTCTTTAATATATTATCAATTTCCTCTGTAAATGAACACCATCACAGAAAATCAGCCCAGGAGAGCTTGTTTTTCATATGTTTGTTTCCCTATAAAACTGGTGTGCTCATGGGTTGTGAGATCAGAAAACTAATGAAAGTCTATGCACAAGCAACTAATAGGCCTAGCACTTAATTGTAAAATGTGAACATCTCACACAAGTTGATTAAAGACAGCCTTTTACCCTACGATGAGAAATCTTTTATGATCCCCAACATTTTCTCAGACAACAAAATCATGTCATAAATTGTAGTGTGGTGACCCAGCTAAATGCTAACCTTTCACAAAAAGAGTGTCACATTTTCATTGGCACTTTATAGCTTCATATCAGATCTTGATTCGTGTCGTTTGCTTCCTGCTAAAGATAATGTTTGGTACTTGCTAAAAAAGAAAATAAGACATTTTAATGTTGGTGGTGGGAACCAGAAAACCGTGTTATTCACCAAATATACTGGTCAACCAGCATCGTCTTTCTTTCTACATTTCTTATGAAACTGGTTGGCCAAGGACGTCTTGCTGGTTAAGCTAGTTACCAACCAAGGACACCAGCATTTAAAATACAACATATGCTGGTGTCCAGCCATGCTCGGGATGCTAGGTATGATGCATTTCAGTTTCTTCCTCTGAGGTATTTCAAAAGAGATGGCAGTGCTTTTTTATTACCTTAAATATTGATCCTGTATTTACAGTACACATGCTGGTCCACTAGACTATTCATACACAAACCTCTCTTCACTTTCCTCACTTTTTCTGACATTATATGTTACTGTGCTGAACTTCCAAACAAAGCTTCCATCTCCTATATTACTGTTATCAGCCTGAACGATTTCTCAACCCCAAAATCAATATTTTCATTGGAGCAAACGTGACTGAGGAACACACACCGAAAGCAGAGAGAGCATCAATCATGCCATCCTGACTGCACAAAGTTCAAAGCAGCCCTGAAGCAGAAGCGCTCCTGCCTCTCGCAGCGATTAGACACTCCACAGGTAAATTTAGAAACCCTGATTGTCATTCTATTGATTGAGATTTTATTGAGGCTTCACAATTATGAGTATTCAATCTTTATTGCTGTATCGGCATCAAGTTTTAATTCTGCTAATGATTAAAGTGACATTCTTACAGTCTATTTTTTATTTTGAATTGCATGTATTTTTCTTGTTTATAGCCTAAATCTAACTATGCTTATGTTGAGTTCCATTGAAACTCGAATGTGGGATATTCCTAACTGATATCTCCAATCTCTGAAGATAAAGCCATTTCATTGCCAGATGCTCAGAAGATGATGTGTAAGAATACAAAACTGCAACACTCCTGTTAACTTAGCAGGTGTTCAACTGTCGCTAAAGATGTCTCCATAGCAACACAATTGATAAACAATGCTGCAGCACTTGCATTTGTGCTAGAGGTGAACGATTATCAAAAATAGCAGCATAATGCTTAAAAAAAGAAAAAAATATTTGCCATGGGGTGAGAAAAATAAACATAATTAAACATATACAGTATATGCTCTGAAAACTAATTTTTGTTTCTACATAATTTTGCATCTCAAGTAAACCCATCTAATGTTAAGGATCTCTCTGAGAGAGTGACAGTACATTTGGCATCTCCCATCTGCATCTTATGATGTGTTCACACTTGTAGTTCGGTTCTCTTGGTCCTCTTGGTCCAGACCAAAAAAATTGCATTTTTAACACCAAACCTAATGATACAAAACCAAAGGCATCAGGAAAAAGTCACAATCTGATTGGACAGCTTTTATGATGTATAGTTTTTGACAGAACTTGCCAATCATCCAAAACAACGCTGGCTGCTGGGCGAAATGCGCTCGTTATATTTATATATGTATATATGGTGGAATTTCTACCTGCTGAGAACAAACAAAGAGCCAATAAAATGTGTAAAGGAGTCAAAACAGCACCAGGAATTCCTCCGTCGCACACAAAACGAAGATATGCTGCAAGGACGGCGGACAGCGGTTCCGACGCCTGTACCGAACTGTAATGGGCAACACAACTCCTATGAGGAGAAAAACGAGGAATGCTTGAGGTCAGTATTAGGTAAATAACTTCCTCTTTTTGGTTCGTTTAGACATCTTTGGTCCATGTTGCGTACATATATCAATCGAACCGCACCAGAGTTTGTTTGGAAGCGTACCTAGACCCACTTTTCAGTCGGTCTCGGTCTGCTTGTTTCATGCACACCAAGGTTCGGGTGGCAGCATTCACACTTGTTCAAATGAACTGCACTAACAGAACAATCGCACCAGAGTTCATTTTAATCGAACCAAACATACCAAGTGTGAACACACCCTTATTCCACTTTTCTCAAATTTTTTCCTCTTCTGGAAAGTCATTCAAATGTCATATGGGATTTTTTCTTTTGGTCTTGGAGGAACAGGTTAAGTGAAAGTAATATTTGCTGTGATCTCCCATACCCTGTAAACTTTTACGTGTTCCAAAACCCAGAGAGTGAAAAAGGTCAATGAACATAACATGTAAAAATATTTGCATGGGTGCTATCGAAGCAGGTGCTGGTGCCACAATTTCAAAGGGTCATTTGAGGGCACAAATAAACACTGATGTGACCCAGGATGAAACTGAGTTTGACACCACTGTTTTAATCTATTCTTTGACCAACACACATTAATACGGGTCCGGGATTGCAGGCTTGTGGACGCGCGCACAACAGCACCGCTGTATATAACGCTGTCCTCTTCGCAACCTTCATACATAAAGCACAGGAAATACATTGAGCCTGGGGATGCCGTAGGAATGCTGATATCTCAAATCAGCTTATTTTAATGTTTTATTCAAGGCAAGAAAATAGCAGGGGAGTTTAGCATGTACTTGAATATGCAGCATCAGCAAAGCTCACTGTCGCCCTTTCCAGCTTTCTGCCTCTCTCAAAGCCCCTTTTCATGCCTTAAAATCTCCATAAAATGATACAACTTTTGTGTTGAAGCAATCACCTCAGTTACATCTGCCAAAAACAATCAGCATTTCAGATTCCCACAATGAAATCCCTTCAGCGGACAGCTCACCAAGTCAGATGAATCTTCGCTTTTCTATTCTATCAAACCGGGGACAATGGTAGTTTGGCAGTTTGCTAAGAAACATTTTTTACAATACACTCAGTGGCATTCAGAGATGTACGCACAATTTAATACCAACAAACATTCAGCACTGTGAATGGATCCATAGATATTATCGCTTTTTTTATTGTCTGCCTCATTATTGTTCCTGAGCGATGGAAAGGCAGTCAATGGCCCATATCACTCAAAATATATGATCAAACTATGTCATCCTGTCCCATGGCACGAGTTTAATTAATTCCATCCCTGAATAACAGTATTCCCTTGCTTGGTCAGAGGTGATTATAAAAGTGCAGATTTAATTGTCTGAATATAACAGCTCTACTCTTGCATACACAAACACATTAAACACAACAGCATACTTCCAGAGCAACTAAAGTATTATTAAAACAAATAGGAATATTACAAATATTGTATCAACAGCAATCCAAATATAATTTATTTTCTTCAAAAAACTTGCAGGGGAATCAATATGTCCTACTTTAGTACAATTTTGTTCTGATTAAAGAAAACTCAGGACATTTGGGTATGCAACCTTTTAAAAGTAACACATTACTCCTAATAAAAGTCATTAAATATGTTACATTGTCACTTTTTAAGGAAAGACATCAGTTTTCAGTTGTATTGGTCAGTAAATAAATTAAATAACTACAAAATGTTACTAACTTATAGTACATTTTGTTAATATGATGTAAATTATCTATTTTCAGACTGTGATGACACATTTCCACCTTAATTTAGCAATAAGAATCTTGCAAACTTTTTTTATTTTCAATTTCTTAATTATTTAATGTAAATTAATAACAATATTATTTGTGTTATATTACCCTGGCATTAATTGAAATAAAACTATTCAACACTGCTGTGATGAGGTTTCAAATACTGCTGCTGAGGGCGTGACTGCCGTCATGGAAACGTATTACTGGACATTTTCTTTTCTTGTTGGAGAAAATGTGAACGTAAAAAATTATTTCTATAGGCAATTTTCTATGGTCTACCATGGCTCTATAAAATTTGTCCCACTATAGTTTACTTCCATGTTCCAAACCTGAAAATGTGAACAGTAATCGGATTACTTAACATGTTACTTGTAACACTTATTTTATCTCATAAAATTAAAATATATTTTGACAACCTTAGTTTGCACATACATTACAGTTCTGTATCTCAGTAGCACATGTGCACATACATGGAGACAGACAGAAATGTTAGAGATCAGCAGACAGGTTTTCTATGAGTCTTACTCTGTGACACAGCAGCTGTAAAAGGAACAAGATGATACAGCTGTGGTATAAACCAACTGCCTTATGTGTTAAAGTTTAAAAACAGCTCATACAGCAGCATGTTTGCTAATGAAACACCTCTGTTATATAACTACAGCCTATGTATCTCTCTGTTCTCTGCTGGGGAAATGCTGGTCAATCTAGTTTTTGAAACATGGTATTTTATGGTATATCACGGTTAGTTATGCAGGGGACCTACTAACAAGGTACATTACAAAAATATTCATTTTACTATTTATATTTTAGTTTTTTAAAAATTTACATATCCATGTATTCTATCAATAAAATATTATATACAATAAGATAATATAATGTATTATACTGTATTATATTTTGCTACATGCATAATATAATACAGTATTTACACAGATTTTTTGAACATGTGCTAAAAACAGGGACTGTCACTTTAAGAAAACCATCTGTTCTGTTAAGAGCGTCTGTTAATGAGCACTTATTAACAAGTGTGACTTCTTTACCTCATCCGTGAATCAACAACTAGCTGTAAAGAACAGAAAGGGTATTACAAAATATATTATTCAAAAACAAATTAATTGTGTGGATCTCGCGTTTGGACACTCACTGGAACGAGTCAAACAATATACTACACAATCATTGGTGAGTCAAATCAGAAAATGTACCAGCCAGTGTCTAATCATAGACATTTTTAGTCGTGTAGCATGAAATTTGGTTGCAAGAGAGATTTTCACTCATTGTAATAGAGGGATGTGCATAGAGTAAAATGTAAAATGTTATCTTGGAAAATCAATATTTTTACCCAGCTCTACTATCCAGCTTGACCAAGATGGTCTAGTCGAAGCAAAGACCACCAGCTGGTAATTCAGAAGATCAACCATCTTGTCCAGCATGGACCAGCTAGCAACCATGTTCAACCAGCTACTATTAGAAACAGACTAGTCGAATTTAACTACTTGATACCGTCAGCCTGAAGTCGACTAGTCACTTCTCATGTGATTCACAAAACATGTCTATAGGAAATTCTGTGGATGGCGGATTTCCGCAACGTAAGATTGGCAGGGGAATTCATATTTATGAGGAAAGAAACCTGATCTGTTAGGTTTAGGCTAAGGGGTTGGTTTAGGATTGGGTTATAGTTTGAATGTTACTATGAATATTACTACATCATCCAATCAGTTATCACTTTACTCCAGCGGGTGTGGAGGCCGATGGCTCTGCACTGAAAAAGCAATTTGGGTCAAATGTACAGTGCATACAGAAAGTATTCACAGCTCTTCACTTTTTCCACATTTTGTTATGTTACAGCCTTATTCCAAAATTGATTAAATTCATTATTTTCCTCAAAATTCTACAAACAATACCAAATAATGACAACGTGAAAGGAGTTTGTTTGAAATCTTTGCAAATTGATTAAAAATAAAAACCGAAGAAAATCACATGCACATAAGTATTCACAGCCTTTGCCATGACAATCAAAATTGAGCTCAGGTGTATCCTGTTTCCACTGATCATCCTTGAGATGTTTCTACAACTTGATTGGAGTCCACCTGTGCTAAATTCAGTTGATTGGACATGATTTGGAAAGGCACACACCTGTATATATAAGGTCCCACAGTTAACAGTGCATGTCAGAGCACAAACCAAGCCATGAAGTCCAAGGAATTGTCTGTAGACCTCCGAGACAGGATTGTATCGAGGCACAGATCTGGGGAAGGGTACAGAAGAATGTCTGCAGCATTGAAGGTCCCAATGATCACAATGGCCTCCATCATCCATAAATGGAAGAAGTTTGGAACAACCAGGACTCTTCCTAGAGCTGGCTGCCCGTCCAAACTTAACGATCGGGGGAGAAGGGCCTTAGTCAGGCAGGTGACCAAGAACCTGATAGTCACTCTGAGAGAGCTCCAGAGTTTCTCTGTGGAGAGAGGAGAATCTTCCAGAAGAACAACCATCTCTGCAACACTCCACCAATTAGGCCTGTATGGTAGAGTGGCCAGACAGAAGCCACTCCTCAGTAAAAGCGTCTCTTTGGCCTGAATGGCAAGCGTCATGTCTGGAGGAATACTCACCTGGCCAATACCAACCCTATAATGAGCATGGTGGTGGCAGCATCATGCTGTGGGGATGTTTTTCAGCTGCAGGAACTGAGAGACTAGTCAGGATCAAGGGAAAGATGAAAGCAGCAATGTACAGAGACTTCCTTGATGAAAACCTGCTCCAGAGCGCTCTGGACCTCAGACTGGGGTGAAGGTTCATCTTCCAACAGGACAACGACCCCAAGTACACAGCCAAGATAACAAAGGAGTGGCTACGGGACAACTTGGTGAATGTACTTGAGTGGCCCAGCCAGAACCCGGACTTGAATCCGATTAAAAATCTCTGGCGAGATCTGAAAATGGCTGTGCACCGACACTCCCCATCCAACCAGATGGAGCTTGAGAGGTCCTGCAAAGAAGAATGGGAGAAACTGCCAAAAAATGGTAAATGGTCTGCACTTATATAGCGCTTTGTTTTTTTTAACCATAGAGCTTACCAAAGCGCTTTACACTGTGTCCCATTCACACACACACACTCATACATCAATAGCAGCAGAGCTGCCATGCAAGGCACTAGCCTGCCATTGGGAGCAACTTGGGGTTCAGTGTCTTGCCCAAGGACACTTCGGCATGTGGAGTCGTGTGGGCCAGGAATCAAACCACCAACCCTGCAATTGGCAGCCGACCCACTCTACCACCTGAGCTACAGCCTCCCCACTCATTTAAAATAGGTGTGCCAAGCTTGTAGCATCATACAAAAAAAAACTTGAGGCTGTAATTGGTGCCAAAGGTGCTTCAACAAAGTATCGAGCAAAGGCTGTGAATACTTGTGTACGTGTGATTTACTTATTTTTTTCCCGTTTTTAATTTTTAATACATTTGCAAATATTTCAAACAAACTTATTTCATGTTGTCATTATGGGGTATTGTTTGTAGAATTTGAATCTGAAGAACATAATGAATTTAATACATTTTGGAATAAGGCTGTACATAACAAAATGTGGAAAAAGTGAAGCGCTGTGAATACCTTCCGGATGCACTGTACTTTGACAAAAATGACACAAATTCTAAAGTGTACAAATGGCCTTCAAATGTACAGTAGCAGAAATACTAGTGCCATGCAAGATCATTTAAAAAGTGATTTTCAACATGATCAGCACAACTTTGTGTTGAGACATCTGACTTGGTTGCTGTTCTCTTCTTCAAGAAAAAGATTCAGCCACACTTTAGAAAAGGGCTTCAAGTTGGAATCCAATGGCTTGACAGAATGATTGCACCCTTATAGCCTGAACGCTAAATCCCTGGCTGCCCATAAACAGGTATGACAGGGCGGAGGGCGATTATCAGGCTAATCAAGCCTCCGAGAGGGATAAAGGCACCCTTTATCCATAAGGTTGGAGAGTAACGGAATACATGTAACGGGATTACGTATTTAAAATACAAAATATAAGTAACTGTATTCAACTACAGTTACAATTTAAATCATTGGTCATTAGAATACAGTTACATTCAAAAAGATATTTTGATTGCTGAAGAGATTACTTTGCATTTTATTGTCATTTGTTTCATTTAATATTTAGTCCTTTCGGATGGAAAACATTTATACATATAAATGATGAGATCCAAAGGTGCATTTGAACAGCAGTGAAACACTTTCTTATGATGTGTCACATTAATACGAGCAGACATAGAAGTAAGTTTGAATAAAGTTTGGAGCAGAAGAAATAGAAATAAACCTTGTATAAATTGTCAGATTTACACTAAGATAAAATGCTTCTAGCCATTAAATGCACACGGTACCATGCACGATAAAAACATTTTATCAAGAAAATTCACGTCGTATCATAATTTCTTTTTTTCTAGTAATATCTTTGATATTAGGGCAAAAATCATATTCTTGATAATAATTATTTTATTGTTTTCTTGTAGAAATATCTAAAAATGCTTAAAACAAGATTAATTTGATTTATCTTGTTTTAGAAACAGCACAGCATAAGATATTTAGGTTTTTCAGAGAATGTATTTTTAACATGTGTATTTTGTCTTACTGTACTTTCAGAGTTTTTACAGTCAAAACAAGTGAAAAAAATCTACCAGTGCTGAAGAAGTAATCCAAAGTATTTAGAATACGTTACTGACCTTGAGTAATCTAACGGAATGTGTTACAAATTACATTGAACAGCATGTATTCTGTAATCTGTAGTGGAATACATTTCAATTTCAGGGTATGCCTCCCAACCCTGACCGTAACCATCCAAAACTGAAAGAGGAGGGGGGAACTGCTGCAGCTACAGGTAGTAATATGGTCAGATATTTATGTTCACGTTTACAGCTCAACGTATGCCCACTATTGCTGCTGCAAATATCTAATAAAAAGGTGCTTATGAGGTAATAAAATAATGGTTGATGGAGGAATGACATCATGACTTGACAATTAAAAATAGTAGTCATGTAACCCCTAGAAGCTAGTTTCAGTTGGATTTTACAGCTGGGTTCACATATTTCATCCGAAGCCCAGGTCTCTCCTGTGTTTTCGAGTAAATGACTGGAGTGTCCCTCCCCCACGGATTTCTGCACTTTTCTCATGCTTCAATAGACAGAGAAGGAGCATATTTTTCTAATCTATGCCTCCTGAATCTTTTTCCTTTTCATTTTTTTCTGCTTCAAGAGAAATCAGCCGGCTGGTTTTATTCAAACTAATGATCTGCAAAACAATAAAAAATGAGGCGATTAGCTACTTTTGTCGGCCAGTGCACCAGATTCGCTCTGTTACGCAGCTCCTTGTGAATTCTCTATGCATAACATGACAAAATAATTCTTCCATTCTGACACATACAAGAGCACCACAGTCATATGATGTGAACAAGTGCATATGTCCCTTTTCTGGGTCTTCCGCAGTTACAGACAGAAAGGAAAGAAATGCACAAGTTTTTGCCATCAGACCTGGAGCATATACAATACAGCAGAACTGATCACTCGGTCAGTCATTTGAAGGTATATTTCACCACCCAAATATGAAAATGTACTTCTGGCTATATGTAAAGAAAGAAGTTGTTTGCATATAGTCAGAATACTGCACATATTTAGATTGACATACTTGCATGTATTGCAAAGCGTCATTTTTGAACATGCAAATGCATGAACAAGATTTGAGAGCTACAGCGCAAGGTAATATTTCCCCTTGCAAAAAGATATTGAATGGCTTTAGAAGACTTGGAATATAGTGCACAAGACATAATGACTATTTTTAATAAGGCTGTCATATTAAATTGAGAAATTCTAATATTCGTCAAATTTAAGAAACAAAATAAATCAGATTTTGGATGTGTGCCAAGCACTGATGATGACAAGATTGCATTCTTTGGCTTAAACAGAGACAGTGTAACAAATAAAACAGAACAGCGGTGTCTCAGGATTCGTTTTAAAGGCTGAATTTCCTTTTAATTTGACACATCATCTAAAAAATGCATCGTTTCTGCGTGAGACACTGAAACAATAGTGAGACACGACGCAAGTCAAATACGTTCATCAGCTGTGATGTGACTGCCAAACTGCCAGTCAAAATGTCTCTTAAGATTAGTAATATTTCATCAGCTCTTTTATTGCATGAAAAACTGTAGCTTGTGTGACACAAGGGGGGAAAAAACCCTCAAAACTTTTATTTTGGCTTGGGTCCCAATGAGAGCATTTATTTCTATTCTATATACAGTAATTAACATGTACAGTAGACTGTCTATGGGCATGTTTTGTCAGAAAGATCTGTGGTTGTGTGGTCAAAACCACTAACCCTCTGGCTCCGGCGTTGCCTGTCTGTCATCTCTAAAAAGAAATCACACGAGTCAGCGAGGCAAGGAGAGAGGTCCTGCAAACACTGTTCTTTCATGTAATAACAGAGAAAAGATCCCGTCGTTTGCTGGACCTGTAGCCAAGAAGGGTAAAATCTCTCTCTCTGCTGAATGAAATCTTGTCAAAGAGGGCATTAAATATTGATCAGCCGAGAAGATGGTCAATAAGTAAGGATTCAGATGTGCTGCTGGGAGCCCGGCAGCCACAGTCAAGCACTGGCAAAATTGATATGGATCTGTGCAGGGACATATGAAGAAAACCCTGCTGCCCGCCAGAACTTAATACAAACACAATTCTCCACTTGCAAATACACTCAATACATTTACAGTAGATACACTCTGAAAGTTTGATATCAGTCGGAATAAAACAATAATTCGTATTTTGAAACTGCCATGCAAATGCTTAAATGGGGCTCGGCTTTATCCAGAGTGTATACATGTGCATACTTTAAATGCACATAATAATGCATTATGGACACTTTATATAATATCATGCAGTATAGATATCAATGATTGAGACAGATCGCTGACTATTGCTTTGATCTGTCACATGTTTCAAGCTCACTGCATTTATAGCCAACATTTTAAAAGGGATCATTTGACAAACCGCACACCAGACAGCACCACTCCTTCATTCAGACTGAAACGGTGAATGCAGACTATATAGGAAAACTCATCTTTTTGGGGTTTAGTAATTGCACAAAGCCATAGAGCGATCTTAATTCAATCCATCATGCAGACATACTAGATGTCATAGCGATGCCTCAGAAGTCAAAGAATGCAGGTTTCAAAGTGTTTTGGATGGGAATGTCCATTTTATTCACATCTATTTTCACACTATTTCCTTTTCCGATGTAAAAAATTGGTGTCACCTCAAATATTTGATTACACCTTGTGACAGGTATACTTGAAAAAACATATGAAGTCTGTAGCTCAACTAAGCAAAACCCAGATGTAGGTTATAATTGCTCATGTAAATGTCATTTTTGTTGTTCATTTTTCAGTTTTCTTTCTCACATTCCATGTATTAGTTGTTGACCTTTTTGCAATCTACAACTGTAGATTGCAAAAACAGTGTAAAATGTATGACCCAGCTTCATGCCACAGAGGAAATATTCTAAGATTATTCAAGCCAACGGTACATCTTCAATTTAGAACAAACACCAAATTATAAACAGCAAATGGTTCTAGATAAACCATAAACCAGTCTTGTAAGTTTAAGTTTAAATCTACTTCAAATCTAAAAATAAATAAATAAACCAATTCTGCAACGACTACATACTGTAATCTAAAAACCTGCAGGGGTCACTTTACTTCTTGTTCAGACACCTCAGTCTCCCCATGGGTAACAGCAGCACACTCTGTCTACAAACTTGTTTCATTTTAAACTTCCAGACACTCTCCGTTGATTGAGAAGTTTTTTGTTGTTTTCCAGACAGCGCTTGATAGCCAAGGGCAGAAGGGCAGGACACACGTCATTTATCATTTCCACAGCAGCTCGCCTTCTTAGGGACATCTGTGCAATCAGTGGACCATCAGCCCCCGAGTCAGGCACGGCTGCCTTCGTCCAATGCCGTAAACGATCATCAGAACAGAACAGTGACACTGACAACCTCAGCTGGACAAGAAATGAGAGAAGAGGGCTCTGCAGATTTTTCTTATTCCTCATTGTCATTTTATTTATGTCACTGTCTCAAGCAGGGGGCTTGTCTCTTTCCCATCAATCTGATGGTCTTATTTTCTAAAGGTATCGTCTTTTAGAACACAATTTATCAAGGGTGAACCACGTTCCTCTGTTGACTTCCGAGCTACTGACAGAAACATCTATGCCAGCTCAGGTGTAATAAATATGGCCAAATTATAATAATAATAATAATAATAATAAAAAAAGATACAATAAACCCCCTTAATGTTATGATAATGTGCATTTCCGGAGTTCCAGATCATTTATGAACAGTTTGATTTACTTGTTTGTTGTGGTCGTTACTTTGAACATTTTTAGAATGTGTTCTGAAAGATGTGAAATCTGAAAATGGCATATCAAGGTTAATAAATCTGTATAATAACAAGATGTTTAAACAGCAGCTGTTCTGTATTAGAGAAAAACAAACTCCCACCTCTAATGAAAAGATCTGTCCATCTGAACACCATCATGCTCTCAGCATCACGTCCTGATTTCACTTGCCTTTCCACAAAACCCTGAAGTTACGTGGTTGTTTTTAGACAGAGACTTGGCAGCAGTGAACAGAAAGTTAATGGATCATCAGAGATCAGACGGGGGTGCTGCCACCAGGGGGAGGAGGTGGAGGAAAAGGGAGAGTACTGAACAGAGAGCCCTGCATTATTTATCCAAAGGTAAAATTAATAAGGTCAGATTCATCATTGTCTCCTTTTTCTGCTGCTTGAATTTTTAATGTTATTCATTGGCTGAAAAGAGCATTCACCAGCCCGAGTTAGATCATCCATCAGGAGTTGATCCCTCACAGAGCTTCAGGCCTGAAAAGGATTATGGCTAACATGTCCTGAGTTCATGCCAAAAACTCTCATGCACAATACACAAGAACATGTTTAAATGCAGTAACCTGCACTGGGCTTCAGTCTTCTATTCTGCGCAACTTTCGCAAATTCTGGATATTTGAGAAAGCAGAGGTTGAATCAAAATCACAGTGTTTAACATAAATATTATACATTTAGATTGTTTAATCATTTATCAGATGCATTTAACCAAAACTACATAAATAAAAAAAATATTATGTGAAATTATAATAAGTATGTTCCAATTGCTTGTGTTGTAGGACATTTATTAAGTGTTGTGTAGTAACGGATTACATATAATCTGAATTATGAAAACAGATTACAAAAAAATTACATGGAATTAGATTACATTTTGAAACGTGCATAAGCAAATTAGATACTTTTATGGATTACATTTTACTAATAAGCCAAGGGCAATAACTTATTAATAACTAATAATTAAAATTAATAATTCGATTTATCAAAACATACAATGAGTAATCCAAAAGTAATCAGTTTACTGTTTACAATTTTAGTGGTGTAATTTGTAATCAATACCAGAATACATTTCAGAGGTAAGCTACTCAACACTTTGTATAAAGAGCTAAATGCATAACTGAAATCTTTGAAATTATAGTACATTATTATAAATTATAGTCCTATTTTTAAGTACATGTTGATTGTCACCAGCACAGTATTGTCTTTTTGTAGAAGTATATGCATTTGGATTCAGCCAGAAACAAAAGAGAGAGCAACACACATGGGGGGGGGAGAGAGAGAGAGAGAGAGAAATAGAGGAGAGAGAAAGAGTAGGCGCCCTGATCTTTACTCCTCTCTGCCTGGCTGGTGGCAGCAGGTGTGCCTATGTCTTGAGCTTATGGCATCAATTTAAATGACAGATAATTACTTTTGTGACAACGTGCCAATGAGATTAGGCTCAGGCAAACAACATAACAGCAATTTGCTCTGCTCTAGAGAGCAATAACACCAATCATAATTAAGAACTATGGCCAAAATAGCAAGCTGCGGCATACAGTTGAAAACAATTACGTTTTCCAAAAAAAGAAAGAAAAAAAAAACCCAGAAAAAAGGCGGTCTGCTGTGTGACGTGTCTCATGGGTCTTTTTCAAAATGACATAAAATGATTAATTAACTCATTAATCCTTCCCTTTTTCTTAAATAGATGTTGTCAAATACCTGTCAGCCTAATTTCAGAAAGCCATAGACAGGAAGCTCGTAACAGAGTTCTGCTGCAGTCCGTTTAGCTTTTCATGTCAAATTCAATCAAAGTCTCAATAATAAAGACTCGCTCTTCTGTTTCTGTAACATTCTGCAGTCATAACACTGAACAGAACAGCATTTCATTGTTAGTGTCATCTAGATCCAAAAAGCATCTAAATTCGGCCTCAAATTGTGCACCCCTTCTAAGTTGATGGAAATGATATTCTTTGTTTTGAAGGGCTGTTGTTTTAAACAGTTTTTAGACATTGAAAGTGTGTCAATCACCCAATTCATTTTGTTTTTAAAGACAACTTGAAGCGGCATTCGCAACTCATTACTTTTCTGCAATGTGACACATTTAGCGGTAGATAATGTAAAATGGCAATTATTTTTATACTTTAAGCCGAAAGTGGAATTACCAACAACATTTTTAAAGATAATTTGTTACAGTTTGTTTGCTTTTGGCAGTTTCAAGAATTAAGCATGTGTGACCAGAAAAGATAAAGTTAAAAGCCATGTCACATCACTCTATGAGCATTACTTCAACATCTATGCACATTGATTTGGTACTCGTTTTAATCTGGATCATCTGCTGTATGTAAATAATGATATGCTTTTAATGTTTCTGTTAATGTTTCACGAGGTAATATGTGAAAACTCAACAACAAAAAATAAATGTATATTACTTGGCTGCAATCATTGCTTCAATTTCACTTATTATTTCATGAAACAAACAGAATGGCAAATGAGCTAGCAGCTCCAGTTTAAAGGTAATGATCACCCATATCAGATGTGTATGACTTTCTTCTGTAGAACACAAACAAAACATATTCTAAAAATCTACAAACTTTACAAACTTGACATCTTCTAAAAATCTTTATTTGTGTTCTGCAGAAGAAATTAAGTAATATTAATCTGGGATGGCATGAGGGTGAGTTAATGATGAGAGAATTTTAATTTTTAGGTGAACTATTCCTATAAAGGGTTAAAAAGCATAAAGTAAAACTATCGGTTATCCATATCAGCCACAATGAGCTGTGAATTCTCGTTATTGGCCGAGAAATTAAATGTGCATCCCTACATTGCAGAGCACGACAATAGATGAAAATGACACCATTTTTAACAGGGATAGAGGAGCAGCTAGTGAGGGTTTAGTGTAGTACAGCTCTCCCTGCGAGATATTCTGAGGTAAGTGTTCCTAATCACAACAAACGACCCCTGTAATACACTGACCAGCCGACTGACACAAAGCTCTTCAGCGATCAGCCCACTGCCAGGAACAAAAGCATCTCCACCAGAGCGCTGAGGATGCAGTCCCAACATCGATTATGATAATACCGCACACCTTCAACTCTGACCGAGGAACGATCAGCCGAGGATAGTGGGCTCTTATATAAAGCCCACTCATGTTGCCTAACCAGGGGAATCTTCCACATAATTCATCATTAATATGATCCAACTGATTTGCAAAAATGCTTAATCTTCCTTCAGGACAGAGCTCAGGGTGGTACATCTGCCCTGTAGTGCAGTGAATCTTGGCTTCTCCTGGAATTGTCTCCCGGGATCAAAGCACCCAGCTAACAAAATGATTCTGTTACATACTGTAACGCGATTTAGATGGGCAAGGAGGAGGCGAGAACTGGCTTGACAATATAAATAATAGTTTAATAAGAAACTTAAACAAAAGACAAACACACACACATGATGGACATGTCCGTAAATGATCTCTCTCTCGTCACACCACCGTCCGCAATCGGCCTTTATCCCTCTTGGAGGCTTAATTAGCCTGATAAGGGATCGGGTGTGTAAAATCACGACCCAGCCCCGCCTTCCACCCTGTGACACATACGTAATCTTGATTCCCTGAGACGAAGGGAACGAGACTTTGCGTTTATTAAAGCATCTGGGAGCACCTTCTTACACACATATGGGAGTGCCTTCTTCAATAACGTTTGAGCCAAAAGTTGTTGAGTGGGGTGTTCGCTGTCCTTTTCTGCATATTGCAGCGCCGTTTTGTGGTCCGTTCTGCATAACGCGGTGGCACATTTTAGCCTATCGCGGACCATTCTACCCTTTTCGCGGTTGACCCACCGACCCTCTCTGGTTTTCATGATGGACAGTCCGCCCTGATTGGCCACAAAGTGCGTTGGCCCACCAGGAAAATGCCAGGTATGCCAGACTACCAGTCTAGCCCTGGCCGTGGCCCAGACAGTGAATGCAGCTCTCATGCTGATCTGACGGCACTTGTGGAACGACATCTTTAAATAGATGCGAACACATAAGCAAAAAACTATTTTCTATATTTCTATCACACAAAATACAATAAACAATATGCAATTGCTTTGTAACGATACACAAAACCTGCCAGAGCGCTGCGGGGAATCAGGATGCCGAGGTCCGTTCACCAGCAAAGCGTCACGCGGCAAGCTTGAGTGATGTTCGCCGGAGTACTACGGGGGAGCGGAAAGTCTTCCTGTTAAGTTTTAACCCGCTGACTCATGTATATCGATGGCGAGGGTAGAGGACTACTAGACAAGAGATGATTGTTGTCTTGAAGGAAGAAATTCGGAGAATTGTTTTTAATAGAAGACAGCTTTGCATAAAAACGGGCGGTGCTCAAACACCATAGCCAATATTAGAATATTGCCATTATTGTAGAGAGATTTCAACTAGCTTGTGTAAGAAGGCACTCCAATATGTGTTAATAAACGCAAGGTCAAGTGTACTGAGTTGTAAGGGAAGCTCAGTTACCACAAGCCAAATCAGAAATGCGCATCTCTTCTAAATATTCATTTATGTATATCAGTAACCATTTGATGCATGTTGTACATTTCTACACCGTGAAAATAGCTTGTATTTGATACAAATTCCATTTTCGTCAGCAAGAGTGATATGTATTATGGTGTCAAAATAAAAGTTCCTCAAGAAATGTGAATGAAGGAACCTGACGTCGTCCTTGTTTCCTGTTCTTTCTGACAACAAAGTACATGAATACGACATATTCGTAATTATCACTTCAGAAGTGGGAAGTAGGAAAATTCTGATAGCACATGAAGGCAACATAGATCTCCACATTTCCGTGCTAAGCAAGCCATGTGATAAGATGCATGAGCTGACTATCTCAGAAGCAGAGGCAACTGAGATTCATCCTCCGCCACCCGGATCGAGGCGAGTCACTGGACTACCACAAGGAATTTATCGCATTGGGAATTGGGCATGCCAAATTGGGGAGAAAAATGTTTTAACACTGGAAAAGTTACATAATTGAGCTTTAAGAAAATAAGCAGCCATTCTGTGTGGTATCTACCAATGGGAGTGAACACTTAATCAGTTTCTAGTTAAAGGGGTAGTTTACACAAAAATGTGACAAAAGTGTGACATCATTCTCTCCTTTCTGTTGTTCCAAACCTGACCTTTCTTCTGTGAAACACATAAGGAGATACGAATTGACAGAAGTGACACACAAGGAGGATTGACTAAGGTTGTCTTTCTACAGTAGACTTTTGTGTTCCACTGCAGAAAAACTGTCATATAGGATTGGAACAACATAATAGTGAGTAACTAACAATCAAAATACACTTATAACATTAAAGGCACCACCATCCATTTGGTGACCTTCAGGGATAAAATCACTGTCAGCGTGAACAGGGTTTAACTAACATTCTTGACACAAGCACAAAGCTGTGACTTGTGTTCTCGTGGGGTTTTTTGAGATCAAGACAGAGAAAAAAGTAATTCCCACTCATTTTCTCTGTTTCTTCTCCTCCGACAGCGTGTGTGACTGCAGCATGTCTGCTCTCATGACTATCCTAATCTTCTGTCTCCCGGTAAATGAACATTCAGAGGCAAAGCTGGAAGAAATAACAGCACATTCGGCGATCGCATCAGCCAAGGCCTTGAGGAGAATGGGCTCTGCGAAAAGCATCTGTTCCTCTGAGAGAAGTTTGTCATGGCCCTTCAGTAATGTGGACCATACACTCCCTAATCCAGGTGACTTCCTGCAGAACTGAATGCTCACAGCCTCCCCCAGTGGCTGACAGGAGAATCGCCGCATATTCTATCTGTCTCCCTTTGAGCTCCAGGCTGTTATTCAGCACTGACATTTCTCAACCAATCAATACCTCATCATTGGCAGCAACAGTGCCTGATCCAATCCTTCAGAAATAGCAGGAGCTCAAAGTACACAGATGGCATTTGGTTTATGTGCGCGTGCAAACATCATCTCTTTCACTGCCATTATAGAAAGAACATTTACATGTCAAATTGTTTATTAATTTATTTCATTATCAAATTCACCATAGCTATCAGAGACATTTATATCTCGATAAGATCTCCTCATGCATGAGAATGGAGCAATTCTCCTTTCTTCAATGCAAATCATTCAAGTGAAAAACATTTACACCCACAAACACAAAAGTGCACAAAAGTCTCAATGTCAAACACTCAAATGTCACTCACAGTTCATAAGCTAATCAGCCTAGAACCCAGAGAGAAAAGGCGAAAGAGGGAGAGAGAGAGAGAGAGAGAGATAGGGAGAGATGCACTTTCATTCATTCCAGACAAAGCTATTTAAAGAGAGTGAGATGGAGTGATAGAGACGGGGAAGACTCCATAGTGAAAATGAGCATGATATAAGCCTGTAGATAAAACAAGCCATTCAAAGCCGTTTCCTCTCCAATAAACACACGCAGATTTACAGTTACATCTCAGAGCTGTCAGTCAGCCTGAGTGACAGTCGCTCCCTTATCAACGAGTCACAAAAACAACTTTAAGCCCTCCCTGTCTGCCTTCCTTCCAAATATGCTTCTGTCTCATTGTTTTTAAATAAGATAACATCAACGTATTTCCCTTCCACACATACGTTTGTTTCATGGGTTTTTCTGCCTATTAAATGATACTTTGTTTCAAAATTATGAAAAACTGGAACCCAAAAGTTTGTTTAATACACATTTTGTTGGACTAGACTCCACATAGCAGAGTACACACAGATAACACACTGCACCAACCATGCATGACCGGTAACCGAACTTACAGTGGCATCTGAAATATGTGGACTCTTAAGCCACACTTAAAATATGACAGTATGAAACCAAATGATATCTGCAACAAACATAGCTGAATAACTGACCGGGCCAGTGAGGCTGTAGCTCAGGTGGTAGAGCAGGTTACCACTAATCAAAAGGTTGGTGGTTCGATTCACACGACTCCACATGCCGAAGTGTCCTTGGGCAAGACTCTGAACCCCAAGTTGCTTCTGCCTTGCTAGCACCTTGCATGGCAGCTCTGCCATCATTGGTGTGTGTGTGTATGGGTGAATGAGACACAGTGTAAAGTGCTTTGAATACCGCTAATGTTAAAAAGGCACTATATAAGTGCAGACCATATATGCTTAAATATGTGGGCCCCAGAGCTTACAACCCCTCTCATAGGACCCTGTTTCTAATTAAATTTTTTGAGCAACTCTTTAACTATTTGATACATGACTATCTAAAGCCTCAACATCAGGTCTGCAATGTTTGCAGAAACAAAAGATGAAAGGGACTGGATCTAAGTGCATGCTTTTAACTAAATCTCAGAAACCAAAAACATGAGAACAGAACAAACCAGTACAGCCATGAATCGATGAGAACTGACCATGAACAGAGGAAAACACAGGGATTAAATACACAGAGACTCATGAGCAAACAAGGAACACCTGGGACTAATGCACACAAGAACCAATTAACAAATACAAGGAAAAGAACTACAAAACCCATTATCATACAAAAGATACAAAGTGAACAATAAACAAACATAGTAACCCCTGTTGGTCGCCAAGGTAATCCCTATCAGTAGCTCAGGAGGTAGAGCAGCAGGAAGTGGAGATTTAGGGGGTGGGGGCACAGGAAGCGGAGCCAAAGGAGAGGAATGGTCTCATGGAATGGAGACTCAGGGGTCGAGCACTGGGAAGCATGGAAAATGGAAACATAGCACTAGGGAGCAATGCACTAGGGAGCAAGACAGCTTGGAACACAGAGGGCTCAGAGGCCAGGGAAGCTGAGATTTCAATGGGTAGAGCCATTAGAAACTCAAGGGGTGGGTGGGAGGCTGCTGGGCACTGAACTGACCGCTAGCTTTTATCTGACACGTGATGGCCACTAAACTGAGCAACAGACTGGCCAATAGCTGCTGGGAACTGGACAGGCTCATCAAAAGCCTCAGGGAACTGGATAGGCTTGTTGAGAGCCTCCATGGCAGGGAGCCCTGGCAGCGATTGGGGAATGGCCTCCGTGGCCGGGAGTGCTGTAAGTGACTGGGGAACGGCCTCCATGTCCGGTGGTGCTGGCGGTGACTGGGGAACAGCCTCCCTGGCCGGGAGCGCTGGCAGTGACTGGGCAATGGCCTCCTTGGCTAGGAGCATTGTTAGCAACTGGGGAATGACCTCCCTGGCCGGGAGCACTGTTAGCGACTGAGGAATGGCCTCCGAGGCCGGGAGTACTGGCAGCGACTGGGGAATGGCCTCCATAGCCATGAGCGCTGGCAGCAACAGGGGAAGGCCTCTGTGGCTGTGAGCGCTGGCAGCAGCAGGGTAATGGCCTTCATGGCCAGTAGCACTGGCAGCAACTGGGGAACGGCCTCTGTGGCTGGGAGCACTGGCAGCGACTGGAGAATGGCCTCCGTGGCCAGGAGCGCTGGCAGTGACTGGGGAATGGCCTCTGTGGCTGGGAGCACTGGCAGCGACTGGAGAATGGCCTCCCTGGCCGTGAGCGCTGGCAGCAAAAGGGGAATGGCCTTCATGGCCAGGAGTGCTGGCAGCAACTGAGGAACAGCCTTCGTGGCCAGGAGCACTGGCAGCGACTGGGGAACGGCAGCATCTGGGGAATGGCTTCCGTGGCCGGGAGGGCTGGTAGCGACTAGGGAACGGCCTCAGAGGATGTGAGCAATGGCAGCGACTGGGGAACGGCCTCCATGGCCATGAGCACTGGCAGGGGAATGGCTTCCATGGCCAGGAGCATTGGTAGTGACTGGGGAACGGCCTCCGTGATACAAAAGATACGAAGTTAACAATAAACAAATATAGCGACCCCTGGTGGTCTCAAGGGTAAACCTTACCAGGGCTAGTCAACTGGAGGCCCAGCAATTATCTTTATCTAGCCCTCACATCTTAGGCAACAAAAGAGAAATCGATGATGAAAAATGAATGAAAAACAAAAATGTACTGAAAATAATTGCTTTTATTTACTATTCTTGAAGTGTCAAACAAGTGTGTCTAATCTATTCAGGGTCGGTAGTGCTCATAAAAACAGTGATAACGTAAAACTGAACCTGCAAATATCCTGGTAATATTTGGTTTTACATACAGCTGTGAATTAGCCATCACAGTCATGAACAGAATCAACATTGATTCTTTTACCAATGATTATCTGCACAAAAATCTGGCTCATGCACTACCTATTGTGTGCAAATTTTTCCCTCACTGAGTAGGATTGTACTTTATAGAGAAAATGGAAGAATAAACATTTGATCTCTTTTATTCTTCAAAAAGAAAATTAAATGTACTTCCTTAAGCAAAAATTAAATTTTTATATGACCATTTTTACAAATGTGTTGATATTGTAATAGGTCTTGTTTTTCAGCCAGATCTTATGAAGGAATTTATGGCCAGACCATATAGAGTATATCCTATGACTATTTTAATATAAATAAACACAGGTGTTTTTTATGTGACATGGTACTTGCGATGAAAGTGCTAGCTAAGATGAATACAGAAAAAGGACTATAAACTACAAGTTTTCATATGGATGATCTGGCCCCTGCAAGAAAGTTAAAGAGCCCTGTTCTACATCATCACAATGTGTATGAGATGTCTGCTGTTTCCTGGTGAAAGTTTCCATGCTCTTCTGGAAGTAGAAGGCCTTATTATATAATTTCCAAAATAGATTTAAGGAATGTTCTGGGTATAAAATACAAATTAAGCTCAATTGACAGCATTTATGGCAAAATGGCATAATTTATGGCATTTACCACATAAATAATTTTGTCTCATCCCTTGTGTATTTAAAAAAAAAAAAAAAAAAAAAAAAAATATAATATTATCAGTATATCAGAATATTCATCAGTATTACTGATGAATTTGATGAAGGTACCAAGATGATCTGAAGGTGTCGTGATCTTAATCTTGAGGTCAGACAGCACTTGCAAAATGTCCAAGAGAAGAAATTTGGATCAAATTATAACAAAACTGTCAGCTCAATCTGATGATGAGAGAGGGGCTACCCAAATGTGCCAGAGTTTCTAATGTATGTGTGATCAAGTCAAATTAATTGGAGTAGTACTCAGTCCTGTGCTGTTTGCTGCTGCAAGCCAGAAGACATAACTCTTAATTCTAGTGCTGTCATCAGGAGTGACAGAGAGCCCTGCATTTGAATCAATTAAATTCCTGTCCAAATGCAACTAGAATAATTTACAGTCCCATATCTCTGCCAGGAGTTTAGCGGAACACTTAATTACCTGCCTGAAAAGGTGTTTTTACAATTAAATACTTGGTGGTATGCCAAGATGCTCAATTCAGTTTTTCAGTTTCTACTTCTGGCTTACTTACAGATTCATGCACTCAAGGAGTCCATTGGCCTCAATTACTATAAATTTATCAACCAATTAGCTTTTGAAAATGTCAATATGAAACTGCATTTTTTCATTTAAATGTCAACATCCTTCAATGTAATTCAATAGGATTTTTACACTTGTTTTATCGTCCACAAAGTGAAAATCAGATTGCTTAGACAAGTAACTTACCTCTCCTCAGTAAGCCACACAATGTGAGGAGGTCTCATTCATGTCTGTAGAACAATTTCGTTTTTTTTCAATCCTTAACCCCAAGTAATGTAATATTTATTCCTGATATCTAATTGGATATTGTGTAATCTTTACAGGAAATCACACAAGGAGCTCCAGGGGATGTAAACTCCAGCAAGATTGACTTTAAATTGCTCCAGGCCAACATTAATCCTATTGGTAATCATAATAGTCCTACAAGGTGCTCTTAAATATCCAGTTTTTGTTTTGTGTTATCTTGGAATCCTTTCAGAAAATGTCCACTAAGAATTGATTGCAGATTATGCTGATAATTCCATTAGGAATATAGTACAAATATCCTGTAAAGTTCATTTAGGATTTATCAGGTTTAGATCTCTCTCACACACACACACTTCTCTTTGTACTAGTTTGTCAGCACATTTTATTACATATAGTTTATCTCTCACACACAATTTTCTCAAACAGTATGCTTTTGTAGGCTGTGAGCTGTGGCTAAAAACTTTGCTAAAAAAGAACAGAACCAGGAGCACAGATCCTTAACACAAAATTACCACATCTCCCTTCCCTACCCACAGTACATGGGGATAAATGCTGTCTGACTGGTGTTTTCCAAACTGGGGCATGTGAGGTGACAATGGGGGTACGCAAATAAAATTCTGAGATTTACTGTTCTTTTGATTTCATCACTGTCTTTAAAAACATTCAAACCCAGTTCATGCATTTCTAACTGGCAAAAAATTATTTGGTGTGCCTTCTAGTGTAGAGACACCAAAATAGTTGTGTCATAAAGGTCAGATAAACTAGGGTGACCATACGTCCTCTTTTTCGGACCTTAAAAAAGCATCTAAATTTGCGAAAATGTCCGGATTCGGATTTAGTTGCATATGCATCTGGTCTAATACTTTGTGTGTGTGCGTGCATATTTGCATTGCTTCAAACCCTCTTTGTAAGTCATACCTTCTCGCATACCAATTGGTCGATTATAAGAGGCTTGCAGCAACTATTGGCCAAATTCCTTTCTCTCAATCGCTCCACAAACGCGCGAAGTGCAGTTGTGTTCGGCATCAAACAGTTGCTTGACAGTAGCAGCAAATGACATCTGAGTTGAAACAATGCCCAAACAAAAGTGCAAATTTACAGAAGATTTGCACCAAAAATATCCATGATTTCGTCCAGGTCGAGATCCGTGGGAAGCAGAATGTATGACAT
Organism: Xyrauchen texanus; assembly: GCF_025860055.1. Classification (NCBI taxonomy): domain Eukaryota; kingdom Metazoa; phylum Chordata; class Actinopteri; order Cypriniformes; family Catostomidae; genus Xyrauchen; species Xyrauchen texanus. Next base: position 8,468,304 of record NC_068319.1, on the reverse strand, counting down.
GTGAAGTTGGCACTTATGTGCACACATACACATCAAAGGGGGCTTGACAATAAAAACCACTTGACTTGACTTGACTTGAGCACCTGCCCCTTTTCTTCCTGAGAGAAAGTTTTTTTTTTTTTTTTTTATAAATTAATATTATTTATATATATTCCTGTTTGCGCACAGCTTCCCTGTCAAACAAATATATTTATAGAATAAAAAGTCTAAATATTAGGTCGGGAGATGAGACTTTGTCGAGTTCCGATGCCCTCTCTCTCTCTCTGCGCAGCACATATAAGAAACACAGACAGCAGCCCCAGTGTTTTTCTTGGCTTGTGTGGAGGTGAGTGGTGATGAACAAAAGACTAAGCTACCAGTGCCTTGACTTTACAGCTAATTAGCCAAAAGAAAATATAGTTAACTTGTGTCTTGCTAACATACAAGACTCATGAGCTACTAGCTAATGTAATAAGTTATCTAAAGCTAAGGAAATACATTGTGGCCATTCAGGCTAATGTACTGTCCTTAATGGAGACACTACAGGTGAATACAGTCAAATTTGTGTCTAATAACGTCATCCCAATCGCCATACTGATATGCAAATTAGGCGTTAAGTAGTTAAAATGCGCTAATTTGCATACATTTGACAAGGCACTGCAGGTGAATAGGATAAACAAAATAACTAAAGCATATCACCACAGAACTTCCCCAGTAGGCTAAATTACGTCCATCAAGAGTCTTTTCCCCTGAAATGTTATGTTTAAATATGCAGATTAGCTTGTTTTGGTTCATTTAGATTAGAAGAAATCTACAGATTTCAGACAGAGGGAAGTAGGCTTAAAACAAACACCATCTAAATGTGTATTTTAAATTATGCATTTATATCATATCCAGCATGCACATCTAAATCGGTAAGCCATTTATTCAATGTGTATGATTAATATAGCATGTACAAAACATGTAGCCTACAAATATAACGGTGTTGAATACACATTTTTAAAATACCTTGTGTGAATGCTATCTACGCGTTTGAGACGGGGGACGCAAATGGATGTTTGGAGAGGTACGCTACTGTAAAAATGTGGGAACCACTGGACTATTCTAAAAAATCTCTTGGGTTAAGGGAATAAGAAGCGCGAGACGATGATTCCAACACAGCAAGAAAAAAAAAGAAAAATAACTTCTATAAACAAAAAAATACTCGCTCAGTAGCAATAACGGAAATATTGAAAACTCGCAAATAAATAAATCAAAGGTGGCAAACAAGTGAAAGCGGCTTTCAGTTTGGCTCACTCCCCCAGCCGCTGTCTCTCCTTAAATGCTTCTGCCACTCCTCACTGAAACACAAGACAGGTGTTAAACAGGTGGAGATCATTCATAACAAATTTTCCCCAGCCTCACTCTCCACAGCACTGCATTAGGCCACGCCCCCGCCTCCACAACCACGTTGATAGAACCACAATTTTTATGTTGCCCTTTCCAAACATTGAACCCATGACCTTTGTATTTTCAGACCACTTTCTAAACAACTAGGTGACAAGCAGCCACATTTAACTTTTTGCGCACCTCACAGAGAAATACCATTGCTCCCATTTATGCTGTGGCTGGCAGGTCAGTAAGGTGATCCATCAGTGATTGCCACTCTCATTGACTGCCGAGGGCTTTGGGCTGTCTTTTGGGATTACAGGTTATAGAGCCTCTGCCTTTCCTATTTAAGGTCCAGCACCTCTCATTGCCATGTTCAAACCCCATCTCCTTGCTAAAGCCATCTCTCTTATCAGCCAGATTACCGTCCTGCTGATTGTTTGTGAACAATCACTGCTTCCATTATTATGGAGGTTTATCTGCGGGTCGCCCCGCAGAGACGTGGCATCAAGATGAGTGGTTTTGTACCAAAACAGTGTGACCTGTTATAAGAGGCAGAGGCAAGGTCATCGCTTTCAAATGACATCAAACCCAATCTCCAATACCTCTTTTGTTAGCTGCACGTTGAGGAAGAAAATGGAAGGAAAATCTGTGGCTTTTCCTCAGGGGTGAGCAACAAACAAAAAAGCTCCCTTCGTTTAACCCTTTGGCTTTGCAAGCGTTCTCTTGATGGCCTCTTTTCAGATGCAGCTAAGATGTTGACCCCTGAAATATAGAAGAATAATCTCAATACTGTGCAAAGAATAGCGCAATTCTCAAGGACATGGCAAAAGTCATTGAAAGCAGGGACATGCAAAACTACATACAGTATTTCCAAAATCCACTAGCCGGTGTTTTGTCTGCACAACTGCACGGTCTTAAGGAAGTCCTGCATAATTAGGCTGGTTTAGGGTCATGTCTTCCAGACACAGATCAGACATGTATTTTAGAGATATATTTAAGCTATAAGTACAGCCCTTAAATAGGGTAACTGACAGATATTTCAAAACTATAAATATCTCTTTTTGTTGCACAAAACTATCAAAGTTCTCACAAAAAGATGGAGATTAAGGAGAACATAACAGGAACATTTCTTGCAGCAGGTGATTTGTCTGACAGTAAAATTGTCTTGAAATGTATTATGGGTGGTGAATTGTTGCAAAAGTGGTGTTTTGTTGGCATTAGTGGCAGCACTTTAAAAGGGATCAGTTTAGAGACGCATGTTCTCAAAGAGGTATTTTACTGTCTGCTACAGACCTATACAGTAGCCTACACTTCTTAGAAAAAAAGGTTATTTGGGGTATATAGAACCCCAGGGTTCTTTACTCGGCTCCAAAGAACCCTTTATGTCAAAAGGTGATATTTACAAAGATTTACAGAAATAAGAACCCTTTTTGCACAAAAGGGTTCTTTGGGTGGACATTTGCTTAATGTGAGTATATATGTATGTACACTCACCTAAAGGATTATTAGGAACACCATATTATGCTGTGTTTGACTCCCTTTCGCCTTCAGAACTGCCTTAATTCTACGTGGCATTGATTCAACAAGGTGCTGAAAGCATTCTTTACAAATGTTGGCCCATATTGATAGGATAGCATCTTGCAGTTGATGGAGATTTGTAGGATGCACATCCAGGGCACAAAGCTCCCGTTCCACCACATCCCAAAGATGCTCTATTGGGTTGAGATCTGGTGAATGTGGGGGCCATTTTAGTACAGTGAACTCATTGTCATGTTCAAGAAACCAATTTGAAATGATTCAAGCTTTGTGACATGGTGCATTATCCTGCTGGAAGTAGCCATCAGAGGATGTGTACATGGTGGCCATAAAGGGATGGACATGGTCAGAAACAATGCTCAGGTAGGCCGTGGCATTTAAACAATGCCCAATTGGCACTAAGGGGCCTAAAGTGTGCCAAGAAAACATCCCCCACACCACTACACCACCACCACCAGCCTGCACAGTGGTAACAAGGCATGATGGATCCATGTTCTCATTCTGTTTATGCCAAATTCTGACTCTACCATCTGAATGTCTCAACAGAAATCGAGACTCATCAGACCAGGCAACATTTTTCCAGTCTTCAACTGTCCAATTTTGGTGAGCTCTTGCATCCGCATCCGCCTCAAGGTTGTGCGTGTTGTGGCTTCACAAATGCTTTGCTGCATACCTCGGTTGTAACGAGTGGTTATTTCAGGCAAAGTTGCTCTTCTATCAGCTTGAATCAGTCGGCCCATTCTCCTCTGACCTCTAGCATCAACAAGGCATTTTCGCCCACAGGACTGCCGCATACTGGATGTTTTTCCCTTTTCACACCGTTCTTTGTAAACCCTAGAAATGGTTGTGCGTGAAAATCACAGTAACTGAGCAGATTGTGAAATACTCAGACCGGCCCGTCTGGCACCAACAACCATGCCACGCTCAAAATTGCTTAAATCACCTTTCTTTCCCATTCTGACATTCAGTTTGGAGTTCAGGAGATTGTCTTGACCAGGACCACACCCCTAAATGCATTGAAGCAACTGCCATGTGATTGGTTGATTAGATAATTGCATGAATGTGCTATCCGGTGCTGCACCAACATACATATGTGATTTACTGACTATGTACACTCCCCAAAGAAATCTTAGATTGTGTAATCAGCTTCTTTTAACTGTTCCACGCTTTCGCTGCAAAACCAAGGATGGCTGGGCCTTCTCTGCCGCTGCTCCTAAGCTCTGGAACAGTCTGCCCTTCGCTGTGAGGTCTGCTCCGACACTAACAAGTTTTAAATCGGCTCTTAAAACGTATTTATTCTCTAGTGCTTTTAATTAAACTGCTTGATTGATTGTATATGAATCTTTTGAATGAATTATATCAGGTGCTAGATGTATAAACCTGTCTTTTGCCTTGTCTATTTCAATGCTTTTAAATTGCATATTGTAATATTGTACAGCACTTTGGCGCAGCTCTGTTGTTTTTAAATGTGCTATAGAAATAAAATTTGACTTGACTTGACTTGAATGAGAAATTGAACAGGTGTTCCTAATAATCCTTTAGGTGAGTGTATGTGTACACTATAAATCCCATTATTGAAAGTTTTATTTATAAATAGTTATGAACACTACACTACTTTTGCATTTGCATTTCATACTGCAGAAAAATGACAATGTACTTCTACAGCTTTGGGTTTGATTCGAAAAGGATAAATGACAGAAGATCAGATCAAGTGCCCTTTCTCTTTTAGACGACAAGTTTATCTTAATATTAATATAGCCTACAGTCTATGGTGTAGTGTATTACAGACTCATAATTCAACAAAAATGCAAAAAAAAAATAAAAAGTGTAGGCTTATATTATAAACAGAAAACAACTTAAGCGTTTGCGCTCTCCTATCTACATAGCTCAAATGCGCATTTAACCCGCGCGCTCGCTGACGCGCAGCCGCGAAAGTGATCAAAACGCGCGAGCGTCCTATTTCCAGTTTTAACGGTCACGGAAAGTCGGTTGAGCTGAAAACTTGAGGACGACGTTACCTTGGTAAATGAGAGAAATAAATTAACTTGTTGATTAATTTTATAATTTTATGTATTTATTTTGACCTAACTACTTGTTGACTTGCACAAATAATAGCCTAATTGTCCACAAAATTGTTTTGTCCTGGCCTGCTATATATCCGTCAGGAGGTCTGTTATTTCAGACTTAAATCACAAAAATCTCTATTGTGGATTGAATTGTAATCCTGATACAAGGTTATGCTATAATTAAATTTTCTTTGCATCTAAGGTTTCTTTGACGAAACAAGATTCTAGGACCACATCACAAAATGTAATTGAGCCGCCTGCACTGATATAAAGAGATTAATCAAGCTCTATTCAAGAGTGCGAATATGTCAAGTGTCCAAAGTCAGAGGAAGTGATGGAAATGTTTCATCATTTGCAGTTTTATTGTCACGTAGCCTGCAAAAATATAATAATTATGTTTTTTTATTTTTATTATTATTATTGAAGATGCCACATAGGTTTTAGCAAAGGCCTTCACCCAACTCAGAGAGTTGTCTACAGATGTTTTTAACATCCCTACAGTATGTTAAAAACATACTGTAGGGATGCACCGATATTAAATTTGTTGGGCAGAGATCAATACCGATTTTAACAAAAACCCATAGCCAGATAGATTTACTGTACCTTATTTTGTCATTAGATCACTGTTTTACTTTGCAATTATTCTTTAAAAATCGACAAATTGATACAAAACTGTTTGCACTCTTCTAACAATAAGTAATTTCCATTGAACATGGACTGGATCTGTTGAACACATGACAGGACAATATTTTTAAGAGAGCCACAATGAAAAATAAATAGAAGATTAAAAAAGAAAACAAAAAATAACTAAATAGGGTAATTAGTTCAAGCAAGACGATTGATATGAAAAGGTTTTTTTTAATTCTAAAACATATTTGCACTTCAAAACAACAGAAATCACATTTTACATGTATGTACTCTAAATAATAGAACATTACAAATTCATACTATACATACGTTGGGTAATTAAATGGAAATGTCAACCATGGAAAAATAAAAAGTTTAAACAAAAGGAACAAATGCCCCTTTTGTATTATAGTGGTATAATAGATGATGGATAATGCCGTCCAGACCAATAGAGGGCGCCACTTGCACACACAGCATTGACTGAAGTGCTGAATGCAGCCTTTTAAGGTTAAATAATCACACAAGGCTATGCAATTTTAATTTTAATTCAATCAATCATGCAGCTTGAATCATACTGATGTCTCAGTTGTCAAAGTCTACTGGTTTCAAAGCGTTTTGGATGGTTTCCCTCATGTAGCCTATAGGTAAGTGCCTTTTCACAACTGTCACATCCGTTTATGGCAGATTTTCCGCATTAACATAAGAATGAGCTTTTAAACATTACGTGTTTACTTTCTGTAGAGTGCCAGCCCTTCTACATATTGAGGCTATTATTATTTCTAGATTATGCATTTAAATTCACAGAGCTTTTACAAAATGTGTTAGTATTTATTTATAAATCAACCATCTGTTATTGATATAGGTGTTTTCATGTTTATAACCGATAGGCTGATATTTTAATTTGGTCAAATATTAGCCGATGAATATTGGTAGCCGATTCATTGGTGCATCCAATACATGTAAATATATTAAAGCTATAAAATCACACTTACCAACTAGTCATTGATGGACAACTATTGAACCATCTTGACCCATACCTATAGTGAAGGTTTGCTCCTTTTTAAAAAGCCAATCATTTTCAAATTTCAAAAGCATTACAGATCACTTATACTGATGTTATTAGATTCTTTTAAATATTGCTGATTTTGAAAACTTTTCTACTGTGAAATAACCAGCTGGTGGAAATCCAGTCTGTATTACATACAATACAAACCCTCTTCAGCCTACAAATACTCTCTACACACAATGTTGTGATTAATGTATCAGGATGATTTCCCTTTTTTTGATTCCTGTAATAAAACACTTTACCATTCAGAGTAATGAAATAATGGGTGATACCAGAGTGAGCTGCTTTTTTTTCTTAGTTATTCCCACCCATTGGGTAGATAGAGAGAGAGACCATAGAATGGTCAAATCTAGACGAATGAGGCAGCTGATTGGAACATGCCTTGACTCTGCCTCCATAAAGCACTGCTGTGCACTTGTGTCACTGAAACAAACACTCAAGTGCCTTTGTTCTTCCACCCATGTCACAGGTAATCTTGTTCTGTCTTAGTCATACTGGCCTGTGCACTGAGAGGCCTCATCACTCTTGCCTGGACAGAGAAAAACAGACAGGAAAGGTAGCAGAAAGGCCGCACAGGGAGGAGGGATACTGTCAGTTCTCGTCTGAAGGGAAGGACTTGAGGGGGAAAATGCGAACAGGCTTCGGTCATCTTCATACAAGGGAAAGATCAGTGCAACTCCACCTATTGCACAGATTTGACAATCAGATTGGAGAGAGTACCACTGAATAATAATACGATGGAACAAAATTATTTGTTGAACTACAGTAATACTTTTCTTTTTTCATCAGGAGAGCGTTTGATGTTACATGGCTCACTGATGAAAGCACCTGTTCCATGAACAGATGCTGTAATTTAGAACTGATAATCAAAAACTTCAGCTGAATGTCTAATGAATTCACTGTTTTTTTAGAGGCTAACGAAAGTAAAAATCTCAAAGAATCTTAATGCAGCTCTTTCATCGCAATGACAGTTTATAGTGACAACCTGTCAAGCTCCTTTAGCTTTTGCAGCCTATTTGAGAGTATTACGGTGAGACATGTGGTAATTCTAAATATGAGGAATTCTAAGACTATCTGTGCTGTGGTGCAATGATAGCAGACATGCTCTTGGATGGTTTGATATGCAGCGTTCATAGGGGTAAGGCAGGTTTGAGTCCAGACTGAAACATGTCCCAGTCCTTCTTTTCCAAAAAAATGCTTTGTCCCTCCAAGGCAACAAACCCTCAAAACTGAAACCGAGTCTCAATATAATCGTCACTCCCATCTGAGGGTCAAGTGTTTGTTTGAGAGCTACTAAAACTATTATCTCATAGAACACCATTAAAAACCTTGATGAAAGCGTATGACTTTCACCATACAGCCAAACTAACACTAAGCATGCAGCTCCACCTACTGGACACGTGCAGTCATGACACCAATGCAACTTCTTTCGGCTTCTCCCGTTATGGTTCAGCACAGCGGACCATCCGTGATCCGTATATTTGACTTTGCACAGGTTTTTACACCGGGTGGCCTTCCTGACGCAACCTCCAGTGAATGAGGAACTCTAGAAGCTGGAACAACTAATACTAATAATACTTAAGTCCATCCGTCAAGACTTTCTATACCAAACAGGCATCAGACACAGTTTAAAAGAAAGATTAACACAATTTCCTTCTAATAATCTCAAGATCCAGCCTTATTCAATTCAATGTCATTATCTACATGGCAGTTTTGAGTAGGAGTTCAAGGGATAATTCTCTGAAAAATTAAAATACTGTCATCATTTATCCACCCTCAAGTCATTACAAACTCATAGGACTGTCTTCTATCTAGATAACTCCCTATGCATTCCACACAAGAGAGATTTTCTCAATGAAAATACAATGAAAGTGACTTGACCACGCCTGTCCCATTTTCTCCTCAGACACTTTCAATGTATGGAAAAAGTAGCTTGCACATTATGATAAATATCTCATTTTGTGTTCCACGGAAGAAAGGAAGTCATATGGTTTTGGAACATAAGGGTGAGTGAAAGATTAGACACATACATTTTTGGGTGAACAGTCCCTTTAATACACAGAACACTTTAACTTACCTGTATGCATACTTCTTACACATGCACAGGATAGATTCTAGATATGGTTACTAATCACTTGGAAAAAAAAAAAAAAACAGTACCCCTTCACCTAACCCAGCACTTTAGTATTTTGTGTTTTGCATTTAAAGCCTCTTCTATCTTCTATAGGATTTAAGCATTTTCTTGTACAGCTTTATTGTTAATGCTGCAGCATGTATTAATTTGAAAGGATTTGATTAGAAGCTAATTGTTTTTGCTAAAAAAAACTATTTTTTTTCTCTTTGGCATTTAAAACATAGCTTCTGTATTCTCTGCTGCCTGTCCTGGTAATTAATGTGATTTGTGCACTTTATATGATGAAAAAGTGTCTGATAAAAACAAACTGTACTCCTAATCATTATTGTTTTGTTTTTTTTGTTTTTTTTTACTGAATAATTATAGACAATAGCTCAACAAATATTAATAATTCATCCTGACACTAAAATTGGTTTGTCAAAAACACATGATTGCAATACAAAACTTCTAAGCACCCTCCAAAAATAGATCTGAGTCCATCTGTTCCCGCATATTTCACACCATTATATTTGATCTCTCAAAGAAGCAAGGCATCTCAAATCTGCTGTCATACTGTAAGTGGGACCGCATTTCAGAGGATACAAAAATAACACAGAGTGCAGGAGAGATGCAGAGTAATTATTGCATGGGGATGAGCTTTTAAAAACTTGTAACATCTAAACAGGTAATACCTTGAGATATCTAGCAACGACAAAGCTGCTGTTATGTTGAGAAGAATTTCAGCAAATCTGAGGGAGGATGAAGTAATCCCAGATCACTAGGAAATGTAGTGCTATGATCAGAATTTGCACAAGAATTAAAGGGCAGGATTCATTCAGGATTTATCAGGGTCATCGTCTATCAGGTACAAGATTGGAATGATGCTGAAAAAAAAAAAGTCATATTACATCATTGCTGTTAAAGGTACAAGATTGCACAGCGTTATAGAAAAACAAATTATCCATACAGACATTATAAAACACAAACTATTAGACAAGAGAATTCATAATACACAGTTTTTTCCCCCGAAGAGAAATCATATCACAAACATGTAATAATGCAATTAAACCTATCACACTTCCAGATTGTTAGTTGTGCTTTGTGCCAACTTGCTAAAAAAAAAAAAAAACAGACTGTATAAAGCATTTCATCAAACACTGTAGATTAGTTTATACTACAGCGTCCTCTGCTGTCTCATTGTGTGAAGAATTATGCAACAAATAAAATGCTAAAAACAGTATATAAAAAAACTGTTTGGCATTCAAAGTGTTAGTTTAAGTGAAAATAAGGCTAAATTCAAGAAAAGGTAACTTACGATATAAACTTACGTTATATATATGTTGGTAACTTCTCGTCACTTTTAATCGTAGGCCTATTTGAGTTTCTTCAGCATGTCCTAACATTAGGATTGCACTCATATCTGTTCCTCACGGGACAGTAAATATTTTCGTGCTCTTGGTGCGAGCTCTCAATTTTACCCCAGAAGACTATATTTTATTTTTCCGAAATATCTATCAAGAGCCATTTACTAGGCCTACTACATTCGCTTTCGGGTATTATTAATTTGTTTTGTTTTGTTTGTATGTATGTTGTACTGCATTAAAACGACTTGCACTTTATACTAAAAGGAATAGTTCACTCAAAAATGCTTTGATGTCAGTCTAGCCCCTATGACTTTCTCTTCCGTAGAACTTAACGAAATGTAATAATCTGCAGAATGTCCAAACTCAATACCTACGAAAGTAGGTTAACATCAAGCTCCAAAAAGCTGAACAGACCGTTGTTCTCATTCGCGCCTAAGCTCATTCAAATGTCAACGTCTCGTGACAGGTTTGACGTCAACGACGTTCTACATTGGCTCTCGTGTCTGACAGGTCGCGACGCGGCAAGTTAGAAAATACAACCGAAAAAAAGAAAAAAGCCATACAGGTGCTACAAGCTATACAAAGGAGCAGGGAGTCACAGCCACTAATGATATCCAGGGACAAGTTGAGGTCAGTAGATATTGTTACTGCAAAATTCTCCTTTTGCAACTATCAATTTATTGTAAAGCTACTTTTAAATCATTCTCGGTTACTGTTGTAAACTCCGTTCTCTGATGGAGGGAACGAGACGTTGTGTTGATGTAGTGACACTAGTGGTCTCTCTTGGGAGCCGATTCACCTTCAGATCTTTGAGAAAAGGCCAAAGAGAAATTGGCGAGTTGAATTTGCATGCCACTCCCTACATAGGGGTATAAAAGGGAGACTGCTTTGCGGATTCATTTAGGTTTTGCACTGAGGAGCCGAGACAAGGCCCCGGACATTACAGTAGTGCAGTTCAGCCTGTGGCGAGAGGGGCACAACGTCTCATTCCCTTCATCAGCGAACGGAGGTTACGACAGTAACTGAGACATTCCCCTTCTGTCACTCACTCGACGTTGTGTGGATGTAGTGACACAATGGGTCCCAATATGAAACGCCACAAAGGCTGAACTGGTCACGTTACCTGCCGATGCAGGTGTAGGCAAGCTAATACGAGTGTAAGAACAGATGCATTCAGGCTGCACGGAGCCTCCCCAGATGCCCCAAAGCATTGAGTGCTTCCCCAAAGCCCTGAGGTGGGGGAAGGAGACGTGTCCAGTATGGGAGCAGGCCACACCAGCCGCTGCCTTTTCTCTCTAAGTCTTTCTCTCCACTTAGAAATTAGAATCGGCTGGGGCCCTAAATGCTCATAAAATGCGCCAGTTTTCTTAAGTTTTTAACTTCCATAACATGATGATAATAGTTAATACTATGTGGGTTGTTGTACACATTTGGGGCTTTCTGACCAAAATATGTCATTTTATGGCTGAAGCACTAAAGTGGAAAGGGAAGTTGCGTATAACATAATATGTCATACGGAAATGAGTCAAATATCACCAAAAGTTGGTGCAGGCTTACAGCAGTCATATACATAATGTCATGATGTTACTGAATCAGTGTTAATAAAAGTGTCAGGTTATGATCGGGGAAGGGGATTATTTAAAAAAATTGTTGTAAGCCATAAACCAAGCCAACCAGCTCAGAGGTTAATCACAACATCACAAACATTGTTTTTAGGCATAAATGTATTTGAAAATCACTGAATAAAACTGTTGATTTTAGGCTGTTGATTATAAGCATAGAAACAATATATTTGATGTTTATTGCAAAATATTCCGATATGAACAAAAAGATCATTAGTTTAAGGGTGAAGAGACTCAATTACATCATTCACAGTGCGTCATGGGAGTGGGGGTCGCTCAGAGGCATGTTTCACGAGTATCGTAAGCCTCGGTTTTCTGATTGGTGGACCTTTCTCTGCTGTACAATGGCTATAGTTGTTTATCATGAATTCCGCTAACAAACATGATTTTTAAACAATGAAATTACAGAAGCATATTATCGATGAGCAATCTCGTAGCTCACGGTAGGTCTGCCTTTAAAGGTTTATCAATTATCATTGAAAATCAAAACGTCTATGTGATAAGTTTAGCTGAATATTCTCTTAAACGCCAGGATAATCATTTATTTAATTTGACTGTGAGAAGAGGGAGCAAAAAAGATAATAGACATTAATTAGACAAATAATTACACCAGCACAATGACAACAAGAGGTTTACATTAAACACCAGAAGTGCGTCGCAATCAGCTCCCTAGTTCAGTAGTCAGGGCAATGATCAGGGAGTCTGCTGTTTCTAGGGCTCTCCCAGTCACAGAATTGTTCCAGTATACTAAAACGTTTGCTCCCTAAAAATTCCCAGAATGCCCTGTGAAAACCAGGAAAGCATCATTGCTCACTATGTTCTCTTACCTGAAACGTTGTCAGGTCTTGTGATGTTTATGAAGTCATTACAAGACGAGTGCAAGTGTAATGTTAAGTCATGTCCTTATTTTCTCTTTAAAAGAGATTCTGTTCGTAATATCTTTCATCCATAATGTGCATTAAAGGAAAAACTGTTTTAGAAGTTTGTAGAAGAGGATTAAAATTACACTCTTTTGTATTTGTATTCCTTCTTTTATGTCATTTATTTTACATAATAACACTGTATGTTTTAATATCTATCATGAAAATGCACAACAGTGTCATTTATACAGCCATGTTTCACAACATAGGGAGCTAGGGAGAGACATGAAACATACTCCAGGATTCCACATCACTAGAAAGAAAGTTAAATGAGGTTATGATCACACTATATTGCATTGTTTGTGTTGGGTAACTACCAAACAAAAATGTGTCATAGCTTTACCACCTTGATGACAGGCTCTTGTAAATCCTTGTTTATGCCGTATGTGTTAACAAGAGCTCCCTAAGGGCATTTCATGTTTAACACGCTCTTTAAGAGGTACGCACTCCACATATGATGATTCCATGCACCGTTTTACACTGATAATTGTTAAATCCTTTTCTTGTAGAATATTTTCCGCACACACATTCCGACACACAGTCATTTTACACACAGACAGTAAGAAGTTCTAAGGCTGTGACGATGCGATGAGGACATCGAGTCTTTCCTTGATGGTGACTCACGGGACTCTCACCTCAGCAGAGAAATTGGAAAATGTGATCACTCTGAGTCAGATTCAGGTTATAAAACTTGATTACACTAGATTAACACTGTATGCAGGAATGCTAATGATAATTCTTAGTAACACTTTACAATAAAAATCCATTTGTGGACCTTAGTTAATGCATTAGGTGCCATGAACTAACAATTAACAATATTTTAACATGGCATTTATTAAATTTGGTTAATGATAATTGATAAAGACCCAATTGTTTATAGTTAGTTCATGCTAGTTCATTTTGCTTTAACATATACTTTACATTAAAAAAAAACAAACATTTTAGTTAATACTGAAATGAACATGAAGCTAGATTAACAAATGCTGTTTAAGTATTTTCCATTGTTATTCAAATAAACAAATTTAGTTGATGTTAACAAATGGAACCTTATTGTACATTGTTATGGCAAGTTATAGACATCAAGAAATCAAAAATGACAGTTCCTCCAACCACCTGTCATATAGAGACCACTTTTCATGTTTGAATTCCTGATGGATATTGTTCTTTTGATATATTTTTTAATTCGGAAATATGTCACATTCTGAAAAAACATTAAATAAAATGCAAACACTGTTTCATGTTGTCTTTAAAATGTATTTCTGACACAGTGGTTAGTACTATCGGCCTATAACACGTGGAATATCTTTGTTTTTCTGGTATATCAGCATCATTTCATATAACCCATCTGACCATAAGCAGAATGTAAATGATCCTTCTTGTGACAATTAATACTTAAATTCAAATAATTATTTTGAAAATTCAGATTAAGTTGTTCCGATTCTAATTTTGATAGTGTAAGTTGTGTGTTAGTGGTTCTGCACACATGGTAATGGAACATGCATGGGACATAGTGTATATGTTATAATAATATATTTGCTCTGAAATGGCTTGACAATTCTTTTTATATCAACTGAATCAAAGGAACCATAATTTCAAACAAACAGGTTTGATTTTTTATAAAATCGTATTCATTGTGTTCCAGTTCTTTCCCATAAAATCTTGGAAATCTCATAAATTCAAGCCACACATTTATTTTATTGATTAAAAAGGGATATGTTTGCTTTAGCTAAGAGGAAGGGGGAAATACTTTTCTGCGAGAGCAACTTTTATTGAGGTGTGAAAATTCCAGTGGAAACTCTGAAAACATGCATTAACATACCAGTGCAAAGCCAAGGTTAGTGGACAGAGCTGTGCTCACTCATTAAGAACAGTCCCTCAGGAAATAAATATCTATAACGCTTTCTACAGACCTCTAATAAGACACAGTTAACAACCACTCATTACAGGGGCTCAGGCCAGAGATTTACAAATCTCAGGAAAGTGCGGTTCGGCAGGTTCCCCTCATCTTGAAAACGGTTATTTCTTTAAGGGCGTCACAGGACGCACAGTAAAGACTTTGATTTATTCTTGGCGGCTGATAATTGCTAGTGTCTTGTCATCTGTCAGAAGAGGAGAGATTTGGACAGTCCGAGGCAGATTTTGTGCTCTTTCTGGGGGGCCATAAATCACTCAAGGCCTCCTCGTAAATCAGAGGTTGCTAAGTTGAGTGCTGATCTCTTCCTGGGCCAGATTACTCAATGGAAACGAACTGCAGAGCTGAACGCAGATGAACATGACTATAATATATATATATATATATATATATATATATATATATATATATATATATATATATATATATATATATATATATGATATGTCCATGACGTTAACTTGTTATTAATAAAAAAATAAAAAATTTAATTGCCATTGACAAATCAAGTTTGCACAGAAATTAGGACACAAAATAAAAACTATGCTGTGCATGGGGGATCAATTAATTTAATGTAAAAAATTTAATAACTGAGGGCCATTATATTTAAAAGCATACAATTAGCTAATATAGGAATACTTATTTTCTCACAAGAAATACCCATTTATCAAGACTCTGTATTTTAAAAAACAAACAAAACACTGACATGTATCACATCTTTAAAATTTGTCCAATAAATTCAATCAGACAAGGCTCTAAGACTCGAATCATAATTTCATTAATCATTGAAACTTTACATTGCTCTTTTTTAGGATCTAATACACTTAGTGTGCAAATTTCAAAATGTCCATGGGTATTTTAAATAAAGACTAAACAGACCACAGATGTTAAAGACAAAATGAACAACTTCTGTTCTCATGGTCAAAAACACAAATAGACCTCAGCTAACAAAACTCTCACTGTAAACTGCCTAACTATTAGCTGTGTAATTGTTTTAGGGGCTGGCGTCAATCAGCCTAGACAGACTCCATAAAAGAGGGGCATAGAACAAGGCCTGACCTTTCAGTCTCTGTCTCTCAATGTTACACTAACCCAGAGTGCAGGACAGGCTGGATGCACCATATAACAAAATTTTTTTATAGTCTAACAATTAAGAAGACCCAATAATACTGACAGGATCCAGATATTTTTAGAGACATTATGCAGCAAGATAGTCTGCCCACATCTATAGTCCTCTAGTAAAATGACTAGTGCTGGAAGTCAATTCCAAAAAAGAATAGATTCTTTGATTCGAAGGCATTGGGAATCAAAAGTCAACTTCGCTAACGGGAATCAATTCCACTCAGGGGCTTGACATGATCTTTTGTCATTCTTACAATCAATAATACATAGTGTGAATCTGGGGTGGACTGGCCATAGGGAGAACCAAAACTTTTTCCAGTGGGCAACAACTTGTGGGAAACTACCACTAATTTTCTTATGTTGGCCCAACTTAATTTATTTTAGTAATCATTAGTATATGCCAGGTGAGAATGTGTAAGAACAGTGAAACTTTTGCACTATCAGTTTAATTACAACTGCTTATAGAGCTAAGCAGCACTCAAATCAAGTTTCACTTGAAAGTAAAAGTCTGTTCTCAAGCTACACAAGCGCCATTCTTTACCACATTTGTAACCGCCAAAGCTTCAGCATAGACTCTAGATTTTAATACCAATATAACAGAACATAAACATTAAATAATCTCTTCATATACTCATCTTGTTCAAAAATGCATAAAATAACACTTCATTTCAACACTTGTTCTCCCTATCCAGTCCCATTCAAAGCATGCTAGGAAACTGAAATCCCCTGGCCAGTTTTATCACTGCTACATTATCACAAAAGTATTCATGTAGTCCCAACTCAAATGGATTCATTAAACTTCAATTTTACAAATTCAAGTAGATAGAATGCAATAAAATCAAGTTGTGACAAAATGTTAGTTGCTTGTGTTGCTTTAGTTTTAATTAAAAAAAAAAAGTGTTTTAATTTTAACATTTTAATTGAGTAAACTGAACAATCAGCAAAAAGCTTTTTTGAGTCTAAAATTGTTTATTTAAAAGGAAAAACAAAATTAGGGCAAAACAACTAGAAATGTTCTGTTCTGTGTCATCTAATAAAAAATTTTCTATCTGAAGAAGGCGTTACTCTGAGTATTGTTTATTTATTTATATTGTGTGTGAGCTGTAATTTTTAGGGCTGTGTGATTTCAGATATTTTTGTTTTCCAGAAATCACTTTCAGAATCGATTGAATAAAGTATATTCTGGACTAATTTTCTCGACTCTTTAGAAATCAAGTGGAGGCAATCTGAAAGCTTACAATAAATACATATTCTGTATTATATATATATATATATATATATATATATATATATATATATATATATATATATATATATATATATATATATATGCATTATTTTAAGAATTTCTAAATTGGAATAGACCCATTTGCTTTAATGACAGCATGCATTCGAGCTGCCATGGACATGGATCCAAAAAGCATCTTGTGTACTTCAGTGAATTCAAGAAAATTTAAACTTTTGTACCTTGAGTTATCATAGTAAATATCATATATTTCTTCATTTTGCATCATAACTCAATCCTAGACTTCTGGATCCAGGGCTGGACTATAGATTCTCAGACTCTCAGGGGCCTTCAAAGCCTCTAAGCACCTTGGCGCATCCTTTTTTCTTCCTCTTTTTTTTTTTTAGCAGGATAACTACTGAATGGTCTGCCACTAGGGGCTGACGGTCCTGCAAAGACGTGCCCAGGGGCCTCACGGGACTGTGAACCAGCCCTGTCTGGACCCCACTGTTTGCAAACAAACACTTACATGCACACAAAGATAGCAGATTGGGAAGACATTAGCTATCCTTGTTGTGACAGGCTGTCAGTAATGCTTTACCACTGAACTATTGACTTAGAAAAGAAGCCACTGTTTTTCAGAGTTGAGTAAAACATGATGAAGCAGGACATGATAATGCTGGGTGGCACAGAAAGGACAGATCTGCAGAGATATGTACCAGATTCCCCATAGAACAACCTGAAACCTGACCATCATGCAATCTGTCAAAAACGAACCAAACAAAACTATGCATCGCTCATGTCAGCACTAACCACAGTGTGTAGTGGTGTGTTGATGCAGCCAGCAGCCATTGAATGTTATAATTGTCAAATACTTGCTCTCTTTTTGCTTGCTTTGAAGTTCAAGAGTTTTTCTGCTCTTTTCCTCGGGTGCTGTTCAGGCTTGATTTATAGTTTGTTACAAAGACACCTAAATTATATGTCCCATGAGGCTCAGCACCAACAGAGTACCATGATCGCACTCTGTAGACTAATAATTGTATCTGTGGACAAATGTAAATAATGGATCCCAAGGCCTTTTCTCCTCCACGCAGTAGAGGAGGAAATCCACAAAATACTAGTTATCTGATAAATGTACAATTTGTCGTGAGCAATAACAGACAAATTAGATTGAACTCCCCATGTTATTAATCACAGGACACACCAGGAAATGTACTATGCGACACAAGCCTTTTGTTTGTTTTGTTTTTTATCTTGTAAAATTAAGGATAATTTATAGGGTTTTTGTAATTTTTAAGACATAAATTTTTTTGTCATCACACTTAAAAATGTATTTTAATGTCATTGCATTAGATAACAAAATATAAATCCAAGTGACATTTATTTTTATTTATTTTTGAATTTTTCAAGCAAGTTGCTCACTAATCCACACAAATGTGTTTAAGTTTGAAAACTCAGTTTTCAGTTTCTAATGTCATTGTTTTCCAAAATAACAATTTAGAAATTTAGGAAGGGCGTTTTTGAAACTCTATTTTTGTTGAAGAAAAACTGCATTCTAGTGTGGATGAAATCAATGTGTTTCCTAAAAAAAAACATATTAGTGTGCACTTGGCCTTGGTATGTCTACTAGAAATTACCTTGGGTCAAGTTGGTTATAAGTTATTGAAAAAAAGTCTAGAAAAGTGAAATTCTGAGGAAAGTTCTAGCATCCCTTTTTTGCAAATGCTAATTAGTCATATTTTTTTATCTAAGGGAACTTGTGGCCACTGTATGGGTTGCAAAAGAAAATCATACAAGAACCAATGCTGTATCGATGCGCAGATGTGCTAAGTTACTTGCAGACTTTCTCTGTTTGGGCCGTGACACAGTTCAAGGTCAACGTACACATGTTTAAGGGCACCAAAAGCACATTTATTTTCTCTGATGACACAAGTAGTTTTCACTTTTTTTCTTATGAACAAATCTGAAGCTTGCTGTGAGTCTATGTTTTTATGTTTATTTGTCTGTGCCTGTGTTTTACTCACTTTTTATTTCATTCCCTTTAAAAGGTTGTACAGATCTTGCAGAAGAAGGAGTGTCTGTGGAAGGAGTAGGTGAATTTGCCTAGGGGAGCTCATAAACAGCAGTATTTCTCATAGGTGACTGTACCATGTGACTCCTAAACAAGGTGTTTTAAAGAGCAGCCCGACCTGTTGAGAGGGATCACAGGTAATCACAGGTCGTCAGAGGTGTGTGAGAAAGTGCTTTCCAGACTTTCGGCACTGAGAAGCATTGTGCAGATCTTGTACACGGTCTATGGAAACGGTCTATGGGTTTTCCATGGCGAGCAGGGGCAGCTTTAGCTCTGAGTTCTCAGAGGAAGAACTGGAGGTGAGCAGTGATGTTAGTAGCCCTAAAAGTTGTTATGCAAACAGCACCCTAAGAGAGCTAGAGGAGAGACAGACCAAGAAACGCAGTAGACCAGTGCGTTCCAAAGCCCGCAGAGTGGCAGCCAATGTGAGAGAGAGGAAACGCATCATGGATTACAACCAGGCCTTTAACGCACTCCGGGTGGCACTGCATCATGACCTAAGCGGAAAACGACTGTCGAAGATCGCCACGCTCCAGAGGGCCATTAATCGGATCTCTGCTCTTTCAGTGTTTCTTACCAACAACCCACCAGCATGCGTGGCAAAACCCTGCAGCCACATGGAGTGTCACGGTCAGCCCAGCAGCTTGTGGCCAGAGACGGAGCCATCACCCCCTTTCCTCCTGGAGTCCCAGAACTTTCTGTCCTGGCACCAGCAGCTCCCTCACCATATCCAAAACCCTGTGCACAGACTGCCCTCAGAGCAGCATATTTTCATTGATGGACAAAGGCACATGGGTCCCGTTTGTCCCCCTTCCCCTCACCACCCCTGTTTCTCTCCCGAAGCCCAGCTCTACCAGACCGGACACTGCGGGACACCTCCTAGCAACATGACCAGCCCACCCAGGTATGGGAGACTAGGTGACATTGGTGGGTATCAACCAGGATTTTGGGGCTCTTGTGGCCCAAGTCATATGGACAATTATGGAGAACCACACCAGACGGTTCCCCTTCCCTGGCACATGAGCTACCTGCAAGATGCTGGCCCTCAACACTGCCAGAACACACTTTGATCCATACATGCATGCACAACGGACCCAGTAAAAACGCTCTTGTGTCCATCAAAGGCAAAACTATGAGCGAGCACTGGAAAAAACTTGAACCCTCACAGATAGCAGGTGGATTCCTGTGGGTTGGTCTCCAATGGGACACACTGTACATATACTATAATTACATCAGATAAGACACTTTGTGCTTTCAAAGTATTATTATTGTCCATGTTGCATTGGTAAACAAAGCCAGAGGATGAAGATGTTTGTTTAAAACTCTCTCAGTGACATTTTCCGTCCTTGCATTGATGGAGCTCAGCATTTCAACTCTGTAATAAAATATGCAAAACAGTGACACAGACTAAGCTGTCTCTCATTCTTAACAAAGTTTAGAGAATTTAGAGAATGTTTTTGATTTTTTGTGTGTGTGTGTGTGTGTGTGTGTGTGTGTGTGTGTGTGTGTGTGTGTGTGTGTGTGTGTGTGTGTGTGTGTGTGTGTGTGTGTGTGTGTGTGTGTGTGTGTAGACAAAGTGTATGTTCCCCACTAATAATTTCTGGTAGAATGGAGCTTTGATCTTTGTCCGAACTGCTCATTCTTTTCATAATAGGAGGAAAAGACATTTTAGTGTCAACCAGCAGTAAGAATCACATGAATGCAAATGTCTGCATGAGCATATGGGCATGTAAACATGCAAGCATGCTTGTGAGTGTTTGCACTACAATCAGATTTCATAAATTCATCAAAAGTTTAAACAAAGAAATTAAACTTAATTCAGTAGACTTTTGTCCATTAAAGAAGATATTTTAATATTACTTCTGATCAGGGACTAACAACAAAAACGTTTTTCATTTCGGTTTGTTCTGAGCTGGAATTAAAGGAATTAAAGAATGGTTAATAATGTTTTAATAAATAAAAATGTTTTTTTTTAAATGAAATTTCTCTGTCCAAAGGGTGGTTGATGTACCAATTGCAGTTTTACCATATCTCAAGAACAGTGCCGGGCCGTGGATTTAAAGTCTAGACCTTCAGTGTGCTCCGTGCTCCTGTTAGCTTAGCAGGTGTTTGACTCTCATTATATCCTAGCAACCCAACTGATAAACAATGCTGCAGTGCTAGCATTTGTGCTACAGGTGTACGATTATCAAAAGAGATTATATTGTTTTATACACCTGTTTCTGCAGGTGTTTGTTAAACAGCCTTATCATGTAATGTGGAAACAAACTCATTTATAGATATTACTTAATAAAGTGAATGTTTTACACTTACTTTATATATCTTCCTGAGTGTCGACATGTTTGTATAACATCATGCACCAGCATCTCAGCAAAATCAGAGTGTAGAATTTCTGCACGAGTCTACAAGTTGTAATTCTGATTTAAAGATGCATTCCGTTGCACTAGTAGGAAGTTGTAAAATCCGAATTTCTGAGTTCGCAGCACTACTTTTCAAAACTTGATCCGACACTGAATGCTCAAGCAGCCTAATTTACACTTAGAAAACTCCTGATGTTGCTATAGTATTGCAAAAAGCACTTAATAAATAGCTTGAAGTGAAAATCAGTCCTCCTTTCCTGTTTAATAAATTAAGCAATCAGTCATGCAGAACATCTCGTGTTTTTAAATCCATATGGATCTCTTTCTCAGTGGTGATGTGGCAGTGACAGCAGCCTCGTTGCTTTCAAATTATGTACATCACTTAAAGTGTGATTGCGTCACTCAAGGCCAGCTAGAAGGCCTTGCTGGCCCTGAGAATTCACCAATGCTCAAGAAAAAAAGGGACCTTTTTTGGAAAACCACGCTCAAAATAAGGGACTTGCCTCAACCATAATAATTGATAATAAGCTATTCCTTTTTTTCCTCATATGGGGGAATTATCAGCATAGAAATCATGACAAGCAAAGTACACAGTAGCCTATATAACATAATGTCTTTTCAATCAATGTATTCTTAATATTAAATATATCCACAAAAATATTTATAATATTTCAGAAATACATCTGTATTCTGTACTCTCCTGTATGCATGCACATGTGATGCATTGATTTGATACAAGCAGATCTGTCATTAATACAAATAATTAAAATAAAATAATTAAATAATTATTAAATGTTTAAAATAAAATTATTCTGCCTACATAAGATGACGTCTAGCCTAAACATGTCCAAGCAGATCAATAATTCAGTGAAGAATTGAAAACAAGTGAAAAATGTACTTTTAAAACAAAATTTCTCCTTGTATCTGGATTAACGGTGCACGTATAAGTAGTGATTATATATAGTTGTCTAAATGGCCTTCAGCATGTCACAGAAGGCTGCATCCAGAAGATGTATTAAGGCAAAGAAATTTATGATGCAGCAGTTTCCTTCAGAATCAAAGCACACTCTTATCATGTTCAACTAAAAAGAGAGAATTCTCATTTTTTTTGGGCGACATGAAGTGGTGTAATACCAAAGAAATTACTGTAATAACAAGTAATTAACTGCTTATTAATTGGCTACAAACATTTAAAAATAATGTTTTTACTCAAGAACAATTGAAAGGGACTTCAAACCTTACATATCTTTTCTTGTTTTTGGAATATTTGCTGCAAAGTAGCCTTAAGTGGAATCTCTATTTTAGAGTGCATGAATCTCAACACTGTTCATATTAGACCTTTAATATGTGCATGGGGACAGATTTATGACTTCACAGGAAGGAAGTGTGAGCTCTGCCTCATAGAAAGAGAAAATCCCCTGGGTCCCTCCGGCAGACCCGTGGCTACCTATCGTGCACAGGGACTTTCAGAGAGCTGCAGGTGTGGCCGATTTGGGTCTCACAACCAAGGTTGAGGGTGAGAGGGAAATAGGAGGGATTAATTCTCTTCCTCTCATTACATCCACAGACATGAATCATGGCAATTCCTGACTCATGCGTGCTGAGTGACGTTTTTGCTGAATGTGTTGAGTGACGGTGACGACATGTCTGTCGGTCTCCACTTGAACACATCAGCAGGTTTACAGTTTGTTTTCTGCAGTGAGCAAATCTTTCCCGTCAATCCAGACATTGCTCATTTGATTATGATCCAGCATATTTTTCGTATCAGGAGAGGATCTGTAAACAGTTTAAGTAGCAGCAGTTTAAAGGAAAAGTTCATTATTTACACAATTCCATCTTTTTTTCCAAAACTGTATGACTGCAGAATGTTAGGGACTAACAGTCACCATTCACTTTCATTACATCACATGAAAGTGAATGGTGACTGTTTTTGGGTAAACTAACACTTTAACCACTAAAGTAAACATCAAACATCATTCCCAACATTTAATATTATTTATTGTGACATATTTCCAAGTAAAAAAATATTAAATGTTTTTTCTATTAAATTAGAAAAACATGTAGGGCGAAATTATTATGTTGACAGGATGCGTCTAGATGGCAAACATCATTCTGCAAAAACCTCACAAGATTTGCAGTAGCTGCTCCTATGGTAAGGGCTAGGGCCAGGGTTGCTGTGGAACTCAAAATGAACACTGTATATGAAGGTCACATGTGGTTGTCAAAAGACTTTTCACAGAACAGGGGTTACCATCTAGACACAACCATATGACAGGTGGTTGGTGGGGTGGGGACTGAACCAAGTGAGGGCTTGGTGAATTCAACTGAAATGGAAAGCCATTTCACAGTAGGAGCATGTTATTACATTTTAAAAATTATCACTAAGACAAACATTTAGTTTTTTCTTTGGAATAATGTATTGTTCAAATTAAGAACAGGAACGTGTATAAAACTATTAATTTTGATTTCACGTAGACTTTAAGGAGTCTCTGCTGCAGCTTATGGCTGAATAAATGATGAGTGGGGAAAATACGGCTCCATATTCTGTATGATATTTGTGATTTAGAATATAGTGAGTCATCCATGACACAATAACAATAACCTCACACTCATAAACTTCAGATCCACGCTGCTTTGCTGGCTAAACCGCACCACCCCAATGACATCTGAGGTACTGTTGACAGGAGAATGTGCACATGCCAAGACACTGAGAGCATGAGAGAGAAAGACAATGAGGGAGATGGGGCAGGTGACTCACCTATAGTCTCTCTGGGCTGTATAAGAGAAGCTGGATATAAATACATACACAATACCATACACATTCAAATGAATATGCAGCAGTGAAAGGCCCGACTTTCTTTGTCAGCTAAAAAAGTTCAGGCTGAATATGCAGATAGTTAAAGAATCGTGGCAAAGTTAAGACATTAAAGGAATAATTCACTCCAAAATTGTAATTCTGTCATTATTCTTTCAGCCTTCTCCAAAACCTTTGCATCTTTTTTTTCTCTCCATACAATGATAATGAATAGTGATTGAGGCTGTCATTCCGCCTAACATCTCCTTTTCAGTTCCAATGTGGTAAAAAAAAAAAAGTCATACAGAATCAATATAAAGTAATGTAATAATTTGATGATTTCTGAGTTCTGCGAGTTTTTGTGGCAACCATTTAATAAGAGGATTTTAGGCGGTCAATCTCCACCACTCACCAGCAGGTGGAAACAGAACACCATAGAACAGAACAGAACTGACTAAGGATGGTGAAAAACGGTGTCACCTGAGCTTGTTGAATTTAGTTATGTTTGAGGCCCATGTGTTGTACAGTGCTAATAGGCACTTAAAGGAAGAGTTCACTCAAACATTTTAATTCTATCATTTTATACTCTCCCTCATGTTGTTTAAAATATGTATGACTTTCTTCATTTCTGCGTAACACAAAAGGATATATTTTAAAGAATGGTGCAATCGCTGATTTACATACAATAGCAGTGGATAATGCCTCAGTTTAAGGCCTAACAAAGCACCCAGAAGTGTCATAAAAGCAGTCTGTGTAACTTGTGTTAAAGGCATACAGTCACTTTATATGATGAACCAAAATTTTAAGGATTATTCTGGGTTCAATATAAATTAAGCTAAATTGACAGCATTTGTGGCATAATGTTGATTACCACAAAAATAATTTTCTACCTGCCTTTATTTAAAAAGGAATCTGGGTTAAAGTGAGGCACTTACAATGGAAGTGAATGGGGCCAATGCTATAAATGTTAATGTTTCAAAAGTACTGCCACAAGATGAAAACAATATAAATGTTAACACAATTTTAATTTGATAAAATGCTCACTAACCTGTTCTGTGTAAAGTTATTTCCAATTTTACAACCTCGTTACCCTGGCGACATAATGCCGTAAGGCCGTAAACCAAAAAACACAAAAACAGTTATTTAAACAACGTTACAGCACAAATAACACGCGTTTTAACAGAAGAATAAATGTAAGTGCTTTTATCAAATTAATAACTTTTCTGCCTTCAAACCCTCCAAACATTGGCCCTATTCACTTCCAATGTAAGTGCCTCACTGTAACCTCGATTTTTGCCTCGAATTTCAAATAATTAAAAAACGTCGTAAATATGGCGAAACATCAATAACATCAAACCTCATTGGTTCGTCTTGCGTATCTCGTGACCGTCATGACATAATGGCATGAACCAAAGCAATTATTGGCACATAATACAGAAACAAAGATGTTTTATAATTTTCTTTAATAAAAAAATGTATCTGCTTATTACAAAGACTGATGGTTTTCCACATGAATTAAGGACATTTACACAACAGGGGGCTTTTAGTTTCAATATTATGGCATTCATTTAAATAAACAATAAAGCAGTCATCACCAACAGAAATAATGCTACAAAATCATCTATAAATTCCCAATGTATGCATCTCTCTTCTCGGTCTGCTGAACGAGTTTGACAGAGATAGTGAGGACAGACCCACAGAGAGAGCTTTTCATCAGTATGAAATATCTAATATCTAACAGATAATGAATAAAAACTGATGTTAACATGCACATCTCTCTCATCAGAGGCATTAGTGTAGTCTCTCATGTTCAAACATTTAAATCTCAGTGGTAGAGTTTTCTCAGCCTCTGCACGCTTTGAGCATCACATCAGCATTAATTCAATGATTGCGGTATGTGCATTTAACGCATAAAAGTGTAAAAATCCATCTGCTTTATTAAGCAATCATAAATGCAGTCTTTATTCATCTTTAGCATTCCAGAATTCTCTACCAATTAAGATATCACTTGGATGTCTGAGACTCTCTTCTACTTGAAGTCTGATTTCAGATGTACTGAATCAAAACAACAAACAGCTTTTTCAGATGGTAAGTTATGAGTCAAAGCTCTCAGATGCCTCTAGAACATTCATTTGTCAAATTCAGCTTTTTGTGCATGAAGAAATTCTTCAGCAACATCAAGCACTTTATCATTTTAGGTTTTTTGTTTGTCAAAACGCTAAACTGGAAACAAATATTGACTAAATTGTTGCCTCCAAAAATGAAACATGCAAAAATAAAGACTGAAACTATTGTTATCTCTATTGTTATATATGAAGTTATGCGCACATTGAAGTAATAGGCAGACCAAAAATGAAAATTCTGTCATCATCAACTCTCAGATCATTCCAAACCCTTACGACTTTGGCCAAGACATGGTTGACGTTAGAAACCTCTGTTTTCAGTTTCCTAATGTCATAGATTGTGAATATGAGAGTGTTTTCGAGAGTCTCTGTTTTCGGTGAAGGAAAACGCTGTTATAGTGAGGATGAGAGGTGTAAACATTGTAAAATCTATGCGTTTACAATCGTCAATGTATTAATGTGGACGTGGACTTTCTGTCTTCTGTGAAACGCAAGAGTTTAGGAGAATCTCAGAGCTGCTCTTTCTGTACAATGACAATAACAGTAGTCCATGCAGCTTGTTTGCTGTATTCCAAGTCTTCTGAAGCCATACGATATCTTTATGAGATGAACTGACTGAAATTTAAGACGATATTTCATGAAAATCTTCAAGTAGACCCATTACGCGAGCTTTGACGTCAGTGATGGCAAACACCATTGATTGTAGCATCGCATGTGTCAGAAATGAAATTAAAGAGCTACTGGGGATGGGAACATTTTTAGTAAATAATTATTTAAATTTCAGGCTGTTGCTCACACACACACATGCTTTTGTATGGCACAGAAGACTTGGAATACAAAACACAACTAGTGTGGAATACTTTAAGATACTTTAATGGTGTTTTTTTTTTTTTTTTGGGTCACTTTTGTAACTTGACAGCATTTCTCCCAATTATATTGTATGGAAAAATTGCAGCACAGTGATTCTGCTATATGACTCCTTGTGTGTTCCACAGAAGAATGCAAGCAGTACCAGGGCTGGGTGATATATTGAGTATATGAGATATTGTCGCCATTATTTTGCTGACGTTAACAAATTAAGCAATATTGTGAATGTTGCAAGGATTTAAATGTGTGTTTTATTTGGCCATTAAGTTTAATAATGTGCGCATCAATAGACTAATTTTACGATCCTTCAGGGCTGCACAAATAACACCAAAATGGTTGTGCAAAAGGCTATTTGAGAAGATTAAGAGCGTTGCAGCGCTAAACGTTATTGGGGGCTTTTATTATGAAAGGGCGACACGCTCACGAGCTCAGAATAAAACAATTCCTCACAGAGCAAAGCATATCACCTCAGATGGCAGTTATCCCATCTAAAGGCCCTGGAAAAGACGAATAACATTGGTTATCAGCCTCGGATCAAGTGTATATTGTGCTTCTGTGCGTCTTATAAGAGGAAACCACACATCAATATACCAGCACAATTCGTATGTTACACTCCCATCAGATCAAGGCTTGGCACCCACTTATATAAGCAGTGACATTACTCCATTTCTTCGACCACATGTGCCTCTTGTGCTCACATCTCAATGATTGCTTGTTGGTTTGACACTATTCCAAGGACTCACGCCAACTATCACTACCTCTGAGCTCTTTAAACACCCTGGATTTCGCCAAAGGAGGCCCAAATGACTCACTGTCACCCATAATGCCCTAAAAGCCCATTGCAGTCCATAAGCCGCCGCCTCATTCCCTGGAAGTTATTGATTGAGGTGTATGTTAGTGGTTGGTTCCCTCCTCCGATGTTCATCTGTACATACTTGCAATAATAAACTAGTTCAAGTTGATTACTTGCATCTCTGTCGTGTTCTGACCGACACACCTGGTACACTGCTTAACACACCTGAAACCAGCCCCTATCATCATATAAGGTAGCCTTCGCTACAATGGTGATAGGTCATTTGTGATTATAAAACTGCAAAAGGCTGCGATTAAAGACAGATCAACCTAGTCTGTGCTTGAGAATATTTGAGTGACGCGCTGTTCTGTGCACACACGAGGATAATGCGCTCGTGTTTTTAGCTCTTTTAGAGCAGTTCACATGCATTGTGAAAGATAAGTACAGCATGTTCAAGCATTCTCACAATTCTGAACATTAGAAACAGCTACAAGTTATCTACAAAGGCGGCATAGTATAACAGAAAAGGAGGAGATGACAGTGTTTCACCAGATGCGGAACGTTGAACAATGCACACAATAATTTCAGTGTCAAAATAAAAGCTGAGGGTGAAGAATAAGTAAATCGGACAGAAACATATTACTTTTACTGTATATAAAACAAGTCTAATCCTCAAAATAATGATGGTCGAGGTTGAGTTTTCAATTTCAGGTGAGCTATTCCTTTTATGGTAACACTTTTCCTCATCTGTGCCTGAGTATCGATATAGATGCCAAGTTGCACGTCCAAACTTTAATTAAAGCAGTCCGTGGATGCTGCCAAAGTCTCCTGATCTACCTGTCAAACAAACAAACACACAACACTGGCACAAACAACACTTTGACAAAGTTTGGAACTTTAGCATGTTATTCTTTGCCAAACATGGCACAAAATCCTTAACTGTAAAGTGAGTATAAACTTAACTTGCTAAATGGTTTTCACAGGCAGGTCAAAGCAAACGGTCATTAACAGGAATCAATGCCATTTGTACTTGATTTCAGAGATGTATTCATTTGAAAAGGTTATTGCTGAACATTCAGGGAAACATTTTCCCACCTCAGGCATAAAGTAACAGGGCCACAACCACCAAAGACCACCAAAGACCACCAAAGACTGACAGATGTTAGAGGGTAATTAAATGTTTTCTACATGAGCTCTCTTTGAGATCAAACTCTCTAAGCAGAAACTAAAGTATTTCTGTTCAGACTTTTACCATTTATATTATCTGGCGTGTCTATTTTAGGCACCAACCTCTACATTTTCCTTAGGGTGCTGAGTATTGAATACTAAAATATTAATGCTTCTCTGTCTTTCTGTAATATTTAGGAGCAAATATAATCTGAAATGTCACAGATTGTTTTTATTTGTAGTGTGACTGTGCAGGACTGCCCCTGTAAAACAAATACTTTAAAAAACACAAACAAAAAGATTATACAGCAGTAGAAAGAAAATGCTTCCTGTTCTTCCTTAAAAAAAGAAAAAAAAAAAAAAAAACAGTTCTTCCTGAACTGACAACAAAACCAGCCAATAAAATGTTAAAGATGCTCCTTGGCTGACCAACACTGGTTTGGACAGCTATAATTTTGTATCTATAATTTGTTTCTTGAGATTCGTGGTTTAAGAGCCTATGTTTACAGTAACATCTGAAAGAGGCTGAAGGCATGGATCCCAAACCTCTATTGTCCTCCCCCAGTGTTCTGTTGATAAGCCAAGAGTGACATATCAGTTACCTCATTTCTGCCTCACGCAGCTAATTAAGCAGACGAAGTGGCCTTTTAATTAGAGCTGGAGAGAAACGGTTGTATCATTAAGACAAGTTTGCCACCTTGAGGTATGATTAGCATTTCCACACCATTAAATCCTTAGATGGGGCTGTTCATAAACAAAATGTTTACAGTTAAACATGATGTGTCTCTTATTACAGATAACACAGATTTCTGGCATTAGCTCACTACATATTTAAAATTTTTAAAACTCTGGTATTTTCCTCAACCAGATATTGTGACAAAATGTTTAATGGCAGGAAAAGCAAAGCTCTGGTTTCTCCGGAAATAAGCATGCTTCATCGAGTAGAAAGTTTATGGTCACAGTTTATTCATGAATCTAGAATGGTTACCCTTTTATCGACAACACAATCCCAGTAAACAAAACAGAATCTCTAATTCACTGACTCCTTTCGCAGAATTCCTAATGAGGCATATACGATTTATCTATATCTGGTCCCTCTAGGGAAATGAAACAAAAATTTACAAATACAATGTGGGTACTGAAATACGAGCAGCCATGCAATGATCTTCTGCTGATCACATCATAATGGCTTGCGTTCAGTGCTGGGTGTAATCCAATTAAAAAGTAATTAGTTATTGTAAATCAAAAAGTAGTGTAATGCATTACATTTTAAATTCTTCTAAACAGATTACAGTTTCTTAGAGCATGAAATGTCAACCTGATTTTTCATCCTGACACTCAACATTCAAGAGTCTAAATGTGGAACAGCACCATGTATAGAGTTTAGCACATGCCAAACATAAGAAATCAAACAAGGCACAATGTGGCAAGCAGCAAACAATTAAATATCCCCCAAAAAGTCAGATGACTACTTAGGTACACAGCTCACGCGCGGTCAGAAACTGTGTAATGATAAAACAAGATATCAGCAGTTCAACAAACAGAATGATTGTGATTGTGTCAATACTAATGTATGTTTCTGACCAACACTAATACATGTGTCTGAATAAACAAGAGCCACAGATGTAGGCTACAGCACATTTACATTTATTCATTTGGCAGATGCATTTAATCTAAATAAAGAAGAAAATTGTTGTCTTCAGAGGCTGTATACGGAGGTAGGTAGGCATTAAGGCACAACTGAATCCAGTGTTTGGGTGCCATTGTGTGTGTTCTTGCTAGTGAACTTGCACGTGTGTTGCGGATGTGTCTTCCATCAACGTATATCAGAAAATCTTACAGAACATCAGACATCAGTAAATATGTATCCTCAAAGTCCAACACCCTACCACATAGGGGTGAGCTACCCCATTCAAATGATGCGTTATAGTAAAAGTGTTTAACCATCATAACATAGCAGTGTGTGCGTAATAGAGCAAAAAATACATGTTTTTAAAGTACTATTCAGCCGTTATACTCACGATTTGAGTGAAAATGAATAAAACGAAAAGTTGTCTCTACTGTAAATTCCACCAGGAAACTGCGGCGAAATGTAGAACGAGGCACGTAAAACTCAGTTTGCAAAAATGTAGTTATAGTAACATTAAATTCTATAAGACTAGGTTGGACGTCATGATGCTTTGGAAGGCTGTCCGGAATCAGTGTCCTTACCAGGTGGATTCATACACAAATCGCTGCCTTTGAAGTCATTGTCTGACTGGGCAGTGAGGCATCAAGGCAGCTGCCTAAAACCCCATACACACATGCAGCAACTTCCAGCGACAAAGCAACCTCATCTCATTCATTGTAAGTGACAGCGACCTCTGGCTACTAGATTTTGGTGAGGCGAGCGAAAGGACAAAGTTGAGGAAAGTTTAACTTGATGCAAATGAGGTGCAACTTTCAGGAGCGACAACCAATAGGAGTGAAGTGGAGCTCACATCATCCGTCTCCTTTGAGATAATGGAGTCAAATGCAGGTGATTCATCTGTAACCACATACAGTACATGATATAATAAAAAATGGTGCATGGAAAATAAACTGTCGGGAGTCTGAGTGAGTTTGATTCGTACATTGATAGTTCATTCATCTTTATAATTTAATGATGCAGCGAGCACTGCTGCAGTTCATATAAAAACAGTCTCCCCTGCAGAATATGCATTTTTAGGGACAAGAAAACAGATTCCTTGTTAAATTAGAATGAAATTGTGGTTTTACGAGCAAAATGCCTCATCTGTGATCATATTTTCAAAAGACATGGCCAGACATGCAATCCACCAATAACGTTAGAGTGACAGCAGTAGAAACGCCCACTGGTGACTTCACAGTACAGAGACTAGTGACATCAAGCAATAAAGTCGCTGCATGTGTATTCGAGGCTTAAGCTTTTGGATGCAGCCATGGACTGACAATGGATGAGAAACAATATGAATAAATTGGAAAAGACAGCAACAATTTGACTAATACTGAGGAGGGCAGATAATGAGTCAGCACTCACAATCTTATGGGCTTATCAGACCTGAAATTGTTAAATTAATTTTTAAAAACGTCAAAAGTTTGCAATTTTTTGAGAAAAATTGTTAAAATACTTTCTCTTGTATGCTTAATGTGGGAAGAAAACTATATGTAAGCCAACCAATAGAACATGGGAGGAGTGTTTCGGAAAACTGTTTGAAAACAGTCATTATTTTTGCTATTGTTTGGTCCTGCTGGTTGCACAGAAATTGCACACTTCACTAGTAACCTAGGGTTATTCATAACCCTATATTAACATTAACCCAGTGTTACACTAGTGTGAAAAGCTTCTCCCATTATAATCAACGAAGCTAACTACACTGCAATCTGTGACTGCATAATATACTAGGAGTTAAATTCAGCAAATTATTGGGCTCTATTATTTGTCAGGCATCTTAGTGAGTTTTTTTACTTTGTGAGACGAGATGTCATAGAAGCATTCCAACGTGGCGCTAATTACAGGAGACCTAATTAGTATTATGGATGGTCAATTTTAATGGATAATCAGGAAATCAAATCTACAGTACACTGCAAACACATGGTTTAATTATTTCTGTCATTATGATGAGAGAATATTCAAGAGTCTGGACTTCTTTCTTCTCCTGTGTTTTATTTTAATCTGTATGTTGTCTTATATTGTCTCGAAGGAATTTAGCTTGTTCTATCGCTCTCTAGAGCTTCATATTGACTCCATATTGACTATCAAAACCCAGTGAGCTGCCACATTGCCTACACATGCAGCTGCTTTCAATGATACATGTGATATCTTCACATCTTCTATGTTTGAAATATTCAACACCTTCTCTTCATATCTACAATGCCTTTAAATATTTCCTAAAGAGGCGACTTGCAAGGACTTTGGTCTCTGGACTCTGGTCATGAATTTTTGCTCATGTACCTTTTCGTGTCAGAACCATATGAAAACTGGTCTTTAAAAAGAAAAAGGAAGAGAGAGGATTATCAGTCACAGATGACAACTTCTATGAACTCCCATCATCTGTGTGTGACATCCCAGCAGCCCACTGTGAAACAGGAAGGACGATAAAGAAGAGGAAAAAGAATAATAGGATCTGTCACAATTGTCGGAAATGTGGTGGACAGTTATTACCATGCACTGAGGAAATACAGTTTTAATAAACTCTTCCTTCAGCCAATCAAATTTCCTTTAATAAAAAGGCAATAGGGACAGAAAATATTTATGACAAGTGCCATGAAGGCATAATGAAAACTGCATTTACATGCAAAGAGATTGGAGCGCTAAGGTGAATGACACAGTGCAATGAAATTATGGGAGACTGATTCTGATGGAAGGCTATTCATTATGGAATGGTTACACCAGAGTATAAAGTTCAATGAGATATGCATATACTCAAGAAACAATAATACTACATAGCTGTTTCGGACGGATGGATAAATGGATGGATGGTTATAGGAGATAGAGATTCTAGGATAGATTTTCCCAAGATGGCTTACAAATCACACAGGTGAATTATCTGCTCTTCCTGTCATAACATTGGATTCATGGGCCATAATCAATCGGTTACTGCTATCCAAGGACTTGGGTTCCTTTTGGCTAAAATAGATTAGTTATTGATGGCTTCAATAACAGGAGAAACTAACAACAATTGTGCTTGTGATCCCAGATCTTTTCTCCTGGGGTTTCAGCAGCCCATGTGTCCAGCTAGACAGCTATAAACATGCAGTATAAATTATTAATGATTAGTGAGACTAGCTAAGATGATTCTTACTACTGTATGTGCATACTTAGGGATTTGAACATCTTCAAAACACTCCACTTCTCTCATCAGACATGGGGGTATTTTTTGCTAAGTATTTGCATAGATAAAATGCTGAATAGAGAAGAATCTATTTAAAATATATATATATGTTTTAGTCCTGGCTGTGTAATTCACATAAAGAGATGGTTTACCCAAAAATGAAAATTCTGTAATCATTTATTTTCCCTCATGTTGTTTCAAACATGTATGACTTTCTTTCTTCTGTGGAACACAAAAAGAGATTACGCTGTCATTCTACCTAACACCTCATTGTGAATTCCATGGAAGGAAGAAAGTCATGCGTGATTGGAACGATGTGCAGTTGAATAAATGATGACAGAATTTAAATTTTGGGTCGAACTACCTCTTTTATCTCTTCTATTTTCTGACAAATGAACAAAAAAAAAATCAGTGCCTCTTGTTATTATGTTCTTTTAACATGTTTTCACACTTGTGTTTATGCATTACTTTATTCTGTTAACATAAACTTGAAAACTAGTGCTGGCAAGTCCTGAGTAATGAATTTCTTCAGAAATCTAATCTCTTAATTGAAGTCCACAGAGTATCAATAAATATAGCTGAATTGTGAGATGTTGTGGGTATTGACAGGATTGTGTGTGTGTGCGAGTTCATACAGCATTTCACCGTTGTCCATCTTTTCAATCAGCCTATATACGAGGCTATTAATCACAGAGAACAGTCTGTCTCAGTCATGTCATGTCTGTGTCATTTAATCTTCTAATCCAAGGTCACATACATTCTTAGTGGCCATAAAGAACGGGTGCAAAATTGAAATGGTGAATTTCTGTTATCACTAATGTTAATATTCTCATTCAACGTTCTGGGTTGAAAGTAGCTTCACTATCGCTGGCAACACTTGTGTGGAAAAAATAGCAACATTACTATTACTCAAAGAGACAGTTAACCTAAAAATGAATGAGATTTGAAAGCTAATGCAGAAGGCAAGGTTTTCAGTTAATAAATTAAATGTCAAGTTCACCACAAAAAGCTATTGTATGGTTTTATTAAACTTGGAATGTAATCATGTGTCTTATGTACTATTTTAATGGTGCTTTTTTACATTTTGGGAAAATATTATTGTCACCATGTAGTATAAACAACTTAATGATTTTGCTTAAAGGTGCAGTATTTAAGATTCAGAAACCCTTGTTATTAATGACACTTGTGGCCATTAAGTGAACTGCAGCCAGCTAACTGTTGCTCGTGCTCCCGCTCGTACACACACTCCATAGGGACGCAAAAGAGCATTGACCAAAACAATGACGTAGCGTACAAAGACTCTGAATGTGATTCTCTGGCATCATGCTGACAGATGAGGTAGCATAATTAAAATTACTCAGTTATGACTGTTTTACTACAAACCTTGAGACTGTATATTATATTGGACTCTCCAGTGCTGGAACAGGGCTAAAGAAATATCATCATTTCTGTCGTATCATTTCTTTGCATGATACATTGACTGCATATATACGATTATAACGCCTATGACGGCACTGGTTAGCTAATCAGCTTTATCCATAGCTGTTAGCTACATTTTGTGGATGATCACAGTAGCTGTTTATAAAATAGACTGTACATTATAAATATGTTGACACAATTCAGTATTGATCCATCACAACTGTCATTTTGATATATCGATGCACTATTGTTTTATAATAATAGAATGTTTAGATTTTCTGAATAACGTTACACTACTGAATGGAGCTTTTTGCATTATCTTGAATATTGTCTAGCATTCATTTAATGTGTTATTGTAGTTTACCTTACTGAATAATTACAGATTAATATTGTTTATGACAGGTAATGTGCAGACAAGATCAAGTTGGCTAAAATTACACAGATCAATCCTTATGGCACTATATTTCACATGCTTTGTGTCACGTTGTGGGGAGTCAGGAGAAGGCAGACGGTAGATGCGGACCCAAACGCGGTTTTTATTCATGTATGTACACAGAAAAAAACACAAACTCTGGAACAAATCAAAAGTCCACGATGGGAAAAGTGAATTCAAAACACAAAGTTACACTCAGGTGAACACAAGTTGACGAACATTCATGAAGGGGAAAGGGAACCTCGGACGAACACGAAATCAACATCAGCGTGCAAGAACAGCAAACATGAAACGATCCATTCACAAACAACGACCGACAGAGACTGAACAAACAGACAGGGTTTAAATACATGGACATAGGAAGACGGGAACCAATGAAAGAACAGAACTCAAACAAGATAGCAGGGTGATAAACTAAAACCAAAGACAACTAACGAGGGCAGGTGAAAACAATGAACAGAGCACACGAAGGCTGACAGAAAACTATGGAAGTAAAAGGGTGACAAAAGTGAAAAACTAAGGAGTTAGAAAAGTGACAAAAATGACAAACAAAGGGCAACAGTGAGACAAGACACGGTAATCATTACACTTTGCAGGTATGCAAGCTTACATGTCCAATAAGATGAATGCCAATTCAGGGTTTGATCCCCAAAACCGAACGAAGTTCCCTACAGGAAACAAATGCTCTGCCGATGTTCACTCTAGTTTTAGCTTGACCACGATCATGTTTCCACTTAGCCAGATGGGATTAAGTAGATAAATGTTTTTTTTTTGTTTTTTGGCTTACTCTGAGTTTGTTTAGGAGTCGGTTTTGTGCTGGGAGCCAGACGTTTGCTGGATTCCATCTCTAAGATAATGTTACCTAGTGTTGAAGACAGTTGTCGCTGCTGAATAGCAGAAGAGAAGCACTGAGTCAAGGCTCTAGGGAGCGTGCATAAACGTCACATCCTTTGGATTTTCCTGGCAAAAGTGGCCCGCTCCCTTCACATGAAAATCAGTCTACAGGCTTTAATAGGAAACCTAGGAAGTCCAAGAAGAGGGCTAATTTTTTAAGTTGTGGTACAAGCCGTTCACACATTGGCAAAAAGGCGAATATTACATGAAAATTGTTACATATTGCACCTTTAATAAATAAAGTCTCTTTTTAATGAACATTTTTGTCCATAATATTTATTATGTAACAGCTTCGTAAAAGTAATACTGCACTCAAGACCATACCATATAGTCACAGCTAAACGAGTTTAACTACTTTTTGGATGAACTATCCCTTTAACATATCTGAAGGCCTCTTTCTGCATTTTACACTCAAAGTCATTATTTGGCTGCTGACAGTTCTTACACACTTGTAGAACCATGGATCATTTCACAACAGATTTTTCACGGCTTCAACCCTACATTCATGAATTGAGTTTTACACACTGATAATCACTCACATAAGCAGCTCAGTGATGGCTCATGGCACCCTCTGCCATCACTGTCAATCATTTTTCTTTCACTGGAGTGAAAAACAGTGTGAATGCCACACGCCTGGGGATCTCACACTGTCAAAAAATGTCTCAATTACGGAATGAAATGCATTCATGCACAGAGCTGTTCTCAAGCCACTTAATTATTGAACTAAACCAATTAAACCCTGTGAGGAGCCAGGTGGAAACGATTACAATTACAACTTACCCAGCACAATCATAAACCAGTCGTGTTTTATGACAAAGCTGCCCTAGCAGAGCACTATGTATTGTCACAGTTCCCACAGTTCATGGTCACAAGATTTTGAGAAACATTTCAGGCAAGTGACCCCAAACCTTTGAACGGTAGTGTATACGTATAGATACACCCACTGAGCATTTTATTAATAACACCTGTAAACCTATTATTCATGATATGATCCAATCAGCCAATCATGTGGCAGCAGTGCAATGCATACAATTATACAGATAGCTTTAGTTAATGTTCACATTAACCATCAGAATGGGGATAACTTTTATATAAAAATTAACATACATTTCAGAAGGTCGACATTTCTGTTTTATAAATGATTTATTCTAACATTTTGAGATACTGGATTTTTGATTTCCATGAGCTGTAAGCCGTAATCATCACGATTACAACAAAAAAAGGCTCAAAATATTCCAATTTATGTGCACTGAATCTAGAATACATGAAAGTTCCACTTTTTGAATTAAATTAAGGAAAAAATAACTTTTCCATAATATTCTAATTTTTGAGATGCACCTGTATATCCTCTGGTGATGTCGGCTTACATAAATAATCAAACATCGATGTTTGACTAGTATACAGAACTCACGTCAAGCAATGTCCGCAAACAGTGCCTATTTTTTTAAAAGTTTTTTGACCATCGCGGTTTTGATTGACAGCAAAAAGAAAAAGTCCCCTGACAGGAGACTTGTATGACACATCTTGTGGCTTTTTTTCAACTTCACACAAATGCGTGGAGAGCTGTGATGTCATCAACTGATTTAACATACAGTAAATAGGACAACTACTCCCTGTAAAAAGTTGACCCACATGAAACACAGGCAGAGTGTGTCCATCTACAGAGCCATACAGGTGCATACATTAGTGGAGGTTACAACTGTGCATGTCTATTTGGCCCTTTATTTACTTTGCCAAAGTGTATGATCTAGATGCGTTATTAACCAGAGATGAACTGTGGAGCAAATGTTTTCCGAATCGTGGGTGGTGAACCGTGCAGTTTGTTTGTTTTACAGAGAACCGTTACACCACTAATATATATATATGTGTGTGTGTGTAAATATATATAAATATATTATACACACACACACACATATACATATAGTTTACACATATTTTACAGATGCAAAGGATGCAAAGGATGAATATTTTAATTATAAAGACCATAACATGATTGCCGGTAAGTTTCCTTTCAACACTTTTACATTAGGTATTCTATTTTTATCTAAATGTTGCTTTCTTCTTAAAGGTAAACGCTGCTTTCAATCTGAAGGTAACTCAGCACAAAAGCACAAAAACAAATACAAGAGGACAACGATAATTAAATTTAAGATGTCAAAGACTTTTTAATTTTTTTATTTGTTGTCTCTAGAGAGAATCATCCGAAGAACACCAAGCCTTTTAGATCTCCAACCAACTGCAGAAATTTAAAGAGTTTTGCTGTGAACACAATAATAAACTGTTTCTAACTGTTAATCTCGAACTGGAGAGCTTTTTTAATCAAATTAAGAGATATTCAACAAACTAAGAATTCAAGCCCTTAAGTCGTTTGAAAAGGGGAGCAGTTTCCCAGAGATATTACAAATCACATTGTTTTGTTTACTTGCTTGCTCTTTAAAGCACACGTATTGACTGTATGTCTGTATTTCCCAGGAGCCCACATTAAATGTCAGGTTTGATTTTTTTAAATGCCGCACAGATAAAGCACTACTTGTATTGGATTCATGCAGAAGTGTCCAAAGACTTCAGCCTGGTCCATTATTCATTCATTTGAATCGCAGTCCTCTGTTTTCCAGGTGCCTTCATGCACGTGTTTGTGCAGGCATGTGTGGAAGGACCTAAGGCTTTTCCTCCAGGACTGAGGGAATAAAAACACAGTCGAAGCATGACTGCCATCCAGATGAGAGAGAGACACTTACAATGGGATCCCTTTGAGGAGTGAGAGGGATATTTCTCATGCATAAAGCAGTGTGTCTGAAGAGCAAACTCTCCAACCCAAAGGACAGATGATGAGCTCTAGAATCTTTATAGAATCTGCACTTTAGTGGAGGTTCATTCACACCTGAATTCATGATATCAAAGGTCAGTCCTTGATATGGTGTTCTGGATGGTTGGCAGGGCACTGGTTTGTGGTTGCTAAGGTGTTGTGAGTGAGCTTTGTTTTTTTGTTTTTTGGGTTACTAGGTGATCTCTAGGTTTTCTGGGTGGTTGCATGCTGGCCCAAGTTAAAGGAAATATCACATATAATGTCTCATATCAATAAGATATGATATTCTTGTCCCTAGATATGGCTCAGGTCCTTCAATATAAGCATTTAGGATTCTTTCACCTGTTTTATTCACCTGTCATCCAGAACAAACCCCAGTACAGTGATGTGCAAATAAGCATTAGTCACGAAGCACCAGGTAGACGATAATTTCTTGATTATAGAATGTCACAACACAAGAATTCTGATAGAATGTTTTGTGAATCTTGTGCAGTATATAGTGTACGTCAGTGCAGTGACAGTCATGTCCTCATTCTTGTGCTGTTCATTATTGTGATTGGTGGTTCCAGACTGCAGGCCTTCATTAAAGATTAAAAAATGTCAGAGAGAGACG
The DNA here is from genome assembly GCF_025860055.1 of Xyrauchen texanus. Classification (NCBI taxonomy): domain Eukaryota; kingdom Metazoa; phylum Chordata; class Actinopteri; order Cypriniformes; family Catostomidae; genus Xyrauchen; species Xyrauchen texanus. Next base: position 8,428,209 of record NC_068319.1, on the reverse strand, counting down.
CCTTCACTGGTTTTATTCACACCTTTGTTTTCCCTCATTTACAGACAGACTTAGCACACAAAGAGGTGATTCATTCTGACAAAAGCCTCACATGAAGGCTGTTTTTCACTGTTTCTTTTGTTTAACCTAAAATAAAAATAAAAGCTGAATTTAAAAGTTACCGACAACCGAAAATTCTGGGCTAATGGCTGAAGCTACAGTGCTTTTCTCAGAGGACACTGGGTGAAATAAAGCAATTGCAAAATCATTATATCTCTTATTTAATTTAACAACACGTCCTCCACCAATGTGATGGAGTCAATCTGTCTTTGGACAAATTAAAACAAGTTTCATTCAGTTTTTCAGAGCTTGGTAAATGTTACTGTTCTAATGAGGATCTTACGGTACAGTATTTACAAGAATTTTTGTAAAGGAAATATTATATTTTGTATGAACTTTTCCAACTTTTGAGTTTTATGTTTTGCTCCTTGGTGATATGGGTGATATCCTTGGCTTGACAAAGCTCATATACCGGTATTCTACAGACTTGGGTTAGGTTTTTTCTTCTTCTTCAAAATCCATAAACCAAGTACAACATTTCTGACTGTAACTTGTCTGAGCTTTCAAGCACACCAAACTCAGCACAGACCTTCAACCTGTTCAATATGTGTATATATATATATGCACATATATGAACATATATAGATTATATATATTAATCTAACTTTCAGACAAGGCTGGACACATTTCTAGTTCATACTTGTTGAGCTTCAATGATAAGACTCAACCATACAAAAATGGAAAATTATTGAACTAATTTACAATTTTTTGCTGTATTTTGCATCATGTTTTTATGCTTGAAAATTAAGCTTTATCATTTCACCCAGGTCTAAACCACAACCCATGAAAATGCACAAAAGGTGAGATTCCAGCACAATTCTTGCATGCCAAATCTGTTTGACAGATTGTGAAACTCACAGCAGATGTCGTTTTATAATCAGACTAAGAGAATGAAACGGGTGCAAAAAAAAAAGAAAAATTGAGACTTGGACAAAATGAGAGAGAGAGACAGACAGCTGGAGTGAAGATGGCTCTCATCAGAGATACTGTTGGTGTTTAGTGCAGAGCTGATTGTATCTGTGGTTTGTGCCACAAGACCTGAATTGTTCGTTCATCAAGAGGTTTAAATCTGGTTTTTCCCCACTGGGCCGAGCCGCTAGCATCAAATGGAATCAATTTGTCAAATGGTCCCTGACCTTGAACATAAGTGCAATATAATTATTTGAAAACATGCTGCAATGTTCTGCACTCAGTGTTCCTGAGGGACAAACCTCAAAAACAGATTAACAGAATGTGTCACAAGCCCCTAGTGGAAAACACATATGACTCACTCATACAGATGGCTATTGTTTCAATGTGCTCTGGACAAAATAATTCCCTCATTACAGAACTTTTATGAACCTAATATAGAAAACAACAAGCGGCTGGGATGCATTAAATGTAACCTTTTAAATGTAATTATGTATTTACTGTAAGCAATATAACCCGAGCGAGTGTACTGTTCTATTACATATAAGCATGGCTTTGATATGGTCGTTACAGAACTAAAAATATTTTGTATAACTTGGTTGTTGGATAGATATTTGGATATTTTATTTGTAGCTGATACATTTTGTATTTGTACCTCATATTTTACAGTACAAAGGATACCTAATTTATGTCCTAAAGGTAATGAGTGAAGTCACAGTACATAGAGAAGTTCCACAGTGTAGTATTCCTTTACATCATTCAAATATGCATAATATTGTGTGCCATATTTTATGTAAAGAAAACACTATGCTCACATATAGCATGGCAGTGGCAATAAAAAGTATGTGAACCCTTTTGAATAACCTGCATTTATGTATACATTTTTAAAATCTGGTTTGATCTTCATCTGAGTTACAATAATGAACAAACACAATCTGTTTTAACTAATAACAGATACATTATTGTATTTATCTTGTACATACTGAATACATCATTCAGAGTGTAAGTTGTAAAAAGTATGTGAACCCCTAGGCTAATAGTCAACAAAAGCTAATTAGCGTTGGCAAACCTGACATCTAATTAATGAAACAAGATTGGAGGTGTGGGTTAGAGCTACTTTTACTTATAAAAAGCACTCAAAAATGTTTAGTTTGCTATTCATCAGATCTGCTGACGTGGCCCATGCCTCACAAAAAAGTGATCTCAGAAGACCTACGATCAAGAATTGTTGCTTTGCATAAAGCTGGAATGGGTTACAAAGTTATGTTGACTAGCTTAGATATTCATCTGCCCACGGTTAGAACAACTGTCTATAAATGGAGACGATTTAGTACTGTGGCTACTTTCCCCAGAAGTGGCAGTCCAGCCAAGATGAATCAAAGGGAACACCGCAGAAAGCTCAATGGGGTGAAAAAGAACTCTAGACTGACAGCTGAAGACTTGTAGAAATTCTTGGAACTGGTTAACATCTCTGTTCATGAGTCTACTTTACAGAAAATATTAAACAGACATGGTGTCCATGGCAGGAAACGAAAGAAAGAAGCCGCTGCTTTCAAATGAAAACATTGCTGAGCACCTGAAGTTTGCCAAAGACCACCCTGACATTCCACAACACTACTAGGAAAATGTTTTGTGAACCAGTGGTGGAGCGGTGGGCTAAAGCACAGAACTATTAATCAGAAGGTCAATGGTTCGATCCCCACAGCCACCACCATTGTGTCCTTGAGCAAGGCACTCAAATCCAGGTTGCTTCGGGGGGATTGTCCCTGTAATAAGTGCACTGTAAGTCGCTTTGGATAAAAGCATCTGCCAAATGCATAAATGTAAATGTAAATACCAACATGAAAACCTCATCCTAATGGTGACGTACGGTGGAGAGAGCATCAAGATTTGGTGCTGCTTTGCAGCTTTGGGCCAGGACCGCTTGCCATCATTGAGAGAAAAATTAATTCTCAAATTTGTCAAGCTATGTTCAGTAAAGAAATGAAAGATTATAATTTTTGTGTTTTTTGTTAGCTTAAGCACATTGTGTTTGTCTATATTTGTGAGTTTGAAGATGAGATCACATTTAATGACCAATTATTGCAGAAAACCAGATATTTTCAAAGGGTTCACATACTTTTTCTTACCACTGTAGATGCCAGACATTCAGATGGATACATGCACAGAAAATACTAAATATAATTTCTTGCTTTTGGAGACATTTGTATGTGATTCTCCCCACCATTCTCACTGTGAATCTGTCCATGTGTCTTTCCCAGATGAATGTACTCCTCTTCTTATTCCGCTTTAACAAAGCTGTTTTCTGCTTGGCACAGATAGTGCCAGTTTTTTGGTTCTAGAGGAAATCTAGAGAAACTCTAGAACCAGAAAGCCCAACATCAGTGAGCCTCTGCTGTGTGACATGCCAGAGAGCATATACTGTATATTTACAATAATAAAAGCGTTTTAAATATTTAAAAATGAAAATGCTCAAATAAATGAAGATGATGTTTAGATGATGTAGAGCATGACACCTTTGTGACTGCTTGACATGTCATAACTACCCAGCTGAAGAGATGAAGAGATGGCAGGGTTATAAGTAATTGAGTAAAAATACTTAAGAATTATGCTAAGTATTATTGTTCTACATGTCTACTTTACTCAAGTGCAATTTCAATGAAATACTTGTACTTTAACTTAATTACATTTCCAAAGAAAATATAGTACTTTTTACTCCTTACAATTTTATTTAAACTTGAAAAGAACTCATTAAATTGTTTTCAGATAATTTTCTTTCGTCTTACTGGATTGAAGCCACCTTGGAATCTGAGTAAATATTAATTATGAATTATGAGATCATTCATCTGCTCAACAGCAAGGTTTCATAGAAAAAATATTTATAAAACAATTCACAAAACCACAAACATTTCTAGCTTTCTTCAAAGCTTCATTTTATTTCTATGACACTATGTCTCAAGGGGCTGAGTGCTCTGAAATCACAATTCGTTAGTGCCTTCTCCCTTGCAATGACTGTGACAACATTTGTGCAAAACAAAATGATGTGGTTGATTACACATCTCAGGGCAGTTCTGAAGTGAAATGTCCACTCTGTGCCACTAAAAGCGAGTGAAATGTTCTCCTGAGCAGATGAGGTTTTTAAGGTTAATTTCAAATCAAGATTTAAATCAACAAACCTACCTACCTTAAACCTAAACCTAACCCATAGTGTCATAAAAAGCAAATGAGAGATGAAAAACATTTTCTGAAGCCATGCCATTTTGTGGTGCTTTTATGACACTGTCGGCTCACATGTTGACTCGCATGCTCATTAGGACATGTACCCCAGTCCTTTGTATCGCATATGCACTCAATCAGTTGAGCACTTAAAAAAAAGCTTGTAAATGTAGTTGATTATATGTCATAAAACAGTACTGTGTGAGGAACAGAGTGAAAAGTAAGTGTTTATGAACTGATAATCTGCCGTTTTACTCTTGATTTGTGTGAAAGGGGATAAAAGTCATTGTGGTTTTAGTTCTAATGTCCTTTCCACTAGGAAATTGCCAACAAGCCAAGCAAAAATTATTTCCCATAAATGTAGTAAAACGTAACATGATTCTTTGACCAGGCTGTGAATGAGAAATATGACAGTCGTCGAAGACAGTAAAAAGGCGATTTAACAAACCAATCGAATTTAACAACATCCTCTCTCACACAATCTCCTCTCTTGATTTCATTCTAGCAAGTAAACATTTTTTTACTTTTTAGTTTTTTAATACACAGGTGCAATTTAATGTGAATAATTTTTTACTTTCACTCAAGTGTGTTTTTGGCTAGATACTTGGACTTTTAATTGAGTAAAAGTTTCACTCAGTATCCATACTTTCATTTAAGTATAATTTCTGAGTACTTTTTAACTCTTGAGAGATGGAGAAAGGTGATATAATTAGTTTTTACAAAATAGTTATTAATATGTAAACTGAGCATGGTGATGAAAATATGTTTATGATGGAAAAACATTGAGATGTTGAAGTAATTCACACAAATCGAGGGCGTTAGCACTTTTAGAGGGCAGCCTGTAGTAGGCTACAAATACATCAAGTTGCTCTTGGTGTCTATGTCAGCTTTATAGGGCGGAGATAATCCACTATAACAGCATAGACTCTTCGAATAAGATTTCTAAATGCATCAATTCAGTCCATGTTTTACACGTTGCCAGTGAACAACAGCGACGGGTTCATTCGGTAAATATTCGACACGAGACCTCTCGCGCTCATTTAATTCTAATGCTTCAACGGGAACTACAAACACGAAAAAGTCGTCCAAAACAGCAGAACATTATTTGTAAACTTAAATCTTCAAAAATTCTGCAGCGCGCTGGAGATGCAAAGAGCGCGTGAGCTGGACACATCTGTCCGTGAGAGTCGAAACACGCCGTATTATAAAGGTAAAAATGGGTTTTCTCACTACACTCTAATAATAACGTATTGTTTGTGAGTGTTGCGTCCAAATCAGTATGTTTTTACCGACAGATACCGTTTTGTATTCATAATGAGGATACGCAAGTCTTTCAAATCATCACTGTTTCGTCTAGTTAGCCTATACCAAGAACTTAGCATTTTCTTTGTTTCATCTGTTCATGTGGATAATTGTTTCGAGTAATCTTTAAATGTGGGGCAAATGAACAGAAGTCTATTGGGACTGAAGTGCCGGAGCTGTCCGTGGTGCTGAAGCCGGTGTTGGACTGAACGCGCTTGATCAAAGATGATAAAACAACATCGCGCTCAGTCTCGCTCTTTTTAAATATATTTGACGGTCAGTTTGCGTCTGGAAAGTTATGAAGATGTCTTAAATGCGGATTAAATTCATTTATATAGTCATTTGGCACATTGGATTCTCCTCAGTACTTCTTAGTGCACATACATCTGCACTTTTGTACAGTACACTTGAGTAGAGAAGAATGACCTCAAATAAACAGAGGTAAAACTAATCACCTTAGTAGCGACTTCACAGAAATCACAACTATCAACCAGCTACAACCAAACAACAATAATTGTCTTAAGTGTATATATATATATATATACACACACACACACACACACACACACACCTTTGTTAAGGTTGTTCATTTGCCATGTTAAATCACTATGGATGCAAATTAGCACTTGAATCCCAAGTTTTTCTTTACAGCTGTCTTTACTCACATACTGTTGCATCACACTAGACTAAAACAAAAAGTAGACTAAAAATAGATCAGCTGTGAATTCAACTGACTGCACTTTTTAAAGAGCGTAAACCTAAAGGAACAAGCAAGCATCCAATATAGCTCAAGTATGAAAAACCACTTGGATGTTGTGGCACATGTGCTGATTTCCAAACAACAGTAGAAACAGTACTGTTTTTTGGACTATGATCATGGATATGATAAACCTCTCATTCCCATCCAGACTTCAGACACAAAGCATTAGTCTTTGTTGAGGAACAAGTGTTGTTTTCCTGTCCATGGTTGGAGAATTCTCCAGCAGTAAAGACAGTAATCCAGAGATTATACAAACCAAACTGTTGAACACTGCAGGCTTGATGATGAATTTCAACAAGCAGTGCCTTATGTTGTGCACATCATTGTAAAGTTCGGATAGAAATCAGAATCATTGTTACTAATGAAACTCTTCTTGATCCTCTAGTAATTGTTACAAAACAGTCTAAGGGATTCAAGGGTCATATTTATCAAAGAAAAACAGTCCCATTTTATCCCATTTCAGCATAGTTTTCCAACGTTAATAAGTGAAAAGAAAAACAAATATATATATATATATATATATATATATATATATATATATATATATATATATATATACTTTGTTTCAGATAGCTGTTAGTTGTTCGAAAAACATGACTAGACCCTTATCAATTCAACATAAGATGCTCATTAGCCCAGGAACGAAACATCTATTGGGTCATCTCAACTCTTTCTGCTTCTTCTGCTTATAGTGGAGAAATATGACAAAGATAAAAATATATAAGAGCCTACAGAAAGTTATTTGATTCCTGTCACTGTTTTTATCTCATTCTGTGCAGTTGTTTTTGTCATTGTGGTGCTTTGAGGTTAAGTTGAGATTCAAGTTCATTGAGGGGCTAAATTTAAAAGCTGAAAGGAGTTTTTTTAATGCATGACTGTAATACTTGCATTTATTCTGACAGGCCTTTCATCTTTATTTTAGGGCTGCTGTCCTCCTGTGAATATGCTTTGAGGCCATTGATCCCAATGGGCAATAAGTCTTCCAGAGAATGAAGATCAGAGTATTTTCTAGAACTTCATATTTATTTGTCCTGTCTTGTTTGACATCAATCTGTATGGTCTGAACCAGTAAAAGAAAAGGATGGCCAAACCATTCTACAGACTGCAGCACTTTTTAAGGCGGGCTCAGTTGCTCCTCCTCTTCTTGGGCGTGGCTTACATCGTGGCAGAAAGTATGCTACTGCTTCAACGCTCCAGTGTGGTAATGTTTGAAAGAGAAACGGATACTGTTGCACTTCCCTCCCTACAGGCACCACCTAAAGCCCTGGAGGTACCTGGTGAAAGATGGTTCAACAGGAGGAAGGGTGCCAGAGTAATTCAGGATGTGAAGAACCAACCTCTTGATCCATCTGGTGTCAGAATGGACCAGAGCCGCCTGGTGTCTCGTAACCTGGAGATCAGACATCTGAGACGCCATTGGTTCCACAGTAGTAGAGCTGAACCGCAAAGCTACGCTGAACGCAATCTATTACATAAAGACGGCAGACATAAAGGTAAGGTTTGATAAAAAATAACAGAATTACTACCATTGCATTTTAGTTTCATCAAAGATGTGTCTATAAATGTTATTTTCCTTTTCTGAATCATTCTCAACTAGGGACCTACATCGGATGTTTCATAAACAACGAAACGGAGCATGCACTTGGTGGAACAATTCTTTATGACTTCCGTAAAATGACCAGCGCTTTGTGTCAGGACACCTGCTCAGAGAGGTAATGCCTTCAAGAATTAATAAAAGTACATAGAGTAAATTAAAGAAACTCTGTTCTTTCAGAATAATGCATTCATTGTTTATCCACAGAGGTAGGAGGCAAATTGTGAGTTGGCTGATTTGGCCAGCCTGGTGTCCAGCCAGAGAGTAAGACTATGAGTCAGAGTGAGACCAAAGATATGAATGCTAGAACCATAGAGACATCTCACAGATAGAATAAATGGTTTTATTTAGACTGGTGTTATGCAGCACAGGTCATCCAAGAAATGCCACCAGGTAATTAAAAGTTCCAACATGACCAGAAATTGTTTTTCTTACTGTAAAAAACTTAGAGAAGACTGAAAAGGCTTTCTTTTTGTGAAGTGTCAGATTTTACTGCTGATTTTAAATATGTTCTTTGATCGTAATCTTGACCATCCTTTTTGGAGATTTCGGTGTTTCCCCAATGCATTCAAGTGGATAGAAGCTGCACTTACATGACTGGAAATAGCTTCCCGGGAGCATTCCTAAGATGGCCACCAATTGACTGACTTGCTAGAAAGACTTTAATTTCTGCCTCTTCTGCACACTGGAACGGTATTTCCCCCCCACTGAAAACATTGTTTTGAAAATACTCTCCATTATAGCATAGTTTGGAAAACAATGAGGTTAGCAAACTGAAAACAGTTGAAAACTCTTTTTTCCATTTCCTAACGTCATTGTTTTTCAAAGTATGTGGTACTTGAAGGTGTTTTCGAAAGTCTCCATTTTTTGATGGAGGTAAATGGTGGAATGAGTGTTGTTCTAAGGTGGATGAGCGGCGTAGTGTAGACGTAGAATTAGAATTTGTTGGGGAAATGTAGGGTAAACTGAAGTGTAAAAGCCCAACACTAATGCTGCTCACTGTACACACACATTTAGAACAGAAAAGAACAGAACAGAACAGAATAGAACAAAGAAAATTGCTTGTCTATGTAAATTTCACCAAAGTGAAGACTGTTTTCTCTTTGCAGTGGGTTCCGGTATGCTGGGCTGGAATATGGAGCGGAGTGCCATTGTGGTAATCGTGTTTGTGCCCATCGGGCTCGGAGAGAGGACTGCAATCTTGAGTGCCGGGGAGAGAAGGGCTCCCCCTGTGGAGGGGTGGGCCGTCTGTCTGTCTACAGAGTTGAGGATCAGCTTCCAGGACAGAGGAGATGTGAGTCACATTAAAGCAGAAATATAACAAGCATGAGAACAGAATGCCTGCAGACCAAGATAAGCACAGTTCGGCTTAAATAGGCCACACACAGATGTCCTTGGAATAGGACATACCTCAATCATGTGACATGCTTTATATCTGTTGGGAGTAATGGATTAGAGAACTTTGTTTAGAAGTTTTCTATTGAATGCAGGCCAGAACCTTGTACCTGCCTGGATTCAGAAATATTAGATAAAACGGAAAGACTGTGTGAGATTGTGGACTTTATGTTGCATCTGATAAAATAAAGTTGGTGTGTCATCTGATACTTTGTGCAAGTCAACCTCTGTTTTCTGCCCAATGTTTCTCAGACAGAACGATCCACTACTATGGCTGTTTCAACAGGCCAAAGAACTCTACTGCTCACTTCCTGATCCAGACCTCTTGGATGAATCACATGCCACAACAGTGTATAGAGACCTGCACAGATAAGGTTGAATTCATAAATATTCATTTATTCAATTGGCATATACTATTATCTAATATTTTTAGGTATAAACCCTGGGATTTAAACCCATGACCTTGGCGTTGCTAGCGCCATGCTCTACCAGTTGAGCTACAGGAACTTGTTATCAGCTAATTTAAAGCATGCATTTATTTATAGTAGATTAAATCTAGACATCTGTCTACTCTAGAAGAACATCAGCTGGCTAACAAGACCGCATTACAAATTATATGTTTTTTTTAAATTGCACCTTTTTCTGCACCTCTGAACATTGTGTCTGACCTTCTCAGGAGCTGCCATTGGCTTTATTGAGAGGTCGGGATTGTTTCTGCAGCCACGCCCCCTTTCTTTTCACAATGCAGATGAGTGAGCAGGAACACATGTGTGGGAGGGGCAACCAAACAAACCACACTTCCATTTATGACCTGGACTACTTTTGGGTCTACAGTACACCTGTGCTGGGTACTGTAAGAGAGTGCATATTTAACCTGCCACATAACTTACTCTTGATGCTCTTCAAGAATTCATCTTTACCTAGATCTGTTCTTTCAGATGCAAAATGCAAAGAACGCACATTTCTGCCCCAGAAATCCAGGCCCCTTGTAGCCCTCTCCAGCTTTCCAGGGGCAGGAAACACCTGGTTACGTCATTTGATTGAGTTGGCCACTGGATTCTACACTGGCAGTTATTACTTTGATGGTTCTTTATACAACAAAGGTGAGATTCCACAAACACACATTTACCATTTACCATATTGTGATCATGGAGGAGAGTGAAAATGAACACATAAAGAGCACAACTTATATATATATATATATATGCAGTGGTGGACGAAGTACACATACCATGTACTTGAGTTAAAGTAAAGATACTCAAGGTAAAATATTACTCAAGTAAAAGTAAAAGTGCTGCCTTTAAACATTCACTTGAGTAAAAGTACAAAAGTATTTGCCTTCAAATGTACTTAAGTATCCAAGTACTATGATTTTTTATGGCCATAATGTGCTATTATAATTTGTCACAAGACTCTTGCTTAACTCAGTCTACATGAAGACTAATGTCACTCTTGGCACACCAATCTATTAATAAAATGAAATTAATTAGTCAGATATATATATATATATATATATATATATATATATATATATATATATATATATATATATATATATATATATATATATATAT